>NC_080090.1:40246153-40869423 GCF_950005125.1 Chionomys nivalis | reverse complement strand
AGGACCACATTGCTCTAAACCACACATTTGGGGGTGACTTCTGTTATAGTCCAGCCATGACGGGTTCTTACATTCCAGGGTAGGGAACATGTGGATTAAAAATGTTTTGTAGGGGAAACAGAAATATGAAACAAATACAGAGATACAAGATAGTACCAGGATGGCAACCCAGTGAATATTAAATATTGTATTTACCTGCATTTATTTTTCATAGGCTTTTATACCTCAGTATAAATGGGGAGTGGGAAGAAGGCAAAAGACTGCTTTAACATGACACAAAGGAAAACCAGAACAACTACTTGCTTCAATACTTGGGATATCGAGCCATTATTTCCTGAGTAAAGATTTGATGTCTCTGGCAGGATATGCAGCGACCACACCCAAGACCAAGTATCCTGTAGGCAGACACTTCTTATGTCAAACCTCCTATTTTAAATGAAGGAACAGAAGTATACTTGAATTCTCAGAATTTTGATCAAGATGGAGCAGATCCACCTCTATGGGCCATCTTAACATCCAAAGCACCAAGGAAACACACCCTAGGTCAGGGTATGTAGCCACTCCTGTTGTCAACAACTTTGAAAGAGTAAAAGTAAGCTCAGACTCTCTGACCTCCAGTCAAGGTGGAACAGGCTCACATTTGTGGGTCCTCATACTGCATGACACTGACTACCACTGTAGTCTAAGCCCTCCTGCATTAATCTAATCAAGAAAATACCTTAGAGCCTTGATTAGACCCGGTCTATGGAGGCATCGTCTTAACTGAGATTCACTCTTCCCAAATATGTATGGGTTTGTATCAACTTGACAAAAATTAATCAGCCCAGGACGAAAGGGATTTGTTTGGCTTACACCTCTACATCACAGTCCATCATTATGGAAAATTAAGGCATGAACTGAAAACAAGAACCTGAAGTCAGGAGCTGAAACAGAGGCCATGGAGGAACGCTGCTTGTTGTATCACTAGTAGACTAATGCTTACCTAGAGTTCTTAAACATGCCAGGATTGAAAACCTGCCTGGAGATGGCATGGCACAGTGGGCTGGGCCCTCCAACCCAAATTAACAATCAAGACAGTCTTCTAGAAACATATGCACACACCGATCTGAACTGGGCCAGCCCACACTTCAGACTCCCTTCTCTGGTGACTCTATACTGTCTCAGATAATAGTCAAGGTAGCTGAGACAATCATACTTAAACCATAAACCTGTTCTAGACAGCATGCCAGGAGGAGCACTATAGTCATGGTAAAGAGTTTGTTACTTTGGTAGAGTTTTCTCGGGAAAGCCAGAACCGATTTTCAAGTAGTGTAAGAACATTCAGGCTCATGAGGACCAAAAACTTTATGAAAGGTTTTGATTATAAAATATCTCATAGCTTTCAAGTCTCTAAAGTGGATATATAATTTTTGCTTTCAGGATGGAGTTAAAGTAAGTGAAACTTATTTCTAACCTTAGAAGTGAAAATAGGAGAAATTTCAGAGAAAGGCTGCTTGAACGTGGTTTCAGGGTAGGACAGCTTCTGTGTGTCTGATGATTTTTTTTTTATCCAAAGCCATTTGAAAATAATGTAGTAGATTTTGATAAATAAGTTAGTATATGATTGGTTTATTTGCTATTCACCCAGGTACCTGCTCAAAGCCTACAGAGTGATGGAACAGTTACACCCACTGTCTTCTTTTATCACCATACTGTGTAATTCTTCACTTTGCTTTGATGCTCTGGTCTGGGAGAATCTCTTCTGTGACTGTAATGGCTTGAATCTTGATGTTTGCTTAGCTGAGGTGTGGACTGCAGAAAGCAGTGAAAGCAGAATAGACTGACGAAAGGTAGAATGGTTGCTAGAAACAAGAGGAGTACTCTGTAGTTTAAAACTAAAATTGTGCCAGGCAAATGGATAGAACCAGAAAAAAGCATCCTGAGTAAGGCAACTCTGATCAAGAAAAACAAACATTTTATGTACTGACTCATAAGTGGATGTTAGATATAAAGCAAAAGATAACCAGGCTTCAATCCGTAGCCCTAGAGAAACTAGGTAACAAAGAGGACTCTCAGAGGGATGCATGGATTGCCCTGGGAAAGGAAAATAGATGAGGGCTCCTGGATAAACTGGGGGTGAGGTGGAATGTTAGTGGGATGGGGGAAGGGATGGGGAGGGGAACATAAGGGATCGGGTTGGTCAAGTTGGGGGCAAGATAGAGGGGGAAAGTAATGAAGAGATATCTTGATAGAAGGACCATTTGGGGGGTTAGGGATAAACCTGGTGCCAGGGAAACTCCCAGGAATCCAAAAGAATGACCTAGCTAAGTCATTCTTAGTGGAGAGGGTGCCTAGGTTAGCCTTTCCCTGTAATCAGATTGAGGACTACTATAATAGTCAACAGAGTTCCTTTATCCAGGAATTGATGGAAGCAGATGTCGAGATCCACAGCCAAGTACTGGGCCGAGTTAAGGGATTCCATTTAACCATAGGGAGAAGAAATTGTCTGAGCAAGGGTGGTGAAGATCATGACTAGAGAACCCACAGAGACAGTTGACCTGAGATAATGGGAACTTATGGACTTTGGGATGACAGGGAGCTTGCATGGGACCAAACCAAGGCCCTCTCCATGTGGATGACAGTTGTGTAGCTTGGTCTGTTTGTGCTACCCCTAGCAGTGGGATCAGAACCTGCCCCTAGCATAGGAGCTGGCTTTTGGAACCTATTCTCCATGCTTGGATGACTTGCCCAGCTTTGATGCAGGCAGAGGAGCTTGGTCCTGCCTCAGCTTTATATGACATACTTTGTTGACTCCCATGAGGCAGGGAATAGACAGGAGGTGAGGGAGGGAACAGGAAGAGAGGAAGAAAAGGAAACTATAGTTGGTATGTAAAATAAATGAAAAAAAAATTTAAAAAAAGACAGCATTGTGCAGACACCAGCTACTCTCCAGGATCACAAGGTATCCATTGATGGACAGTGGCTAGGCCAGTCTCACAGTGGGTATTTGTTCACATTCACATCAATGGCATAAGATAGAACACATATTGTGTTTCATTATAAATTCTTATGTTATATTTCTATTATTCACGTAAGATGCAGAGGGTTAGTAGAAGTGGGGGAACATCAAAACTGGGTTGAGTATTCAGAAGCCAGTTTATGTGTGAAAGACTTAGAGAAAACTGACAAGAAGGATGCCAAAGAATTCCAAATCAGCCAATATGGAATGTATGCAGAAACATATTGAAACAAGGGGGAAAAAAGTCCTGCTAGAGAAAATGAAAGTAAATGAATATATCTTTTAATGTTGAACAGTAGGTCTTAACATTCACTGCAGTTTCAGTAGGCAAGATGAAGATACTTAGAGGTTCATTTGGAAAATCTAAAGGAATAAATGATGACCTTAAGAGACAACAACAGTTGCAGCTGCAGTGGCAGCCAGGCATGACTTCAGCATAGGAAAGCGCACACCAATGATAAAAGAACAAACTTCTCCAAGCTCTCAGACCCTTCCTGAAGCGAATTCCAGAAACTAAAAGAAGAAGAAGAAAAAGATCGAATGCACTGAATTTTTCATTTTAATCTCATGTGGTATACTAAGCCACTGCAAGGACATGTATGGACACAATCCTGGTGAGAGTTTTAGTTCTTCAGTCCGCCACTACCACATCCTCTACACAGAAGGAAGCGATGACCTCTGAACATGCAGGAAGTAAACACAATGGAAGGCTGCGAAGTGTGACAAGCAGGTGGACTTTGAAGAGTGATGGGAAGCTACTGGAAGACTTGAAGGGAACTCATCTGGATTTCAAGCTTCAAAAACTTTCTATGATTTTAGAACAGAGGATAGGATGGGGCAGGGTGATTGAGGATGTTTCCATCTTCCAGGCAAGAGGTGACAAGGATGTAGACAGGCTTAAAATACATCTCTGTGTTGTTAAAGAAATTAACCTACTTGAAATTACTTAAGTGAAAAGCCAGTTTGTAAGTCAACAGTTCTCAGAGAAGGAGAGGTTTAGAGTATTCCACCTAACATTCTGGAAAGGTTATAGGTAGGCACAAAAAAGAAAGTGGCCTTCACAATCAGATTGGCTAATGACTGGTGTTTGTCTTGTACAGACGTAGTAGGGTCAGCCTTCTGGCTTCCATGGACATGATCTGATTTCAGCCCATGATTGGCTGTAGGTTGACTGATATGATTGGTTGAGATCCAGCTGCTTATCATATCTTATAAAGCTAGATTAAAATTTGCTTTTTCAAAAAATAATACACAAACAAAACAAAACTGTAATGGGCACTCACTTCAGCAGCACATAAGCTAAAACTGTAAATTTACTGGGACTGGTTCCTGTGAAAAGACAGCATGCAAATTCAAGAAGCATTTCTTATCTTTACAATTGCAGAAATTCTTAACTGGCCAAAGTGCTATGTGGAAGGACGCTTTAAAAGAAATCCCACACTAGCTTAGAATTGAGAAATAGATGGTTATTTATTTAGGGGTAAACTCACAAATCAGAATCCTCTGCTTGAATGGAGAACAGAAACCGATACCAGAAACCAGAAAGAGCAGCTGGAAAAGAGACGGGACACGAGCTCTACATCAGCATGTATAGCATAAGAGGCCACGCCCCCGTGGTCAGGAAACCACTGGCTGTAAGACTTCCTACAGCACCGCTCAGAAAAAGTGACAATTGCTTAGTCATAAATGGGACATCCATATCATACACACACATGCACACACATGAACACACATCCTCTAGGGCTCAGAGAACATGAGGGAAGAAAGTGCAGAAAGAATGTAAGAGCTAGAAGAATTAGAACATGGTTTTAGAACATTTATTTCCACATGGCTATTGTATTCTTGAACTCATAACATTGGGATTACCTGCCAGCATAATGACTGTAGTTAATAGCAGTATTTTATATTTAGTTGATAAAAAATAGGTTTTAGTTATTCTCAACAAAAACATATGTATGTGAAAAAACAGAAACAAAACTTGTCTTTTTTAAATCATTTTTAGGGTAAAGTCAATTCAATTTAATAATATATGAATGCAATGGTTTACCTGGATGCTCATTAAATGGTACGTCTGGGACTGCTCATCATAGTTTCTGAAGAGGCCTTATTCCCATTATCTTTGAAGCCACCCTCATTCTCAATGTTCTTCTGGTCAAGAACCACCTATTCTGTACCATTCTGGGTACACTTCTGTCCTTCTACTCTTAATTCTCAGCACTTTAACCATAGGGGTTTCTAGTTGCAGAGTCTAGTTTATTTTTTTTATCACTGTAAAGTTTCTCACTCTGTTCCTGTAGTCACTGAATGTTAACATGGAATGGAATGTTCCTCCAATGTTGAGTTGTTACTTTGGCCATAAAGTTATTATAGGGACACAAGAAAATTCCTGCTGGGAACATAGCTCAGGCCCTGGCATGTACAAGCCTTAGGGATTTCAATTTCCAACACTGATAAACAAAGCAAATTAAACAGAGAGGGGGTGGGAGCAAGGGAAGGGAAGAGAAAGAAAGAAGGGAAGGGAGGGAGAAAGAAAGGAGGAAACTTTATTTACTTCACAGCTTCTGAAAACTGACCTTCAAATTTTATTGAAGAGTATGAGATATAGTTTGAACACTCAGTTCACACTGTGTTGAATGTATTTCAAGGGATCATAATTCTCATAAGTCCTCATAGAGCACAGTATTTCCTTGTTAGAGAAGTATTTTTTTTTTTTTATCAAACTGCAATTTTGTCTTTTGAACCCACACATGTATGGAATGAGAAACAGCAATTCTTACATTTGACTCCAATGGTGAATACCATAGACAATACTGAGTTATTTACTTTAACTTTCTGAGACTTCAATGTGCAAATATACTCATAAAGGCTCTGAAATATTTTCAAAAAGAAATCATCTTTTCAATTGTGTCAAAATTAAGGAGTCTTAAGGGAAATGTTCCTCCCTACTGCAGGCTATTTTGAATGAGACAAAAACTGATTATTATTAAATATTTTGATATTTTTCACTTGAGGGGTGTGAAGAGTTTCTCTGTACTCCCTCCTCTGGGAGTTTTTGATTATTTGAAATTTTCTTATACTAGATTAATTAACAGAAAACCATTTTCACCGTAAATACCCCACTGACAGTATACTTGAAGATAAATGGGCTGTGTTTGCTCTGGGCTTTTCAGACTGAATGTCTGAGTTGTTCTGAGGATTATGTATTAGTGACTCTTCTGAAATATCAGCAGACTATCACACGGGGTTTTTATCCATATAAATAATATAGTCACGTGAATAGACCTAAGCAAGCAATAGTTATAAACAGTGAGGTGAACTCTATCTAGCCCAGTGCTCAGGAGACTTGGAGACTCTCTTAACTACTTTTCCTGTTGCCCAGATTAAAATGCTCTCACAGAATCACTTTAGGGAGGGTGGGTTTACTCCAACATACAGAGCAAGAGGGAAGTGTGTCATGGGGGAAAGTTTGGTAACAGAAAGAGTGAGGGTGAAGACTGAGTGCAGTCTACAATCAGGAATCATAGATGGTGAGTGCTTCTGTGGAGCATACCTTTTTCATTTTTGTCAGTCAGGTACCACGGCCCATGGGAGATGCCACCCATATTTTAGGACCTCACTTTTCTCAAATTAACTCATTCAAGAAACTCTTATGGAACCAGGTGGTGGTGGCACACACCTTTAATCCCAGCACTCAGGAGGCAGAGGCAGGTGGATTTCTGAATTCGAGGTCAGAATGGTCTACAGAGTGAGTTCCAGGACAGCCAAAGCTGTTACACAGAAAAAAAGGAAAGACAGAAGGAAAGGAAGGAAGGAAGAAAAAAAGGAAGGAGGGAAGGAAAAAAGGGAAAAAAGAAGGAAGAAGCTCAGAGGCATTTAACTTTGGCCCTTCTAGAGCCTGTCAAATTGACAATCACATTAATCAGTGGTGATCCTGACTATAGAGTGTGTGTATGCTATCTTGGCACAAAACTGACTCATCCCCAAACCTCTGTGTTTTCCTATTTAAATTAAGAAATTTAGTACTTGAGGGCTGTATACATATAACATATGAATTTGTTGTCTTACTGCTTCCTTAGTATATTGTCCAAGTTCAGTTATCCCTTGTGCTGGAATGTAATTACAAACCCTCCTTGTCCCATGTAGGTAAAATGATATTTGGGCCCAAGGATGACAGAAGGTTATGAGTAATAATGCAAAATCAACCACAGATAGGAGTATCCTGTTATTTTCACTTCTGGAGTGAACCCTAGAAGATACTCATATCTGTCAGAACACTTTTCTCACTATGAGTCTAGTTAATACAGAAACTGAATAGAGACTTAAAGAGTGGACCATTACCAATGGCAGCAGCACAGCTTCCCCCAAAGACTTGAAATATTTAAAACACTGTAGTTACATGTCAGACCTAATTTATTTTGGCCTTTCCTTTATGTTTTTTGTCTCCAATTTATTTTACATGATTCTTTTGTTGCTAATTCTATGATACAGTATTTTGAAGTTTTAGAAAGCTTTGTTTCTAAGTTTGTATTGTTTTCAATCATTCCTTTAAAGACTCAAACCCCCGCAGTTCAGAGCAACAGTACTGAATATGGGATGAGAGTTCTACAACCAAACAGCTCCCCATTCACACGAGGAGACCTAGGTAAACATTTCGGATGGAGTTTGTGTTTACTATGAAGAACATTTATAACACCAGCTTAATTCTTTAATTTCCCCAGTACATCCTGGTCTAATCACAAATCTGGAAAGCCTTATACTAGGCAATTGGGAAAAAAAAAGAACAAAAAAGAAGGATCCAATGTGTTCCTGTCATAATTATGCAACAGTGGTGTACTTTCAAAGGGAAAACATCAAGTGTTTTAAGTGCATAATATACACGCTGAGCAAAGTGTTGGAGAGAAGTTTTGCACTTACCTCCTTTTTAACCAACTTTAAATTCTACACCTTCCATTAGTAGCTAAATCCTCAGCCCTTTCACCCACCAATCTTCCCTTAATGCACCTGCTTCATGTCACACTCTAAAATAATAAGAGATTGTTTTTCATCTTCTGTGTTAAATTTCTCCACCACAAATCAATTACTGACTTTTTTCACCGTTCCTTAGTCTTTCTTGTATAGTTGTTTAAATTCTGAAAATCCATTTTAATACTTGAGCTTTATGTGACTACACCTGTGCCAAACTGCTTGAGACACTAAAATACAAAAAAGAATATTTATAACTGTTCTGATGTAATTGAACTGCCATCAATATGAGAGAAGTAGATACAAGGAGTAGAAGGTGTCTGAGCATGTCTTGAATGACTTCTGATAAACATTGAGCTAAAACTCCCATGAGAAGGTAAGCCTCAATCTGTTCATTCACGCAATGTATTGTGTTCAACTTATTTCCACTATTATTGCTGAAGAAAATACCAGCTATTTTCAGAGTACCCACATACCTGGTGTTAATTCACTGTCAATAAAGGGATTAAAAAAACCAAAACAACTACTTATATTTTGCCTCACAGAGAAATCAGTGCAATTTGAGGAGACCCTGGGGACAACTCAGGAGTCTGAGGCATTTGGGGTGGACATACTCTCAGGGTAGGTTATGCAAGGGAACAGAAGCCACTTACTTGGGTTAAACTCCAATGCTGCCATGATTTTTCTAATTTCTTGGGACAAAAGTCGTTGGCTGTGATATTTGCTCATAAGAATTTGTGTCATTGACTTTCAACATCTTGCTAACAAAATAAGATTTGTTTTTCAGTACAAGCAAACTGGAAGTCACAGAACCTGAACTCTCTGAAATTTTATCTGGGCCTGTAGATGTCATGATATTTTGGCAACAACATCATTAATTAAAATATGGTAGATCTGATATCCTTCAGCATGTCACATTCTCTCTGATCTGGTTGTTAGAGGAAAGTGAGCTAGCAAGTACTAACTTCAGTTCCCGTCCAGCGTTAGAACTTGGACCTGTTCTCAGATGGTTGGTGCCAGTGTTTCCTGTGTTGTGTTTCTTGTGTCTCACTACTGAGAGTATTAACTCTAATTCTGCCCCCAGCGAACACAAACTACCCTGTGAAACCCTTGAGGTTTACCTGACACCACATTTTTTAAGGACTGGGAAATCCTGCTGACAGGAATGTGTGCCAAAGGACGTACAGCACACAAGAGACATTGCTCCTACCCCTGACCTATGCTGTAGATTTAGACAAGGTATCCTTTCTAAACCACCTTTTCTGCACCTCTCCAAGAAGACTATTAGCCAGTCTAATTAGATGTCATGCGGTAGACTAAATGCTACAACTTGAAAGCCTGTAATTTTATTTATTGGCAATAATAAGGCATATGGCTGGTATGTTATTACGGGAATGCAAAAGTTACAGTGATTGACATAAAACCCTGGCATTTCTTATAAAATAAAATATGGTTCAAAGCTAGAATGTACGTATTTTATGTATTTTCCAATAAAAATAATAAATGAATGAAAAATGTAAATAAGAATGTTCAGATGGCTTTCTACATAAAAACACAGCTTTCAAGCAACTCAAGTCTCTATCAGGTAAAGGGGAAAATTGAATTAATAAGGGTGAACTCTAGGTAGCAGTGAAACTGAAACTGATGAAAAACCTTAAAAAAAACATACTGAGCAAAAGGCATAAGGCACAAAAGAGTAAAAATGAAGACTTTCATGGACAATGAATTCCATAAAAGGGAAAACTACTGTGGCAGCAAGTTCCCTTGTGGCCTTTGTTGGAGCTGGAAAATTAACTGTAATGGGCCAATAGTGTTATTTTTAGGGTGATAGATATTTTAGGGTGAACTGATAATGTTTAATCTAGGGATATACACATAAAGTAGATGTATTATTTTTATTGTTGTTAAGGCAAGACTACATAGCATAGTCCAGGTTGGCTTTAACTGGCTATCCTCCTCCCTAAGCTCCCTGAGTGCCAGACCAACAGGCATGTGCTACCATGTCCAGCTTACCATTTGCAGTTACATTACGCTTACATAAAGTAATAAAGTTGTTTATGAGTGTCCATTAATATAGATTCTTATGCCCCACAAGGAGAATGGAAGAAATTTAAGGAGCCAGGGAGCCATACTGAGGACCTGAAACTTCCTTTTCCCCAAAGCCGAGCAAGCAAACGTGCTGCAAAGTAAAGTTCTAGAATTTATTTGCCTATCAGCATGGGTTGGGAGGTGGGAGGCAGCTTATGAAGCCAGGTTCACAGCATGGTTGTATTCATGCATGGAGAAAGTGGTATCTTGAACTCTGCTGTTAGTAAAGATAACACTCCAGTATTCTGAGCATCTGGTCAACCTCAGTTCAGAGGCTTGGCACAGACATGCATCCTTCTTGGTGATCACAGCCAGACCCTACACCCTGGAGAGTGATGGAGACAGAAGTGTGTGTAATCTGAGAGTTTGTCTAACTCTGTAGCTTGCACACCTGGTTATGTGACAAATACTGCTGCTCAGAACCTGGATTGGGTCTCCTGTGCTATTAGTCACATTCGTGAAATGTGCAGAAAGAGAGACAAATTGCAGTAATGTTGAAATTCACACAGGTGGCCTTATCACAGTACAGTTAGAATTATATTTGTGAAAGGACGTAAGAGACCCAGAGACACACACAGATGTGAAAGAAAGGAGTGCCAAAAACATAAATGCCTCCACGTCATTCTTTGAGTGCTTTGAGAGTTAGGCTCAAACCACAGTGATAACTGACAATATGATGTGTGATTCATTCACTGTTTCACCATGGAGTTTATGAAGCATTTTATCTTGGTTACCTACCCTGGCCAGGTGATGAAAAGGTGCAGTCCTTTTTAGGTCTGGGTTGAGATTAGGGTGTGGCTAGGACTTGTAAAAGTGTGGTTCAAAAGGGAGGGCCTGCATCCTGGTGTGGTGACACAAGCTTCTAATATTAGCACCTTGGGTACTGAGGAAGGACGATGACTAACTATTGTTCACAGCAAACCTGGGTGACACAAGCAGTGCAAGCTATATAGGAGGACCCTGATAAGGAAAAACAAACAAACAAAAGACAGAGGTCCATTAGGTCTAAGAATTGCAAAATTCTTTCAGGACACGTGCTGGAGTGATGGCTCAGCAGCCTTTGCTGCTCCTGGAGAGGATCCAAGTGAGGTTCCCAGAACCCGTATTGGGTGGCAAATAACTAACTGTAACTGCAGCTCCAGGGAGCCCAGTGCCCTCTGTTGACTTTCACAGGTACCTAAATTCATGTCTACATACTCATCCATCCATCAACACACACACACACACACACACACACACACACACACACACACACAGGTGTGGACATGATTAAAAATATTTTCTTGATTTTTCCATTAGTTGCTTGACATTAAATGTAGCTCTCTTCTTTATTTATTTGAGATGATATAAAGTACTCAGTTCAAGTATTTAGTTCATGGTAATCCAGTTAACTCTAGGTAGCCATAATTTTTTTCACCATTTTAGGGATGCTTTTTTTGTTTTATTGAGCTCTACATTTTCCTCCAGTTTGAAAAGAGGACACATTTCAAATTAATTGAGATCCTTTATGTCTTAGTAGACCAAAAATATACATTGGAAAGAGTAATCCTTAGAGACCAGTGTGCTTTGTATTTGAAACTTAGCAGGATGCATAGAAATATGGCAAATAGAAAGATAGATACAGGTCTATAATGGAGGTTCACTGGGTGATTAAAGGAATAATACACAGTATTCTCTATAGAGGGAGATATATTTGGCTATCTCTCTATCCCAGGATACACAGAGTTTGTCTGTGAAGTCTGTGTGAAGATAACTTAAGTATTTGATGGGACAGAAATTTAGAGCTTATTTTTTTTTTTTTAGTATGCTTTGACCAGTAACGTAACATGAATGAGATCCCTCTGTGTGTCCCCAGGTTAGAGAAGAAGTGCATGTGTGTTCTATGTCTATAGACATTTCACTGTGCCACATAACAGCTGGATTATTTTTATATTCATAAATCATTGCAGCAGTGCAGCTCACTATTATGTGAATATGTATACTGTGTATTTTATTTTTTGATAATTATAAGTAATTGGACATGTGTGTCTGTCTTGGCAGACATGGCTTATACATATGAACATTGAAGTGCAGCTTCTAAGAGCTATGGTTTGCCAACTGCAACTCTTGCTTCTGAAGTTAAGGAATATTGTAGAGATAAAAGACATTACTATCTGACTATATAAGGTCCTGTGCTCCTGTGTGTGTGTGTGCATGGAAAATTTTAACTGCAGTAAGGAGAAAGATAAATAAAAATAATTGGTACCAGAAAATATTTTGTGCTTTTTTTTTAATTTTAAAAAGTTCATACATTAGCAGAAAGATTTATTCTTTTCATGTTAGTAGAACTAGTCTCTGAGAATTATTTAAAAGAGGGCTTTTTGCTTTCCATTTGAGATTAGGAGATTACATGGTTCATAAAAACATGTGTGTGCTGCTCTATATTAAATTGCAGTCAGTGATTATAAAATCTCTGCAATTACTCTCTCTAACATCTACATTATATGGTCGGAGGACTTCTTTACAAAACACCCTGAGAATATTGTAATCAGTGAAATATTTGCTTTGAGTAGAGATTTAAATGAGTTTAGGGTTTCCTGTTAATGTTTCTTCCTTTGGGTAAACTAGGAGTTGTGCATAGAATTTACCTTAGGCACTCATTTCAGGTAATTGCTCTGCTTCATTTGTACCTGTGGGACAGTATAAAGAAAAAAATACAGGACATACACTTGTTCCTGTTGCATGAAGGGTTTCCCACCAATGTACCACATGCAGTGTAACTCTTCAGGATGAAAATGTTTATCATGACCTAATATTTTGGAATTCAGCAATAGATTCTGTCACCAAGAAATGAGAGGTCTCACACCTGAACAAGCTTATCTTGTGTTCCAGATATCTGGGCTATGATGGTACCACAAACAATAAATGTTCGTTGGCTAGCCATCTTGGACACATGGGTGAGACAGCCAGTCAATATCCCAAAGTAGTTGGTTCTACAAGGCCATATGTGAGGGGCTCTAGGACTTTCACTGCACCCTGGCACCAAGGACATGGGTCATGAGATTTTTGACTGCCCTCTGTTAATTGGTCTAACTCACTGGGCCAGAATCTAATTGTGAAAACAGAATTTACAATTTACTTTAATGGAGAAACACAGAACCTTTCTAGACCCCATAGTCTTCATTTTAGTCTCCTTTTAAAAGTATATGTTGCTCTTTTTAGCTTTAACTGTCAAGTTGACATAGCCTAGATCACTTGAGAAAGGACTGAGCGTCAACTGAGGGATCAGACTGGATGTAGGCAACTTTCTGGGGGAATTGTCTTGCTTACCAATTTATATAGAAGGGCCAAGCTCAGTGTGATCTGCATCTTCCCTGAGCAAGTGGTCCTGGTTTAAGAAATCTAGCTAAGCATGAGCCTGGGAGCAAGCCAGCAACGGTGTTCTTTCAGAGTTCCTGTCTGAGTTCTTGCCCTGAATTCCTCAGTAATGGACTGAGACCTAAAGCTATAAGCCCAATACATCTTTTTCTCCTCTAGTGTTTTGGGTCAAATGTTTTATCACAGCCACACAATGGACACTAGACAGTGATTTTGTTTTGATGGCTGCTTGACTAGACTGCATGTCTTTTACAAGTCATTTAATGGGTTTTGTTTTATTTGTTGCCTGTCTTGCTCTTCAATTGAGAATCTTAGTGTATTTCTTATTTTAATAACCTCATCTAATAGTATTTATTGTGATATGTGCAACATTTTAGCCTCATTTGTATTTTTACATATTTATAATTTTACATTTGATACATTTTAAATGTATCAAAACTCAAGAATGGCCAGGCGGTGGTGGCGCATGCCTTTAATCCCAGCACTTGGGAGGCAGAGGCAGACAGATCTCTGGGAATTCGAGACCAGAATGGTCTATAAGAGCTAGTTCCAGGACAGGCTCCAAAACCACAGAGAAACCCTGTCTCGAAAAACCAAAAAAAAAAAAAACAAAACAAAACAAAAAAAAAAAAACAAAACAAACCAACAAAACCTCAAGAATAACTAATTACAGTATTTTAAAAGTCATTTTCTTTGGTATGGCCTGTTTATCTTTTCAATAAACTAGTTTGACTTATTTCATGCCATATGTAATGAGATTTTAAATTAGATTTTGATTTCCTGATGTGTGACACACTTTTGCCCTCACCATCCTCAGTCTTGCTCTTACCTCTGACATTACACCGAGCACATTTCATATGCATTTTTCCTTAAAATATTATCTAGAAACCTTCCTACCTACCCACCCATTTCTTCTCAAAAGTTGCAGTTTCTCTCTTGACTTGCTTGCAAATGCCTGTCTCACAGAGCAGAGCCTGGGAAGTTCCTCTGTCTTTGTGGTGGAAGGGGAAAAATGAGAAAGAAATTAAAAAGAATAAGAAATGGTAATATTTAAAACTGACTAAACTTCAAGCCATATGGATCTCTGGGGGTTCTAGTCTGTTGGTATAAAGTGTGTGCTTTCTGTATTAAGCATGGCCATAATATGACATACTACAATCTTTTAGCCATGAACGTTTTATAGGCAACCTAAAGAATTGAGCTACATGTAAAATTTTATTAGGCAATGCCTACATCTCAGACTATTTTATGAGGTGTTCTTGCATACATAGTTTTAGCTGTTATTTTAAGAACTAGAGACTCCAAGTACAGACACATATGTAAATCGAGGTGAAGGGTAATATCCACATGGCTGCAGATGGATATCTGTCCTGGTTCACCCATCAAACAATTTGCCTGGATATTGGCAGCTATCAGTTGAGCGAACTCTCCAGAGATTACTTGCCCTCTTTCCACAAGCATCTCAGATATCCAGCTACAAGGTGATAGTGTGTGATTTCAACTGGCTGGAGGCCTAATTAGTTACTGTGCAAATCTGAAGGCAATTAAGTTACTATTTAACATTTGGCCCAACATGAATAATGTGTATTTCTAGCATCTTTACCAAAATTACTCTCTTAAACAGTTTGCTTCAAAATTACAACTTAATTTTAAAGATGAATTTTAATGTTGTTAATCATGTCGCTTGAATGTGAATGTCAAGGAGAATCAATGTGAATGCAGGGAGAAACGGTCTTTCCTCCCTGCTATTCTCTAAGGAGTTACGTGCGCTAAGAACCTCACCTGGTGGTCTTGTAGGTGCAATGCAGGGCTTGTTTTCACGTGAATCCAGTCCTCCACACTTCCTTTATTTTAATTTTGTTGTGTGATGTTTTACTCCTTTAGTCTTTTGGCTTTTTATGAGGCCCAGAACGCAGCTCCAAAATAAATCATACATGGAAACTTATTCTTACTGATAAACACCCAACTTTATCTTGGCTTGTTTCTTGACAGCTTTTCTTAACTTAAATTATCCCAACTACATTTTACCTTTTCTTATTTCTGCAATCTTACTTTCACTCTTATTTCACGGCTGGCTAGGTCACTCCCGAAGTCCTCCTCTTCTTGTTCTCTTTTTGCTACTCCTCTTTCTTGTTTTTTTCCTCCTATTTATACTCTCTGCCTGCCAGTGCCCCCCATCCTTGCTCCTGCCTTGCTATTGGAATGCAACTCATTATTAGGACCATCAGGTGTTTTAGACAGGCAAAGAATCACAGCTTACAGAGTTAAACAAATGAAGCATAAACAAAAATCACACACATTAAAATAATATTTCCCAACACTATTTGATTTTTCAATTATTTTTATTATTTAAAACATTTTTAAATTTTAAACTTATTTTGATCACATTCTTCCCCTCCCCTAAGTCCTTCCAGATCCTCTCTGCCCTCTCCCCACCCTTTAAGTTCTTTTGGAAAAAGCAAACAAACTAACAAAAACTCAATGAAACAATAAAACCCCACAAATCAAAACAAAAACAAAACAAATAAAACACCACCCCAAAGGAAAAACAAAAACAAAGCAAAAAAGCCATCAAGCTGTAATTAAATAAAACAAAAAACAAACAACTGTGAAGTTCATTAAATGTTGTTCAACAACTCCTGAAGATGGAACCTGCCCTGGAGTGATTGAGATATCCAGTGTCACTCCATTGGAGAAAACTGATTTTCCCTCTCTCAGTATGCATAAATGACAGTTCAGTTTTTAAGCTTTACCCTAGTGATTAGGTTTCTTCATTCATTCATTCATTCATTCATTCATTCATTCATTCATCAAATCATTTATTCTTTCATGTTCATTAATTTTTAAAAAATATTACAAAATAAAATTCAAAAGACAAAACAAAATTTATCACATTGAAATTGCACAGGACAACCCAAAAACAAACAGAAGGAAAAGAGTCCAAGGAAAGGCAGAAGAATGAGACTCACTCAGGAATCCCATAGAAACAGTGAACAGAAGCCATCGTATACTCTCAGAGGACCTGATGCAGACCTATGCAGGGCTTGTGCATCCCGCTTCCATGTTGGTGTGTTCATATGAGCTTTGCTCAGTTGATTTAGAGGGCCTTGTTTTCTCAGTGCCCTCCATTCCTCTGGGCTCTTACACTCTTTTTCATCTCCTCTTCCTTGGGATTCCCAGAGCCCCAAAGGGACAGATTTGATGGAGGCATCCCATTTAGAGCTGATTCTTTCTAGGCTTCCTTCTTTGCATATTGTCTGGCTGTGGGTCTGTATTTGTTTCCATTTGCTGCAGGAGGAAGATCTCCAGTGATGGCTGAGCAAGGTACTGATATACGAGTACAGGAAACTATCATTAGGAGTCATTTTATTACTGCATTGATTTTCTTTGTTTCTTTTTATTTAGGCCAATGTTATTCATTTTTATCTTAGGTACCTGGGCTCTCTAGTCTCTGGTTCATAGTCACACAAACAGTGTTGGGTGTTGACTTTATCTTGTGGAGTGTTGTTGTAGGAGACCGCTTGTTCGTTTCTGGGCCACCCAGACTCCCAAAATAACCACCCAGAAACTCTATTAATGAAATCAGTGCTAGGCCCATTAGCTCTAGCTTCTTATTGGCTAACTCTTAAATCTTAATTTAACCCATTTCTATTAATCTGTGTATTGCCATGTGGCTGTGGCTTACTGGGAAAAGTTCCAGCATCTGTCTCTGTCTGGGCTCCATGGCGTCTCCTGACACTGCCTTTTTCCTTCCAGCATTAGTTTAGTTTTTCCTGCCTACTTATGTTCTGCCCTGCAGAACAAAAGCAGTTTCTTTATTAATCAATGGTAATCACAATATACAGAGGGGAATCCCACATCAGAGTGGGCATTAAATCAAATCAGCTGGTTACTCACACAAGGTTTGCACCATCATTTCTTTAACATATCTTGCAGACAGTATATCATTATACATTAAAGGATTTGTGGCTGTCTTGATATATATATATATATATATATATATATATATATATATTAGCCTGCAAAGCTACTGCCTTGTAACAAAGATGCTAGAATGTAGAGGTGGAGGTTCTCTTTAGGCACCAGTCCTCCACACTTTAAAGGAAACAAAACTATTTTGATTTCACAGAGGCTTTTTAAGAATGAATGGGTATGAAAGTATTTTGCATATCCTATAGTATGAAAGCCAAGAAATGATTAAGGCAAATCAGTTTAAAAGTTTTGTCATGCCAGAGAAAGATGAGCCTCAAGACCTGTAGGGAATATCTCATGAACCCAATTGCTCTAATTAATTGCTTTTTCCTTTATAGAGACCTACTTCATGAATCCAAATCAAATTAGGCAACCATCAATTTAAGAGATTACAGCTGCTTTAGTGGGAAACTTTATCAATTTCCATTTTTCTAAAACCAAGTGATGATATTAAATAGCACTTCTTATAATACACATTATAAAGAATAGGTATAAACTGGTGTTTATTTTTTTATTGATTTTTGTTGAGCTCTACATTTTTCTCTGCTCCCCTCCCTGCCTCTCCTCTCTCATTCAACCCTCTCCCAAGGTCCCCATTCTCCCAATTTACTCAGGAGCTCTTGACTTTTTCTACTACCCATGTAGATTAGGTCTGTGTATGTACTCCTTTGTGTAAATGTACCACATTTTCCTTATCCATTCTTCTGTTAAAGGGCATTTAGGTTGTTTTAAGGTTCTGGCTATGACAAACAATGCTGCTATGAACATAGCTGAGCACATGTCCTTGTGGCACGATTGAGCATCCTTTGGATATATACCCCAAAGTGGTATTACTGGTTCTTGAGGAAGGTTGTTTCCTAATTTTCTGATAAATCACTACACTGACATCCAAAGGGGCTATGCCAGCTCCCATTCCCACCATCTATGCAGGAGTGTTCCCTTTACCCCACAACCTCTCCAGCATAAGTTATCATCAGTGTTTTTGATCTTGGCCATTCTTACAGGTGTGAGATGGAATCTCAGAGTTGTTTTGATTTGCATATCTCTGGTGACTAAGGATGTTGAACATTTCCTTAAGTGTCTTTCAACCATTTTAGATTCCTCTGTTGGGAGTTCTCTGTTTGTGGGTGCAGGACACAACATTAACTCAAAAATCAGTAGCCCTCCTGTACACTTGTATTTATTAAATGACCCACTAATTATAGATCCTCGACAATATATAATAGAAGGGTTTAATGCTGTGATGCATACAAGGCAATATTTAAAGAGAAACCTATTGCTGTATCCTTTGTTCCTCTTAATGGACAAAGTTTATGCATCATGTCATTCAAGCTTTATACCAATTCTCACTTGCAGGGAACCAATTTAGGCAATTAAAGCTCATTGTCCACCAAGTACCTTTTGGCGTGCTATTTCTGTGGACTAAATGCATAGAGACTTGGGTGAAAGAATCTGAATTTCTGGCAGAAATGAGGACAAAGACAGCCTTCTCCAATTTTGTTTCAGTAATTCTGCAAGTCAGAACATGGGGACTAAGCAATGGTTGAGCTTTTTGTTTCCTAATACTATAAAGGAAAAAGGTGGCTTTACTGGAAAACTATCAGAGCCCAAAGCTGAGGTCATTCTGGAATGTCTGTGGGATCCTTGTGGGAACAGCATCAACAGAGACACCACACAGACTAGCAAGCTAAGCACTAATGGAGTGGGGTCTAATTCAGAACCTCCAACTAGCAACTTAGCAGCAGTTCGTGGTGTCCATTATGTGGCAAGTGCTCACTGCACTTTGGGATGAGAAACAGGAATGTGGGGATTGTAAGCAGTCATCTGGGGGCTTGAACACAGCTTCATATGCCCAGATTGAGAGAGCTGAGGCCCCCACTCATGTGAGAGCCTACTTTACAATTTTTTTTTTTTTTTTTTGGTTTTTCGAGACAGGGTTTCTCTGTGGTTTTGGAGCCTGTCCTGGAACTAGTTCTGTAGACCAGGCTGGTCTCGAACTCACAGAGATCCGCCTGCCTCTGCCTCCCAAGTGCTGGGATTAAAGGCGTGCGCCACCACCGCCCGGCCCTACTTTACAATTTACAGTGAGCACAGACTACAGCTTTAGCTAAAGATATTTAAATGATGGAAATATGAAGAGAACCCTCTATTCCTCTGGAGGGCCCAACTCAGACCACATTTCAATAAGCAATACAGTAGGTGATGGTCTATAGGATGATCAGTAGATGAGGAAAGTGGCTTGTGTTTAAGGATCACATTTACTGGAAGAATGTTCTTCACATTGATTGAGAATTCACGCAGAGTAGAACATGTCCTACTTAACTGTCCATCTTCAGCTTACTCCACATTTCGGTCCTTTCCATTGAATGCATGATTGCCTAATTCATCCAGATTGTTTAACTTCATTTTCCATTTACTTATATATTGCCATTGTATTTCCCTCTTGTCTTCCTTCCCTATAAAACAGAGATGTCAAACAGAAATAGTTATATGCAACACTAGATCCAGCCATTCATCCCAATTCTCAAATAATAGGTACTTTATTTAAAAAGTTAACATGACAGATATTTCCATTTTGAGGCTTGGAATCTTGGAGAAATATGTCTGATCACAAAAATAATTGCAGTAAAATGACTAAAGCAAAAATAATAATATGGACAGGGTTGTGAACTTGTGGAGAACTCCCAAAACATCTCCACTGGTACTTCTGAGAGGCATGGACAGAAGATAAAACAGGAAATAGGTTTCCTTTCCAGCAGCTGGGATAGGGTGACACTTAGCTTTCTCTTGGAAATGCCTGAGATGACTAGAGAATGAAGGGAAAGGTCTAATTTGGCTCAGGGTGTAGAGGTCTCACCTGTGGTGCCAAGGGAGTCCATCATAATAGGGTCCATTAGAAAAACTCTCTCTCCCTCTCTCTGTCTCTCTGTCTCTCTGTCTCTGTCTCTCTCTCTCTCTCTCTTTCCCCCCTCTCTCCTGCCTCCCATCTCTCTTCCTCTCTGCTTTTTTGAGACAAGATGTCTCTGTGTAACAGTTCTAACTGTCCTGCTGGAGCTATCTCTGTAGACCGGACTGGCCCTGAACTCACAAAGATCTCCCTGCATCTGCCTCCTGAATGCTGGGCTTAAAGGCGTGTGCAGCCACCACCTAGTTACATTCCTCTTAAAATATTGTCCCCGTGACTTAATTTTTTTCCTATGAGGTCACACCTTTTAAAAGTTCTGTCATTTCTTGGTAGTGCTGGGTATCCAATTTCTGAGACATGAACCTTTGGGGGAACATTCAGTATTCAAATTCTGGCAGGTATCTGATAGTATTAAGATGCAAAGTGTAGTGGGGAGGTAGCTTAAATCTTGGAGTATATCAAGGACCAGACTGACCATGAAGATCGCCTTTGAAGTTATGGTGTTTTTAACAGAGCAGTGATCTAGAGTTATCATTTAGAAGAAACTTAGTAGCTCTAGTTACATGTCTCACCATCCCATTCACATAAGTGGATTCATAATTTTCGCCCATCAAATTGAACATGCAGAAAGCATGGACCACACAGCTCTTCAGAAGGTCTGTAACTGTGGTTTAGTCATGAGCCATCAGTGAACCAATGCAAGTGCTAATCTGTGCAGAGCCCTGTGCAAGCCTCTTCCAGAAGGCAGCAGTCATCATAAGGTCATGCTTCTGAATACTAAGCAGGAAATGAAGGAACTAGAGCTTCAAAGGATTTCTTATCATGTACTGGGTCCTTGTATACTCACCAGGTAACATACCTTTTAAGGGATGCACCGAATGGTTTGTGGTATGTACATGATGAGGTATGTACTTATCACCTCAGTCAATTCCAGACCTCCAGGAAAACACCGCCCCCATCAGCTATTATCCTCAGTCCTGTGACCCTCTTCCTTTGGTATCTCTGTGAGGATGTACCCATACTGGGTTGTATCTTCCCTTGGTATCTCTGTGAGGATGTACCCATACTGGGTTGTATCTTCCCTTGGTATCTCGGTGAGGATGTATCCATACTGGGTTGTCCATACAAAGACATGATATATGAGAGTAGTTTACACCTCACTTCTTTTAATTAAGTGGAATGTTTTCAAATTTTTGGAAATATGGACTTTGTCACGATGACTTCTTTTGGGGAGCATAGTAATATTCCATTGTTAGAATAAGCCACAGTTTGCCATTCCTTTCATCTCCTCAGAAATGATATTTTCTTATTTCTAATCTTTTCAGATAATAAGCAATATTCCTAAGAAATTTTATTTATACTTTTATTGTAGACACATTTATATTTCTATCGAGTATGTGTGAAATTGGGCAAGCAGTGCTCTTCTGGGTCATATTGAAACTCTGTATTTTATGATTTGAATGACTTCTCTCACACTGATTCCAAAGTGGGACAGCTTATTGGACACTGTGTTTGAGATTATTTATCCTCAGCCGTAAAGAAAAAAGTGTTATTGAAGTTTCATCGGGTTGATACTTTCCACAGTGGATTCCTCACAGGATAGATTAACTGGACCAAAAAGAAAAAAAAAAAAAAAAAAGAAGCATGTGTTTTTATTCAATGATGGAATTTTCATAAAACTGTGAAATATACAAACATGAAGTGCAAGCATCAGCAAATGACAAGCAGGAGGCTCCTTTGCTCCAGAGCAAGGCTGAAGGAATCACGGTATTTACTACATTCAGTTTTTTTTTTTTCATGTCTTTGCATAAATCTCTTAAATGCAGACAATTCAGCTCTACTTCTTCATCTCCGGTCCTATTTTGGGGACTCCCTGGTTACTTGATGCCTTAGAGTTCACATTCCCCCACTGTCTTATTGGCCTGATTTTCATGTTTTTATCCTAATATCTTTCTCAGCTGTGTAAGTTTTTATTGTTTTTCCTAACAGTCTCAGCATCCTTCTCCTTGGCTGCAGGGCTCCCTTCTTTCTGACCAAGGAGAATGAAAAGGAGACAGAACTTACAATTACTGTCTTCATCCAGCTGCAGCAGCATCCTTCCAAAGGCACCGTCCACATCACCCTAGCTAGTTAAGCCACAGCTTCAGAATTATACATTTCCCCACCCACTGATCCTTCTTTAGAAATAGTAAGTAGTAATACTACTTAAAAAAATAACTTTTATTGAGTCTTTGTGGATTTCACATCATGCATTCTGATCCTACTTATCTCCCTGGCTCCTCAGATCTGCCCTCTGCCCTTTCTTGTAACCTCTCCCCACATCAAAACCAAAGTTAAAAGAAAACCCAAAAACCAAACCAAACAGAAAGAAACAAATGAAAAGATGGGGGGTGGGGGTATATGTCTTTAATCCCAACACTTGGGAGGCAGAGACAGAAGCAGGCAGATCTCTGTGAGTTCAAAGTCAGCCTGTAAAAAGAGCTAATTCCAAGACAGGCTCCAAAGCTACAGAGAAATCCTGTCTCAAAAAAGAAATAAATGAAAATGAGTCTTGTTTTTGAAGCTGTAGTGTGGCCTGTTAAATCACACAATTTACTCTTTATGCGCAAGTGTTTATTGCCATAAGTCATTGGCTCTAGGCCTCTGTTTTCTCAAACCTCTGATTATGGGATCTCACTGGATATCCTGCAGTTGTCCTGTGTCATGGAGCTCCTGTTATTTTGAATCTGTAGGTTCATCTCCTTCACATGCTCCAGTTCATAGATGGGGTCGGTGCTGGGCGGGGTCAACTCATATTCCTGGTTCTGGACCTGCCTGGTAACTGGGTTGGTCAGCTCGCTTGCTTTCCCTCATTGTCATTAGCCAGGCGAACCATCCAGCACTGCCTCCCCTAGCTCACCCAATGCAGCCTGCAGCAAGGGGTGCAGGCAATTCTTCTGTCCTTAGGCCCTCAGATCCAGGTTCCCCACACTCACTTCACCGATACCAGCTCTACTGTTTTGCGCAGGCGAGGTACAGGGTCATCTCTCATGATTGCGAAGGGGGGGATATGGGAGGCAGGGGTAGGGGCAGAGGCAGCTATCCTGCTCTCATACCCTCATGCCTGGTTCAGCCACAACCCTGAAAACAGGGTCAGCTCTAGAGTGCTGCCCAGGCGAGGTCCAGGGCCTGCTCTCCTGTGTGCTGAAACTGGAGTGGGGCAGGGCTACTTCTTTTACTATCGTGACCCCTGAATCAGCTCCATCGCCTGGTGCAGATGTCAGTGGGTAATGGGGAAAGGTATTGGGGACAGGACCACCTTTTCTGCTCTCAGGCCCTCGGGATTCGTTTACTTGAGTCTTGACTATAGTATCACCTACCTCTAGTATACTGCCCAGGAGAGGTGCATGCCTGCAGTCAACAGTAAGGTCATCTTTTCCTAGTGCAGTGGCAAGCTCAGCCCTGATGGGTAGGGCCAGCCCACCCATTTCAGTATCCAGTGAGGGGCAGGACCAGAAAGGGAGAGACTGTCTCAGCACTGCATGGTTCCAATGATTGCTGTGCTAACATGGGCCATTGACATCACCATAGACCCCACCTGCAGCAGCACCACGGACCCAGACATGGTCCTTAGCAGCAGCCCTGGCCCAGATGACACCATGGCCCTAGGTGGCAGTGCAGATCACTTAGATCAGGATGTCTTTGGTGGCAGCATGGTCCTCGGGTAGCCCCATGGCCACAGGTTATGGTTCACCTTGTCCATCTATGTGGCCTTTGGTAGAAACATGGACCATGGGCTTCAATATAGACACTGGCTATGGTAGAACCATGGGCCCAGACATGCTCCTAGGCAGCAACCCTGGCCTGGATGTCACCATGTTCTCAGATGGCAGGGCAGCATGGCTCCCAAAGTAGCATGGCTCTCAGACACCAACATGGTCCCAGGTGATCGCCTAGACTACAGACTCCTATACAGACCCCAGCTTCAACAGGAGCAACAGACATTAACACAGACCCCCTCCGCTGCTCCAGGAGTCCAGAGCAGACCTAAAACTTCTGTTTTTATAACCATCTTGTTTATCAAAATCAATTAACTTAAAATTCTAAGGAACCTGGTGAATCTTGGGATATATACCTACTCTCAATGAAGTAATCACCACTCTTCCTAAATCATTTAATTAAACCACACCTCAATCAAAGATGATGAAACTTGGTGAGAAATGAAAATGACTTTGATACATGTGACCATGTGATGGTATTGGATTTCTCTATTCCTCTCTTCTTAAAGAAGCACTGCTTTTCTGGATTGTCTTATTCATTGATGCAGAAACTACTTATCAGGAAATCTTTCTCTTTAAGAAATTGTTCTAGATACTAAGGATCAGCAAAAATTAAAACAACTCTAAGTCTCTGATTGCAAGTCTAGGACACAGATAAAAACAATTTGTGGTTTCAATATGTGGTAAAGCTTATTTGAATGTGATAGACGCTATTGAGAGAAAGAAGGCAGAAGAGTTGCAAGATGTGTAGACACACTTTCACCTGTGTTGATAAAACAAGATAAAGCCTGGAAGACCAGGGCCACCCAAGGCTTTGGCCACTACAGAAACATCGGTCTCATAATAAATTAAAGATAGGAAATTTACATAATATGAAAATATTTTATCAGATCAAGGTATATAACCAAGTGGTTTAAATATATTTGTAATTATCTGTCATTAGTACAATCATAACTGCTTCCTTCCCCACAAGTGGAAACCCCAAGCCTCCTAACTCACCCTGTCTCAATACCTGTGACGGCCAATCTCCTCTCTGTCTCTGTTGATACTCCTGACATTTTATATAAATAAGACCACACAAAGGGTGGACTTTTGTGATCAACTAATTTTTGTTTGGCATATGCTATCAAGGTTCAGCCATAACACAACTTCAACCAGCATTATCTTCTCTACAGGCTGAAAGAATTTCCATGTAGAAGCATCCAGCATTGATGTATCCTTAAAGCAGTGCCTAGGCAAAAGTGTTAGTTTGGTTTGATGAGTATGAACAGTGTAACTTAGCAATGCCTGTTCATGGTCAAGTTACTTATAAGCATATATTTTCACTGATATGTGTATTTTCAAAGAGCTATGATTCTGAGTCACAGAGAAACCTATGTGTAACTTTTTGAGAAACTTCCACTTTTGAGAAATAACCAATCATGGGTAGATTCCAGCTCCTTGGCACTTTTGCCAACATTCTTTCCTCACTGGCTTTGCTTTAATCTGAATTGATATTTTGTGCTTTGTTTTGGTTCTAGTGAATACGAATACAATTATTTCCCTAATGCATCATGCTGAATTTCTTCCCTGTCTTTGTTGGTTTGTGCTAATCTAATCTAGTATGTTGACAAATCTCCTGTCTACTTTCTGTTTGTTTGTTCTCTATTGTCGAACTGCAGGGTTTCTTTGTATATTGTAAAGTAGACAATATGTACATATTTTCTGCCATTGTATGTTGTTTTCCTACGTTTTGTAATAGTTTGAATGTAATTGCTCCCTCCCCCTAATCTCACAAGAAGTGGCTCTATTAGGAACTGTGGCTTTATTGGGGTGGAGATGGCCCTTATGGAGGAAGTGTGTAACTGTGTGGGTGGGCTTTGAGGTCTTCAATGCTCAAGCTACTCTTAGTGTCACAGTCTACATGCTGTAGTCTGCATATCAGCATATAGCAGCTTCTTCTTTAGCATTATGTCTGCCTATATAACACTGTGCTCCCCACCATGATAATAATAAACTAAACTTCTGAAACTGTAAGCCAGTCCCAATTAAATATTTTCCTTTATAAACGGTACCCTGGTCATGGTGTCTCTTCCAAGCAAAGAAACCTTAAGACACCTTCTTTTTGATAGAGTTCAATCTTAGGCTGCATACTCCTTTGATTGCTATACATTTTTATATATGTTTAATTCAAGAAGTGTGAGTTATTCAGTTTTATCGTTTCCAAATTTGTCTTTGTAGTTAAGGACCCTTGCCTTTCTATGAGTTATAGATCAGATTGTCAAACTCTATAAAAACTTACACTTATAAATTTTGAATGATTACACAGATAATGTGGACTAATTTGGGCCATCTTGCCACATTAACATTAAGTGTTCCAATAAATGGGCCTGTGTTTTCTACTTAAGTACTTCAAGCCCTCTTTAATGTCTTTCAACATTATCTTATAGTTTTCTATGTGCATAACTCTCATGATATTGGTTGAATTTAGTGCTGGATATTTTATGTTTTTAATACAATTGTAAATGGGCTTATCTGTTATAGTAATCTATAGATTATTTATTGCTGTTAGTAGAAATACAACTGATTTTGTACATAAATGTTACATTTATGACATTATCAAGCTTATAAATTAATATTCTCTGCTTTATTCTTTAGGTTTTGACAGGAGTTAAGCCATGAAATTACATAGCTGAAAGCAAAGAAAGTTTTACTTCGTTCCCTCCAATCTCCATGTCCCTTTCTTTCTTGCTTACCAAGGGTCTTGTCAGGGGACTAGAAGTTTCACCACATTGATGAATAGCAGTAACATGTACAGAGGGGAAAGCTTGACTTATTCTTTAAAAGTCATTGTTTAGGCGCATGTGCCAGTATATGTCACATAGTGGGTTCCTGGGAAAAATAGTGGACAATGTCAGATCTTCTGTAGGTGGAGTTATAAGAGGTTGTGAACTTCATGTTAGTACCGGGAATCAAACTTGAGTCCTCTGGAAGAGCAACAAGTGACCTTCACCTCAGCATTATGCCTCAAGCCTTGGAATATTCTTTATCTAAGGGGAAGGCCTGCAGATGAACAACCCTTTTCTTACATGAAACAACAGAAAGTCCCATCATAGGAGTTCATAAAGTGAAATCTAAACCCTAGTTTTAAAGCATATCTCTGAAAATTTGGCATTTTAAATAACTGTATTTAGAGAAAGTTAAATACTTTTATAAATATAGTCAAAAAGAATTACAAATCTGGCACAGTACATCCAATTTACAATAATATAACAATATCACACTAAAATGTTTAAGACTTATATTTTATTGTATAAGCTACAAAAATAGTTCAAAATTACATAATA
Source organism: Chionomys nivalis (assembly GCF_950005125.1). NCBI lineage: Eukaryota > Metazoa > Chordata > Mammalia > Rodentia > Cricetidae > Chionomys > Chionomys nivalis. Next base: position 40,842,057 of record NC_080090.1, on the reverse strand, counting down.
CTTTCTAGTAATAAATATTAACTTAGAAATATTTTTGTAGAAATAGAAAATTTTAACTGTATGATTGAAACAAAGTCTGATTGATACCTCTTAAGATTCTTATACTTTGCTCATTAATGTCAGAGATAATGTTTTCTCTGCCAGGTGATAATAATAATGTGTAAATAATTTTGATTTTGAATATGAATTTTATAATTAGTATCTATATTGTTCCAGAAAGTATGTACATTCTATGGTAGATTTCAATTATACCTTTTTTTTTTTTTTTTTTTGGTTTTTCGAGACAGGGTTTCTCTGTGGCTTTGGAGCCTGTCCTGGAACTAGCTCTGTAGACCAGGCTGGTCTCGAACTCACAGAGATCCGCCTGCCTCTGCCTCCCGAGTGCTGGGATTAAAGGCGTGCACCACCATCGCCCGGCTAGATTTCAATTATAAAATAGGGCCTCTTGTCCTAGAATGATGGGTCAGCAGAGCACTTGATGTTCTTAAAGAAGAAGGACCTGAGTTTCATTTCTGGTACCCATAGAGGCTACCCTTAACATCTTGTAATTCTAACTCTACAGGAATTTCTTCTATGAGTAAATACCTCTCTCTTCATACTCACACAAAGACACGTGAATATAAATAAAATATTAATTAAGACAAATCTTATAAAACCCATATTGTTTTTCTTATAGCACTGCTCTAAAAGCAGAGAATACACAAAATGATTTGAAATCTAAAAGAACCAAATAGGAGTCATTGGTTTATAGCTTGTTGATACTTTGAATCGCACATTAATTTTTGTAATGATCCAAGTTTACTTTGAAGAGACAGTTATTGCTATACCTAATAGTGAATTAGTGTAATAATCATGTCATTTAGAATAATCATTTATAAAATTAGACAGCCAAGTTGTGGCTCTAGCTATCTAGAGAAAGTCATAGCTAAAACTAATGAGTCATTACAGTCATTGAGAAAGGAGTCTTCATTTTAGCATTGCAACTGATAACTGTAAACGTGGTGTGTAGCTGGGAACTTGCAGAATAGACTACATTCTTCCATATTTGCCATTCATTCACTTCCTGCAGTGCAGCAACATCACCGTCAGCATTTACACAGTGGACATCTTTTCCATTTTTACCTCAGAAATTTTAGGAGGACAAACCTTCCATAAAATCAAAGCACCTGTGATGATGGAACCTCAGAGATACAACTGATGGATTGTATCCAAATCTTATGCATCTATTCAGATGAGTTGATAAAAATCAACAGTCCTTTTTTTTTGCCTATTGTCTACCTTCCTTTCTTTTCATTCTATCAAGTTCAATTAATGATAAACTTATTTGTTTATTAATTATTTTTAGCATGTGCTTTCACTCTGTAGAGATCTTGTCGTCATGACAGTCCTCATGACTCTACCTCTTAAGTTCTGGGATTATCGATGATAAAACATTATTTTATGAATAAAAGGTTAGCTGGGTTAGTGCCTGTAAGTCAGATATTCAGGAGGCTGAGTCAGGAAGGTCATCCAGGTCAGCTGGGGCTGCATAATGAGGTCCCAGACAGCCTGGAGAATGAAACACCAGGTCAAACATAAAACCAAACAGAGGAAAAAGGAAAAGAAGGAGGTCACAAAATTTACCTCTGAGTGAAATACAATGTAAGGCATAAATTACATACTTCTATGGCTGTTAATGGGCAAATACAAGAAAGCTTCTTACTCAAATATATTCAGCTTTCATTAATTGACCTCTACTCAGAGCCATGATTATTTCCTATGACTGACTGGTCAGCAGAAAGGAGACCAGCTGGTTTTGAAATTATCTTCTAAATATTGGGGCATGGTGGATTATTTTTTTCTGAACTGCTAAATGAGAAATAATTCCTGAAATGATACCATGATGACCACCCCCCATACTCACAGAAACACACACATACTCATATACTCACATACACACATAAACATATCACATCATCTATGGAAATAAGTTGTATAAAAAACAAAATACAGTATTTTTAATATCCAATATTCTTTCAAAAATTCCTATAATACTTAGAAGCAATTGTTCCCTTGAGTTATCTTGATGACTTTATCCTGGGATTTAATTTTTCTGAAAAGAATGATACTTTTCATAGAACAGCTCCAGGCAAGTACATTTTCTTTCTGAGAGGATGATGTTGCTGGACCAGACCATACAAATGGATTCTATTGTCTGAGGTGACAAAACTTTTGTTTTACTTCTTTTTCTTCTTCTTCTTCTTCTTCTTCTTCTTCTTCTTCTTCTTCTTCTTCTTCTTCTTCTTCTTCTTCTTCTTCTTCATTTTTTTTCTGTTTGCTTTTTGTTTTATTTTTTCCACAGAGAAGTGAGAAAAGCTTTTATTTGCTTTCAATAGAAATGCCCTCCAAAAGGGCTGGTTTATGGAAGCTAGTAAAAATCTCACAGACAGAATGCATATACACATATGCTATTTGTTTGCATTGGTCTTTTATTGTAATGAGGTAGGAAGTCACCTGTCTAGACCAGTGTGATCTCAAGACACAATGTGTAGAATCTGGATCACTGCTGCCTTCATCCCTTGACATCTTCTATGGAGGGCCAGATGGTGAGTTTGGAAATTTTCCTCTATGAAGCCATGAGGTCTGTCCAAAAGGCCAGGCTGTCATGCTAAAAATAAACTGACAAGGTTACCACCTTTTTGCCTAATGTGTACTTAAACCATGTCCTCAAATACCCTAGGCCCTGTTTCTTCAGAGCAGCCTGCCTCCTGGCTCTGCCGTGTCTCCTCAACCCTGTGGATTGGCTGTTGGGACTTGGCTGTGATCTTGATTGCTTGGCAGAACACTTACAAATACAGGGCTTGGCTGTGTTCTTCGCCTGACACACTGAGATGTTTGACTACACATTTCTAAGCCTGGAGTGTTAGTGTTCCTGGACTGACTTCCTCTTCAGGCACGAAAAGCATGTTAGAGAGGACAAAGAATGCCATACTGCATGGGAAGGCTTTTCCATTGCTAGGGAAGCAATTCCAAAGACTATGCTGCCTTCATAACAGCTGTACAGAAAGCAGAACTCACCAGAAGTTCTTTCAGCAAACACTCTATAAGGCAAGTCGACACAATCAAGGTACCAGCAATTACTTTTATTATTCATAATTGGTCTTTGATTAAAAGTAACAAATGTCAATAATTAAAACAGAGTTTGCCAAACTGGGTGATGCACACCTTGTACTTGGGAAACTAAGGCAAGCAGAAAGATGTTAAATTTGAGGCCACCCTGGTCTCAAAAATCAACTATCCAGTGGGGATACCCATAAGATATATGTGTCCTCAGCTCCATTTTTGTTTCTTTTATGAAATAACTCATTTAGAAAGTTGAAAAAGAACCAACAGATACTTGACTGGACCTGCCAGAGGGAGAAGAAGGTAAGGTGTCATCGTCCCCTGGGCACTCATGCTGGTGGGAAGAAAGCAAAACAGGCCTAGCAGGGGGAGATGCAGGGTTCTGAGGCTTCCTACTCACTACTGTCTTCACACAGTTTCACCACAATTAAACCAGTGAGTCAGTCTCCTTCCTGGCTTCGGAGTTTCTGAGACCACCATGGCCAGTAAAGTAATGATCTCTGGAAGGCAAGAAAATAGTTCAGTTCAACATAACAAAGTAGCCAATGTTAATCCAAACTTTGAGGCTGTGACCTCGAGTAGTTTATTTCAGGCATATTTAAACACAGAACAATTTGGTGAAATCTTAATCTGGTGATAATTAACTCAATCCCATGGGCATAATAATAAAGCATACATAAATCTCTTGGAGGAATGAAGAAAGCTAAATTAAGATTGGCTATGACCACAAAAACCGAAATCAAAACAAGAAATTACAAAAGATATATGGGTCTTAATGAAAATGCTGACTCCTATGATGCAAGAGTTGTCTTATATGTTATTTTATTAAATGTTAATTTACTTAAACTAATGATAGAGTCTAGATCTTCTGTCTGTATAAGATATGCTCTAATTAGATGGATGTTTTGCCTCCTAAAATAAAAGAAAAATATCAGCATCTCTCGCAAATTTAGGACACATGGGAGCCTATTTCTGCCCTTTTGTGACTGTAAAAATATTTAACATTCTGCAGGATGGAACTAGCCACTAGGGTTATCCAAAAGCTCACATGTGTCCTTTGAAATTAACTCTCAAACACAATGCTCTTATGAACACAGTTCTGCCTTTAAAATAATTTACATTATTAAACTAAATACAGTATATGTAAGCAATTCAGTTTGAATTAATCACAGATGAATACTTTTAAGTGAAGCCTATAGAGAGTCAGAACAGGCTGGATGGCGATGGCACACACCATTAATCTCAGCGCTCGGGAGAGAAAGGCAAGCAGATCTCTGTGAGTTCTAGGCCAGCCTGGTATACAAGAGCTAGTTCCAGGACAGGCTCCAAAGCTACAAAAATGAGAGAGAGAAAGAGAGAGAGAGAGAGAGAGAGAGAGAGAGAGAGAGAGAGAGAGAACAGTTTCATAATTTTGGCAAAATTAAAGAGTAATTATTTGTTTTTGTTTAATGATGTTTCTTGCTGAACTGGAGATATAATGACTATTTTGAGAAATTATAAAAAAGAATTTTATAGTTTGGAAGTTCAATAACTGCATTATAGTTAATGAAGATAATAGAAAATGTAATACTATACCTGGAATTTTATGAAATTGTGCCTATATGATTTCTGTAGAAAATTTCCCTTCTTCCTTTTTGAGAATATGGGTTCCATGTCATTGTTCCATGATTTTCAAGAAAGTTCTAGGAATCTTTCTGCTTTCATCCTTCTGAGAAAGTAGATTTAGCTTTCTCCTGTTGTATTTTAACTTGTATATTTTCTCTATTATTTTATGGGTGTTCTGATTTTTAAAAATTGTCATGGCTAACACTGTAAAGAGGCAACAACTTTGAAGGGAGAAATTCTGTCAGGTAGTTGTATGGTGACTTCTTTCTCCCTCGTCTCTCAAGGCGAAAAGTAATAATAAATTGCTAGTTTTAGTTTTCAGTTGAAAAGACCATATACAATTGTAGATAAAAATGAGTATTATCTTCGTCTTTGTGAAGGCCTTTCCTTATCTTGTTTCTTCCTCCTCTTTATAAGTATTCTCTCATTTCTCTAATGGAATTGCCTCTCTGGAAATCCTTTTCCTAGTAGCCTGAAATTAAAGAGACCTTTACTCTGGATGTCTGCATAATGGACTGTGGAATAAACTCCTTGGTTACATTATGGCTTCTTTCTGATAATTAAAATAGGTTCTTTCTAGTTAATCCATGAAATTCTCTAGAACTATAGTGGAAAATGTGAGTAATCTCTACAGGTACTAAAATGCCTATGACCAGATGGGATAATGTTCTAAATTATTTCCATACTAAGTATTTCATCAGGCACTGTTGATTATGAGAACTTGTTATTTTCGTCACTGTTACGTTCTGCCCAATAGAATCCTAGACCAATGATCTATATTCTAAGTAATTTGACATGATGCCTTCTAACTTTTCTATATATCCTCTACATATCAGAAATATAAATAGGCAAGAGCTCATTCATTTTGTGTTCCATTTCAATCAGCAAATATTTCCAACTTCATAGTACCCTGTGCTATAATTCTTAACAGATATATAGCTACAATAGAAGTTAAGGACAAAAGGTCCTTTCTAATTTCTTCCCTAGAGTGGGTGGGAGGTCCTTCTGTCCATGTGCAGCTTTCATTGGTTAATGAATAAAGAAATTGTCCTGGCCTGTTGATAGGGCAGAACTTAGGTAGGCGGGGAAGACAGAACTGAATTCTGGGAGGAAGAAAGCAGAGTCAGGGAGACGCTATGGATCTGCTTCCAGAGTAAGAAATGCTGCTGAAACTTCACCAGTAAACCACTGCCATGTGGCAATATACAGATGAATAGAAATGGGTTAAACTAAGATGTAAGAGTTAGCCAATAAGAAGCTAGAGCTAATGGGCCAAGCAGTTATTTAATTACTACAGTTTCTGTGTGGTTATTCTGGGGTGGCTGAGATGAACAAGCAGCCCCTCCTACAATACTAGAGCACTCAGTCAGAGGGAAAAGGCTCTTGCTATATGTTCTAAGCAGCTCACTACCTCAGCCACTAACTGCAAAATCAAACCTTGACTGCTTGCCAGATATGGAATCAAGGCTTTCAATATATATGCTTACTACCATATATAGTACTTACATATTTTTTAACCTTTGAAAGCTTTGGAAACATGAGAAACTATATATACTGATTTTTTTTTTGTGCTACTGAGGGAAAGATATTATCTAAGAGGCTTAAAAAGATATCTTTCTAATCTCATGTCGTCTGTGGTGATGTAGTAGTTTGAAAGAAAATGGTCGACAAAGGGAGTGGCCTATTAGGAGGTGTGGCCTTGTTACAGGAACTGTGTCACTGTGGGGTTAGGCTTTGCAGTCTCCGGTGCTCATGCCACTCCTAGTGTCACAGTCTATATTCTGTCGCCTGTATAAAGCATGTAGCAGCTCCTTCTCCGGCACCATGTCTGCTCCCACCATTATGGTAATGAACTGAACCTCTGGTCAGTCCTAATTATTTTTTTCCCCTTATGAGAGTTGCTGTGGTCATAGTGTCTCTTCACAGCAATAGAACCCCTAACTGAGACAGGTAAATTGAGTGAAAATGGCCCCCATAGGTTCATAAGGGATGACACTATTGGGAGATGTGGCCTTCTTGGAGGAAGTGTGTCACTGGGTGTGAGCTTTGAGGTTTCAGATTCTCAAGCCTGGTCCATTCTCATTCTCTTCTGCCTGCCAATCTGGACGTAGAGCTCTCAACTGTCTCTGCAGCATTATGTCTGCCTGAGTGATGCCATGCGTCCAGCCATAATAATAATGAGCTGAACCTCTGAACTGAAATGCAGCCCCAATTAAATGATTTCCTTTATAAGAGTTGCTGTGGTCATGGTGTCTCTTCACAGTAATAAAACCTTAAGACTGCATTCAGTTGCTTAAACTAGCTTTGTAACACGCCATTTTTGTTTGTTTTTCCTCTTTTTCTTTCCCTTAATAGTTTTCAGAATATTGTCTGACAAGATGCACACATTCATCTTGGTGCTTATTAGCTCCGGGTACAGTGACTGGATCCACCCAGATAGACTGAGCCTGACTAATGATTAATTTACATTGCTTTAATTTACATTCGGAGGGGATGAAACAACGGGACTTATAAGGAAACATCTAAGAGGGAAAAAATTCTTAGAAATACAAACTCTAATTAGAGATGCGACTCCATTTCTATTTTTTAAAAAAAGGTTCGTTTTACAGTTGAATGGAAGATCGATTGGGATTGAGCTCTACATCAAATATCTGAATGTGTCTTTTTATATCCTTGATTATAACAATTATTTTGAGACCTGCCTCTCATGATAGAAATGCACATGATGTGTTTGTGATCATTATACATACATTATGCCTTGTGTATATGTGCACTTGCAGAAACATTCATACAGCTTTCTGTATTTGTTATTGCTATTTCTTGTTCTTCCAAAACATTTATTTTGATTTTTATGTGTGTGTATATATATGGATGTTTGCACACGTGTGCACACATATATATGCATGTGTGTATGTGTGTACATACACACATATATACACACACATATATATAAATATAAATATAAATATATACATACACATACATACTTGCATACATTGGGGGGATAACCAGAGTCCAGAGGAGGTATTGGACCCTGCATCTGGAGTTGTAGGCAGCCTGATAGGTGTGCTTAGAACTGAACTTTTTCCTCTAGAAGAGCAGCAAGTGCTCTTAACTCTTGAGCCATGTTCTCCAGCTCCATTTTAGTTTGTATGTTTTCTACTTTTATAAAATGGTTTTCATGGGTGTTTGACTTGTCCTGGTTTTCTTGGGACACACAGAGAGCCCAATTTTTGCACAAAAGGTCCCATGTCCCTGAACTTCCTCAGCCACAGGAAAAGAGAAAGACTAAGCCACTCAATTCTTAATTTTCTTTTCTCAAGTGTGTGACTTGCTGTTTAAGTGGTATTTAACATCACAGCTGACACCAATAATTCTAAGCCAGAAACTGACTGGCGGTTATATCTGCGGCAGTTTTGAAGTATGCTTCTCACAGCTGCAGTAATTCTTGGTGATTTTTTAGAAATGCAAACATTCAGGCTCCCACCAGTTCATACTGAATCAGAGACTGGGCAGTGGAATTTAAAACCTCTCTAAAATGTCCCCATGGTCATGAGGCCAAGGGAAGTTCCAGAATTATTAATTTCAGTAGCACCATTATGCTTGATTCTTGAATGTTTCTAACACTGTGCCTGTTTCAGTGAGATACTATGGAAACCAATGAAGTAAAGAATGAAAGTGTTTTCCAAGTATTTGGAGAAAATGAATAAAGGTTGGAATTGAGTTCAGGAGGCCACAGGTGTGCTATTGTATACTGTTGTTCAGTTTTTGGTTGAGCCCTTGACAAAGATAGAAATGCATCCTTTGAAAGGCTGAGAAAAGGCTAACGTCACACATCTGATGACATCATCACTTATCTAGCAGATTCAGGGCTAGCTGTGGTATATTAAAACAGGAAGCATATGAAGAAAAGCATCATCATTAACTCTAAGAAGCCGTAATTCTGATGTGATGAAGTCTTCCTATATGGACTTTTCTTCCTATTATCAATCCAGAGGATGCCAGAGAATTAAGAGAGGTAGGAAGGTTCACGAAGGCTTTCACCCTAGGCACTATTCCTTCTGATTCCAAAGAAAGGAGAAAGGAATAATTACCTGTAATAAAGCAAACGTCATGGGGCATTTCTGGGATGAACTAGAAACCCAGAGCAATGGAAACTGCCAGGAATCTATGAGGTTGACCCCAGGTAAGAGTCTTGGTAATGGAAGATCCTGAGCTTGAACCATTCTATAACCATGCAAGACTTCCAGGTAAAGGACTAGGACGCCAATCCAGCCACATTTTGTCCTGTCTGCAAGATGTGCTGGGGTAAAGATGGCACAGAAATTTCAGGACTGACCAACCAGTGTCTGACCCAGCTGGAGACTTACACCCTGAGAGGGAGATCCCTGCTGAAGGCCAGAACCCAGAGCCTGGATACCCCAGAGACCTGGGATAGACCCAAACATGACAGGCAAGGAAAAAAAAAAACAACCAATGAAATGACTCCTAATTATAATCTTCAGTACTCATAGATTAGTGCCTAGCCCAAGTGTCATCAGAGAGGCTGCATCCAGCAACTGATGGAAACAGATGCAGAGACCCCCAGCCAACCAAGAGTTAGAGCTCGGGGAAACCTGCTGAAGAGAGGGAGGAAGGATTGTAGGAGCCAGAGGTGTCAAAGGCACCACAAGAAAACTCACAGAATCAAGTAACCTGGATTACAGGGGCTAACAGAGTCTGAACCAACATCCAAGGAACCTGCATGGGACTGACCTACGCCCTCTGTATATATGCTAGAGTTGTACAACTTGATCTTTGGGGGGGGGGGGCTCCTAGCGGTGACAGCAGAGGCTGTCTCTGACTCTGTTGCTTGATTTTGGGACCCTTCCTCCTACTAGATTGACTCATCTAACCTTAGTGGAGTAAGGGAGTACCTGGTCTCACTGCAGCTTGATATACAACAGTTGGTTGATATCCATGGGATGCCAGCCTGTATCTGAGGAGAAGGAGAGGAGGAAGAGTGGATGGGATCAGTAGGAGAGAAAAGGGGGACACTTGGAAGAGCAAGGTAGGCGAAACTTTGATTAGGATATGAAAACAAGAAAATGTTTTAAAAAGGGGAAAAAATTAAAAAGAAGTAAATGTTATAATAGTTTCTAATAAGCATATCTGTCCTTGTATTCTGAAAGGAGCCTCAATAAAGCCCCACGACTGTACCTTAACTGTGGTGACCATGAACATCTCTGCGTACCAGAGTGCCTTCCAACACTAGCAGTGTGTGGCCCAGACCATACAGCCTGTGGCCAACTGAGAATTTTAACACATATGTTAATAGAGACATTGTCATTTATGATTTAGAATATTTACAGGTTAACTTACATTTGGGACTTTAGCCAAAACATCAGACGAAGCTGTGCATATCCTTAACACTGCACAGTTGGCTTACTTCCCTCGTTTTCAACTTAGCTTCTTCCATTGACTTGTTGGCTGCTGTCGTGTGGAAGGGGACATTTCCCTAGACAGTGTAGTCTCCTTTTACTGGGTGAAATCCCAGTTCAGATTAGTGTGATCCTGTCAAATGCCAAGGATATTTCTCAAAGTTGTCCAGTGTGAAGTTGCAAAATAGATCTCAGCTGTGCTTGGCCAATGCCTGGATTCTCCTAACTTCCCTGAGAGATGCTGGACAGGTTCTGATGAGACCTATTTCTTTGAAGCTTGTGAGAGCTACGGCCTCTCCCCTCTGCATGGTTCAAATCTTCTTCACTCTCTCTAATTCTCAGAAGCCCCACTATTAGCCACCTGTCCCTAGCCCCTTTTATTCTCTTATTTTGATTTGGTGACAATGTCCCACTACCTCGTACAAGGTGACGTAAAAGTAATAATAACCTTGTTTCATTCTCCCTTGCCTGATTCTGTTTAGTGCATTTTTATTTATTCCTTGGGAAATTCATACATGGTCACAATATATTTTGGTCATACATACTTCTAGTCTTCTATGCTAATACCCCTGCCACATTTCCCTCTCAAATTTATGGGTGTTTTGTTTTGTCTTTAATAATCATTGGGTCCAATTAATCTGCCCATATACATATTACTGGAATATGGTCAACTTATTAGGGGACATGCATATCAAAATATTGACTCTCCTTCCTCAGCAGCCATAGACTGCCAACAGCTCTTCAGTGGAGGTTATTGTTCTAGTAATGAAACCTCTCCCCTCCCCCCCATTCTCTTCTCTCTCTCTCTCTCTTTCTCTCTCTCTCATTCTCTTTTTCTCTCTCATCCCTCTCTCACTTTGTTCCTTTCATTTCTTAAATATTGTCCCATATATCTATCTAGGCAGCCTTAACACTTTCTAAATAAAAAGAATGATTTTGAACTTTCCCATTGGGGTTATAGCTGTATCCTATTGGGGGCCACTTTTAAGCAATGCCAGGATGAACCTAGAGCTTTCTGCAACTTGTAATTCATTTTGTCAGCATATTCAAGAGTTTCAGTATTTATCTGTCAGCAAGTCTGGGAATAAAATTCTCATGAGGAAGAAAGGAACGATACATGCAATTCAGATTCCTCTGTCCACAGGATAATGTAATGATGGCCTGAGTGTCGCAGCATTGATCCCTGGTACCTGTAAGGAACCTGGTGGGACCCAGATATGTTTCCACACTTGGTTCTGGTTCTGAAGTTCTGAAGTCCCCAGGAGAATACATCTAAATAGTTTTTCTGCTCTGCTTTGTTATACAGAATTCAAGTTGAGGGCAGTGCTTTGTAGATTAAAAAAAATCCATATTTAGGATGTATTTTTATAGAAGACGGGACTGCAAATGGGCCACTCTGAATCCTGACATAGATCCTTTCATTTTCAACTAAAGCCCACTCCACAAAGTATCAACAACCTGTTTGGATGGCAGAGCCAAACAGTGACAGTAGCATTAATGAATATTTGCTATGGGGCCCTGGCAGAAAGAGAGCATAGCAATATAGGCTCATACCATTTTTCTTCTGCCTGAACCATACCCATTATTTTCAGCTTCCTGTCACATATATTGTTACTAGAGACACTGGCTGAACAGTGCAAAGAAATTTGAACAGCCTTTGGGGAACACTGGGAAGAGTGAATCATTACCCCCGCATCCTCTGTATTTTGCGGTGGTAAAGAAACCATGATTTCTTGTCTGTGATTATTTTTTTTTAAAAAAAGTTTTATTCATTTTGCATACCAACCACAGTTCCCCTCTCCTCAATACCCCCAAGCCATCCTGTCTTCCACTCCCCAGAGAGGGTAAAGCTTCCTATGGAGACTCAACAAAACTTTCACATTCAGTTGAGGTAGGACCAAGACTCTCCCCACTGCATCAAAGCTGAGCAAGGCATCATAGGGAATGAGCCCCCCAAAATCAGGTCATGTACTAGGATAGATCCTGGTTCCACTGCTTGGGGTCCTACAAATAGTCCAGGCTACACAGCTGTCACCTACATGAAGAGGGTCTAGTTTGGTCCCATGCAGGCTCCCCAGCTATAGAGTCAGTAAGCTGTTTCTTACCTGTGTGATTTGATAGATGTAACTTTTCCTCTTTCCCTCTTAGTCTGAGTGGGTTTGAGCAGTGCATAAAAGCACAATTAGACAGTCGCGATCAACTTAGACTACGGGTACTTGCATTTCACATCAAAGGTTTGAGATGTTATATTTTAGATTTCAAGGTGAATCATGATGCACTCGAAATCTTTTGCAATACACAAGTTTGTCAATAAAGAAATGAATGCCAGCTCAGTGCCACTGAAGCAGTCTGACTTCAGACCAGTGTGCTACCTGCTACTGATCTGTCAATTGGAATTTCCAACAGTTTTCAAGGCCCCAATTTCTTTGAGAAGTTGGGTACAAGAATGATACACATCTTTTAGGCTTTTATGAGTTGGATTAGTTAGTCCCTACAAATGCATTGAAAAGTGCCTCACCGTACTCAATCGTGTTCTTTCCTTCACTTCTTTCCATAAGTATTATCAAGTGCCTGGGTTGTGCAAACTAGAAATACAGAAATGAGCAGAGCAGGTGACAGGCTAGGTTTGTGAGAGCTTAATGTTTGAAGTTTTGAGTGTGTCCCTTCCACCACTAAGTGCATGATCTATATTTAACGACCTTGCTACCCACCGTGTCTTAACGCTGAAGTTAGCTGCTTAACATGAAATGTTGATGAAATGGAGTTTGAAGACATGAGTCATTCCAGAGTACAATGACAGGCTCAAATTTAGAAGTAAGCTATGAAATACCAAGTATGAGTTTCCACTCGAGAGCACAGCTTGACCACAGAAAATGTCCTGAAATTAACTTGTCGCCTGATGGAGGAGGGTCATCTTTTTATCTGTTGCTTTTATTGGTTATATAATAAAGAAACTGTTTGGCCTCTGATAGGGTAGAATTTAGATAAGCAGAGTAAACAGAACAAAATGCTAGGAGAAAGAAGCCCAGTCAGTGAGTCGCCATGATTCTCCCGCCAGACACAGACGCAGGTTAAGATCCTCCCTGGTAAGCCAGCTCGTGGTGCTACACAAAATATCAAAAATGGGTTAGATCAATATGTAAGAGCTAGCCAATAAGAGGCTGGAACTAATGGGCTGGACAGTGTTTAAAAGAATACAGTTTCCGTGTAATTATTTTGGGGCATAAGCTATGCGGGCGGCTGGGTGCCGGGGACGCAGCCCTGCTGCTCATATTACTGTTGTTGTTGTTTTTTTTGGTTTTTCGAGACAGGGTTTCTCTGTGGCTTTGGAGCCTGTCCTGGAACTAGCTCTTGTAGACCAGGCTGGTCTCGAACTCACAGAGATCCGCCTGCCTCTGCCTCCCAAGTGCTGGGATTAAAGGCGTGCGCCACCACCGCCCAGCTGCCGCTCATATTACTACAGTCTCCAAACTGAGAACTGGGTTCTATAGCTCTGGATGTGCCTCTGATTGTACTGCACTTTTGTTGGCAAGTCCTCTTCCTTGCATTTAATAGACTTGAGTTTTAAATTTAGATTTAGAAATAGATGTTAGAAAATAGCTCCAACCCTCCAGGCTCTTTACCAAATTCCCCTTATCAGTATTTCACAGTGCTGTGATTTGTTCCTTAAAACTAATGAACTCACATTGATGAGCAATTTCCTAAAGCTTCTGCCTCATTCTGACTTATGGAGCGCTGGGTGTGGGAGAGAGGTTGTTTGTTTGAATCACTACTGTATCCTGTCACTCAGTCATCATGTCTCCTTGAGCATCCTTCACTGATAAAATTTCTAAGACATCCTTTGCCATTACAACCTTGACAGTATAGAAGATGACTGATTAGGAAGTAAATGTGGTGCCTCCGACTTTTAGTTTATTTTCTGAGACTCTATGGGGACTGTGGATTTCAAGGATAAAGGACCTCGGGTGAATCTCACCACTTGGTGTGCTGGAGAACTGTTCCGCCTTGAATAATATTCTCTCCGTTTTTTACATTTGTGTATGTGTGTGTGTGTCCCTGTCATTCTGCCCATTTGTCTGCCTGTCTTTCTTCCTGTCTGTGTGATGTCATGACACATATATATAAGTCAGAGGACAACAAAAAGATGTATGTCTGTCCTTAAACTGTATGGGACACAGGGATTTAACATGAGTTCTAAGTCTTGGTGAGACATGCCTTTACTCACTGAGCTATCACCAGACCTGAACATTCTTTTAATGGGTAAATAAGAATTATGTATAATTGCCGGGTGGTGGTGGCGCACGCCTTTAATACCAGCACTTGGGAGGCAGAGGCAGGTGGATCTCTGTGAGTTCGAGACCAGCCTGGTCTACAAGAGCTAGATCCAGGACAGGCTCCAAAACCACAGAGAAACTCTGTCTCGAAAAAGAAAAAAAAAAAAAAGAGAGAGAGAATTATGTATAATTGGTGATTTAATGTATCATGTTGTAGAAAAACTTTTATGCTGATTTAATACCAAATATAGACTAGTTGGTTTTCTCTTAATGCAGTATAATTTTAGGTTAAGTTAATTTATTGATTTAAATAAATGTCCCTTTATTGGAGATAAACAAAAACAAGAGAAAACAAGTGTCTTTTTATAAATGAATAGGGGTCTTCCCTTATGAACTCAAGATATACACATTAAATTTAAAATTAGAAAAATATAGTTTTGTGTCTTTATCAATTTTTGTAAGCTTAAAAAGCAACAAACACATTCTCAAGTATGTAGTCAAAAATAATTGGAAGTTAAGCATTTAGTGATGAATTCCCAGATACTGTTTCAAGTGAGGAGTCTCCATCAGGTAAGAAGGCCTAAGCACAGAGCCTGGCACTTGTCACCTTACAGTGTTTTTGGAATATGTAGTTGGAGATTTCCGTCTCACCTGGTCCTGCAACAAGTCAGTTCCATAGAAACACACAGAGACTTATATTAATAATAAACTGGGTGATTACCTTAGGTTTATTACTGACTAGCTCTTATGACTTAAATTAACCCATAAGTCTTATGTATGTTTAACCACATGGTTTGGTAACTTTCTCAGTGCAGCATGTTCATCTTGCTTCCTCTGTGTCTAGGTGGTAACTGCAGACTAAACCCTTCCTCTTCCCAGAATTCTCCTACTCTGTTTGCCCTGCCTATACTTCCTGCCTGGCTATTGGCCAATTAGCATTTTATTAAACCAATATGAGTGACAAATCTTTACAAGGTACAAGAACATTATTCCACAGCAGGGGTAAATGCGCGTTGTCCTCTAGATTTAGGGGAACAGACTAGTACAGTTATTGGGGGATTGGAAGAGCCATGACTGCATTTTTTTAATTACAAATCTCACTGTAAATAAGAACATTGTTTAGGATTAATACGGTCTGTGTTATGTACCCTTTTTAGATCAATATATAACAAGAAATATACTGGTTCATAGGAAGTGCTCTTAGAAGGAGGATATTACCAGGGAAATCTTTCCCATGGTCATTCCCTAAAATACATGTCCACACCAATGCATTGACTTCATTGTACTGACACACTGGGTTTAAAGTATGGTATTTACAATCCTCACTCCCCATAGAGCTGAATGCAAAGCAACTTCAGTGATTGTAGCTCATAACTGCTTTTGATCTTACCATGGACAATCACAGTCACGGCAAAGATTGCCATTAACGTCTCTCTCTTTTATTAAATTTCCAGTTTATACATTTCATGTAGTATTTTACCCTGCTTCCCTCTGTCCTACTGTGAAGCCCTGTATCATTTCCTTAAATTCCAGAGATTTCTGATGTCTGTAGCTCAAGAAAAGGCAAAATAAAATGGTTTAAGAAGTACATAAAATTCATTTTATAATATAAACCCTTGGTAAACTCGATGCTGGTGATAATTTTAGAGACAAGTGTTTTAAATCGTTTTTGTTTGTTGGTGAACTGAACAGTTATAGACCTATCTGAGAGCTATTGGTTTTTTGCTAGTTCTAGACTCTTAAAGACATTTTGGAGCTATTATCTGGTTTTCAATATGGGAATTTATTGGGCTAATCAGAAGATGGACATCTTGGGACTGGAGAGATGTTCAGTGGGTCAGGGCAATTACTACACAGGCAGAGAAATCAAACTTAGTTCCCCTCATTCAGGTCTGAAAGTTCAAAGCCACTTGCAATTCCAGCTCCAGGAAATCCAATCCTCTAGTCTGACCTCCACAGGCGTATGCATACATGTGGGGCACACACAAACACACACACCATGTGTACACATAAATACAAATCATAAGAAGAAAGAACGCCTACCTGTATTCAGAAGCAAAAGTTAGAATGATTTTGTTTTTCTTTGCCCATGAGGTACTAATTCACAGATGACCCTTTAAAAATATATAACTAATTGGGGAATAGTCCCCTTCCACTGGAAGAGACTTATTGCTAAATAACTGACTAAAGGGTGTGAATGTCAGTTGAAGGAAACTAGATCCAGATGCATCTTTTTATAGAACAGCCCTAAGAAAAGCCCATTTTTCATCTTTTAACTGACAAACAGCCTCAGTCCATAGTCCTACACCTAAGTAAATACATCACAATATGAGCTACAGAGGACTGATGTCCAGTCCAGTCTGTCAGGTGCCTGCGGTGCAAGCATGAGAACCTGAGTTTGACCCCCAGAACGTACATAAAATGGCTGAGAATGGTGCCACATGTTTGTAGTTGCACTGGTGTAGAAGCAGAGATGAGCAGGTCACTGGGGTTCCTTGTCCAACTGGTCTTATTTACTTGAGAAGCTTCAGATCAGTGAAAATCTGTCTCCAAAAACAAGGGTGGTGGCACCCAAGGAACAACACCTGTCATCCTGTTGTGTATACAGGTTCAAATCACACACACACACATGCGCGCACATGCACACACATCATATATATATATTTACCCATACCATACACCATTACAAACAGATCACTGTCCCTTATACCCACTGACAAATGCATTTATCTTCAGACTTTTCATTATGGCATGAAACAGTGACCATGGCAGTCTATGGAATGACTTATGGAAGAGCAAACTAAGAGCAGCTGGAGAGGTAGGCTGAGAGTATTAGGAAGGCTAAGCATCAACTGAGATGCAGAAGAAATATGAGCTTAGGTAGTACCCAAGAACAGATTTTATTTGTAAACAATCATTGGGTATGATGAACGTTACTGATATGCTGATTGGCATACATTTTGGGGATTTAGTGTGTCTCTGAGGGAAGTTAGGGTGAGGTGGTTGCACTTCAAAGGTTGATCTCTCAAGATTTAGTATCAGAACTTGGAGCGAGAGGGTTGTTGGGTTACAATACATCAAGACTTTCATGGTCGTCAACTTCTTGAAATACTAATATGGTATGACAAGCCTTGGATGCCTTGAGAGTAGTGTCTTTGATTGACTACACCTACCGTGAATTTCCTGCACACATGCTGAAACAGAGCAAGCCTTTAATAAATATTCAGAATAGAATTTCACTTATTTTTTATATCAGTGATTTTGGTACCGGGTACTGAGCTAGAATTCGTTATGAATACAGCCATGATTTCAATGAGTTGCTGAACTGAACACAATAATTGTGACACTAACATCCTGTAAACTTTTTCCCGAGTGTGTACCAAAGGATCTAAATGGAAATAAAGAAATGTATGTTTTAGGAAGATAGGAAGACAGGAACTATGGAAAAGGAAAGCAGTGAAGAGCATTCATTCTATATCTTTATCTTAAAAACTATTGGCGTTGAAACGTGTGTATAAAGAAGGAAACATACTCTCAAAGTTCCTACAAGGAGGCAGTGTGTTCAGAGAAATTTATGTTATGCCTATTCTGGGGCAAAAGGATAGTTTCTAACTGTACTTGTGTGTGTTTTGAGGCATCATCTAACATATTTTAATGTGTGAAATTAATTTTGATCATTTGTGATGGATGCCAGGATTAAGTCCCAGGTGTCAAAACATTCTGGCTACATACTGTTATCATTTTTAGCAGATTATTACATTAGTGATGTGTTTCTGAGTAGGGAGAGATACTGCCATGATTTCCTAACTCTCCTGTTCTGTCTCGAATACAGATAGTACCACGGGGACAACAGTGATATCATCGACAAATGTGGAAATGCGCAAGAACAACACCGTAACAACCGAGATCTCTAAACCGGAGAAGAGCCCCACAGCGGTGGCAGCCACTGGCAACAGCTCAAGTCCCTCCACAGAGACCGAGGAAGAAAAGGCAAAGAGGCTGCTTTACTGTTCACTATGCAAGGTGGCTGTGAACTCTGCCTCGCAGCTGGAGGCTCACAACAGCGGTGAGATGCAGGCCCTTCCTTTTTCTCTCAACTGCTGAGCAATTATCTTCCTCTGAACAGATTAGCTCATTTGCAGCAGGGGAACCAGCAGTAACAGAAAACTGACAATTATTACATGGCATCCACCAGCCAGGAAAACATAAAAACGACAGGCAAAATATCATTTACGTGGGGACAAAGGAAGGTTTCCATGGCTTGAGATCAAGAGTATGTATGCTGGTATGGGGGTGTGGGGGTGTGTGCGTGTGTGTGTGCGCGCGCGCACGTGTGCATGTGTGTACGTGGGAAGCATCAAGAAATGAAGTAAAATGTCATTTCAGAATATGCTTAGTATTTATGTACTTTCTATCATTGTTTCTCTATTACTGTACACTTACTTCCACATGAAGCCTCTATTTCAGTGGTTCTTAATCTTCCTAATACTGTGACCCTTTACTACAGTTCCTCATATTGTGGTGACCCCCAACCATAAAGTTATACTGTTGCTCTTTCATAACTGTAATTTTGCTATTGTTATGAATCACAATGTAAATATCGAATATGTGGGATCTTGAATATGTGTCTATCAAATGGGGCCAAATCCACAGGTTGAGAACCTTTGCAACTCAACCTAGTCAGTGTTGCTGCTGCCCAGGCACAGTTCTGGTCATGTTTTCTGCGGTTAATATCAATGTCTGAGGCAAATCAGTGTGATGTGTGCAAGTCTACTTCAGAGATTTTACTACGTACACCAGGGAGACATTATTACTTTGACTGGGCACAGAGAAGATCATGGGACAAACTGGCAGAAAAATGATTCAAGCCTTTTTCTCTTATTTAAGCATTTTTATAAGTTATATTTATCTTTTCAAACTTTTTAAATCAGAAAGAAGCAAACTGGAATATAAAGGATCAGGATACAACTGGCCTTCCAGTTACGGCTCCATCAAGTTGCTCTCTTTTTGTTTGCATATGTGAGATATTTGCATACATGCTAACATATACATATGTGCATATGTGTGTGACAATATACGCATATGATTCTTTTTACTTGTGCATACATACTTAAACACATGAGCTTTTCTCTCAAACCTTAGGTGATTGCCAAGATCAACCTTACCCTAAAATTCTGGCTTACCCTAAAATGATAAGCCAGGTTCTGTCAATGAACATAGTAGATGGTATCATTGTTGTTCATGCCTTCGTTTCATGTTACTGATGGAAGTGTCATCACTGAGAAGTGCCAGTGCTACGCAGGTGACACTGACGTTTAGACTCCATGCCCTGAGAAGTGATTGCAAATGGAGCGTGAGTCCCTCAGCTGCCGTCAGCAGAGTTCATGAGATAAATACACAGAAAGCTTTCTGCCCCAAGTCAGCATCTACAAATGCAGGTCCACCTTGATGTGTAGACATCAAGAGTTAGTGAACACCATCAGGACCCACTTGCTACTCAAACATGTGATCATTCTGTGCAATGATAGTCAAAAATACAAGCCAACCATGCCTGTGTGGTTTGAAAGATTTGGGGCACCTTGAATTTTTCTAAGAATTCTCTGATTTAGGGGCAAAGGAATCATGTTTCATTGAATCATATGAGGTTATTATTTTTATGTTCCAATTGTGTGGTCCTCATTTCCACTTTGTGTGTCAAAGTGTCTCAAGAAGGAATACATGTGTATTCATCCAGGCACAATACCTAGGCATTCCAAGATTTTAACTTGGGGCCTGTACAGGTGTCCTTTTGGGAAAAGACCGAGAAAGGACCCTTGGTGTCTTCTGGTGAGAAACTGGAGGATGGCTGGAAGAATCTCATTTGAATTTTAGCAGAACTTGTTCCTCATGTCCCTGTATAGGACTGTTCTCTTGGGAAGAGCAGCCTGTGCTGACCACTGCAGCTACTCCTCCTCCTTTTATTTTCCTTACTGAATCAGAGAGATGTTTCTATTTAGAAAGTGCCACCAGATACTCCGGCTCATTTAGATCTTGTTCTGCCCTTGGACTAGAAATGGTGAAGTAAGAAGACAAAAATAGCCAGTGACTTTTGATTCTTCCCCAGCACACACTGTATTTGATCTCTGACTTGCTCTATTTTTGTTAACTACAACAGTGTCAAGAGGTCACAGAGTCTGGACTTCAGCCTCTGTGCATCTAAGTCATGTAGTGGTGTCCATATCCATACTCCAGTTGCATGTTCACACATGAGCAGCTTCTGGGGTCTTTTGTGTGCAGTCTTCTGTAGGGAAATCTAAGGGGTGGGTGTAATGAATAAAACCTCCATATGCAGCACACTTCTGCTGGAATGGATGTAGAATCAAAGGAATCAACACAGGATTGCTGCAGGGTATTTTAATTTGACGTGGTAGAGTAGCTTATCCTGAGGTAGAGATCTGAATGCAAACAGATAGAGAGCACAAGGGTCAAAGGTAGGGGACTAGGAAAAAGAAAGGACAAAGGGAAAGCAGACAGCACAAGCTGCTTCATCTAACTGATTTGCGGTGAGGGCTGCTGGAGTCAGCAGGCAAAAACTGTTAATATTTAAGTGTTGGAAAACTGGGCAGAGATGGCTCAGTCATTGACAGTGCTTGCTGCTCTGGCATTGGAGCAGAATTTAGTGTGTAGTACAACAAATTTCAAGCTTCAGGGGATCCAATGGCCTCTTCTGGATTACTCACATATACATACACGCATGTGCACCTGCACACACACAGTAGAATAAAATAAATAGGTTTTTAGCTTTCCACTTATTTTTTGACAAAATAAAATATAGTAAAATAAAACAAAATCATTACAACAAGACCAAATAAGGCAACCAAACAGAAGGAAGAGGGCCTCATGAGCAGGCACAAGAATCAGAGACTGACTTCTTCGCACGCTCAAGGAGTCCCATTAGAATTACTAAGCTGAAAGTTATAGTACATATACAGAGGACCTGGTACAGAGCCACTTAGGCATTGTGCTTCCTGCTTCAGTCTCTGCGAGTTCTTGTGAGTCCTGTTGAGTTGATTCGAGGGCTTTGTTCTCTTAGTATCCTCCATCCACTCTGGTTTTACCATCTTGCTGCCTCCTCTTCAGTGGGAATCCCCAAGCTCAGAAGGAAGGCATTTGATGGAGAGATGCCATGTAAAGCTTTGTGTTTAAAGGATTCTCTCTCTGCATGTTGTCCGGCTATGGGTCTCTGTTCTCATCTGTGTAAGACGAAGCTTCTTTGATGATAACTGAATAAGGCACTGATCTATGAGTACAGCAGAATACCACATTTATTGATGCTTTTTATTGACGTTTTTCTCCTATTTTTAGATCAGTAGTTTTTGGATTTACCCTAGGTCTCTGGGTTATCTCGTCTCTGGTTCTTAGTCACCTAAGTAGTATTAAGTATGGGTTCCATCTTGTGGCATGAACCTTAAGTCAAGTTAGGTATTGGTGTGTTATTTCCACAATCTTTATTTTATCATTGCCTTAGCATACCTTGCTTGCAGGACAGATTGTAGGTCAAAGGTTTTGTGGTTAGGTTGGTATTTACTTTTCTCTTTTGGTAGCAGGGTGAAGGCTTGTAGAAGGAGCTGTGGGCAGCATTCCCTCCCGGCTCCTGGCTGCCTGGCTAGCTTATGCCCTGAAATAAACAACACACAAATTGTATTCATTTAAACACTGCCTGGCCCATTAGCTCTACTGGCTACATTTCTTACTGGCTAATTCTTACATCTTGATTACCCATTTCTATTAATGTGTGTAGCACCCCAAGGTGCACTTACCAGGAAGATTCTAGCCTATGTCCATCCTGGGTCAGAGCTTCATCGCATCTGCCCCAGAGAGCAGAGCTAAGGCGTATGAGCTCACTTCCTCTTCCTCCCAGCATTCTGTTCTGTTTTCTCCACCCACCTAAAGGCTGGCCTATCAAATGGGTCAAGGCAGTTTCTTTATTAGCCAATGACCTTCCTCCATCAAAGGCTCCGTGTAGGCACAAGCTCAACTTTTCCATGTTTAATGAATTGTGTAGGTGTTGTGGTTGGCAATGGGACCCTGCTGTCAGTTTTCAGAAGAAATCTATTGTCTTGACAACAGCTTGAGATTTTGGGGTATATCCACGGAACCACCTTGGCTAACAAATCAATTGACTAGAACCTAGTCCCGGTATTAGATGCCTTGTTTGGTGATAGGAGATGGCCAGGTGGTATTCTGTATGTGGCGCTATTAGAGACCTTATTAAGATTGCAATCATATATTTTAGGGTGTTTCCACTATACTAGGTTTCCACATCATCTCTACTTAGTTCCATATGTCTCTTCCCACATTCTATCTCTCAACTCTACTTTTCCTCACCCTTACCACCTGATCCTCTCGTTCCTGTCCTCAACCTTCCCCAGTTCACCCATAAAATCTATTCGTTTTATCCATTCCAGGGAGATCCATGTGTGCCTGACTTTTCCTCTATATCTAAATTCTCTAGTCCTACAGGTTGTAGGTCTGTTATCAGAACAAAACAGATCTTAAAATCAAACCCTAATTTGGTCAGGAACTACAAGCCAGTCAGATGTTTTGGCTTCAATTCCCAGTACTGGAAATAGAAGTCTTTATTTTATATGTCACCCTGTTCTCTTGGATTTCAAAGAACAAATGACAGAATTCAGAGCTTTACTGACTCTAATTCTGCTTTCTTGTCTTGTGGTGCCATTTCTTACTTATCATCTACTGTGTAATTTCTGAAAGGATGTAGTCATGAAGGGGTCATGAGCCATACCCCCACTATCCATAGCCTTTCAAAATGTTAGGAGTTTAGTGACAAAATAAAATCCTGAATTGCGTGTCTAGAGCCCAGATTTATGCCTGCTCTAGGATAAACAGTGGCCATATTCTCCTTTTTCCATAGTAACCACATCAATTGATTGAAATATAGGCTAATAGGATTGCGCATAGTCTTTCACTGGTGGCTTATAGTGCTAGGAGAATGAAGATTTCTAAGTTCATTTAGTCCATTTAATGATGTAGTGTTTTTTCCTGTTTTTTTTTAATGCACTTAGAGAAAGTCCTGTTCACCTTGGGTCTCTCTACTGTCCCTCTACCTAGCTGGAGAACAACACAAATCTCATCTTACTTTGGAACTAGTTGTAGGTTTAAATAGTAGCTCTCTTCAGAAGCACCCAAGCAGAGGGAAAAGGGATGTTTCTTCTTTATCCAAATAATAGTTATCTCTTTTTCCAACTGAGAAGAAATAATATTTAAAGCCGAAATTGTGTCCACAACACTGAGTGTTAACTCTGCAGCTTTGGGCTGCCAGAGAAAAGCTAATGGCTTTTCAGAAAATGTTCCTGATTTATGTCTAATACTTAGAAATGTATTCCTAATCCAAACAAATGATACAAGCATATTTGGGTAATAAGAATTTTCATCAAAATCTGTCCATAATGCAGCCTAGTAGAATGAACTAGAAGTAATTTAATATTTATTCTCAAATAAGATATCTTCTTATGAGACTATGCATTGGGCTGGAAAGCTGTCTTCTCTGATCGGTGTCTCTCACATCTCAATCTTTAATGGTGTTATTTGAAGATATGATAGTTTTTAAGAGTCAGATATTGTGGGAGCAATGTTTGCAGAAGCACAGCTACAAACACTTCCCTGAGAACTGGTGAAGCTGTTTCAGCTGCTTCTCTTCATTCTTTCTGCAAATATGTCACCATTTGGCATTGTGCTTATTCGGTTTTTATTCCATACCACTGAATACAAAATTGGAACAAACATTTCTGCTTTGCCACACTTAGAAGCTCTCTGGAGTTGATTAGTAAATCCACAAGGCCATGAAGACCCAGTTCTTCCAAGTGAACAGAAAGCCCCTTTAATCTTGCATGAGACAGACACAAACTTCATAGAAGATGCCTTTAAAAAGAAAGTCCTCTTGAACATTGAAGTTGTTCTGCTAATTTTGATTTTGTTTTCCTCTACATACTTGAAAAGAGAAACCTTTGAAATGGCTTGTCAGTTAAGCTAATTTGGGCAGATTTGTTACTTAATTGCATGGGACATTGACTGTTCATTCTAGTTCTCTCCAAGTTTTAATGAGCACAAAATATTGCTATTAGAAAGTGGACTTTACAAAGTTTTAAGACACTTGAAAAGTTTCATCATTCCTAAAATCTCTAGGAATTTTTTCTTCTATGTTAACAAAGGTAAACTAAGGGAAGAGAAAGAGAAAGTTGCCCAAAAGTTATTGGGCAAATGGAAGGCTTGCAGGAACCATTAAAAAAAGACATACTGTAAATAGGGTGCTCAAATGAAGACAACATGTCTTTCCCTTCTTGGGCTGGGGACACAGAGACATGGATAAACCTTGCACAGTTGGTGAAAGAGGACTACAGGATCTCATCAACAGTCTGAAAACAGAACTCTTCTGACATGAAAAAAATCATACTTTCTGCTTGATATAAATTAATGCCTAATACCTCCACTGATTCTCATTGATCATCTACTGTGAATTAGATATTGATAATGTAGCTATGAGCAAAACCTGGATTCTGCTTTCAAGAAGCCCTGGGATAATACAGGCCAAAAAATATGTGGAGACTTAATCCATATGCAGAACTCATGTAAGCTACTTAGCCATGGTCAGTATTCACAGCTTTATTATTATTCAAACTCTGTGCTCTGCAGTTTGAATTTGACACTAAACAAAGAGAGTTTCAATGGTTCACTGGTTAAGATCATTTGCTCCTTTTAGAGAGGATCCAGGTTCCATCAGAAGCATCTACATAGTGCTTCACCCTAGTTCCAAGGGACCTACTACCCTCTTCTGGCCACTAGGAGTACCAACATGCACAGGTCACATGTACCCAAGAATGCATGCACACAAACCCACACACAGTGCAGACTTATTCCTTCCTTAATTCTCAGAGGCTTGTGTGTTAAAGGTTCTTTTTTCTGATGTGGTAATTGTAAAAGTAGCAGAATCTTTCATAGGTAGGGCCTACCACGCCCATGCATATAGGGGCAGTACTAATTAGACTGACTAGGTCACTTAAGGAAAAAGAGGACATGGAGTTGGGAGGAGAACATTGGAAGGGTACCAACAGGAGTTGGAGGAGGGGACAAGATCAAAATACAAAGTGTGAAATTTTCAAACAATAATTAAAAATACCGTGCTGGGAAGAAAGGTGGGTCTAATGGAAGGTCTTTAGGTCACTGGGAGTATGTTCATGGAGGAGGTTGTAGGTTCCTGTCTTCTTTGTTTGCTGTCCTTCTCTGCCTTTGAGATAGATGACTTTACCGAAATTGCTCCTGCCATGAAATACTTAGTTATCAAAAATCCCTGAGGTCAAGAATCCATTCAATGAAAGACTGAGACATCTAAAAGCACAAGCCCACATACCTTCTCTAAGTTGATGCTTTTGCTATTTTCCTGTAGTGAGCAAAAACTGGATTCCACAAGCCTCCTCCTTGTCCTACCTGCCTATGAAAGAGATATCACATGCTCACCACTAACTTCATGTTCCTTTAAATTATTTTCAAGTTGAGCTTCTCATGCCTCCACTTCTAGAAAGCCACAGGGCCAATAGATGTGGTTTTTACCTCAGATCTGTGCAATGGTGGCAATCCTTACCACTGCAGACATCCTAATTACACAACATGCTGGCACTGTAGTTTAGAAATACATTTGCAGGACCATGCAGTGAATGATTGGGTTGGCTTACTTGATAAAAATAGCTTGTGCATTCCTGTGCATATTTAGGATTTAGCCATTTCATATTCATGACCTTTTACTGGGTAACAAACAGAAGAAATGATTTTAGAGCCATGAAAACATGTATTTTCTGGCTATGAAGTTAAATGGCAGTTCTTGCTAAAGGTTGCCCAATGTGCAAAGGAATGCTAGTATTTCCAGTAAAGTCATTGACTTAGAACATTCCTGAAAATTTACTTCTACTGAAGGCAGAAACAGAAGGAGATGTACAATGGCACATAGGCAAGCTTTGGGCTTTTTGAATTTTTGGAGTTTGCTATAGAATACATATAACTTATTGAAAACTTCTTTAAACAAACCAAAAGACCCTAAGTGAAATTGCATATGCCATTAGTCTTATTATTTAGGGGACTGATACAGGAAAATTGTAAGTTTATTGCCAACCAGAACTATCTTATATAGTCCAACAATGTCTCGAAAAAATGGGAAATAAGAAATAAATAAGAAAAATCCAAATTACTTGTCTTAGTTAGTGTCCAATTCTTTGAAGAGACACTATGACTATGGCAATCGTTATAAAAGAAAACATTTAATTGGAGCTTGCTTACAGTCTCAAAGATTTAGTACCTTTGGCAGAAAGCATGGTGACACACAGTCAGACATCAAAGCTGAGAGTTCTATATCTGGATTCACAGGTAGCAGGAAGAGTGATGGGGCAGGGTGAATGAAGCTTCCTTGGGCTTTTGAGAGACCAAAGCTCACCCCCAATGAGATATTTCCTTCGAAATGGTCACATTTCCTAATTTCTCTCAAGTAGTACCTCTCCATGGTGGTCAAGCATTCTAATATGTGAACCTCTGGGGGCCATTCTTAGTCTAACTACCATACCAGTTTATGGTAAAAGTAATAAAAAACTCTGTTTTGACAAATAACTAAGCATCTCTCATTATGTTCCAGAAGTATACTTCTTGTTTGTCTATTGACTATTAAGTAGGGTTGAATAAGAAA
Organism: Chionomys nivalis; assembly: GCF_950005125.1. Taxonomy (NCBI): domain Eukaryota; kingdom Metazoa; phylum Chordata; class Mammalia; order Rodentia; family Cricetidae; genus Chionomys; species Chionomys nivalis. The sequence continues at coordinate 40,814,929 of NC_080090.1, read as the reverse complement.
CACAAAAGCATGGAGTCATGTCCTGTTCATACAGGGCCTATTCTTAATGTGTTGGGATAGTCATACGGTTTTTCACAGGGAAATTACTTGGTTTCCCATAGTCAGAGTTCTAGGGCTTTCTGAGTAAAGGAAGCTTCTGGATGTCTGCTGTTCGACTGCTTATTGGCTCATAAGGATTCTCCAGTGTCATGTTTCTCCTCTCATCACCTCTGACTACTGGGACCTCCAGTCCGCACAGAGTTTCCGAAGGTTTTTAGGACACTTGACTCATTGTTTGTTTTGTATTATAATCCCACATCACCTCCACCCCTGGGATTCTATTACCATAGCTGTCCTTCTATTTCTGCTAGGGCCTTTGTGGTGTAAAGAAAAAGGTTTCCTTGTCTCTGTTTGACACATTGCTTTTTACTTGTCTCATCTCTTAACAAATTGAAGTTGCTGGTAAAACTGGGAAACTAACCCAAGTACTACAATTTTAAAAAATTTATTTTTCTCTCATATATTGATTGCTGGCTGCGGTTTCCCCTCTCTTCTCTCCTTGCCATCCATTATCTCTCTCCCCCACACACCGTTTCCTCCAGATCCATTCCTCCTCTTTTCCCTTAGGAAAATGGCCTCCCACAGATATCAACCAAACATGGCATGTCAATTATCATAAAACTAAGCACATCTCCTCATGTCAGGGATGGATGAGGCAGTCCACTAAGAGGAAAAGGTTCCCAAAAGCAAGGAAAAGAGTCAGAGAAAGTCCCCATTCCCACTGTTATGAGTTCCACAGGAACATCAAGCTACACAAACATAACATATATACAGAAGACACAGGTCAGGCCAGTACAGGCTCCCTGATTGTTGGTTGAGGTTCTGTGAGTCCATGAGCACTGGTTAGTTGATTCTGTGTATTGTCTTTGTTATGGTGTCTTTTTTTTTTCTTTTTTTTTTTTTACTTATTTATTTATTTTTATTCTTTTTTAATTAAAATTTCCACCTGCTCCCCATTTCCCATTTCCCTCCCCTCCTCCCAAATATTGCCCTCCCCCCACTTCCCTCCCCCTATCCCCACTCCTCTTCTCCTCCCCCCACTCCATTCCCCCTCCCTCTCGATACTGAAGAGCAGTCCAAATTCCCTGCCCTGCGGGAAGACCAAGGTCCTTCTATCTACGTCCAGAAAGGTGAGCGTCCAAACAGGCTAAGCTCCCACAAAGCCAGTTCATGTATTAGGATCGAAACCTAGTGCCATTGTCCTTGGCTTCTCATCAGTCTTCATTGACCGCCATGCTCAGAGAGTCCGGAATCAACCCATGCTTATTCAGTCCCAGACCAGCTGGCCTTGGTGGGCTCCCAATAAATCAGTTCCACTGTCACAGTGGGTGGGTGCATCCCTCGTGGTCCTGATTTTTTGCTCATGTTCTCCCTCCTTCTGCTCCTCATTTGGACCTTAAGAGCTCAGACCGTTGCTCCAAATTGAGACTCTGTCTCTACCTCGATCCATCGCCAGATGAAGGTTCCGTCCCGATGAAACTTCTCGGCACCTACACAGGAACTCCTGGATGCCCCAATGAGCCAGGGACTAAGGGAAGTAGGGCGCAGGCAGAGCAGGTCCAGCAGATCACAGCAGAGACTGCAGCCCCAGCAGCAGGGGCTGTTATGGTGTCTTGAACCTCTGGCTACTAAGTCCTTCCTCACCCCGTCCTTCAGGATTCCCTAAGATTTGCCTGTTGTTCGGCTGTGGGTCTCTGCATCTACTCTTATCAGTTCTTGGATGAAGCCTCTCTGGTAATGATTATGATAGAATCTTGTCTACAAGTTTAGCAGAGAATCATTAGGAATAATTTCATTGATTGCCTTCTTCTTTTATACCAGTCACGTTTGGTCCTACCCTATAGTCTCTGGGCTATCCAGTTTCTGGTTCCTGGCCCTACAGACAGTGTGAGGCATGAACTTGCTTTTCAGTTTGAACCAGTCACTGGCTACTCTCACAAGTTCTGCACAACCTTTACCCAAGCACACCTTGCAGGCAGAAATAATTGTATATAGGAGGGTTTTTTGGCTTGGTTGGTATCCCAGTCCTTCCAACAGAAGCCTGTCTGGTGAAAGAAGATGGCTCATTCAGGTTCCATTTTCCCCTTTATTAGGAGTCTTGCTAAGGTCACTCTAATGGATTCTTGGTAGTTTCCTATGAACTAGGTTTTTACCTTGCCTCTGAAATGCCCCCCATTCCAGTCATCTATCCAACCACTCTCTTCTTCCACATCCCCCACCTAATCCATCCTGTTCCCATCCATACCTATCTCCAATCTACCCACAAAATCTATTCTATTTTCCTTTCCCAGTGCATTCCCCACATGAGCCCTTCTTGTTATTTAGCCTCTCTGGGTGTGTGGATTGTAGCATGACTATTGTTTATTTTTTAGATAATAACCACTTGTAATAGAGTGCATACCATGTTTGTCTTTTGAGTATCAGTTACCTCACTCAGAATGATTTTCACTAGTTCCATTTATTTGCCTGTAAATTTCATAACTTTTTTTTAAGAACTGAGTAATCCTTCGTTGTGTAAATGTACCACATTTTCTTTATCCATTATTAAGGTGAGGGACTTCTACATCGTTTCTGGTTTCTGACTCTTACAAATACAGCTGCTATGAACATAGTGGAGCAAGTGTCTTTGTATTGGATGGATATATTCAACGGAGTGGTTAAGCTGGGTTTTGAGGTTAGATTGATTTCCAATTTTCTGAGGAATATCCATCTTGACTTCCATGGTGGCTGTACAAATTTGCACTTCCCCCAGAAATGCAGGAGTGTTCCTCTTGCTCCAATTTCTCTCCAGCAAGAGCTGTCACTTGTGTTTTTTGATCTTAGCCATTCTGAAATGTATATAATGGAATCTCAAAGTAGTTTTGTTTTGTGTTTCTCTGATGGCCAAGGATATTGAACATTTCTTTAAGTGATTCTATGTCATTTGAAATTCCTCTGTTAAGAATTCTCTATTTAGCCCTGTACCCCATTTGTGACTGGATTATTGGTTTGTTGATCTCTAGTTTCTTGAGTACTTTATATATTTTGGATATTAACTGTCTGTCAGATACAAGATTTGTGAAAATCTTTTCTTGTTTTGTAGGTTTCCATTTTGTTCTGTTGACAGTGTCCTTTGCCTTATAGAAGCTTTTCAGTTTCATGAAGATTTCATTTGTTAATTGTTGATCTTAGTGTCTGCACTATTGGTGTTCTGCTCAGAAAGTTGTCTCCTGTGCAAATGCATACAGAGCTATTTTCCACTTTCTCTTCTATCAGGTTTCTTGAGGTGTTCAAACCACTTGGACTTGAGTTTTGTGCAGGATGATAGATTTGATAGATTTACATACTTCTGCAAGCTGACAACCAATTAAACTAGCATCATTTGTTGAGGATGCTTTCTTTTTTCCATTGTATAATTTTGCCTCCTTTGTCAGAAATCAGGCTTCCATGGATGTGTGGATTTAGATCTATATCTTCAATTCAATTCCATTGATCCACCTGTTTGTTTCTATGCAATACCATACAGTTGTTATTACTATAGCTCTATAGTAGAGCTTGAAATCAGGGATGGTGAAAACTGGAAGTTCCTATATTGTACAGGGTTGCTTATCCTGTTTTTTTTTTGTTTTGTTTTGTTTTTCAATATGAAGTTGAGTGTTGTTCTTTCATGATCTGTAAAGAATTGTGCTGGAATTGTGATGGGGATTGTGTTAAATCTGTAGACTGGTTTTGGTAGGATTGCCACTTTTACTATGGTAATCCTATCAATGAGCATGGGAGAGCTTTACATCTTCCGGTATCATCTTCAATTTCCTTCTTCAAAGGCTTGAAGTTATTGTCATATATGTATTTCACTTGCTTAATTAGCATTGCAACAAGATAGTTTATATTATTTATGACTAGTGTGAAGGATGTTATTTTCATGATTTCTTTCTCAGCCAGTTTGTCCTTTTTATATAGGAGAACAACTGATTTCTTTCTTTCTTTCTTTTTTTTTTTTTAGTTGATCTTATATCCAGTCACTTCACTGACGGTGTAAATCAGCTGTAAGTTATCTGGTAGAATTTCTAGGGTCACTGTGTTTACTATCATATAATCTGCAAGTAGCAATACTTTGATTTCTTCCTTTCCAATTTGTATCCCCTTGATCTGCTTTAGTTGTCTTACTGCTCTAGCTAGAACTTTGCACTATATTGAATAGATATGGAGAGAGTGGAAAGCCTTGTCTTATTACTGATTTTAGTGGAATTGCTTTGAATTTTTCTTTATTTTCATGTTGACTATAGGCTTGTTGTAAATTGCCTTCATTATATTTACTCATGTTCCTGTATCCCAGAACTGTCTAGGACTTTTATCTTTTATGGGTGTTGGATTTTGTCAAAGACTTTCAGTATCTAATGAGCTGATGGTCTTTTACTTTTTCAGATTGTTTATGTATGGACAGATTTGCTGAGCAATCCCTGCATCTCTGAGATGAAGTCCATTTGATCATGATGGATGATCTTTTTGATGTGTTCTTAGATTGAGTTTGCAAGTATTTGACTGATTATTTCTGAATCAATATTCATGTTATTTTCTTTCTTTTTTGAGACTTTGTGTAGTTTGTGTATCAGAGTAACTGTGACCTTATAAAATAAATTTGACAATATCTCTTCAGTTTCTATGTTGTCTAATAATTTGAGGAGTATTAATATTAACTCTTCTTTGAAAGTCTGGTAGAATTCTATGCTAAAACTTTCTAGTCCTGAGTGTTTTGTTCAGAGACTTTTTAATGACTGCTTCTATTTACCTGGGGATTACAGAATGATTTGAATTGTTTATTTGATCTTGATTAAACTTTGGTACGTGGTATTTATCAAGAAAATTATTCATTTCTTTGGTTTTCCAATTTCATGGAGTACAGGTTTTTGAGGTATGAACTAATAATTCTTTGGATTTCCTTAGTGGCTGTTGTTACATACTCATTTTCTTTCTTTTTTTAATATTTATAAATTCTTTTATTATAACTAACTGTTCTCTTTTTTTGAATTTTATTTATTTATTTATTTTTTATTTATTTATTTATTTCTTAAATATTTCTGCCTCTTCCCTGTCACCGCCTCCCATTTCCCTCCCCCTCCCCCAATCAAGTCCTCCTCCCTCCTCAGCCCAAAGGGCAATCAGGGTTCCCTGCCCTGTGGGAAGTCCAAGGACCACCCACCTCCATCCAGGTCTAGTAAGGTGAGCATCCAAACTGCCTAGGCTCCCACAAAGCCAGTACGTGTAGTAGGATCAAAAACCCATTGCCATTGTTCTTGAGTTCTCAGTAGTCCTCATTGTCCATTATGTTCAGCGAGTCCGGTTTTATCCCATGCTTTCTTAGACCCGGGCCAGCTGGCCTTGGTGAATTCCCATTAGAACATCCCCGTTTTCTCAGTGTGTGGGTGCACCCCTCGTGGTCCTGAGTTCCTTGCTTTTGCTCTCGCTCCTTCTGTTGCTGATTTGGACCTTGAGATTTCAGTCCGGTGCTCCAATGTGGGTCTCTCTGTCTCTGTCTCCTTTCATCTCCTGATAAAGGTTAATATTCAGGAGGATGCTTATATGTTTTTCTTTGGGTTCACCTTCTTATTTAGCTTCTCTAGGATCACGAATTATAGTCTCAATGTTCTTTATTTATGGCCAGAAAGCAAATATGAGTGAGTACATCCCGTGTTCCTCTTTTTGGGTCTGGCTTACCTCACTCAGGATAGTGTTTTCTATTTCCATCCATTTGTATGCAAAATTCAAGAAGTCTTTGTTTTTTACTGCTGAGTAGTACTCTAATATGTATACATTCATACTTTCTTCATCCATTCTTCCGTTGAAGGGCATCTAGGTTGTTTCCAGGTTCTGGCTATTACAAACAATGCTGCTATGAACATAGTTGAGCATATACTTTTGTTGTATGATAGGGCATCTCTTGGGTATATTCCCAAGAGTGGTATTGCTGGGTCCAGGGGTAGGTTGATCCCGAATTTCCTGAGAAACCGCCATACTGCTTTCCAAAGTGGTTGCACAAGTTTGCATTCCCACCAGCAATGGATGAGTGTACCCCTTTCTCCACAATCTCTCCAGCAGAAACTATCATTGGTGTTTTTTATTTTAGCCATTCTGACAGGTGTAAGATGTTATCTTAATGTTGTCTTGATTTGCATTTTCCTGATCGCTAAGGAAGTTGAGCATGTTCTTAAGTGTCTTTTGGCCATTTGAACTTCTTCTGTTGAGAATTCTCTGTTCAGCTCAGTGCCCCATTTTATAATTGGGTTGATTAACCTTTTATGGTCTAGTTTCCTGAGTTCTTTATATATTTTGGAGATCAGACCTTTGTCAGTTGTGGGGTTGGTGAAGATCTTCTCCCAGTCAGTGGGTTGCCTTTCTTTCTTAGTGACAGTGTCCTTTGCTTTACAGAAGCTTCTCAGTCTCAGGAGGTCCCATTTATTCAATGATTTCCTTAGTATTTGTGCTGCTGGGGTTATACGTAGGAAGTGGTCTCCTGTGCCCATTTGTTGTAGAGTACTTCCCACTTTCTCTTCTATCAGGTTCAGTGTATTTGGACTGATATTGAGGTCTTTAATCCATTTGGACTTGAGTTTTGTGCATGGTGATATATATGGATCTATTTTCATTCTTCTACAGATTGACATCCAGTTTTGCCAGCACAATTTGTTGAAGATGCTCTCTTTTTTCCATTGTATACTTTTAGCTCCTTTATCGAAAATCAGGTGTTCGTAGGCTTGTGGGCTAAAGTCAGGGTCTTCTATTCAATTCCATTGGTCGACTTCTCTGTTTTTATGCTAATACCAAGCTGTTTTCAACACTGTAGCTCTGTAATAGAGTTTGAAGTCAGGGATGGTAATGCCTCCAGACGATCCTTTATTGTATAAGATTGTTTTGGCTATCCTGGGTTTTTTGCTTTTCCATATAAAGTTGATTATTGTCTTTTCCAGATCTGTGAAGAATTTTGATGGGATATTGGTGGGGATTGCATTGAATCTATAGATTGTTTTTGGTAGAATTGCCATTTTTACTATGTTGATCCTCCCAATCCAAGAGCAAGGGAGATCCATACATATTCATTTTAATTTCTGATTTTGTTAATGTGAATATTTTTGGATAAGGGTTTGTCCATTTTGTTGATTTTCTCAAAGAACCAACTCTTTGTTTCATTGATTCTTTACATTGTTCTCTTTATTTCTACTTTATTGATTTCAGTCCTCAGCTTGACCATTTCCTGCTGTCTACTCCTATTGGGTGTACTTTCTTCCTTTTGCTATAGAGCTTTCAGGTGCATTGCTAACTTGCTAGTATAAAATCTCTTTGGTTTCTTTATGTAGGCACTTAGTACTGTGAACTTTCCTCCTAACGCCACTTTTGTTGGGTTCCATTCATTTTGTTATGTTGTTCATCCATTTTCATTACATTTTAGGAAGTCTTCATTTTTTTTATATTTCTTCCTTGACACAATCGTCATTTAGTAGAGAGTTGTGCAGTTTCAATGAGTTTTTAGAGTTTCTATTGTTTCTGTTGTTGTTGAAATCTACTTCGTGGTAGTCTGCCAAGATGCAGGAGGGTATTTCAAAATTTTTTGTACTTGTTGAGAGTTGTCTTATGACCTAGTACATTGTCAGTTTTGGAGAATGTTCTTTGAGATGCTGAAAAGAAAAGATACGCCTTTTGTTTGGGTGAAATATTCTGTATATATGTTATGTCCATTTGATTCACAATGCCCATTCACTCCAATATTTTTCTGTTTCATTTTTGTATGGATGACATATATATTTACAAATGTGGGGTATTTGATTCTCTCACTTTAAATTATGTGAGGGTCAGTGTATGATTTAAGCTATAGTAGTGCTTTCTTTATAAATATGGGTGCCCTTGTTTTTGGAGCATGGATGTCAAGTTTTAAAAACATCATCTTGGTTGACTTTTCCTTTGATGAGTACTAAATGTCCTCTTTGTCTTTTTGTTAGTTTTATTAGCTTATTTTGAAGTCTATTTTGTTAGGTATTTGAATGACTACATTAGCTTGACTCTTAGGTCTACATTCTTGGTGAATTTTGTTCCAATCCTTTATTCTGAAGTAATGTCTATCTCTGATGTTGAGGTATGCTTCTTCTAGGTATGAGAAGGATCAATAGTGTTTTCCCGTCTGTTCTTTTAGTATGTGTCTTTTTATTGGGAAATTTAATCCACTAAAATTAAGAACAACCAATGATCAATAACCAATGATTGTTAATTCTTATTATTATGTTGTTGCTGTTTGTAGTGTTAGTAGTAGTAGTAGTAGTAGTAGTGTGTGTGTGTGTGTGTGTGTGTGTGTGTGTGTGTGTGTGGTTCCTGTTCTCAGGCTTTTACTGGTGAGAGATGACTTGTTTTCTGTGTTTTTGAGAATGTAGCTAACATATTGGGGTTGGAGTTTTCTTTCTACTTCTGTTGAGCTAGATTTGTGCATAGTTATTGTTTAAACTTGACTTTACCATGGAGTATCTTGTTTTCTTAATCTATGGTAATCGAAACTTTTCTTGCATAGAACAATCTAGGCTGATATTTGCATTCTCTTAGAGTCTTCAGGGCATCTGTTCAGGCCCTTCTGATTTTTAAAGACTTCATTGATTGGGTATAAGTCTAATAGGTCTGCCTTTATATGTTACTTGTCCTTTGCTTTGTAGTTTTCAATATTGTTTCTTTGTCTGTGTGTTTAGTATTTATTTATTATGTGGAGAGGGCAATTTCTTTTCTGTTCTAATCTATTTGATGTTCTTTAGTGTTCTTCTACCTTTAAAGGCATGTTCTTCTTTAGGTTATGAATACTTTCTTCTATGATTTTGTTGAATATGTTTTTGGGACTTTTCAACTATTCCTATTATTTTTTAGGTTTGGTCTTTGTATAGTGTCTCAGATTTTCTGTATATTTTGTATCAGAGATTTTTTAGATTTAACATTTCCTTTGACCAGTTTATCCATTCTTCTATTGTATATTCAGTGCCTAAGATTCTCTTTTCCAACTCTTGTATCCTGTTTGTGATACTTGTGTTTGTCGTTCCTGTTCACTTACCTAGATTTTCCCTTTCTGTAACTCCCTCATTTCGTGTTTTCTTTATGACCTCTATTTCCATTTTCAGGTTTTGTACAGTTTATTTCATTTACATCAACTGCCCCTCCCCCCACCTTTAGCGGTCTTTAAGGGATTCACTTATTCTTTCCAGTTGTTTGTATTTTCCTGGATTTTTTTAAGGGATTTGTTCTGTTTCTCATTAGGGACATTTATCATCTTTGCCAAGTAGCTTTTAAGGTGCTTTTTGCATGCTCTAGCTGTGTTGAAATACTCAGTGCTTGCTGTAATAGAATGGGTGGGGTCTAGTGGTGACATACTGCTTTGGCTTTTGTTGATTGTCTTCTTACACCAGTGTTTAGGCACCTGTGTTTGAGGTGATTAAAGATATAGGTGAGAATTTCTGAGTTTGTCTTTGTTGGATTTGCATAGAGGGTCTCCAGCCAAGTTGGAACCTGAACTTCTCATGGCAAGAGTGATCTGTGGTTCAGCAGGAGGTTTCTGCCTGAGTTGGGGGCTAGAGATCTGGTAGGCTTGGAGGTGTGGGAAAAATAGAATGGTAATGAGAGAAGGAGCTATTGGAGTTATACTGTAAGAGTTCTGGGGTGTAAGAGTATGTTGGTGGTTCAAGAGTCGGGGCTTTTCCTTGGGATCTGGCTGCTGATATGGCATCTGTTGGAGCAGGTGCCTTCTGTCAAAATATCGGAAGTACTATAATTTTAATCACTTATGGCATTGGTTGGTCCTCTGATACCATGAATGCCATTCTAGTGATGTTTGTGAATATATTGTTTCATTTTCCCCAGAGACAAAGTAAAATGTAATTAACATAGAAGATGCATTCTATATGGGATTCTGGATGACAAAAGACTAATTTTGTAGTTAAAAGTCTTAAAGAAGAGTACCTGGACTTGTGTTGCTCAGCATTCATTTTGAGTGTACAGGTGCTAGTGCTTTTCTTCTTTAACACACGGGAGACAGTACATAATGAAGAGTTTAAGAAAACACATCCAAAAAGCATCTGGGACTGTGCTGTTTGTGTGGATCCCTTTAAGCTCTTAGACTAATGTTTATCCATAGCCCTAAGAAATGAACTTGTGAGTAAGATAGCAGCTAGATGACTATTGGCAGTTCCGTGAAGCACTGAGATTGTAGTTACATGGTGTTAAACACAGGAATGTAAATGGACATTAAGGGATTAAATTCAAAGCCTTGGAATTATTTATAAATGGGAAAACTTCAGACTATACCAAGATAGATTGTAGCAGGATACATTTTCCCTCTGGAACTACCTTAGTAACACTTACAAAATTTAGATCAAGACACTTAAAAATATGCAGATTCTTTGTTCTTGAAGCACCATTTACAGAAACCTTTTATAAAGAAACTATCAGTAATGAAAATTCAATGACTATGATGCTTAGTGCAACCTAATTATTTAAAGAAAAAGGAAGTAGTTCTAATTCCTTGTGTTGGATAAGTGATTATTCATTGTGCTGTCATTAAAAACCATTTCCATTTCTAAAAGAATATTTGATTCCATAAGACTTTTTATGCATGATCACTTCAGATAAGTTCTCCAATCTTTTAAAAACTCACATCTGAATAAGAAAGAGAAAGGGAGATGGCTCATTAGTTAAAGTAAAGGCCTTGCCACACCAGTCTGGCAATCTAATTTCAATCCCCACATAAAAACAAACAAACAAAAGCAAAAAACAAACAAACAAAAAAAACAGATTCCACAAAGATGTCTGCTGACCACCATAGTGCTCCATGGAACATATGATGCCCTTAAGATACTTGCACTAATCATAAATAAACTCAAATAGAAAATAAAGTACTGGTGCATAAAAACCATTTTTCACATTTTGATAAATTTGAGTTGGTTGAACTGTTTGTTTCTTTTAAAAAGATATTCCCCAGATTTTCTAAGAAATTATTTACAACTGAATGTTTATTAATAAGGCCTTTGTTTCCCATCTCCGTCACTTTTCCTCTCTATAACATCCAACTTGCAAAGCAGACAAAAAAAGAAATTCATAGGTCTGAGGTAGAGAGCTACAGGGGGTAATTCCCTGGTGTGTGTGAGGCTATGGGTTCAATCCCCAGAGCCAGAGAAGAAGGAAGAGTAGAAGGAAGAAGGGAGGACTTGGAAGAGGAGGAGTTAGAGAAAGATAGGAAGAAGAGATGAAGGAATTGCAAGAAAAAGAAAAGGAGAAGGAGGAGGATAAAGAGAAAGTAGCCCCAAGGATAACAGAGAACGATGAGGAAGACAAACCCCTCCTTCCCATTTTGGAACAGTATTTAGCTTGCCCAAGGTATCTCAAACTAAATAACAAACACATAAAAGGGTTTCTGAAAACCCTATGGCTTATGAGTTTAAGTTGTGGTTTCTCCTTTCAGAAGGCACAGAGTTTCAAATGGAGGCAATGTCAACGTCATTCTTACAAAGGTTTCAATCCACCTGACTTCCAAAGGTTTTTTTTTCCTCAGAAGGGGAGAAGTCAAAGGCAGAAGTGAGTTTGCAATGCCCTGCTGAGCAGGCATGGAAGCAGGTCTCAGTTGTACAAAATGCTATAGGATGTTGTAAACAGTGATGGCATCACTGGCCAGAGACACACTTTCCACATGTCAGGATTCATGAAGCTCTGCTGAGTGGGAGGCAACATGGATTGTAGGGAACAGCATAAGGTGGAGACCATCAAAAGACTTGAAGTGAAAACCATCTTTTTTAAAGGCTATACTGCTGTGTAGAAAGGTGTACCGAAGAAAGCCTTGTATACAACTGTGCCCTAATGGTTTATGAGTCCTTGGTATTTGGAAAAAATAGCCAGAAATATATTTTCCGTTTACTAGGACTTCATATGGTGTTTGCTTTATGACCACATTCATGTAACCCGACCTTTCAGCTCCTGTTTTGTCCTCCCTAGAGAAGGGATGATAATAGCGCTGAACTCTTAGTGCCAGTGAACAGGAGAGATTTTCAGCATAGCCTCTGAAATGCATTAAATATTCAATAAAGGTAACTTTTTAATAGCTATGATTTTTATATTATTAATGCACATTTTTCTCTCTCAAATATATAAATGCTTTAAAATTAAGAGTATACTGTTTTCTTGAAGTTTAGTTACATTTAGTGAAAATACAGCTTGTTCATTTTGAAAATCTTATAAAAACTATACAGTAGCTATTTATAATAACTGACATTGTGCAGCTATGAGCTAAAGGTCAAGTTGCACAAAAGTTTATCTGTATTTGAGGCTTAATCATAGCCAGAGAGCCGAGCACTTAGTAGAGGTCTTGGTTATACCACCTTTGCTACATTTTTAGATTTCTATTTTGTGCTTGCATGTATGAATGTGAGCATATGTGTATTTGTGTGTGTGTGTGTGCGCTCTGTATATATTAGATACCAGTTCCAAGTCACAAATGATTTGAAGCTAAGCTGAGCGAGAGGTCACTCATGAAAATCAGAATGAGAATTGGCCCATACGTTCCACCTTCCTTAGCCAAAAATGGCCTCATAAATGTTTCCCATTTTGTCTAAAATATCTGTAAAATCATCTTTTGCATAGACACCCACATATGCCTTGCTTGCTCCCTTGGGCGTTAGTGTCCCCTACTCTCTTCCATCTTCAGAGGACATGCAAGCCTTTGTATACTCCGCACTGCAATGGTGATCACCTAAAACAAGCAACGAGGCATCCCAGGCAGCACCGTGAGCCCACTCTGTGTATTAAGCCTCTGTGCACCGTCTCTTCCTGCAGGACACTGATTCTCTTCCTTAGCACAAAAGCGTTTTAACAGCTGCGCACTAAGAATAGTCATCATCCGCATGAGCAGCCTATGCTGTAGGAAATGGGCCTGCTGAAGTAATGCTTTTTTTTTTTTTGAATGAGGAAAATGTGGTTATGAAACTCTTTGCTGGTTTTGTCTCTTGCTTAGCATGATGTCATCTGTATCATGCTCACAGCATTATTTTCTCATGAATATTCATGAGTTCTTTACATGTGATTCAGAAACATCTTATGAATATTCAAGTGTTCTGTACACATGATTCAGAAACGTCTTCTGAATATTCAAGAATTCTGTACATGTGACTCAGAAACACTTTTTCTATATTCATAGAAGTGACCAACGATCTTATAAATACAAGTAGAAAGAAAGCGGTACAGAAGAGAAATTTAAAAATTTGAATATCATAAAGGATAAAATAAAATTCCATAGCAAATCATGTCATCGAGTGGACAAAAAGAATTATTAGCTAGAAAAATGTGGAACATTTTAAGTAATTTTTGAGGGGAAATTGTCACTTGGAATTATATATAACAATAGTAATCCCAGAAAACAAGAATTAATGGTAGTTAACATTTAACTTAAGAGATTGCTCAGTGGTTAAGACTGCCTGCAGAGGACCCCAGTTCTGTTCCCAGCACCCATGTCAAGTGACTGACAGCTGCCCATAACTCCAGTTCTGGAGGATCCAACATCGTCTTCTGGATTCAAAAACTTAAAAAAGTCTGGAGAAATGGTTTGGCTATTAAACACTTGGCTCACAGACTAAAATAAAATTTTAAGAAAATTAATGCCATGTTTGCTATTACTATTGGTCTTCGTCTTTGAGCCTAAAACAGAAACAGGAAAGCTTGCTTGCATTCTGCCTAGAAGTAGGTATTTAATTAGTGCCACTGTTGTGAGACCACCATGCCTAAGCTGATTATATTTGGTGCACACCACGTTTAGCAAACAGGTCACTCCTTATCATCAGCTATCATTTATGTCATATTAACAGCAAATGAGACAAAATCACATCCTTTGAATTTTGCCCATGACCTACCATTTAATTACTCTACTTATGAATGGTACATATATGTGACATCAAGTATTTTAAAAAGCTAATAATTTAATACCATCTTGTTAAAAAATGTTTTTTTTGTTTTGTTTTGTTTTGTTTTTTACAATCTACTGTGCCCTAGATGTATTTTAGTACAGCCTCAAGTTTGGTGTTCCATTTGAAGGTTATCATTAATACAATATTTTTCTCTCCTTTTTAAATATTTTTTTTCTCTTTTTTCTAAATATCCCTGGTAGGTACTAAGCACAAAACAATGCTAGAAGCCCGCAATGGAAGTGGAACAATCAAGGCTTTTCCTCGGGCAGGAATGAAGGGCAAAGGACCTGTTACTAAGGGAAACACAGGCCTCCAAAACAAAACATTTCACTGTGAAATATGTGATGTGCATGTCAACTCGGAAACACAACTCAAACAGGTACCATAAGACTGAAAGCCCAAGGGGCCACTCTGTGAGCTGTCTGTGTATGTTCCTGTTCTCACATCTTTCGTTCCCATCCATCTACCTCCCTGTCCATCCATTCACCAATCCACAACTCATTCATCTACCTGTCCTTTTACCAACAAAACCATCCATATAAACATTCATTAATCTACCATTCATCTAAGCAACCTCCCATCCACTCATCCATCAGTCCATTCATCTACTCACTCATCTACCTATCCTTCCAGTCATCCATCTGCCCCCTCGTTCACTAAGACATCCAACTACCTCTTCATCCACCTATCAGTAAGTAGTACATCCATCTGATCACACTCTCATTTATCTTTTGTTCACTGTTTTTAAATTAGCATTTGCTTAATTTAGTTGTTGAGAGAATACTAAGATGCAATGGTAAATAAATAAAACCTGTTGGAAATTGTTGGCAATGAATTTGTCTGTTTCTGTGTAGGCACTTTGGGAGAAACAGCAGTATGAGAATTTTTCTCTATTGAGTTTTCCACTGAAAACTGTTAGCATTCTTTGAAGACCAATCTATACTGTTCTATTTTTAACATACTTAGATAGTTTTATACTACAACTAATTTCATATTGTGTTGTTCTTTTATTGTATGTCCTTTTATTTTATTATTCATTGTACTTTATTTCTAATTCCTACAGCCACCTGTTGATGTAATGACTAACAATGGGCACTAACTGTGCTCTCCAAATAGCCTCCTAAAGAATGTGGTGGTACATTGCCAGCTGAAGATTCCGCCCTCATATTGTGTTGTGTTTTGTGGATGGATGATGCTTTGCACCTTAGTTATTTATTTTTAGAATTTAAGGTGTTGGCATTTGGCTGCACAAATATGAGGATAACTATTAGTATGGAAATTCATTCATGCCTGTCTGGGCATGTTTGTTTATTTGCACATAAAATTCCTTCAGACATCCTGTTGTCTGTAAATACTTTTGGGAGATGTGTGCTGTGATAAGGCAAAAGCAGAGGAGAAGAGAAAATTGTTTTATTTGCTGAAAGTATATTAAAATGATCGTGTGAAAGGCTTCAATATCCAAATGCAGAAGTGTACAATGCTCCTTTCCTTTTATCTTTGTGAAACTTGCCTGAAATCAGCATCATCTCCCTCCAGGTAAAAATAATATTCATGGACGTGTTCTAGATGTGTTTTTGAAAGCTGTCATTTTTGTTGCTTTCCATAGCACATTAGCAGCAGAAGGCACAAAGACAGAGCTGCTGGGAAGCCCCCCAAACCAAAATACAGTCCCTACAACAAACTGCAGAAGGCAACAAATCCACTAGGGGTGAGTGACACTTTTGCTGCTTCCTAAAAGAGAATGTGAAGTTGTTCGTGCCCCACAGTCTGTTTTGTAGGTTTTTTGGGGTGGAGGTTGTCAGTTATTAGGTAGAATGGATGGACGATACTGAGGAAACTAGAACCAGTTGAATTTCTGGTTCAGCTTGGCCTCCACCAACGGAACTCTGGGTCACATGGCTTTTTCCAGTGTTTTCCACCTTTATACTCAGCTCATCTATCTATTTAAGCTGAGATTTGTCCCTGAGCACAAAGACTTGAGAAAAGTGAGGATTTTGAGCTAGGAAAGCAATGACTTAGAATGTGGTCTTGATGATATTGAACACTTTCAAAAAGGATGTCAGAGATGGCTAAGTCCTTAAATTGTGTTTCTTTAATTTTGTCTGAGCATGTTTGTTATTTTATATCCTCCGGAGTTTATTTTAAAAACACTGCCTCACGGTTATGGTTTAGATTTTGTATAATGATGCATTGAAGAACATTTAGAAGCTGAGAGAAATAGGTCCTAGAAAATGTTCTCTCACAATACATCAGCCATTCTTTCTAGAGTTGACAGCATGGTGGTGTGACTACTGTCATTTTTAGAACAAGTATTTGCTGCAAGACATTTGCTGAGTGTATACTGATTAGCACAGTGTCTTCTGTACTTTTCCTCAAAAGAGGGACCTTATGTGGTGGTATAAATTTTAACCAAAATGCAAAAAATGTTGTAGAGTTCCATCTCTGGAAGATGCTTTAGCATGCTTGGATAGTTGTCTTCTACCTTTCCAAAGGGATCAATTCTACACTCTCCCGTTTTACTTTAGCCTTCCACCAGTACTTCCCTTTGTAGCTGCTCACTCCTAAGGCCTACCATTCTGGATTTCAACTACAAACTCTAAAGCTTTAGTTCTTGATCCTTTAACAGTTGCTTTCCTTTGCAGGTAAAATTAGTATTTTCAAAAGAAGCTTCAAAGCCACTGGCTCCCAGAATTCTCCCGAACCCGCTGGCAGCGGCCGCAGCTGCAGCTGCTGTGGCTGTGAATTCCCCCTTCAGTCTTCGAACTGCTCCAGCAGCCACCCTCTTCCAGACCTCAGCACTTCCTCCAGCCCTCCTGCGGCCAGCTCCTGGACCCATTCGGACCACCCACACTCCTGTGCTCTTTGCTCCTTACTGAATTCCCGAACAGGAGGTGTTGTACTGCAATAATTTTTAAGACAACAAAATGAAACTAAAATCAAACAAAAGAGAACTATGCAGTGTTTATTTATAGTTTCCAGTGTACCTGAAGAGCCAGGACTTTTGATAGTAAAATGAAAAGGTTATTTAAAAAAATAAATAAATAAAAGTGAGGGGGTGGGGTTGGGGGGGAGGGGAGGGAAGGCGTGGCATTTTCTCCAAATTAAAGTATTCTTCTTGAACACTGTTTGTTTTAGAAGTTATCTCCAGCACTGACTCATAGTGGTATCTAGAACTTCTGAAATCTTTGTGACTGTGCTTTTTGGGCACCTGTTTCCCCTGCATTGTCTTTCCTGCTTTCTAAAACAAGTATACATTGTCTAAGGGCATTAACTGGTTCCAATGTATATGTAATAATTTACTCTGTAGATTATAATATATATATATATATAAAAGAAAAAAGCAACAAAAACAAAAGCAACACTGTGAATAGTAGTGCCCTTGCTGGTCCTCTGACTATGATAGCAGTTCCTGGGTATGTATCCAAGCAAAAGTAGATACAGTAGATGTCTTGTCAAACAATAGTGCTGTGTCTCAATCTTTGCCTTTAGGTTTTAAGGAATTGCAAAAAAGGTAGAATGAACTGCTATTTCATACCTATTAATCAGTAAAAAAAGAAAACAACAACAACAAAAACCAAGCAAACATCAGATGGTATCCTGCAAGCACACATGGTCAACACCCCCTCCTGTAAACTTAGAGGTGGAAAGGCAATAAGACAGACACTTCATCACCAAATACTACTTTCTCACTCGGAACAGGCGTTGCTGGCGAAAGCCAAGTGTTTGAAATGGCAGTGTATCTGAAAACGTACCATCCCATGTGTTAAGGGCAAGAAGTAAGAAATCAGTATAACCTTTATTCTAACATAAAAAGCCATCAGAACCTCAGTTGATGTTGTAACATGAGCACAGATTCACAAAAACAGAGAAAACTAGCCATCTGCAATAACCCTTTATGTCATTCTAGAGCCATAGCAGAAGGCTTTGCTTTAAACAGAAATGTAGGAAGACAGACGTAAGCGTGAACTTTGGTTGTGTTTATTGTTATCTTTTCCCTACTGACATGACATAAACAGCTAGCATACTTTTAAATACTAGTACTGTCAAGAAAAATTAATCTGAGTTCACTGCACACCAATTATAGGACATCAACAAAGTATATTAGCAAGATCCCCTAGACCATCATTTCTCTAGTGGCATTGTGAGATAAGAGCTGCCTTTATATTCACCACAGAGCTGAAAGTAATTGATGTTTTAGCTTAACAAAAAGATTTATCAGGGGAATATATATATATATATATATGTATATTGTATATATGTTAGAAAGATTAAGAAAATAACTTATAAAAAGAAAATCTATATGAGATAATTCTATAACCACTCAGTGTTACATGTTATCATTAAATTGGTAACAAATGGCATGAAATAGCTGTGCCTTTAATTTGCGATAAAGGCAGTGTGCTTTTTCCCATAGAAAGCTAGCTTGCCCCTGTGGAAAAGATGGGGCCGGATGCAGACAGATTATTGCATTCAAGAATAATAACCTTTGACATGAGAACAAGAACAAAATATGTACACATCAGCCTTCTGTGACTTAGGACTAAAAATAAAAAAAAATTATTTTTGAAAAGGTTTTATAAAGACTATTTAAAAATATAGGGATGAATTGAGTGTGGCCTTCCTGGAACTTCTTTCATCTCAATTGTAGTGACCTTCAGAGAGGAATAGAGAACTAAGGAGTTCCTGGAGAGAGAGGTGTGTAGCCCTTGTCATTTATATTTAGAGAATATGCATAGTGTGCTTGGTGCTGACTGTTAACTGTGGTCTTTTGAGGATGTTTCCAGTGTCTAGCTGTAAAACTTGTCTATAAGTGTAGCTTTAAAACAGTTGGCTATATATACCTGTAACTTAACAAATAACCAAAACAACATTTTAAAAGAGGAAAGAAAAAGAAAGATTATAAAGAAAAACATGGAAAGTAGAAGGAAAGCAAGAATATGAAAATATAATCATTCCATCAGTCTTTGGTACAAAGATCTTTTAGACATATCTGCCATTGAATATAGTGATTTCTCATTTATGGTCTTTCCAAGCACGGCCTTCTGTTCTAGCAAGCATTTCTTTTCATTTATTTCTTTTTTGCCTACAGATGGGGCTAGTTCAGCCAGGTGGACTTAGTTACCCAGAGTTTGTTACCGTGTGACCAGCAGCTCCTAATTGTGTTGGGTTTATTTTCTTATTTGATTGTTCACTGAACTCACTGCATCTCAGGCCCTGCACCCCACAAGGCCGCTGTGCTCATTCTCGAAGCAATTCCATCATCACATACTTCCGTTGTTCCTCCCATTTTCATCAAAGTGAAGGAACCAGTCTGCAAGAAGTCAGGGCCCGTGGGTCACATGGCGTCCTGGGTCACAAGGCATTTAGTAACTCTAATGGTTTGCTGGGAACAAACAAATCAGCCATATTTTCTTCATCAGCCATATGAGAAAACTCAGAAAAACCTGAACCCCGTCTGCCTCACTTCGCGACGGAATCTCTTTTGTTTAAATGGTCTCTTAAATTGGAGTTTTAAGCATCAGTTGTCGTTTATTCACTACCTAATAAAGGATGAAGCCTAACCATTGAACCTCCAGTGGCTTCTCTGTGATTTCTTCCTTCTTCCTTGTTTATCTTTACTCAATCAGCATCTATTACCGTACAGACTGCTAAACCATAGTCTTTCCCCTGGGGAGTTTAGCAATGGTACTGTGAAAATCCCCGAAGGCTGTCTGACTTCACGGTTATACTTCCCTTTCTGTGTATCATACCCACTGCAGGTGTGATCTGGGAGTGCTTTATATTTTATTTGAAACAATATAAATACATTACAAGTGTCAAAGACCCTGCAGAAAACATTTATGCCATACTTGCAGAAAATTTAGGACAGAGTCAAAGGTTCTTAGGGTTCTACTGTGCTTTTCTCCTGCAAAGATAGGTGATGGGAACTCTGAGGAATGGTTATTTCCATTCCATAAACAGAAAAGAAGTGGGTTTTGGCAAATTCTCTAGCCACTGCCTCATTGGAAAGGACTGCTCTTGTTCTGTGCTTTTGGAACCTCTTACCATGACAAAATTCATCGCTATGTGACTGGAGACATAACTTTGTTAGCAAGGAAATAATTAGTGAAGATGATATAATCTTTATTTAGAACTCAGGAGAACAAGAAATAATAAATCAAAGGTTTTTAAAATTTTAAAGAAATAACATTTTCAAGAAAAGATATGGGAGGGCTAGAGATATAGCCCTGCATGTATGTCACAGTATCCACACAGAGGAGCTCACAGCTACCTCTAGCTCCAGCTCCAGGAGATCCAAAGCTTCCGGCCTATACGTGTGTCTGTACGCCGTACACCCCTCCCCCCAGATACATGATTGAAAACAAATCTTTATAAAGATAAGGTGGAAGCCACTGTGGATGTGACTGTGTACATCTGCAAACCACTAGATTCAACAAGGCTCAGCAATTTGTTCTACTTGAAGCTCACGTTGGAGTGAATGTCTCTGTGTCTTCATGTTTCAACATTTTGGAAACAGCCAGATTTTGAAGGCTGGGGATACAGGTTAGCTGGTAGACCTTATGAATCACCCAATGTGCCTATGTCCCTAGATTTGATTTCCAGCACTGCACAAAACTGGACATGGTGGCACATGCCCGTCATGTCAACACTGGGGAAACAGAGGCAAAAGGACCAGAAGTTCAAGGATTAAACAGTAAATCCAAGGGACGGAATGTACTATTCTTTTCAAAGAAAGAGGGTCAAACAGAAACCATACCAAGATCAGACCACGAGTGGAAAGTGCAAAGGAATCTAAAAGCCTCTGTTCTGTGTGTACACTGAAAAGATATCTGCATGTCTGTATGGGAGCATGGGTAGCACTTACTAATAACTATTGTTCTGCAAAGCATAAGCATGACAGGCTAAGCTTAAAGAAAGTGAGAGTCAGTTTAGCTGGCGGTACAGGCCTGCAGTGTCAGCCACTCAGAAGGCCGAGGAAGGAAAATTGTAAGCATAAAGCCAAGCTTAGCAGCTTAGGTAGTGCCACCTCAAATAAAATAAAAAAATAAAATGGGGGGGGGGGATGGCTCAATAGCGTAAGCATCGGTTGCTTGTGCAGGATCTGCATCCAATTCCCAGTATCTGCACAATGGCACATGATCATCCAAACTCCAGTTTCAGGAGTTCTGACACCTTCTTCTTGCCGCCAGCACCAGGCATGCACATGGTATATACAAGGAAAATATTCACACACATAAAATATTAAAAATACATCTTTTTAAAAGTTAAATTCAACAGTTCTGGGGACTGACAGAACAGCTTAGAGAGTAACAGTGTTTGCCATCAAGAAAACTCTTGGGACCCAAATAGTGGAAAGAGAAAACTAACTTCTTCAAGCTATTCCATTTCCTACACACACACAGACACACAGACACACAGGCAAGCACACACACAGACACACATACACACAAATACAGTAGTTACCTTACTTAGGGTTCATGTTGTTGCAATAAAATACCATGACCTAAAGCAACATGGGGAAGAAAAGTTTTATTTCACCTCCACTTCTACAGCACAGTCCATTATCATGGAAGCCCTGGTAGCCATGGGTTGTCACAGCAGGCAGAAGCTTAGAGGCAAATCGGAAGCAGAAGTGAAGGAATGTTGCCTTGGCTTGTTCCACCTAGACTGATCAGCCCACTTTCTTCTACACCCAGGTCATCCTCACAGGAACGATAGGGCCCACAGTGAGTAGGTCCTTCTACATCATTCATTAAGTAAAATATTATCCCATATACTTGCCTACAGACCAGTCTGTTGGAGGAATTTTTCTAATTAAGATTCCCTCTTCCCAGATATGTTTATGATATTATATGTTTTTCTCAAGTTTACAAAATAGCACCAGCACAATGAGTTCAAAAACAAACAAACAAACAGGGCTGGGAATACATTTCTGTACTAGACTGCTTGCCTAGCATGCATAAGGCCTACCAGTATTGTAACACACACACTAGCACACACACACTAAAGGCGAATCTCTATTGTAGATTTTGTCTCTGATCAGCAAGGTTAGTTCATATAGTCAAAAAAATTACCTTGCTTTAAATTCACTAGTAAAATACTGACAGATTAAAAGCTAAGACAGCTTAGTGTTTGCACATTAAAACAGTATTTTTGGAATCATCTCTGACATGAAATTGCATTTTTATAGGGAATAAAGCAAGTCAGTTACTTATATACTCCCATCCTGGGTGTATATATCACAGTAAAGCATTTATCTTCTCAACTCGAATCTAGGCTTCATCAGTTAATACTGGGGGAGTTGTTAACTGGCTCAATTTATATTCACTTATTGTAATCAAGCCCATATTTTATGTGCAATCTCTCTTTCCTATGCTGGGTTAACAAATGTACAACAGAATCAGTAGGCAATTGAGGACCTCATCCCACTACTTAAGGCTTAATTAATGTTGCCTCAGTTTTCAATTTTAGTCAAGACCAACCTTGTTGAGACCTTTCCTTTTACAGCTAAAATATTAGTTATTTCTTCCTGCCATGCCCGAACTGAGTTTCTGACAATAAACACCCTGACTAGTAGTTGCTGATGCACATGATAAAGGGAGAGGTTTATCCCCAAAGCATCTCTTCTAGTCTTTGTTCTGCATCCTTCAGTAACAGAAACACTTCTATGCAGAGGTGAAATGGATCATTTATGTGGCAGGTCTCCATTGCCCTCTTACTAGGCTTAAGAATGTCATTGCAGTTAACAATGAAAGATGGATTCGTTGACATGTTTTCCCTATGTGACCGTCAAAGTTGTTTCTTTCAGAAATAGATTTACAGCTTACCAGAATAACACATGATGATGTAGGTCAGTTTCATCGAGAGGAAAATCTCCTATGTGATAGAGAAGTCTATGTGGATCATGAGAGTTCCCAGAATTTAAGGAATGACCTCAGGGTAGAAGAGGGGTGATTAGCAACATTGAATGAACTAAGAAACATTTTTAATAGGGAGATCTTCTTTTCTATTATATCTGATAGAAATTCATCCTTCCTAATGTCTGGGTTGGCTCTACAAACAGTCAAATATATTTGGAACTGATTTGATCTGACCATTGTTATTTTGATCAAATTGAGTATTAATAATCTACCACATCTACTAATGTTATATAGAACAGAACAAATTCTTTCCATGCCATCTCTAAAGATAATTTGTCCAGAGTTAGACTAAAATGATTACCAAACCCACAGGAATAAGGATCGCAAACAGGTAGGTGTCCAGTTGGGAAGACCAGAAACAAGAAATAAAGAAGACAAGGGATAAAGAAGACAAAAGCAATACCTGAGACCATGAGGTCTTGTGTAAGTTGATGACTTATATCAAACAAGTTTATTAAGAAGAAGATCATCATACAAACTTGTAGGTTGAAAATGGGCATGACCCACAGAGAGCTAAATCAGACAATGTTGACAAAGACCGCACAGGATACCAAAGAAGCAGCTGCCTTACTATTGATAACCATAGCCCAGAGGGAAGAGTTGTGTCTCCAAAGATGCAAACTTGACTCTTGTGTGATGCTGGATCCTGCCCTAGACCAATCTTTCCAAATCTGCTTTTCGAAAAGGAGAAAGAACTAAAGTTCCCTTTGTCCTTCATCAGGGCCATGAGAAAGTCTTGAATTGGTCTGACTCACCACAGTGAGTAAAGGTGTATTCTAAAATAAATAACTCTATAGCAAGCAGTTCTAACAGTGCCCACATATGTATACAAAATTCTTTTGAATGGGCCTCTCAGTGCTTTTCAAATCTGCCATTTCTGTTAAAGCTATGGCGATGTTTTATTTTTAATGATTAGATTGGCTTTATGTTAAGAAAAACTGGGACTGGAAAAGTGGCTCAACAGTTAAAAGCACTTGCTGTTCTTTTCCATGATTGGGGTTTAGTTCCCAGCATACTCATGGTGGGCTATTATCATCTGTAGCTCCAGTTCCAAGGAACCAATGCCCTCATCTGGCCTCTGTGGGCATTGGATGCATTGATACACATACATACATTCAGGCATACACTCATATACATAAAATTCAAGGAGAAAAACTTTATTTTACATGAGAATAATATTGGCTTTGCTGCAGTAGAAGGATGAAAAATGGCTGCAATGTAGAGAATCAATGCTATACACCAAGATCATGGTGCTAACTGTTGGGGTCGTGTACTCTGACTGTTTCCTTTTATAGAACCTGGATTTTGAATTATAAATTTTAGCCCTAATCTTATCTCAAGACCAAGCAGGGAACAGAACATGAAAGAAGGAAAATTATCAAAAAGAAAATATTTGGTAAAGATGAAAATAATATTAATGTTTAATTAGTCTTTATGTTTTAGAGTTGTGAAATATAAATTCATTCAGAAATTTTTTTTGATGGTATTGCTATGTAGGCTAATTGATCTGATACTCATTAGTTAGCCTAGGCTGGTCTTGAGCTTGCCTCAACCCTTCTGCCTCTGCCTCCAAAGTACTGTAATTATAGGCAAAGGACCATCATTCCTGACTGAGGACCACTGCAGATTTTTGTAGCTTTAATGAGTATTTCTGAAGTTGGACTGAGTAAACCTACTGTGGGCTCCATTGAACCTTGTTAGCTCAACCGAAAAGTCTACCAGTGAATAATTATAGTACGACGTACTCAAATTAGGAAAAACACACGTGGTAAAAAAAAAAAAAAAATGTCTTTCTGGAGCTGATGTGGATCTACTATGGATTTGAGTTCAAGTTACCAAAAATGGGGAAGAAACAGTTATTGAGATTACATTTTTAATTTTTATCAAATAGTTAAAATAAATTTCATTTGATAACATCTGATTTAAAAGACTATATTTTAATTAATTTTGATATGGTTTGTGTGAATGTATTGTGTAGTAGAAGAGAAACGGGTAGGTGGCCAAAGGGTCTGGTACCATAATTGAGTGTCAGAGAACAGAGGCCAGGATTCCCTGGGAAAACTCACTTCCTATTATTACAATTCTTTTTCAAATAAATTTGAATAATGATCAATAGTAACTCATACTGTGCTAAGAAGAAACTGAATTTAGTGGAAGTCCTTTGACACTCAAATAGTTTAAAAATCCAAGCTTATTTCAATAAATTTGAATGAAATTGTTTCAAAACGTGATTTGATAATGGCCCAATGCTTACATATTTGAAATGAAACATATCTCAGACCAGACCTACATTGATATTAAGCACTGTCTTTTGTTCTGAAGAATTGATGGCATGCTTTAAAAAGATTTCTTCCTGGAACCGTGGCGCTTCATGCTTAAAATAATGTTTTTAATTGAGGTCTTTTTAGTCATATATTTTCACTTCTTTTCTCAGTGGAAAGCACATTTTCCTAACAGCTAAAATCTACTTTTTAATGTGGCATTTTTCCAGAAACATTTAATTAATAGAAGTTAATTTTAAACTAACCCCTAAGAGATTCCAGGGGAAAAATTTGTGAGAGAGCTTGCTGTATTGTCCTGACAGGCTTGGAATTTATATCCCTCTTGTCAGTTCTCCGAGTGACTCCTGGGATTTTGGACATGTGTCATCATGCCCAGTTTAAAGGAAATTTATTGCCAGTTTATTACAAAACGTTCAGTTCTCACAATATTACATGCTGGCTATCTTTACTTAAAAATTTCAAGATTTACTAATTTTATTTTATGTGTGTGTTTTGCCTGCATGTATATATACATACCATGTGTATGTTGTGCTCTCAAATGTCAGAAGAGGTTGTTTTATCCCCCTGAAGCTAGAATTAAGGATGGATTGAACCACTCTGTTGGTGCTGGGAGCTAAATCCAGATCCTCTGCAAGAGAAACTTTGTTTTTAACCATTGTGCCAGCTTGCCACCCCCTAAAATGCTTATTCTTAACAAAAGAGTTGAAGAAATCATATCAAAATGGATGAGATGCCAAGTACACCGATTTACTGACATGAGAAGTTTGGGACTTCAGATAGCAGATCTCAACATAGCTTAATATGTATGCATTTCATGAGAACAAATTAGAGACAATATTGTTTTCTCTAATAATCAAGTGGCTTCTTACAAACTTTGACATTAAATCACTATTCTAAAACTCTGTACTTTTGAAATGAAAACAGAAGGGGCTGTGGTTTACATGCTTGCCTTTCTGAAAAAAAAAATGGGAAAATATTCATGTGATTTTTTTTTCTCTCTTATGTTCCCCTAAGTTAGGAAATAGCATCAGGCAGGGTCCTATGAGAGGACTTCTCAGGTAAACAAATGAAGAGCTTGCAAAGCAAGTCTAAAGGTGAGTTAAATCCCCAGAGCCCACATGAAGTGTGAAAGAGATAATGAATTCCGAGCAGCTGTTATGCACATGCCTGACAGCTTCACATGCACATGCACAAGGTTCTCATACACAGGCAACTAAATAAATAAATAAATGCTGTAAAACAATTTTTAAAACAATACAATTAGAGTTCTGTCCATCATTAATCTTTTGGCAAGGTTTGCCTAATTCAATTTAATAATGATACTTCAGATTCTCGAAGGCATTGTTGACTGGAGATGGTAGTGGACCACTTGGCTAGCAGGCTCAAAGCCTTGAGTGAGAGCTCTAGCGTCTTAGGCTATGCATTATCACAGATACTGAAGAGATATGCAGTATCTGTGTTTATTTTGGGTTTATTAAAACAAGTGATCACACAAACAAAAGAGAAGGTTAAGGACATTGACTTGTTGAATACTCAGTCTTAAATGGGCCACCATGGTCTGGAGAAAATCACAGAAGGTGTGGGGAGGACAAATGTAAGAGATAGAGGACAGGGAGGATTGCTGTGAAATTATGTCTCCTGGAAGATAACATGACCATTGCCCTCGTAAACCACAATAGCCATGGTTACCTACACAGACCTTCGCAAGATGTGTCTGTATGTCCACACTTTATTGGGGTTGGAGACATTTCTTGGGAGCTTCTATCCCTTGGTGAAGAATCATTGGGAGCAATTAGCTACCAGAGGAAAGGGATTCGTTTTCTGCAGTGGTTAAGCCCCAAATAATAGTCCCATCCACATTCCTGAGAGCAACACCAATGAAATCCAGTAAGTGATAACAAATGAAAACAACTTCTTGCATATAGTGTGTATCGTCAAAGAAGTTTTGTTTGCTTGTGTGTGTGTGTGTGTGTGTGTGTGTGAGAGAGAGAGAGAGAGAGAGAGAGAGAGAGAGAGAGAGAGAGAGAGAATGTGTGTGTCTCTGTGTGTGTGTATGAATGAGAGACGGGGGGAATGGAAACAGAAAGACAGAGAGAGAAGACAGGGACCTGCACATAGTTACCAGTTACACAGAGAGAAATTTTGATGCATCCCTCAGTCACATGATCTCACAGTCATTGGATACAGGGGAAGATTCTCAATCATCCCTCAGGTACATAGACTTCCCCACAGTTACCAGTTGCACAAAGGCAGATTCTCATGCAACCCTTGGTCACATCAAGGACTCCCTCTCCTGGTACTGACCTTCCTTGCTATGTCCTCATGTGTACATGGAGAGCTTAACTTGACTAGTATGGTTCCAAATGCTCAGGATGCGAACCTGTACCACTCCACTGACCTGCACACCCACCATCAGTGGCTCTGCTCTTCTGTCAAACAAGGCTATAGAACCTTTCTCAGTAGTCCTAGATATTCTCAAAGAGCCTTTACACTTGAAATGGAGATTTTGTTTAAGAAATTACATCATAATTATTAAATGATCATCAATGTTATTACTACATTTATTTTATCTTAATTATAGATTAATTAATTATCTTGTGGTTGCCTCAAAGATTGCTCAGCTACCCAGGAAATAAGCACACTGTGTTTCATGCAGTCATGTGTGCACATGCAATCGCACGTTCCCATATGTCAATCACTGTCTCTATATGACATGTAGTAAAGTCTCCCAAATGGCAACATCTCTCTAGTCTGACATACACCTTCCCATTTCATGTACAGAAATGTAAAGCACAATACATTTTATCTCACCTGTGGTCTTACACTAAATTAAATTTCTAGTTGCAAAAAATAAATGTTCATTTTTATAAGGGGGTTATCTGAACTTTTCTGTTTTAGTAAAAGAGTCTAGCAATCATTTTATGTACTAAAATCTCCCCATTGCTTTAGTAGTTCTAAAAAATCTTCAATTTTTGCCTCCTTTATGATAATAATCCACATTGTCCATGGATATGGGATAGTCACTGATGATTCTGGGAGACCGGTTCACTCTTGTCTTTATTCTTCTCTTAGTCTGCAAAATGAAAGCAGTTGCTTATTTTTAGGTTCCCAAAAATATAATTCACAGTCAACGTTTCTAATTTCAGATACACTTTTCTTTCCTTAAGTTTATTTGGAAGAAGAAAATTACAAGTGTTTATAC
This sequence comes from Chionomys nivalis, assembly GCF_950005125.1. Taxonomy (NCBI): domain Eukaryota; kingdom Metazoa; phylum Chordata; class Mammalia; order Rodentia; family Cricetidae; genus Chionomys; species Chionomys nivalis. Next base: position 40,786,542 of record NC_080090.1, on the reverse strand, counting down.
ATTCTACTTGGTTCAGACAACTCCTCTGAATGTCTTCCCATTACAACATACAACACGATTATTTCCAGGCTGAATAGAGGCTCTGAGTGAATCATAAATGTGTCTCCTCACTTATGTCGGAGAAGTGTGTAGCACGCGTGAAAGAAGTAGAATACTTTGTTCTTATTCAACTCCAGCCAGTACTTGATTTATCGACCCGTCTTTCTTTCTTGTTAGAAGGACAAGAACCATTTTTTTTTCCATGTGCTTGCTTACTTCCTTTTAGTGAGAAAACAGTACAATCATTTTCATGGTAACTTTTAAACATTATGTTTGTATTTGCTAAAATAAAATCTCAGTGCAGATATGAGACTTAAAGACGCTGGCCATCTTTCTACAGAGCTAAAATAATTTAACTCGTTTCCAAATATGTTTTAAAAGGACTTTTTCTCCCCCAGTGAGACAGCTCAGTAGGTAAATTGCTTGCTGTGCATGACCTGAGTTTGGTACAAAGAAAAAAAAAAAAAAAAAAAACAACTACCAAAGTTAACCTCTGACTCAAATGCAAATGCCTTGGCATGCAGAAGAATCCCACCTCTACGGGTAATAACATTTGCTTTCTCACACTGATGAATACTCTCGGTCACAGCGCTGCTGTTGCGTATGGACACAATTTCTGGAAGCTTCGTGCAGAGGTCCTTTCCCTTGTTTCTGGCCAGACCCCCTAACTATTGGGCCACAGCCACATGGGTACCCTCTAGGCTCTCCTCCCACTCCCCATACTTAGAATTTCATGTCTTCAAGTTCCTTCTGTTACTGCACTAAGCTCTCATGTCGGAGAGAAGTGTCCATAAGGGGAAATGCTTTAGAAATATTAACTTCAAGAGAGGTTTCTCTCACCAGAATGTGGTCTTCGACAGATCAATGGTGAGTGGGATAAGGAGGGCTTCGTTCCACGGTAATCAGGAGACATTTGATTCTCTTATGAATCAAAATCAAGGAAGTAAGTGATTTTGGAATGCAATCTGGGTTTCTGAACAGGAGGATTTGTCTTCGGCTAAACGTAAAAATTGGATTTCTGGAAGAATGGCCAAGTATATTTCGTAAGAAAATGAGTCCTTTTTTCTCTTGCTCTTTCTTTAAAATAAATTGAAGGTAATTGCAGAAATGTTTCTGTACATACTGAATGTATTTTGATTCTCAAGGGGTTTGATACTCTTTCTCAAATACAATCTGTCAGTTTGAACAGAATGCAATCAAAAGTGCTGTACTGATATTTCCCACATTCAGGAGAAAACAGTTAGTGTTTAGATTTGCCTATAGTGTGGAGAACACATATCTTTTACATGCACATAGGAAATAAAGTAAATTAATTCACATAATATTAGGCTCCATAGTTTACAATAGCTAAATACACAGCATCAAAAATGTCCTTGATATTGTTTTGTTTTTGTTTTTTAGAAATTAAAATTACAGAACTGTCTGTGAGTTTCTGTTGAGCGTTTCAAGTCAAAATCCTTTGCAAAATGGGATTCCGGATGTTGAATAACACACAACTTCACATTTTTCAAAGTGTGTAATTCAGGCTTTGTGAATAATATCTGGCCAAGTCATTGGAAATTGTTCATGCTCTTTCTAAACATAGACTGGAAATTGTTTGGTTGAAGCTAAAACCAAATGTCAGCTAAGGTCTGGTGCTGGGGAAACAATTAGGACATTACTGGATTACCTTCCTGTTAAAGAGTTCACCTTCAAAAGCTAATTATCCATTTATCATGTTTTATTCATTAATTAAAATTCTTTTTGAGAGTATCAGGGTGGTTCAGGTGGGCTGGCTTATGGAGGAAAACATACACAAACAAAACCTCAATAAACTCTTGATTTCGTTAGTCCTAAAAGCAGAACTTAATGGAGGAAAAATATGTTATCCAAGGTAAAAGAATATAGTCTAGTTTAATTGCTGATTCTTCTCTGGATTTTTTTCTGAGTAAAAGGTACTTAAAACAGAAAGCTCGGTTGCAAGGGGCACTGGTATGACATAAGTATTAAAGATTTACAAAACGGAGAAAAATATCATTTATGCAAAGGCACTGCTACTAGGGAGCAATTCTACTGTTTTTCCTGAGCTCCTGAGAGAAGTAGTCATGAATTTGAGTGTTTTGAAACACCGGGAATTCACTCTCATGGTTCTGGAGATTCAAAGTCCCAAATGTTACAGTCCTTCTCTAGAGCAGGGGTTCTCACCCTTCCTAATGCTATGACCTTTTAATACAGTTGCTTATGCTGTGGTGACCCCCAACCATAAAACTATTTTGTTTCTACTTCATAACTATAATTTTTGCTGCTTTTTTGCATTGCAGTGCAAATATCTGATATGCAATCCCCATGACACACAGGTTGAGAACCACTGCTTTAGAGATTTCCTGGTGGATACTATTCAATGAATATTCCTCAGCTTCTGTTGATTTATTGCAGTCTTTGGGGTCCTATGGGTTGCAATCACCTGTTCTAATTTTGTCCTTGTCTTTAGAGGTCTTCTTGTTTACCTGTCCTCTTTTTTCTCATAAGTTTATCAGCCATATTGAATTTCAGAATCATCTCACGTCTGTGTGACATAATTCTAAGTATATCTTAAAAGAGCCTATTTAAAAATAATGTCACAGTATTAGGTCCTCAGGATGTTGCATTGTATCTTTTCCTTTAGAATCAGAGACTGGAATGGAATTCTTAACCTTTTTGTGTGACTAATATCACCCTTTTCTGTAGCAAGTGAGTGATGCAGAGAGAAACCAGGTAAGAGCTAGTTTTAACTTGTTCTTATGAAAACAATATATTTTATCATTATCATATTCAATGAATGGCATAATAAAGGAGGCAGCTGCACTTAGACAAAATGACAATGGATACCTTCAGCTCTTGAGAATTTTGACAACCCATTATATATGCCACACTGAAGGCTCAAGGATGCTGCTCTATTTCAAAGTCAGAAATTTTCCTTCTTGGTATGCTCGCCTTTTTAAAATTCTTATTTTCTTTATTTATAAAATGAGCATGCTTTCAATTTCCGTCCATTTGTATGCAAAATTCAAGAAGTCATTGTTTTTTACTGCTGAGTAGTACTCTAATATGTATATATTCCATACTTTCTTCATCCATTCTTCCATTGAAGGGCATCTAGGTTGTTTCCAGGTTCTGGCTATTACAAACAATGCTGCTATGAACATAGTTGAGCATATACTTTTGTTGTATGTTAGGGCATCTCTTGGGTATATTCCCAATAGTGGTATTGCTGGGTCGAGAGGTAGGTTGAACCCGACTTTCCTGAGAAACTGCCACACTGCTTTCCAAAGTGGTTGCACAAGTTTGCATTCCCACCAGCAATGGATGAGAGTGCCCCTTTCTCCACAACCTCTCCAGCAGAGGCTATCATTGGTGTTTTTGAAAACACTATCCTGAGTGAGTTAAGCCAGACCCAAAAAGAGGAACATGGGATGTACTCACTCATATTTGGTTTCTAGCCATAAATAAAGGACATTGAGACTATAATTCGTCATTCTAGAGAAGCTAAATAAGAAGGTGAACCCAAAGAAAAACATATAAGCATCCTCCTGAATATTAACCTTCATCAGGCGATGAAAGAAGACAGAGACAGAGACCAACATTGGAGCACTGGACTGAAGTCTCACGATCCAAAGGAGGAGCAGAAGGAGAGAGAGCATGAGCAAGGAACTCAGGACCGCGAGGGGTGCACCCACACACTGAGGCAATGGGGATGTTCTATCGGGAACTCACCAAGGCCAGCTGGCCGGGGTCTGAAAAAGCATGGGACAAAACCAGACTCGCTGAACATAGCGGACAATGAGGACTACTGAGAACTGAAGAACAATGGCAATGGGTTTTTGATCCTATTGTACGTAATGGCTTTGTGGGAGCCTAGGTAGTTTGGATGCTCACCTTAATAGACCTGGATGGAGATGGGTGGTCCTTGGACCTCCCACAGGGCAGGGAAACCTGCTTTCTCTTTGGGCTGAGGAGGGAGGAAGACCTGATTGGGGGGGGGATGGGAGGTAGTGGCGGGGAAGAGACAGAAATCTTTAATAATTAAATTAATTAATTAATTAAAAAAATAAAAACCAGGGGAAAGGGGAAAAATAAATAAAATGAGCATGCTGAAATAAAATTTTTTTGTTTGTCTAGTGCTCAGCATTTAACAAAACTAAGTAATTTATGAGTGAACACAATAAAGAACAAGAAGTTTTTTTCTTTATAAGTGGCCGCTATTATAAAGTTAAAACAAATGTAAGAATTTTTTCATTTGTCCATCCACCTATTCCCCAATCCACCTACTCATGAGTCCTCCATTATTACACAGGGATAAGATTCCCTAGACTTTATAGAATGAGTGAGGAGGGGATTGAGGCATTTTTACTGATAAACTCTACGTTAAATGCATATTTTATGTTTTCTTCTTAATGATAGCAAAATACTACTATATCCCATGACTAATATGGAATAAGCACTGTCACAAAGGTGAATCCACTTCTTCAGAATAAACAGGAAGGGAACTTTGATGATGGTGTTTACATGCACAATCTTGGGACCTATAAAGTCTAATTTTCCATTCAGGATGTTTCTTGTGGAGAATAACAAAATTTCTTTAAGTCTAGTTAAGGATCAGATAACTAGAATTCATTTATAGGAGAAGCCAAAGTGTGAAACTTTCCATACAGTTTAGTAAACATGGTAACAATGATAGCATGGTAAAGATGATGCTGGTGACTGAACTTATTGTATGTCCAGAACAACTCACTTTATTTTCTGTATTTTCCTTCACAGAAGAGTGAAATGAGATCTTTGTTTGTTTGTTTGTTTTGTTTTTTGAGACAGGGTTTCTCTGTGGTTTTGGAGCCTGTCCTGGAACCAGCTCTTGTAGACCAGGCTGGTCTCGAACTCACAGAGATCTGCCTGCCTCTGCCTCACAAGTGCTGGGATTAAAGGCATGTGCCACCACCGCCCGGCCAAATGAGGTCTTTAGAACAATCAAAAATATATCATCCACATTATCACTGTTATTTTCAGCAACTGTTATGTATAAATTTCTATCTCCCTTTGTTCAGTCTTTAGTATATTACAGTTGCTTAAATAAGATGATGAGATGAGATTGATGCTAGAAGAGTTATCAATTACACAATCAATGATGAGTCCCTATCAAATAAGAATTCTTCAATAGAACATAACACTGAACCTAGACATTACAGACAGGGCCTTCTGCTGCCTATTGTGTTTATTGGAAAAATCTCCAAACAACAACAACAACAATAACAACAACAACACACATGCACACACAAAATGTATTTGTCATGGCTATTTTCAGTAATGTCTTCGTAAGTTCATGTAAAATAGGACTTACATAAATATTTAATAGGTAAAAGTATTATGAAGACAAATAAAAAATATAATAGGGATTCATTATCAGTTTATAAGATTACATATCTGAATTAAGGACTAGGTGGACAGAAGTCTGTAATACTAACACTTTAGAGCCTGAGTAAGGAGTACTGCAAGTTTGATGCCACTTTGATTACATAGAGAAACCTTGTATCAAAGAAAGAAAGGGGGTGGGGGAGGGAAGGAAGTTTACATAACAGAGAAACACTTAAGAGTTTACATTCCACTTAATGGATAAATCACACACAAAGTGTTATGAAGCCAAATTAAAATGGCATTCTTAGACATATTGACCATCCTCTCTTTGGCTTGCTACCCATTGTGCTGGGACACCTTTAACATTGGTAGTAGTAGACACAAGCACTAAAATATCATTGTTTACTTGAGTGGATAATTGTAAATTTTTGTGTAAACCACAGCCACCCTAGACTAGGGGAGCATGTTTCCAAGGTGTGCATTTCTTTTCACCAACTTCTACATGTAAAATCAGGTGTATACAGTTTTTTAAACACAGATGATCTACACTTGCAGCCACTCAGTGAGATTATTTCAAATCCCTGCAAGACTGATGAGCTTAACCAATCTTTATACTACTTCTTCACTCTATTAACTTGTATAATATAATTTCATGGTAGAAAAATTCAAAGAAGTCAGGCGGTGGTGCTGCACGCCATTAATCCCAGCACTTAGAAGGTAGAGTTCCTCTCTGTGAGTTCAAGGCCAGCCTGGTCTACAAGAGTTAGTTCCAGGACAGGCTCCAAAGCTACAAAGAAACCCTGTCTCCAAAACCCACAAAAAATTTAAAAGAAATATAATAATATGTATAATCCAGACTCTTTGTGTATTTTCCAGCTTTATGTGGCTTTTTGTTTTACTTTATTTCTTTTGTTTTTGTTTTCAATTTTCGCGTTTTTGAGACAGGGCTTCTCTGTTTACCTTTGGCTGTCTAGGATCTCACTCTGTTGACTCAGCTGATCATTCCAACGGACAGCAATGGAAGGAAAGTGCAAGAGCTAATCTCAGTTATCAATGTGACTGCATCTGAAATCCACCAAACACAAGTAACCTGGCACTTCTCTGAGAAATTCTTTTGCTCAAATTATGTGAAGCAGGAGGATTTACCATGTATTTGTGTAGTACCTTCTGGTAGCAGCCTAAAGAAAGAAATATGGGAGAAGAAAATTTGTGTTTTGCCTCTTTGCACGCCCCTCCCTCTCTCGCAAGTTCATCTAACTTTATGCTGTGTTGTTCCTTCACCAGTATTAGCACAAACATCATTAGGGGCTCTCTATGAATCACCCGGGCCTTCAGCACCAGACTGGGACTACTGTGATATCCAGCCTCACAGACTAAACTACTGCTCAGTTCTTGGCCTCTCCAGTTTGAGAGCACTTTGCTTTATTACCTGGAATATTTTCTCCATTCTTGTAGAGAATCCTGAAAAAATATAAATAGCAATAAAAGACTGCACCAAAGTGAATTCAAACTATCCAGAAAAAACATTAAATTGTGTAATTTCATGGCTAATATTTTAGAAACGTGGTAGCCTTGTTCAACCATTTCTCTATGAACCTGCTATTTGTTACACAAATGGCTCTCTTTTGGCACTCCACAGAAAGGTTACAGATTTCCTCAGCAGATATTCCATATTCCTGGCATCTCCAACATACTGGGGACTCCACTGTATCTTAGGCATCACTATCCACACTTTACATATTGGCATCCATAGACCTCTCTGTGCATAATCCAATTCTATCAAATAGTTGCAAGTTTCATAAAATGTGTCCTGATCACATTCACTTTCCTGTCATATCCGGTCTATCCACTCCATCCCTTTTGATCTCCATCAAAGAAAGTAGAAGAAATGAAAAAAAAAAAAAAACATGAAAAAAAATACCAACTCCAATTTGTGTTGTCCACATACTCACTGAAGCATGGTCATACACCCAATGGTCAGCCCCTTAAAGAAAACTGAGTCCCTCTATTTCCACCATAAGGCACCAGTTGTGAAAAGCTATACCTCAGGATCCCTATCACAATTTCAAAGAGTTCTCTTCAATAATAATGCCTAATCTTGAAGGGTTTTCTCTGGAACCTTGGTGCATGTCTCTATGACTCTGCCATACTTTTTTGAATATTATTCAAACCAGTACTATGTATACAACATCTTCTGATACCAGGTTGACCTATACATTTGCCTCTGCTCCCCTCCCTTCCTCTCTCCTTCTCTTCAACCCTCTCTCACTGTCCCCATACTCCCAATTTGCTCAAGAGATTCTGTCTTTTTCTACTACCCATGTAGATTAGATCCATGTGTGTCTCTCTTCAGATCCTCATTGTTGTCTCAGTTCTCTGGGATTGTGATTTGTAGGCTGGTTTTCTTTGCTTTATTTCTAAAAACCACTCAAAAGTGAGTACATATGATATTTGTCTTTCTGGATCTGGGTTGCGTGACTTAAGATGATGTTTTCTAGATCCATTATATTTACAATCTTATTTGATTTTTATGAAATTCCTTAGAAGTAATCATAACTGCACACAACCTATGTAAAATAATGTCAACAGTCTTAGTCATATGATCTTGAAACACTAAGTAGCAAGGAAGAAATATCATAGGCATTTAAACTTTAGTATTCTTGTTTCTAAATTAGCTGTTCTTTAACGAACTTAACCAAATTTAATTAGTGGAAACTAGTGACTATTTAATAAACCTTGACTGTAGCAATGACAAACTTCTTACCATAAATTCTTACTTTTTAATAAAGCTGTCCATCAAGCTATATCCTTATCCAACTTGGGGAACAGCATTTTGTTGGATTCATAGAAAAATTTCTAAAAAGCATAGAATGTAACATCTGTTTTAAAAGGCTTATACTTTAGGAGGGAAGAGATAATGCTACCAAAGCCGTGAAACTTATTCTATGGAGGCTTTCAGCGAGAAGAGAATGGCAGCGAGAAAGGACTGGGGAATGGTTTGTCACATGAAAGACACAGTAGAATGAATATTTCTCTCAGCTACCCATGAAGAGGTACCATAATGCTTATGATGGATGAGATTCTGATCCACTAAAGAGTAAGTGCGGTCTTTGATCATTGAGACATGTGCACAAGAAAGACTCTTTAAGTTTCTTAAATGTCCTCAAATAGATCATGAGTAATAGAACGCAGGGTTAGGAGTGAGGCAAAACAAAGACATCCCGTGTTCCCAGAGACTGCCTGGAAACCATTCTATGTCATCGGTTCTCCTACACACTTTTGACATAATTATGTATATGAAATTCATTTAATGTTATGCACATTTAATACCATATCTTACAAGTTGCTGTAGTGGACCAATATTTTTTTACTACTTAACTACAAGTTCATTAAGATCCCACCAGCTCTGAGTTTGCTGGAAATGAATTCAGAAGATCTCCTTAGCTCATCCAGTGGTTCCAGCAGCAGATGCAGAAATGAAGTCCGACAAACATTCATTCTTTTAAATCAAACTTTTTTTTCCTGACATTGTCTCCCTAATTATTCTGAGAAAACCTGAAAAGCAATGTTTCATCTCCCCCTGGAAAGAAAAATATTTTCTACTTGTGATAATTGATAATGGGGAAAAATGTGGAATTTTCAGGTCCAACATAAGAACAGGACATCAAGTGACACAATCTGAAATCTCCTTGGTGATAAAGTTATTTGAAACATATTTGTTTACTGAAAATGTCCATGTCTCTGTGATACAAGTTTGCAGCCATCACACCACTTCCCTAAAATTTCTGCTTTCTGAAAAGCAGTCTCAGAGCATGGTAATGGTGTTTTCATTATTATGTTTTTGAAGGGGGCAGGGAGTCCCCAAGCCAGAACCTCTGTGCTATCAGAAGCAGAGTAAAGGGTAAAGTCTGGGCATATATGTTCCATCCTCTCCCAGCAAAGGATTTAGAACAGGTCATTTGGATATAATAACCAGAGAAACCCTTAGGAGTATGTCTTACCTCTTGAATATCATTGTTACTTTCCGTTAAAAAAAATATTAATCTCAAACTGAATATGCACTAATTAAATTTAAAGACACACTTTTCATCAAATATAAACAAATTTTCTTTTCCTTGTTTAGAATCATGCAAGTTTGCTTTGCATATTTTGCTGAAATTATCTGAACCTTATAATAGAAATAGATCTTTTTTTAATGACATAGATCTCTTGACTATTACTAGTAAAGAGAGAGTTGAACAGAAAAGTCAGTAAAGTATGTAAGCTGGAAATAACTATAACTAACAAAGTGGTTGGAAGATTTTCCTGAGCACAATTGACTTAAAATAGAAACACATGGGGCCATTGCAGTAACTTACTAGATAAAAGGAATCTCACAAGAAGCTGATGACTAATGTTTCATCTTTGAAACCCATGTTTAAGAAAAAGACTGAATGTGGTGGTATTCTTACATTGTATTGGAGAAAGGACACAGGGGAATTGTCTTATAGAAGTTCACAGGGCCTGCTGGCCAAGTATGAGGCAAAGTGGCAACAAGATAGGAAGAACCAACTCTCAAAAGTTGTACTCTGACCTCTAGGCACTCGCCTAGCATATGTGTGTTTGTACTAACATGCACACAAACAAAATAATGATAAATCTAAAGTAGATATTTTTTCTAACCATTTATATTGTCTACAGGGTGTCATGTACACATCTGCCTGGAAGCCAGGTTTGAAAATACAGTGCCTGCATTTGAAACAGAGCCCAGCCAAATCTTGTTCAGAGTACGTAGGAAAATATTATGAGCTCACATTCTTTTATAACTGCATTACTTATCTGTTGCCTCTGAGATCATAAAGCAGAAAATGACAAACACGTGTACCGTACTTACATTCTCCATCTAATGCAGTCAAGGACCAAATCTCAGGGAGTGATGCCCTCGCTTTCATGGTGACTCTTCTGACCTCAGTTAATCAAATCAAGATATGCCCTCAAAGAAATGACTGGAAACTTGTTTCCAGGTGATAGTAGAACTGTCATATTGATAATCAATATTGACCATTATCCTCTAATACTATGTGTCTTGCATAATTTTTGAAGAATGAATTAAATGATAAATATAAACCTAGTACATCATTGGAAACATAACAGCTATAAAAACAATCAACAGTCCAGATAACATGTATGGGATGCTTCTTCATCTAGTTCGCATTATCATCTTATATGATATGCAATGCTATTATTCTTCAGCATATAAATGAGAAAATAGAGATAATAAGACACATGGGTCTGAGGGGTTATAATTGTGGAGCCGGGACTGAGAGTAAGGGGATGAGATTCCATGATTACAACTATTGTTCATATTTTTTGCCTAGGAATATATCTAGTGAATTGGAAGCATTATGCAAACTCTAATTATTCTTCCATTTATTATTAGTAACATTGTAAATGCTTTGGAACACAGAGATGTGGAGCTGTTCAGAAACTAACCTGTTACCCTTCCAAGGATTCTGAAAGAACATTGGCTGCATTTTTGAAATAAATTATACATTTACTTTCAATAACCCTTTCAACTCTACATTGATTCTGACAATTTCTAGTTATGTGACCTTAGACAAAATCTTTAAAATCAGTGTACACTTTAAATGCCTGCAAATTCAGATCATAATAAGCATATTACAAAGATTCAATGGAAGTAGAATACATAAAATTGAGGCCTCTGCTTGATAAACTAGAAGGACTTGACAAATAATGGAATCAATTTCTAATACTGTCTAATGTGCATATATTTGTCTAACCAACATTATTCTCTAGTCTTACCCCTTTTTTGGACTTTTTGATATCTTAGAGGAGACACAGGTCTTGTTTTTTTTTTTTTTCTGATGGTTATATTATACTGTTAAGGTGAGAGAGCAGAATTTGATTTGGTAAATTATATTGAGAAGAATCTAGAAGGAGAAGGAGGTAGACCTGAGAACAAAAGAAGAGGAGTTGAGGTAGACTTTATGCCCTTCCCTTCAACCCTCTCCCATGGTCCCCATCCTCCCAATTTACTCAGGAGATCTTGTCTTTTACTACTTCCCATGTAGATTAGATCCATGTATGTCTCTCTTAGGGTCCTCATTGTTGTCTAGGTTATCTGGGATTGTGATTTGTAGGTAATAGTTCCTTTAAGACTGCTTTAGCGATCTCTGGCTCTACCACAGAGAATTGGAACTCTCCCACCATGACAGAACTGCTATCCAATCTCAGCAAACAGGGAACAGTCTATTGGAAACTAGTGACCTTAGCAGGAATTAAACAGGGGAATTTTCCCTAATGTAGTGTATTTAGGGAAATATATTGTGCTCAAATCACAAATCTGTATCACAGTGGATATCTTTAAAATTATTTTATGATGCAATCATTTGCCTGATGCCCCCCAAATTTAACTTCCATTTTTATGGGTAAAAAGAAGTTAAGAATAGGTCTGTTTCTTTTTAGGAAGGGTTTCAGCTAGGCATGAGTTAAACAAGAGACATTAAGTGAAAGGAGAGCTGAGAATCACGAAGAGAAGGGAAAGGAAGAGGGAAATCAGCCTTTGTGAGCTTTCATGATCACGCTAGGCTGTCACTAATATGGCTATTAACTTTTTGTGTTCAGATTTATTATGCTGTCATCACACCGATTTTCTGTGCTGAAGTATCAAACCACTATTGCATATTTGTTGGCATCTCATCTATTTAAGAGAAACAAGTGATTACCTGTTGCCAAGGAGACTAATAAGAAGTGTGCAGAGGACAGCAGAGATCTCCTCGGAAGATAGCAAGCCGCTTGTATTTTGTTTGTGATTAAATTATAAAATCATCCATTATTTGAAAGAAGGCTCCTCTCTCTCATAATAAAAGCGCTGGGCATTTATTCAATGTAAAAAAATCCTATAAAATTAAAAATTAAGTAAATAAAAATAAATACAGAATAGATGCTTGTGAGTGATAAAAATATTTTAGTAAAATAAATAAATTCCTCCATGAAAAATGCTTACTTCTAGGACTTTGAAAGTTCTGATCCTCTCAGAGAAAATCATAGACTCTAAGTACAGTCTGTGTATTTCTGAAAAATACAAGAAGATAGGTTGTCAATGGCAGGTTTCACAGACTTGGAAAACACATTTCAAGATAGCACTACAGACCTGCTAGCTCATTAGATCCAGATCCAGCGAGTTCAGGAATGGCTATGATCACATAATTGAACTTCTCATGTTCTCGTCCTTCATTATGAAACAGAGGAAGTCACCCAGCATAGAAACAGTTACAGTAATTGAGATACCATATACAAATAACCTAAAGGAAATTAGTTCCATTAATATGTCCCTAAACTCTTCAATTCATCATTGGTTGAATTTAAACATTCCATGAGGAACAAAATTACACAGAAGGCAAGGAGTATCTCTCACACTCAAGATCATCTCAACAGTCCATCTGTCAATTCACATATGTGATAAAATTATTTGAATATCATGATTTTATATGATCATGAAGCATATATTTTTGATAATTTGTATATATGCCACAGCTGTACAAATAAATTATATAATAATTACTGATGTCCAATTTACCAATTTCAGGAGTTTCATGATTTCAACACTTACTGTTCCTCATTGCCAGGTAGTATTCAATGGAAGAAAGAAAGCATCTTCAACAAATGGTACCGGCAGAACTGGTTGTCAACCTGTAGAAGAATGAAAATAGATCCATATCTATTGCCATGCACAAAACTCAAGTCCAAATGGAATAAAGACCTCAATATCAGTCTGAACACACTGAACCTGATAGAAGAAAAAGTGGGAAGTACTCTACAACATATGGGCACAGGAGATCACTTCCTACATATAACCCCAGCAGCACAGACATTAAGGACAACATTGAATAAATGGGACCTCCTGAGACTGAGAAGCTTCTGTAAAGCAAAGGACACTGTCACTAAGACAAAAAGGCAACCCACTGACTGGGAGAAGATCTTCACCAACCCCGCAACAGACAAAGGTCTGATCTCCAAAATATATAAAGAACTCAAGAAACTAGACTTTAAAATGCTAATTAACCCAATTAAAAAATGGGGCACTGAACTGAACAAAGAATTCAAAACAGAAGAAATTCAAATGGCCAAAAGACACTTAAGGTCATGTTCAACCTCCTTAGCGATAAGGGAAATGCAAATTAAAACAACTTTGAGATATCATCTTACACCTGTCAGAACAGCTAAAATCAAAAGCACCAATGATAGCCTTTGCTGGAGAGGTTGTGGAGGAAGGGGCACACTCATCCATTGCTGGTGGGAATGCAAACTTGTGCAACCACTTTGGAAATCAGTGTGGCGATTTCTCAGGAAATTTGGGATCAACCTACCCCAAGATCCAGTAATACCACTCTTGTGAATATACCCAAGAGATGCCCTATCATATGACAAAAGCATTTGTTCAACTATGTTCATAGCAGCATTGTTTGTAATGGCCAGAACCTGGAAACAACCTAGATGCCCTTCAATGGAAGAATGGATGAAGAAAGTGTGGAATATATACATATTAGAGTACTACTCAGCGGTAAAACTAATGACATCATGAATTTTGCATGCAAATGGATGGAAATAGAAAACACTATCCTGAGTTAGGTATCCCAGACCTCATATGAACAGAGGATGTACTCACTCATAATTGGTTTCTAGCCATAAATAAAGGATATTGAGCATATAATTTGTGATCCTAGAGAAGCTAAATAAGAAGGTGAACCCAAAGAAAAACCTATAGTCATCTGCCTGGATAGGGGAAGTAGACAAGATTGCCGGGCAAAAACTGGGAACTTGCGGGTGAGGTGGCATGGGGCTAAGGGGAAATGGGGTGAGAAACGTGAGAAGGGAAGGATGGGGGGAGCTTGGGGAAATAGGATGGTTGGGATATAGGAAGGGTGGATACAGGAGCAGAGAAATATATATCCTAATTAAGGGAGCCATCTTATGGTTGGTAAGAGACTTGACTCTAGAGGGGCTCGCAGGTGTCCAGGGAGATGTCCCCAGCTGGTACCTTGGGCAACTGAGGAGAGGGAACCTGAAATGACCCTATCCTATACTGATGAATATCTTGCATATCACCTTAGAACCTTCATCTGGCGATGGATCGAGATAGAGACAGAGACCCAATTTGGAGCAATGGACTGAGCTCTTAAGGTCCAAATGAGGAGCAGAAGGAGGGAGAACATGAGCAAGGAAGTCAGGACCACGAGGAGTGCACCTACCCACTGTGATAGTGGATCTGATCTATTGGGAGCTCACCAAGGCCAGCTGGACTGGAACTGAATAAGCATGGGATGAAACCGGACTCTCTTAACATGGCAGACAATAAAGGCTGATGAGAAGCCAAGGGCAATGGCACTAGTTTTCGATCCTAATACATGAAGTGGCTTTGTGGGAGCCTAGCCTGTTTGGATGCTCACCTTCCTGGACCTAGATAGAAGTGGGAGGACCTTGGTCTTCCCGCAGGGCAGGGAATTTGGACTGCTCTTCAGTACCTAGAGGGAGGGGGAGAGGAGTAGGGAGAGGGGGAGGGGAGTGGGGGGAGGGGGCAATGTGTGGGAGGAGGGGGAGGGAAATGGGAAATGGGGAGGAAATTTTAATTAAAAAAGAATAAAATAAAAAAAAAGAGCTCTGCAGACTAACATGGCCATGTCTGTGGTAATCTAAAAATGTTAACTTTGATCATGTAAGATTTTTGTCTTATGAGAACAAGGAGAAAAGACAGCAGGCTGTAATGAGGTGCGGAACATGTTATTATATAGGTTCCCCTTCCCTTTCCTCTTTCTAACACCTTTCATATCTTCCACTTCCTCCCAAATCCATGATCTCTTTATGTAATTGTTTATGTAATATAAATTTATTTTGTTGAGTTCAAAAAAATTTTAAATGTAATATATAATTAAGAAATATAGGTAAATAGATAGTCATCTTTAATAATCAAGCTTGTAGTCATATTAGTTAGATTTTCTAGATATAGAGATATATTTCAGTTAGATAGGTATTCTTCAAATCTTTCAATGACCTTCAAAATAAGGCATTTAAAATGTGTTAAGAACTTAAGACTTTTCATGACAATAAGACACATCTGCTCCTGAAGCACCATTTACTTCAAGAGGAAGATGGCCATCGAAGAGACTCCTTAAGGAGTTTTCTAGCCATTTGGACAAAAAACTGCTCTTGCCTGAACTGCTTTATGGCATGCTCTGTGAACTGGATACACAGGACCCACTGAGAGATGACTGCTAAATTTGCCTAAGGAAGATGAAATGTTCAGCTGGGGTTCCAGCTTCATGAAAAAGTCTGCTAGACATTCAGTAGGACACAGAAGAAAGTGATTGACAAACTGTCAATATAGGTAGAATTGTCTTTGAAATTTCTTGCTTCATGAAAAGTCTGATGAATACTATGGGCCTATAGGCTGAAGACTGGATGCCCCAACTTTACTTTACAAAAGAACTCTAGGTGACTGTCCAGGCAGTGAGATTTCTCTGTCAATTCTAGAGTTTTGGAACTTGCTTGCTTAGGTAATAGGATATCTTTTTGCATTCTTTGATGGGGTTAAAGAATTGATAGTTACAGTTTTCCTTAGTTATGATAAAAGATAAAAAAGATATAAACATTGTAACTGTATTTCTTGGTTAATACTGTTCTGTTGTATGTAATTTTCTATGTTAAAGTTAAAACCTTTTTTATTTAAACAGACAAAAGGAGGTGATGTGGGATTCCTGTCTGTATGCTGTGGTTACCATTAATGAATAAATAAACTGCTTTGGACCTAAAGCAGGACAGAACCAAAGGGTACTGTCCTTAAGGGCCATCTGCCAGATTTTTAAAGACAGCTGCTTACTTGCTAGAGGCTTGTGACATCACCTAGGTCAGCAAGTCCTATAAGCTAAATATCTCTGCCTCCACAACATTGCCATTACAAGTGAGTACCACTACAGGCAACTTTTATTTTTAATATGGGTTGTGGTGATTGAATTCATCTGCGCAGGCTATTTCTCCTATGACAAACTGGATTTTTAATTTTCTTATTATTGATAGTTGAGAGTACTTTATATATGGTAGAATAAATTATTTTAAAGTTATAGTTTTATAAAATTTGTTTTCCTTTTTTGTGCATTTATTTACACATGCCTAAAAGCATCATTCAAAAACTCAGTTTTTGTTTTGATGCCATTGAAGTTTTTAATTTCTATTTTATGAGTCTTGGGTTTAGGGTTAAATCTAGGACATTGTGCCTATAAAAAGCATTCCCCTTGTGCTTCCTCTGGAAGTGCAAAACCTTTCAGTCCTGTTAACATCTGGAGTCAGCTGTGTTCATGCTGCACATGGTCCATTCTGTGAATCTAGGACTGCTGCTTTTTGGCCTTTGCATGATGATGCGTTGGTGTTTCAGCACTATTTTCTCTTTCTTTTCTTTGTCTTTCTTTCTTTCTTTCCCTTTTTTTTTTTGAGAATTCTCTGATTTTCCCTTTAAATGAAGTGTTCATACTATTGGAAGTGAGCTGACAGTACATGTGTGACTCTGCATATGGGATGGCTGGGTGGTGCACATTTACATCTGTGTAGGGATTGGTGAATGGTCCATGTGTGTTGCTGTGGGGAATCAGTGTGTATCTCTGCGGGGATTATCTGAGGAAACCTGTGCATCTGTGAGGGGTTCAGCTGATGCGTTCTTCACCCGCCCATCTGCATGGCAACCACACATTCTCTTTAACCTCTATATTCAACTTTTGCATCAATCTTATATCCATTACTTTCTTTATGTTGTATCTTGAAGTCAGGAGATTTAGGCTCTCCAAGTATAATCTATTTAAATGGCTTTCTGCTACTCTACATGGATTTTAAATTTTGTATCTACAAAACAGTTTCTGAATTTTTTTCCATTGAAAGTATTTCAAACCCATAAATAAAATTTGGGAGAAGTGATATAAAGCTGGCATGTTTCATTTACTTTTTCACTATTATTTTGTTTCAGAATTGTTTGTTTCTTCATGTATGTATTCTAAGTTTCCTTTGGTCAAATATTTCTGTAAAAAACTTATCAACTCACAATTTCATCCCATACTGTATGGTTTCTTTAAAAATTTGATACATGATTTTCTGTTGTCAATTTATAAAAATCAAATTATATTTGTATATATATATATATATGTGTGTGTGTGTGTGTGTGTGTATAAATATATAATACATTAAAAGCTCGATAATCTCTGTGGCCCTACAACAATCAGGATCTGAGCTGATGTCGGGGCTTCTGTTGTCACTGAGGGTCATGCAGATGACTGGGGTCTGGTTGGCCACCTCTGACCGTGTCAGTGTTTAAGGATAGTGCTATACTTTGGGCCACGCTGTTCTTGTGCTGCCATATAGAACAAGGGAGACTTTAAGGCACAGGTCACTGCCTAGATCATGTATGCGTCTGTAGTCCTGCAGAGACTGGGATCTGGGATGATATCCATGTCTCCGGTTGTCGCCTGAGGGCTCAGTGGATAGCAAGAGTTTGTTCAACCAACTGGGACTATGTTGATGACTGTGTGCCACACTGCTACCAGAGCCACGCTTGTCTGAAGGGCCTATGCTGCCACTGGGACCATGGTGATGTCCAGGCCAAGCTGTTGCCAAGGGCTTTGTCTGGGTCCATGGTCCTACTGCATCTGGAGTCTGTTGTGATGCCCATGGCCTTTGTTAGCAAAGGGGTAATTGGAATCACATTGTGCTGAGCCAGCCCAACCCTTGACTGGCCCTTGGAAGGCTGGTCCTTCTCTTGCTGGGTCCCCAGTTTCACTATAGACAGGCACCTCACATGGTAAGTACACTAAGCTGACCCCATTGTTGGGGATACTGATGAGTAAACCCTGAGGGCATGAGAAAAAAGTAACTTATACCAGCTTCTATCTGTCATGTGGTGGCATGAGTAAGGAAAAGATGCCACCCTCCAACCCATTACCACCTGAAACAGGTGAAAAGAGCTGGCTGTAGGGTCACAAGAGTGAGAAAACTAGCCCTGCTTGACAGCAGGTACAGCACACAAGAGAACAAACTCTATACTCTGACTAGGTAGCACCCTATAGCTGACCCTGTTTTGTTGGAGTCTCAAGTGAGCCAGCCCTGATGGTTCTACCCCCACCATATGGCCCCTGCAGCAATCAGGAGAGAGGACCATGTACCTTGCCTAGGCAAAACAGTAGAGCTGGCTCTGGCGATCTGAGTGTAGGGGATCTGGATCTAAGGGTCCAAGAGCAGAATTGGATCTGGTCTTACTAGACTGCTTTGTGTTAGCAAGACGAGGCAGTTCTGGAGAGTTCATATGGGTAGTGACAATGAGGGAAAGCAAGTGACCTGACCAACCCAGCTAACACCAATACCCAGAACCAGGGCAACGAGTTGGTCCACCCTAACACCGACCCCATCTACAAATGGTTGGAGCTTGTGAAGGGGACCAATGTACAGAGCCAGAGCAGCAGGATATCCATAACTCATGACAAGACATCCAAAAGGAGCCCTTGTGAGAGCCCATTTTTGGTGGTGTAGCAGAAACCAAATCCCTGGAGTCAGACCAACGACTCCTGGCAATGAACACTTGTAAGTAAAGATGAACAGACTAAAGGGTAAATTACATGTCTCAACTACAGCGTCCTCTAAAAGGATTCTTCTTTTTTGTTTTGTTTATTTCGTTTGATTTTAGTTTTTCTTTTAAATTTGCTTTTGTTTTCCTTGGAGGCTGTTAGGACAGAGGGCTGGTAGATCCAAGGGGACAGGAGATAAGTGAGATTGGAATGTTTAATGTGAAAACCACAAAGAATAAAAATGAAAAAGCTTGATAATCTCTTTTATTTACTGAGTAATATTTTCATAAGATGCCATTTAATTTTTTATGTAGAAAATTATTCAGTCTGTAAGCAGTGTTCACATTCTTCTTATATTTGCCTGGGTATATTTATTATTACATCACTATAGTGGCTAAGAGCTCAGCAAAATGCCAGTTAGGAAAAAATGGTCCCATTCTCCCCTATTACAGACATTTATGTTTTAGAAAAAATGTCATTCATTCTTTTATGATTCTACGTGATGATAGGAGTTTTTGTGGAAGCTGTATTTTATTGGTAATTTGTGCAGTTATTTTTGTTGTGAATATATATTGCATCTTGTAAAATATTTCTGGATTTATTGAAATATTTTTGTACAGTATAGTAATATGGCAGATTTCACTTTTCAATTTTTGAATGCTAAACCGTCTCTGTATTTCATGGCAATCTTTATCAAGAATATCTTTTCATTGTTTTACTTAATGTTTGATTTGTACAAATGTCATTGTGAATTCTCGCTGTGGGAGATTTTGAATTTCAGTGCACTTTTCTGACTTTATATTTATATTGCATCTTCCTAAAATGAAATGAAGAGAATAGCCACTTCTTAATTATCTGAAAAGTTTGTACTAATTTGGTGTTTCCTTCTCACTTAAATGCTTGTACAAATTACAGGTGAAGCCATCTTGGTTTGGGGTTTTCTTTGTAGGGGACTCTCCTTTTCATAAGTAGTTGTGATGGCCCATCTTGATTGTCACCTTCATTGGATCTACTATCAACTAAGATATGCCTTTTCGTAGGTGTGTGAGGGCATTCCTGTTTTAAAGGAGAGAGAGAAGCCTCCTGCCAAGAGTGAAAAGCCCCTTCAAGTGATTGCCCTGATGTGACGGTGTCAGAGGAAGAGGCAGTAGCAGTCTGCCCTCTTTCTGCCTTTGCTTCTTGTTTGTGATTAGGGTTACCTCTGCTTTGCTCTATCATTCTTCATATACTCCAATTGCTTATATGTGCACTTAAACCCAATGACTTTCAAAAGAAAAAAAAAAAACCCAGACTTTCATTGATAGATGGGGACTTCTCAGTCATCAGTCTCCATGGGCTGAGCAGCTATAAGGTTCTCAGGCTGCCCAGCATGCAAATGGCCACTATTTTTATGCAAATATGTGCAGGGGGAATGGTGCTGTATGTGTGGTGTGTGTGTTCAATTCTCCTTGAAAGCCATGACTACTCACTATGATTAGATAACAATTTCCACTACCACCTTCATCCTCAATGAGCTTTAGAGGTTTGCGGGTTTAAGAGACTTGCTTGCTTCCTAAATTATCAAATATCGGAATATAATTATTTGTATTCTTTTATTTCAACTCTGTATCAGCAGAACTTTTATTGATCTTATCTTGTATGTGATATTCATAATCTATTTTTATTTCTTTTTAAATATTTATTTATTTATTATGTATACAATATTCTGTCTGTGTGCATGTCTGCTGGCCAGAAGAGGGCACCAGACCTCATTACAGATGGTTGTGAGCCACTATGTGGTTCCTGGGAACTCAGGACCTTTGGAAGAGCAGGCAATGCTCTTAAACTCTGAGCCATCTCTCCAGCCCCTCTATTTTTATTTCTTATTATAGTCAGTTTGGCCAGTATCCAGCAACTTTATTGATTTTGAAGAACTTACTTTTCATTTCAGATTGCTCTTTCTATTTTTTTTAATTTATTTATAGTCATTTCAGTTCTGAACTATTTAATTTTTATCTTCTGTTTACTTTATTATTTGGGGAAAAAGGGATATGATAGCTGTAGAGAGGGCTAACTGTACTTACTGTTTTTTCCAAAGGACCATAGTTATATTCCCAGCACCCAAATCAGGTACCTAACATCTCTAGTATGGAGTAGGAACAGCAATCCCAGGGCCAGAAAAAAGCAGGGTAACATGGGCCATGGATATCAACAAAGAACCAAGCTATAGCACTACCATGAATCCAGACATGGCCTTTGGCAGCAGATTGGGCCTGGAAAACACCATGGCTCCAGGTGGCAGCACAGGCAACTCAGATCATCATTACCTCAGTGGTACCATGGTTTTCAGACACCAACATGGCCGGCCACAAGTTGTGACCTAGGCCCTGGATATCCATGTGACCTCAATGACCAGAGACATCAGCACAGACTCTAGATTTTGAAGAACTACCAACACAGACATGGCCCTGTCAGAACCAGCAGCGGACTTGTTCACACATTCCTGAAAAAGGGAGTGATGATTGAGGAAAGAGACAAGAGACAGAAGATAGAGTCAGGAGGGCTTCCAGTGAATATTGTAAAGCTTCAAATTCATTACTCACAGTCTTTATACATCCCAATCAAAAGGTTAGGGCAAAAGACTTCTGTCCCATGATACAAAGAACAAACAAGCACAATTTCCTGCTTACATCTCAAAAAACACAGTAATCATGCACTAAGTCAAGTACCCTGTTGCCTGGTCTCTGAGTATCAAGACATCCAGTAGCTCCACCTTTGGCCAAACATCCTTTTATTTTTCCTTGAAGAGCAAGAATAGGTTTGGACTTTCTGACCTTTAGTCAAGGTGAAACAGATTCAAAATTATGAGCCCCTATGACTCCACCTTTTTAAAATTAACTTTTATGCCTGTTTTTCTGCCACAGGACAGATGACTATGCCTGTCTTAGGTTGTCTTTTTCAACCTCCTAGACTAACCCATCATTGATACACATATTCCATCATACATGTTCTGGCTTAGATTGACTGGAGGCAAAAAGATCTTATCCATCCTTGACCACTAGTCTCTGTTTATAAAGTGTTAGAATCATGCCAAATTCCTCTTAGAATGAGTTCTAACTTTTTTCTACCAATTTGCAATTTCATGTCCAACAGAAGAGATTATAAACATTAACAGGTCAAATACCATGATTATAATATGATTATTAACAAAGGACACATAACTGGTTAAATTACAATTCTCATAATTTCAGTTGAAATAAGGGAAATGTTTTTGTGGTGGATAATGTATAAGTCTTTCCCCTTTCTTTCCTAAAATCTAATGTATTGCTGCTATCAAAATCCAATGATATGTTTGGGCTGTTCCAGTCCCCAAGTTCTGAATACCAGCAGCAAAAACATCATCCCACTTCTCCGCATCAGTTTGAGGGGCAGTCCCATTAGCACCTCCAATTTGATTTTCTGACCAGTATGCACTACTTCTGAATTCTAGTGAGAATATACTAAAGAAGGGCTACACATCACTTTCATAATAGTGTTCGATTGCTCAAATGAATCTCTTTCCCACAGAAAGGAAATTTCTGAGGCACCTGTTCTCTAGGCCTTCTATTTCAGCAGGAGATGAACACTATACTGGCAAAGGTGCCCTCTATATCCCAAGTGTGGATAAATGGCTAAACACTTAGTCACAGAATTATTTTTGGAAAAACAGATGGGCATTCCTCATCCAGATCCAGAATAATTAATACTCACAGAGCTTTGGGAAACTGCTTCAGTAGGTCTATCAAGGAGCTGGGAATGCTTAACAATCACTGTAATCTCTTCCCCTTCTCAGACTACTGGATACAATATTGGAGGGTCAGGAACATAGGTTCGGCACATTTCATCCCAAATTCTTTGGGGGAGCATCAGCAGCCACACTATTATCAGGGCCAGCATTCTATGTTCCACACACTGCACCAAATGTACAGACAATCATCAAGCTTTATTTTCATCTTGCGAAAAAGAATAGGCATGCCCTCAACCCCTTATTAGAACAGGGTCAGAACCTTTCCTTAATCCAGTGCAAGGATCTCTCCATTTCACTGAAGCAAAGTGCCATCATGCCAAAAATCTGTCCACAGCAGATTGCTCACAGGCATCCACATTCAAGAAATTTAAAATAAAGAGGGCATGTTTTAATGAATTATGTGGTGATTGGGGGTATAACTACCCCTTTTTTATGTTTTAAAATTGTGTTTTCAAAGGACCATGTTCATGTTTCACAATTCCTTGCCCTTGAGTAATATAAGGAATGCCTATTTTATATTCAGTTTTCCATTGAGAACAAAATTGTTGAAATGTTTTACTAATATATCTGGGTCCATTATCTATTTAATAGTTTTAGGGATTCTGACATATTAAATAACATTTTAAGCAAGGAGTTATCTATCACACACTTGGTGATGTACCCAGTTTGTACAGTGGTCATCAAGATCCCTGAATAGGGATCAACAGCCACATGCACATATCTTAATTTGCCAAATTCTGCAATATGAGTTAAAATCTTTTGCCATTTAGCATGAAGGCCTCAAGGATTTAACCTGAAGTGAGGCATAGACAGATAATACAGGCATACGTCACATTGCTTAACAATCTGAAGAGCACCTTTCCTGATAAGACCAGAAAGTTTTCTTACTCTTCTGATATTCTGATGATGAAGGGCATGTAATTGTTGAGTCAATTCTATCTGGGATGAGGCAACCATCTTTGTTAATTTATCAGCTGACATATTGCCATCAGCTAGAGGGCTAAGAAGACTGGAATAAGTTCCAATATGACCTACAAAGTATGGTAACTTTCTTCGATGAATGGCATCTTGAATTTGCTAAAATAGCATCCTAACCTGACCATTACTAGTTCCAATACAGGGAAAGTCTCTATAAATTGAAGAATTCCAAAAATATGACTATCAGCATATAAATTAATTGAACTGTATAAAAAGCTGGAAAACTATAGCTACAGCTCATAATTCTACTTTCTGAGCTGAGGCTGGAGTTGTTTGTACTACATAATTTTTTGCATTAGTAACATAGGCCGCTCTTCCACTGGAGAAACCATCAGTAAAAACCAGCATAGCATCCTTTAAGGAATTCTTCATGACTACTTTAGGAAATATAAAGAAATACAATTGGGCAAATTGCAACAATCGATCAGCTAGAAAATGATTATCAATTTGGCCCAAAAACTGAGCAAAAGCAATCTTCTAAGAATCATTTTGACATAACCAATCAACTTGTTATTTAGTATAAGGAACACTGATCACACTTGGTTCTCTACCAAAACATCACCTAGATTCTACCTGAATTTTCATATGTTGCAAGCAAAACTCATTCATTATTATGGGCAAGCAAAATGTCATCTATATCTTCTCTTCTGTTAGAGGCCACTGATCCACTCATATATGTGCCTCACTTTTTTTTTAATGGCAAATCTTGCCTGATCCCTTCCATTCAAATGTTCTTCATTGGAAGTAAGGTCCTTAATTGTTTTTCCCTGTAGGCACATGGCAGGGCTGGATGGAGTGGGGTGGCAGCTCATGGAGTTCACAGACCTCAGTTGCCACTTGTATTATTAAGTCAGGACATGGGTTGCATGCTGTGCAGCTAGGCAGTCCCACCAGAAACCAATGACTGGCCCTAAGGGGTACCCGACTGCCTCGCTTCCCCAAGACCTGTCACATCCGGGAGACAGCATCAGTGCTACCAGTGCAGAGGAGTGAGAGGGAGGTTAAAAAGATCTACAAACTCTCAAAATTGTTGTACTTGTTCCTGCTTTGCTTGGACTCCTCTGTCTTTGAAAATATCTTTAAGCAAATGTACAAGCAGCTGACTACTATTACCCTGTCCCATATTTACAATTTTACTCCTGAGCTGTTCACCACACTTCTACTGCACTACTATTCAAGTGCTCACTTTCATCTGTGGTGATGTTCAATTTTACCCCGTTTTCAGATTCCACATATGTGTGCCGTTTGTCGGGAACAGCGGCACATTTCTTGCACCGCTTGCACATTCCTCGAAAGTGAAATGAGAATGAGGAAATAGACAAGAGACATAAGGTAGAGTCGAGAGGGCTTCCAGTGAAGACTGTAACAGCCTCAGGTTTATTACTCATAGTCTTTATATACCCCAGTCAAAAGGTGAGGGCAAAAGACTTCTGTCCCATGATACAAGGAACAAACAAGCACAATTTCCTCCTTACATCTCAAAACACCTAGTAAGCATGCACTAAGTCAAATATCCTATTGCCTGGTTCTTGAGTGGCAGTACCCTGGGCCTAATACTTTTTACCACTGAGAGGGGAGACATAAAAAAGAAGAGGCGTTTGAAAAAGGATAGTGCTGAAATGACAGCAAGCAATCAGTGCAGACTAAAAATGAAACCTGAAATGCATTAGTAAAGGAGAATAGAGAGAAGAGATCTTACAGTTGAAAATTCATGTGATGTGATTTTGAAGGTTGTAGCTCTTCAGTAACATTCTAAATAGAATTAGCAATGAATATGGGAGCCATATCAAAGTGAAGAAAATGCTCAAGCGTAAGAACAGCAAGTACAAAGTCCATGTGGCTGAAATAGTCTTGACATAACTACAGGTCAACAGATAGATGTTCTAGAATAAAAACAACTTTAAAACTTACATTTTATTTAAAATATTATTATTTCTTTCCTTAAGAGCAAATTCAATCAAGAAATGAGGCTAGAACATGTCATGGAGAAATAGCCTGAAACATGGTGGGTTTCATTAATAGTTGTGAGAATAACTGTAATGGGGAAATACATGGGTGACTTTACCAAACACACACACAAAAAAATCTGCACACTGTAAATGGCTCTGAAGAAATCATGCAAGTTCATCGTGGATATGGGTAAATTTCAAAAAACAAGCAAGCAAAGTAAATAAAAATAGCAAAAGCAAAAAAAAAAAAAAAAACCAAAACAAAACAAAACAAAAAAAAAAAAAACCCAGCAATGTTCTAAAGCATTGAAAAATAATGCAATCATTAGCTTCCCACTAAAAAGTCATTTAGTTCTAGGTAGTTCCAAATTAAAAGGGGAAGAACACATATTATGTAAACATTTATCAATGAAATACAAGGGCTGATATATTTTAAAGGGAGTTTGTTTAAGTACAAAAGATTCTATAGAGATATACATAGTGTAATTATGTAAAAATTCTACTTAAAATGAAGAAACAGAACACTAAAAGTTTGTGGTATCTTCAGTCTGAAATTGTCTGCACAGGACCATGGTTTAAGTATCAGATTCTCATTTGTTGGCACTGTTCAATAAGTTCTGGAATATAAAATCTGAAGTCCTACTTGGAATTTTATAGGCATTAAAAATTGCCGTCCTATCTATTGAATCCAAACCACAAATTAAGAAACTATAATGAAGCATTTACCCCAAATCTTGAAGTTATGTTCATTAATTACTACTTGACAACAAAATTCACATTCTTTTATAGGGCTCAAAAGCTGCACAAGATATTCTATACTATCTACTAGAAAGCAACTCTTCTAGATCCATCCATTTGCCAGCAAATTTTAAGATGCCATTATTTTTTCCTCTGTGTAGTACTCCATTGTGTAAATGTACTACACTTTTTTTTTATCCATTCTTTAGTCAAGGGGCATTTAGGTTGTTTCCAGGTTCTGGCTATTACAAATAATGCTGCTATGAACATAGTTGAGCACATGTCCTTATGGTATGAATGAGCATCCTTTGGGTATATACCCAAAAGTGATACTGCTTAGTCTTGAGATAGGTTGTTTCCTAATTCTGAGACTACACCACACTGACATCCAAAGGGAATGTTTCAGTTTGTACTCCCATCAGCAATGCAGAAGTGTTCCCTTTACCCAATATCCTCTCCAGCATAAGTTGTCATCAGTGTTTTTGATCTTGGTCATTCTGACAGGTGTAAGATGGAATCCCAGATTTGTTTTGACTTGTATTTCTCTAATGGCTAAGGATGTTGAATATTTGGTAACCCAGATCCAAAAAGACAACCATAATACGTATTCACTTATAAGTGGCTTTTAGACATAAAGCAAAGAAAAACCAGCCTACAATTCACGAATTCATAGATCTGAGACAACAAAAAGGACCCTAGGACTCTAAGAGAGACATACATAGATCTAATCTACATAGGAAATAAAAAAAGACAAGATCTCCTTGTGTATGGAGTATGGGGATCATGGGAGAGTGTAGAAGGGGAGGAAGGGGGAAGGGAGGGCAGTGAAGAAAATATATAGCTTAATAAAAACAATAAATAAAAAGGAAGAAAGTCTTAAGAAATTTTGTATATGTGTGTATATCTACATGTGTCTGTGTGTATGTGTGTCTGTTTTGTATATGTGTGTGTATCTCATGTGTCTGTGTGTATGTGTGTCTGTTTTGTATATGTGTGTATATCTACATATGTCTGTGTGTATGTGTGTCTGGTTTGTATATGTGTGTGTATCTCATGTGTTTCTGTGTATGTGTGTCTGTTTTGTATATGTGTGTGTATCTACATGTGTCTGTGTGTGTGTCTGTATTGGTGGCCTCAGAGACTAATGCCCCAGTGTAGTTTGTCAAATGTTTCGTTAAGCTGATAGTGTAATGCAAAATAAATTGGGGGGTATGACTAAATCAAGAGTAGTTGGAAATGATCTTTTAACATCATCTTATATATAATGTGTATAATTTAGAGTAAAATATATTTTTAATAAAAAGAGGTTGGGAGAGCAAGCTGAAATGGCCTGAAACTCAACATACTCTATAGCTGGTAAAACTGAGCTCAGGAATGAAAATTATGCAAATAATTTGAGGTTTTGAAATAAATAGCAGCACACACACAGGTTAAGCTACTTACCAGAGCCTGAGCACCACTGAAATTATTATGCAAATTCAGCGATCTGTGCAATGTGAACTATGCTCTCCAAGAAAAAAAATTTGGTTCATTTGGTAAATTTTCATTTCTTAGAAATAACACAAAATGACATTCTACAGCACTTTTTCTTGGAAATTTGCAGTGATGATATGAAATTCCATGATGTTGGCATTTCAAACAAACAAGTAGTAAACTCTTGACTTCAAATCCTGTTTAAAGCTTTACATTTCTCAGTAATGGAAAACTATTAATTACTTATTTACTTAATTATGCTATGCATTTATTTAATTATTCATTATTTATTTCCCTTAATATTGACTAAAAATGCAGAGCAATGACTTTTACTAGTCATTTAACTAGTATTTTTAAGAAAAACAATCACAAAAATTATCCTTGATAATAGCAGTTGTGGTCCTTTAGCTAAGGGATTGAAAGATTCCCAGTTACACTTATTTTCTATCACTCACTGACTTACAAAAACAGTGTTTTGATATTACTATTCTTCAGTCTTTTGTGAGCAAAGACTTGATGCAGAAGACAAAGACACTTGTCACCATTTGTTCGTCTGTTTAGGGCTGCAGTTGAGGCCCAAGAAGTTACATATCATGGGTCTCTTTATAGTATAGGCTTTTTTTCTTTAAAAAAAAAAAAAAGAAAGTTCTAGGCATACAGAGAGAGAAAAAAGAGAATAGGAGAGAGGGAGAGAGAGAGAGAGAGAGAGAGAGAGAGTAGTTATCAGGCTTCTGATTATATCATATTGGTTAGTGTTCTATTGGTCAAACAAGTCAAATAATCCACAGTGTAAAGGCACAGGATCAAGAGTCACCATGGAAGACTCGGTGGTTTGACTGAGAATGGCCCCCATAAACTCATAGATTTGAAAACTTGGTTGCCAGGGAGTGGTATTATTTGAAAGGATTAGGAGGTGTCACCTTTTTGGAGGAAGTGTGTCACTGCGGGTGTGTTTTGGGGTTCTATAAACCCCATTCCAAGTCTAGTCTTCTTTTCCTGCTACCTATGATCTGACACAGAATTCTCAGCTATATCTCCCACCCAATATCTTCCTGTTTGCTGCCATACTTCACACCATGCTGACAACGGATTTGACCTCTAAAACTGTAAGCAAGCCCCAAGGAAATGCTTTCTATTATAAGAGTTGACATGGCCATGATATCTCTTCACAACACTACAACACTAAGACAGAGAACAACAAATGTAGCATACTATGTCAAATTTGTATATAAGCCCTCCTCCTCAAAAAGTTATAAAAACTTTAGATTTGGCTGGGACAATTTCTTTCAATCTGTAAAATTAATACCCCTTTTAATTTCATCAAAGATAGTTGTTAACTAGGGGTTCGTGGAATATGATATGCTAGTGGTCTTCTAGCAAATTGCTGAGTTTGTGCTCTGTCATAGACAAAGAATTTGATCCTACTGCACGTACTGGCTTTGTGGGAGCCTAGGCAGTTTGGATGCTCACCTTACTAGACCTGGGATGGAGGTGGGTGGTCCTTGGACTTCCCACAGGGCAGGGAACACTGATTGCTCTTCGGGCTGACGAGGGAGGGGAACTTGATTGGGGGAGGGGGAGGGAAATGGGAGGTAGTGGTGGGGAGGAGGCAGAAATCTTTAATAAATAAATAAATAATTAATAATTTAAAAAAAGAATTTAACTACAGGGAAAGGCAGAAGACCAAGCTACAGATAAAGGGCAAGAAACAGCCTTATCACCTTGGGATGGGTGGAAGAAGCTTAAAGCTGGCTCATAGCATGGATATAAAATGGAGAATACTTACATTACTCAGGATGTTTTCAAGATGCAGTGAGTCCAACCCTATGACCTTTGTTGTAACAATATCATCTACAAAGTTCATAAAAGAACCTTTCAATCACATTATTTTAAAAAATAGCAAAACAATTTAAAATTTAACAAATTTATATCTCATATATAAATGAGTTCATGATTTTCTGTTGGGATGCATTTAAAGACACCCTTAGCTGCAAGCCGAGGATGAAGAAAGTCTGGAGAACATAAAATGCTTTCATGTTAGAACATTCATAAGTTCACCCTGTTTATAACACTATTGGTTATACATAGACTTTGACATTGCTGTAAAAGTTGAGAGCAGATTTTTGTGTGAAATATGAAGGTCTTCATTTCAGCAAAATGTTTCTGCTATATGACTGTCATCACTGAAATATTCAACATGAATATATATTTTATATTTATACTAAGGTTCATGTACTCCTTCCTACAGAATATCATGCTTGTCAAAATTGCTTTGCTGAACAGGGAAGTATAAAAATGTCTGAAACATCCTGGCATGACTTATGGCCAATAAAATACCTCCTGTAGTTTGTATCTATTTCCATTGTAGTTTCTGTCTGTCTGACTTATTTTACTTGGCATAATGTCCTATCCCATATTAGTACAAATAACATAATTTATTATTAAAATGATAGTTATTAACATTCTACACATCACACATAATACATATATAGGATCCAGAGTGAAATACACTGTGTACATGTACTGCTCATAAAAATGTATCATATTATCTTTATTAGTCTAGTGACAGACACCTAGATTGATTCTATTTCCTGTCTACTATGAATGAATAAACTCAGTAGAGCAATTTTTTAGCAGAATCATATTGATTTATTTTTTTGATATCCAGAAATGAAACTGTTCAATTTTGTGGTAGTTTTAATTCACAAATTATATTTTATTTACTTATTTTGTATGTGTGTGGGTATGAATGTACCATAAACATGAATATAGAAAGCACAGGGCCACTTGCACAAGTCTGTTTTCTCCTACCACCATATGACTTGGGGATTAAATTCAGGCCACCAGACTTATCAGCAATCACTTTACCTACAAAGCCATCTCACAGACCCTAGCTTTAGGATTTAAAGAAGACTCCATGCTGTTTCCTATATTGCTGTGTTAATTTATATTACCATAAATGGTACTTTTCTCTCCTCTTTCTGATGAGCACTGATGATGTTCTGTTACTTTATTTATTTATTTATTTTTATTTATTAAAAATTTCCACCTCCTCCCCTCCTCCCATTTCCCTCCCACTCCCCCCACTTCCCCTCCCCCTGCCGCTCCAGTCCAAAGAGCAGTCAGGGTTCCCTGCCCTGTGGGAAGTCCAAGGTCCTCCCCCCTCCATCCAGGTCTAAAAAGGTCCAAACCGACTAGGCTCCCACAAAGCCAGTACATGCAGTAGAATCAAAACCCAGTGCCATTGTCCTTGGCTTCTCAGTCGGCCCTCTGGTCAGCCACATTCAGAGAGTCCAGTTTGATCACATGCTCCATCAGTCCCAGTCCAGCTGGCCTTGGTGAGCTCCCATTAGATCAGTCCCACCCTTTCAGTGGGTGGCAGCAGATCTTTCTGAAGTGGGAAATTATCTCTTTGCATTTTTGATTTGTATTTCCTGGTGGTTAGTGATGGTGAGCATTGTATCATATCCTGTTAACATTCATTGATCTTCTGAAAAGGGTTCATTCAGATCTTTTGCTCATTTGTGAGGTGAAAGTTTTTCTTTCTTTCAACATATTTGAGATCCTGATATGCCTTGAATATTAACTCCCTGTCATTGTAATGGTCCATCAGTAATACTGTACTTCTATTATTTCTTTTGATGAACAGAAGAAGCTATTTAATTCATTTGTTACATTTACTTTTCTTCCCTGTGTTTTAGAGATTATTTCCAAGAAAATATTTACTCAGTTACTACCAGGAAGCTTACCTTTTTGTTTTCCTTTTGAATTTTCTCAGTTTGGGTACTCAAATTTTGTTGTCAATACATTCTGAACTGATTGGTTTTCTGTAGTTTGAAATAAGGCTTTAGACTCTTCTAAATGTGGGTAGTTATTTATTTTTATTTATTTTTTGTGTTAAAATTTTCTCTTTAAAAAAACTGTCTTTTCACATTTTACATGCCAAATCCATTTCCTACTCCCTCCCCTCCTGCTTTGTCTGCCTTCCCCCTCCCACCATCATCTACTCCTCAGAAAGAGTAAGACCTAGCACATATATTTGAGGCACGACCATAGCCCTCCCCTCCATATCTAGCCTGAGCAAGGTATCCTTCCAGAGAGAATGGGTTCCAAAAAGCCAGAACAAACAGTAGGGATAAATTCTGGTCTGACTATCAGTGGCCCCACAGTCTGCCCAGCCATATAACTGTAACCCATATTCAGAGGGACAAGTTTGGTCCTATGTTAGTTCCCTCTCTGTCAGGCCAGAGTTGGAAGGTTTCTATTAGCTCAGGTAAACTGTTTCAGTGGGAATCCCCACCAAGGTCTTGACCTCTTTACTCATAATATCACTCCCCCCTCTCTTTAACCGGACTTTGGTAGCTCAGCCCGACGCTCTGCTGTGGATCTCTGCATCTGCTTTCATCAGTTGCTAGATGTCATCAATCTGACTACTAGACAAGGCCAGTTAGAGCACCATGTTCACTATTGCTTAGGGTCTTATATTGGGTCATCCTTGTGGATTCCTAGGAATTTTTCTAGTGCTAGGTGTATTGCTAGTCTCATAATGGCTCCCTCAACCAAGATATTTTTTTCCTTGTTATCTGTCTCTGTCCTTCCCCCATCTCAACCATCCTGTTCCCTCAAGTTCTCTTTCCCCTCCTCTTCTGTCATCCTCCTCCCATTCAACCTTCCCTTCTCCACCCACCCCCATGCTCCCAATTTTTTCAGGAGCTCTTGTTTATTTCCCTTTACCAGGGGGACTCTAGGTATGTTTCTCTTAGGATTCTCCTTGTTACTTAGCTTCTCTGGGTTCATGGGCTATAGGCTCCTTATCCTTTGTTTAGCAGCTAGTATTCACCTATGTGTGTGTACATACCATGCTCATTTTCCTGGGTCTGGGTTACCTGAATCAGGATGGTTTCTTCTAGTTCCATTCCATTGCATGCAAATTTGAAGAAGTAATTATTTTTTACAACTGATCAGTACTCTAATATGTAAATGTAGCACATTTTCTTTGTCCATTTTTCAGTTGAGGGGTATCTACGTTTTTCTCAAGGTTCTGGCTATTACAAATAATGCTTTTATAAACATAGTTGAATAAATGTCCTTGTAGTATGGTCGAGTTTCTTTTGGGTATATGACCAAGAGTGGTATTGCTGGGTCTTGTGGTAGGTTGATTCCCAATTTTCTGAGAAACTGCTATACTGATTTCCAGAGTGGTTGTAGATGTTTGCATTCTCTCCAGCTATGGAGCGGTGTTTCCCTTACTCTGCATCTTCTCCAGAATAAACTATCATTGGTATTTTTGATGTTAACCATTCTTACAGATATAAGATGGTATCTAAGAGTCGTTTTCATTTGCATTTCCCTGATGGCTAAGGATGTTGAACATTTCCTTAAGTGTTTTTCAGCCATCTGAAATCTTCTGTTGAGAAATCTCTGTTTAGATCTATACCATAATTTTAATTGGATTATTTGATATTTTGATGTCTAGTTTTTTTAGTTCTTTATATATTTTGTAGATCTGCCCTTTGTCATATGTGAGGTTGGTGAAGATATTTTCCCATTCAGCAGGCTGCCTTTTTGTCTTATTGACTATGTCCTTTGCTTTACAGAAGCTTCTCAGTTTGAGGAGGTCCCATTTATTCTTTGTCTCTTCCAGTGTCTTTGTTACTAGTGTTATATTTGGGAAGTCATCTACTGTGCCCATGCATTGAAGGTTACTTCCCTCTTTCTCTTCTATCAGGTTCAGAGTGGTCTGATTTAAATTGAGGTCTTTAATTTATTTGGATTAGTGTTTTGTGCATGGGGATCAGTATGGATCTATTTAATTTTTCTACATGCTGAAATCCAGTTATGTCAGCACCATTTGTTGAAGATGCTTTGTTCTTTTTCATTGTATAATTTTAACTTTTTGTCAAAATCAGGAGCTCATAAGGTGTAAGGATTAACATCCGAGTCTTCGGTTCAATTTCTTTGGTTAACCTGTCTGTTTTTTGACAATACCAAGCTGTTTTCATTACTGTATCTCTATAATAGAGTTTGATGTCAGGGATAGTGATACCTCTGGAAGTTTCTTTTTTGTATAGTATTGTTTTGAGGATCCTGAGTTTTTTTGTGTTCCAAATGTAGGTGAATATTGTTCTTTCAAGGTCTGTGAAGAATTGTGCTAAGATTTTGATGGGGATTTTATTGAATCTGTATATGTTGTTTTTGGTAGGAATGCCATTTTTTATTATGTTGTTCCTGCCTATCTAAGAGAATGGGAAATCTTTACATTTTCTGATTTCTTCAATTTCTTTCTTCAAAGACTTAAAGTTCTTGTTGAACAGGTTTTTCCACTTCTTTAGTTAGTGTTACCCCAAGATATATTATTTTTGACTACTGTGAATGGTGATATTTCTCTGATTTCTTTCTCAGTACCTTTATCATTTGTATATTTGAGGGTTACTGGTTCTTTTGAGTTGATCTTGTATTCTGCCACATTGCTGAAGATGTTTATCAGCTTTTAGAGTTCCCTGGTAGAGTTTTTGGCGTCACTTATGTATACTATCATATTATCTGTGAATAGCAAAAGTTCTTCCTTTCTAATTTATATTGCTTTGATTTCCTTTTCCTTTTTTGTTTCTCTAGCTAGAACTTCAAGAACTATGTTGAGTAGATATGGAGACAGTGGACAGCCACTTGTCTTGTTCTTGATTTTAGTAGAACTGCTTTGAGTTTCTATCCATTTAATTTGTGTTTGCTGCTGGCTTGCTCTATAGTACTTTTATTATGTTTAGGTATGTTCCTTGTATCCTCAATCTCTCCAAGACATTTATCATGAAGGAATGTTGGATATTGTCAAATGCTTTTTTAGCATCTAATGAGATGATCATATGGTGTTTTTCTTTCTGTTTAATTACATAATGGGTCACATTGATAGATTTTTGTATTGTGAACCATCCCTGCATCTCTGGAATGAAGCCTACTTGATCATAGTGGATTAAATTTTTTTGATGTTCTTGGATTTGATTTACCAGTGCTTTATGAGTATTTTTGCATCAATGTTCATGTGAGAGACTGGTCTGTTATTCTCTTTCGGTATCAGGATAATTGTAGCCTCATAGAAAGAGTTTGGCAATGTTTCCTCTGATTCAATTATATGGAACAATTAGAGGATTATAGGTATTTTCTCTTCTTTGAAGTTCTTGTAATATTCTGCACTAAATCTATCAGGCTCTTGACTTTTTTTTTGGTTGAGAGGCTTTAAATGACAACTTCTATTTCTTTGTAGGTTATAGCTCTATTTAAATTGTTCACCAGGTCTTGATTTAATTTTGGTATATGGTACCTATTCAGAAAATTGTCCATTTCTTTTACATTTTCCAATTTTGTGGAGGACAGGTTTTGAAGTATGATCTGATGATTTTTTGGGGATTTCCTTTATGTCTGTTGTTATGGTCCCCTTTTCATTACTGATTTTGTTAATTTGCATATTCCCTTTCTTCCTTTTGTTTAGTTTGGATAAGAGTTTGTCTACCTTGTTAATTTTCTCAAAAAACCAAATCTTTGTCTCATTAATTTTTTGTATTGTTTTCTTTGTTTCTATTTATTGATTTCAGCCTTCAATTTGATTATTTCTTGGTATCTACTTTTC
This sequence comes from Chionomys nivalis, assembly GCF_950005125.1. NCBI lineage: Eukaryota > Metazoa > Chordata > Mammalia > Rodentia > Cricetidae > Chionomys > Chionomys nivalis. The sequence continues at coordinate 40,751,016 of NC_080090.1, read as the reverse complement.
CTGGGTGACTTTGATTCTTGCTATTTTAGAGCTTTTAGATGTGCTGTTAAGCCACTTGTGTGAGATTTCTCTGTGTTCTTTATGTAGGCACTTAGTGCTCTGAACTTTCCTCATAGCACTGCTTTGATATTGTCCTATAGTTTGGGCACACTATGATTTTTTTCATTGAATTCTAGGGAGTCTATAATTTCTTTATTTTTTCCTTGATTCAGGAATAATACTATTCAATTTCCATGAATTTGTATGTTTTCTGCAATTAGTGTTATTGTTGAATTCTAACATCAAACCATGGTTACCAGATAAGATACAGGAGATTATACCAATTATTTTGTATCTAGTGAGATTTGCTTTCTTACTGAGAATGTGGGCATTTTTAGACAAGGTTCCATAAGGTGCAGAGAAGAAGGTATATTCTTTTGTGTTTGGGTGGAATGTTTTGTATATATCAGTTAAGTTGTTGATATGTACGTTTTTTGGTAAACTTTAAATTCTAAATTCTTTGTCATTCAGTGATTTTTTTTTTTACTTGTATACTTTTAGTGTTCAACTCTTAATTTAACTAATGGTTTAAGCTTGTTGATGTTGTTTTTGTGAAACCAAATGTCCCATTTTCTTGTTTCTTCTCTGAGCATTTTTGTTTCTTTCCTTTAGCTGCTCTTGGGACCAGGTCTTCATGTTCTAGTTCCCTGAGGTGTAAATTTAGATTATTTTTTTGTGAGATTTTACCAAAAAAAAGCCTTTACAGTAGATTACTCCCCTTTTAACATCCCATTGTGGCATTCCATTGACTTTGGTCTGTTACATTTTTTTCAAGATTTATTTTATTTATGTCTGTGCATACATGCAAGTGCAGGTGCCCACAGAAGCCAGAAGAGGGTGTCACATTGCCAGGAGCTGGACTTACAGATACTTTTGAGCCACTTAACATTGCTGCTGAGAACCAACTCTGGTCCTCTAGAAGAGCATCATCATGGGAAGGGACTCAGTGAAGACCTGAGGTTGGGGATCTGCAAGCATTTGTATTTGAAGCAAATATCAAAGATGTGGAGTCTGGTTTCTCAAGTTTGCAATTTCAGCTGCTTTGGAGATGACAAGAGGATTATCAGCTGCCCAGAGTCTGACTTGGCTACAGAGTGAGTTCAGGGCCAATTTAGGCAATGGAAGGAGACTTTATCTCAACATTAAAAGTACCAAAGAGGGCTGGGGATGTAACTCTATGTTAGAGCACTTGACTTGCTTGTGTGAAATCCTAGCTTTAATCCTAGTACAGAAAAATAAGATTAAAGCTGGATTCAGATAGGGGCAGGCAACAACATCTAGAGCAAGCACAGGTGGCAAACTCAAAGATCACTGACAATTGTTTGCTTCGTTTTGAACCTCACCATATTCAGTATAAGCATGTAGAATTAGGAAACTAACTTTTACCTATTTGTCTGTGGCTGTCTCACAGCATGAGCTACTTTTAGGAATCATAAATATTTATTAAGTAAATGAATGAGTGAATGAATAAATGAATGAACACATGAAAATTAAGGTTATTGGGAGCAGCCTTGCCTTCCTATGAGTTAGGTAATGATATGATTAGGGATTGAGTTATTTTTATTTTTAGAAATAATTGTGATAATGTTTAGTTTAGGGTTGTGGTATTGGCAAGAAATGAAGAAACTGAGTCATCATATCTAAACTCTCTGTGTCTTTACTGGAAAGTATTAACACTTAGCGATGTATGGAAACATTTCCTGACGTCTACAAGGTACTAAGTTGCTGTCTGCTTCACTCGTTCGCACTCCCTCTTTGATCTATTTGTTTTTACAAAATTCTTGTCAGTTCTGTGAAATGAATCCATTTTCCCTTGCGCTGATCACTTATTTGATAATTTTGAGATAGCTGAAGTCTCAAAATATCTATTTGAAGTGCAAAACCAGACAGACAGGTGAGGTAATTCCTGAAATACTTAAATATTTCAGGAACATTTTGACCTGGCTCGTTGTAGAAAGCAATTACCAAAATAAGCCCTCAATTATGTTTATTTATGATATTGTATCAGTCATTCAGCTCTTGTTTATTTCTTATTGTTATTCTAAGCTCCACACCACCCCTCCGCACGCACACACACACACACACATCCTTACACACACTGCATTTTTCAAATATAAGAGTTGTATTAATTATAGACTTACTGGTTTTTCATTATCTGCTGAGTTTGGACACTTAATGAACATACCCAGTTTGGTCCTCTTGCAGGTAATGACTGACTATGTGCTAAGTATGTTTCACTTCATTTGGGAAAAATAGCTTCTGTGTGAAAAAGGCTAATTTTAACTCCAGAGCAAAAGGAATTGGCTACTTGCAACATACCCAGCCCTGTGATGTTTACATTTAAGTTTAGGTTCCAGAATAAACCCAGACTTTCTTCACCAGCCGGGTCCATTGAGGTCAGGGTTGCTGGAAGCCTCCACACAGACTCTGATGTCACCGTAGTGGGCGCATCCAAGACTGCTAACAACAGACCAGCTGCCTTTGGACCTTGGGCATCACTGCATGCCATGAGATGTCTGGCTAGAGGGCCATGTGTTAGCTAATAATTTACTTCATTGACTTTTGAGCCACATTTGTTCTTTCTCAGAATTGGCATGCAAGTTACTAGTGTTGTTTTTTAAGACTCAAGCAGTTTCAATAAAAACTAAAACTAAATATGAATACTTAGAGTTACAGATCAATTGCCAAAGCAAGGCAGGCATAGATTCATTTCCAATAATAAATGTCACATATCTCATCTTTTATTTGCTGAGGAAAATCTGATGTCACTGAAGGAGACTATAAAACAGAAGTGAACAAAAGGGACAGAATCCTTGTGGTAACTCAGCATTGCATGACACCTGTAGAAATCACATGAGGTTTAGAAAATGCATAATAGCAGTGGGATTTGCCTTCCAGATGCAGAACCATCCTGGCTCAGAATAGTAACAAGAATAGAAAGCTAGTTAATACCCCATCTCCCTGTTCGTCTTTCCATGCTGTCACTTTGTATCCTCATCTTGGGATCACAGTGGCAGGATATTTTAATCCTCTTCTTTTCTTGGTTCATTTAAAAACAGCTGGCAGTGGATGCTATTTTGGCTACCTGTGTCTATCAACCTGTGTCAGTCACTAGTGCCAACACTCACAAAGCAATCGCTTAACCAGACATCACATCACCAGTCGTCAAAATAAAGGATCTTTCCAATTTAGAATAAAATTCTTGAGGGAATTGGTTGTTTAAAAAAAGACTTGCCCCTTAAATACACACACGCATATATGCCTCCTTCTCAGTTACCTGTCTTGCTCTTGGATTCAAGGTTAAATGGTAACACTGGTGGGCAAAAAAAGATAATAAAAATATCACATTGGAAAAGTATTGAATGTGGGAGTATAATTTGAAACCAGCAATCACACAGCATCTCTGGCTGATACTTTTAGAAGCCTGGGTCTTGCAGGTCAAGGAGTCATTGTTGTGGATTAGGCATAGTAATAGAACAGGAACAGCATCCTGCAACATATCCACTCTGTATCTTAGCATGGTAAGAAGAACAATATGTTCACCTCTGTCTCTAAAGACAGATAGGATGAGTATGAGCTTTAAAGGGTTAACTGAGGCACACAATTCAAAATAATGACTCAACATTCCACCATAGTTTATCATCAAAAATGACTACAGTGGATACCTGGACATGACAGTCCATACCTGTAGTCCTAACAGTTGGACAGTTGAGATGGGAGAATTACCACAAGTTCCAGACAAGTCCGGTCTGCAAAGTGAGTTACATACAGCTCAGTCACATTTACAAAGAAAGACTCTATCTGAATACAAATAAAATAAAAGATTACAATGATCATCACACAATGTTGATAATGCCCTTATAAGGAGGCATGCAAAGTACATCCCAGTTCTATTTAAAATTGTCACATTGATATGAGAAAATATGAGAAATGCTGTGATTTGCCATGCTCTGAGACCACACACCAAGGAGTCTATTTGCATAGCTCTTTACAATTAAATACTACTTTGTGGTCCACCCTGACTTCAAAGGAACTCCACTGTTTCAAGGATGGATTACACCTCTTTGTATGGAGAATCTCTATCAGGATAGTCACCCTTAACTTCCTAGTGTTGAAAGGGAAATAGTTCCTGTCTCTAAAGCAAACTCCCTTTTCTTTTCCAATACTCCTCTTAGATTTTTCTCATTTTAGCTACCCTCTTAGAGAGTTTGACTCAATATTCCTCATTCCTCCTCTGTGTGAGTCCTTTGTCACCATGCCCATCTCAGTTCTGAGTATTAAATTTAGGATCAACTCTAAGCCACTCTCCTGTGCTGTGGGAGTAATCTTACCACCTTCCCTGAAAAGAGTCAAATACGCCTGTCAGTAACTATCAGATCTTTGGCACAGGGGGTCTGAAGCGTCTAATGACAACCCATGTTTAAAGTTTCACATTGACACTTCATCTGTGACCTGATGGAGGAATTCCATTTGGGAACTGAGATCTACCAAGGCACAGAATCTGAATTTGTGAGCTGGGGAAGCACAGGCACCCTCACCCAGGCTACTGAAAATGGTCCAGATGGAATGGTCCCTTTTATTCACTCATTCCTAGAGAATTTAGGTCCTATATCTGAGATCCAAGTTTGAGATAGTAATATTTGGTTTTCAGTGTCTTTTGGAGACTTAGAAATGTTTTCAGGCTTATATAAGGACAGCTGAAGAAGGATTTGTTAGGGAAGGTAAAGATTGCTATGTAGGAGTAGACGTTTCATATATCCATAAGAGCAGAGTCCTAGCAGAGAGTCCAGTGGGGAAACTCCAACCTGGAAGAGCCTCTGAGAGCCACTTCCTGGAGTAGCTGAGAGGACAGGCCTCAGCACTCCTGCCTCAGGGGAGGCAGTCTCATTCTGATCAAGGCAGGTGGAAGAAATTCTTGGAGAGATCTGGCAGCTGGTGATACTCCAAGGAGCTTGGGAAATGAATTCTTTGCTAAACAGAGGGTGTCTCAGTGGTATAAACAATGTCTCTGCAGCAAAGCTAAACCATAATCAATGTCAGTATTTAGAAACAAGCAAAGGAGTGTCATGAGGATTTTACTTGTCTGACTTTTATTTGCCAGTTTTCAATTTTTAATTAAAGCAGTCAGTTCATATCCCTCTGTGAATGCAATATTACTCTCACAAGGTATTTTTATATATTGAGATACCGTCCTTTGTCAAATGTCTGAATTAGCCCAATTCCAAGCATTTCCTGATTGCTTCTATTTGGAACAGGCTATGTGCTTTGGTTGGCTTCCATTCTGGGAAGAATGATTCCTAATACATAAGAAATGACTCTCCAACACCTGCTGCTAGTATCTGTGTTCATGTGATTCCACTTCCTGGCTTCTGATTCACCCACTGAGGATCAAGAGGCCCTGCTTCCATGCTTCCAAACAACATGCACAGCTCTTGCAGTCATGTGCAATTTCTACAGACTCACTGTCTCATTCTTTCTTTGGTAGTAATAGGACTTGAACCTAGGACCTTGCACCCACCAGGCAAGTGCTCCACTGTAGAATTACAGTCACAACACAAAAGAGGAAAAATTGTTTGTATGAATGACTGACTGTTTGAAATAAGATGATCTTTCTACTCTTGATCAAAATAGGCCATCACAAATAAGCAGAAGTCCTTACACATTTCAAATGAGAAAAGTCTTCCCCAGAAAATATGCCTTATACACAGGTCATAGAGACCCCCAGTCTCTAATCATAGTACTGAAACATTCACATCACTGCAGTCATGATCATGTGCAGGAGGCCTTATTGTGTGTCATGAAGGGTGCAAATGCCAAAACGCAGGCTACAGCTGCGAAGTTTGACTTCACATCTGTGCAGAGCGTGTGATGTAGTGTGTGCTTCGAGTTGTAATTGCAGGTATAAATAGCAATCTGTCCTTGCGGTTTGGCATCAGAACATGCAATTTGCCATTTTACTATTCTGTTCATGCGTGTGCTCAGGTGCAGTGGTAAATGTACTCCGAGAGGCAGGCACTTAGCCTCTCTGTTCTCTGCACTGCAGGCTTCAACTTGAAGACAAAGGCTAATGAATCTCCTACTGAATTTATCTCCACTGATTATTTAAGCTTGAACACGATAAGGGTTTGTATATTAAAATGACATACTGTTCTATTTTAAAGAGCAACATTATCTACTATGTGGTTTAAAGTTCACTTAGTGGATTTCAACCAGTTCTCTTTGAAAAATTTTAAAAAAGCAATTTGAGTTTAATTCATATTTTTGGAACAAAAATGTCGTTTTCTTCAAAGGAAAAACACATATGAGAAATATTTTAGGTGGTGCACATCTATCTGAAAACATTACAAAGAACTTTGACAAACAGACTAAGAAATAGCTATTTTGTAGGAAAATAAGCAGGGTTGAATTGTCTGGATGGAGTCACTTACATGCACACCATATATACATGTTTATACATACATGGGCATGGTTAGTAAGCCCTTAGTATATGCTCAATTTCTATAAAGGCTTGCAGTCAATGGGAGAAAATGCTTGAGCAAAATTTCATCTATACATAACACAAAAGACATTTTCTTAAAATTGTTTTCTAAATGCTGTTTACAAGTATTTAATATTAGGTCATAGAAATGATTGAGAGGATTAAATGTGTACTGAAGGGTCTGTCCAGGTTATATGCAAATACTGTGACATTTAAATTAATTTTTTGTTATATTTAAATTTATTATTTGTGTATATGCCTACATTGTGTACATGTGCCATGGTATGTGTGTGGAGATCAGAGAACAATTTGAAGAAGTCTGTTCCTTGCTTTCTCCATGTGAGATCTTCAGACCAAACTCAGGTCTTCAGGCCTCTTGTGTTGTGCCTTCCCTTCTATACCATCCTTTTGGTCCACTGTGCCATCTTCTATAAGTGACTTGATCACCCTGGGGTTGGGGAAACAAAGTACAGAAAGAGGACATTCATAGATCTGATAATCAACCACTTCCATCCTTTCCAACCCAGTATGGTATCATCTCTGTGCTTGCCACATACAGTTATAATGGTTTTGAAGAGTGTTCTTTCTTTGATTTTTAGATGTCTTTATCTAGTGAGATATTACATAGTTTCCTATTTTTTTCATTATGCAGATATATTATATTGATTGAGATGTTTGAAATGTATTGCTTTAGTTATTTTTCCACAGGGACATATATTACTGATTATTATCACTATTTATGCAGTAGCTCACAAGCCCATATTACTGCTTATTGTCACTTTCTACACAAAAGATCACAAATCTACTATGATCTAAAAACAATGTACCTTTTGACTGTATGACATACCTACACAGCCCCAATAATCATAATTCTCCTGCTTATGGTGTTGATTCTGTTTCTCTACTAAGCAAGAGCATGTGCCATTTGTCTGACTGTAGCTTCTTTAATTCCACACATTGTCCTCAAGATACATCCATTCCATAAGCTTTCTGTGTCTCTTTGGCATACTAATTTTATTTTCTTTGGATGTGTAACCAGAAGTGGGAATGTCTGGAGCACATAGTTTTATATTTGAAAGTGTGAGTCACCATGGCACTGTTTTATACACCAGGTTTACTGACTTACAGTTCCCTTAACAATGTAAAAGCGCTGCTGTGCTGGTTGGTTTCTGTAAACTTGACACAGATGAGCGTCACCTGGGAAAGAGGGTCCTCAGTTGGAGCATTATTTCCATCAGAATGGCTTACGAGCATGTCTAAGGGACATTTTCTTGATTGGTACTTGATGTAGGAGGGGTATCCTCCTCGGTTGCGGGGATGGAAATCAAGGTCTCACACATGCTAGGCAATAGTCAGGGTTGATGCAATGGCCTTACACATGCTAGAGAAGAACTTTCTCCGTTGAGTCACCTATCCAGTCCTTGCTATCTTTTCTTGATGTATTAGTGACTGATTTTATTTTAGACAAGATCTTGCTAGCCTTGGGCTTCCTATTTATCCAAGTCTGACCTTGAACATATCCCCCTGCTTCCATCTTTTCAGGTGATGGTGAGATTACATGTGTGCACCACCATGATCAGAGCACCAAAATAGTTTGTTCTTCTCACAGAGGTGACCTTTAGTCACTTACACAACCTTTACACCGTACACATTTTCCACCAGTTTTTAATGATGTGGTTAGTGAAATGTATATTCTTTCTCCTAATTCTTATTAATCGATGTGGCTTTATTGTACCCAGTGGTTTTGTTTTACTTAGGACAACAAAAGAAAGTAAGAACTATGTTCTTTCTTATCTCAAAGGTTGACTTCTCCCTCATTACTGAAGGATGTTACTGAGTTAATTACTTTTGACTGGAAGATTTTTTTTCTCTGCACTTACATTCTACTCAGTCTTGTCCACTGAGAAATCCCCTGAAAGCCGTGTTTTGGAGTCAATGTATCTACGTCTTGTATCTTCACCCTTTCCCATTCTTTTATTGCCTTTGACATTCATTATGTTGTATTACAGTGAGTTCAATTTCAAGCTCAATTTCCTTAGTGGTCTCTGAACCTCCTGTCCTTGTCTGTTGTCATCTTCCCTAGATGGGCATGTGAAGGATGCTAGTAATTTTTGTTTCAAGTATGTTTTCTAGGTCTGTTTTTCTCTTTTTAAAAACTCTTCTTACACAAAATTGGTTGGCTAGATGGCTTGAGTATTTACCTTTCTCATTGTTGACAGGAGGACAGACTGATTCATTCATTTGAGCTCATGGTTTGAAGGGAAATCAAGGTTACTATGGAGAAAAAGGTATAGGGGTGAGAACAACTCGCTCTGTGTCCATTGGCAGTGTTAGTAGTTGGCTACATATGACTCCTGATCAGAAACCAGGGAGCAGAGCCAGAGGCACAACCAGATCGCAGCCCTGAAAGGCTCCCTGATCTGCCTTCACCATCCAGGCAACAATTCTCAAGGCATCCCAGAGTTTAGATAGGGTGCTCAAACGCTGAGGTATTTCATATTAGAACTGTAGCAGCGTCAAATTGTCTCTGCAGGCCATCTTTACTCATTTAAATTTGGTTTTATTTTTGTTCTTGATAATTTTAAATAACCCATTTTCTGGCTATTTCTATTTTAATTAATTCTATTTCCTTGTCAATGTTTTGTTGTGTCCATAATTTAGGTTACAAATTGTATTTTCATTTCTATTCACATGTTCTTGCAACTCCTTGAATTCAAAATGATTTCTGAATTCTGTCATATTCTGCTTCTTTTCAGTCGATAATTGGAGATTCATTCTTTGGAAACTATCATAATCCCATGTGGTTCTCTCTCTCTCTCTCTCTCTCTCTCTCTCTCTCTCGCATTTTGGATGGTGGGGATAACGCTTGTGTCTTCACATTGATAGCTACACATTTAAGAATTGTCACATTATTTACCTTTGTATGTCATCCTTAACTGTAACAGATTTCTGTCATTTATTATATTCAGGCTTGTGATAGGCCACCTTCTAGAAATCCTAAACAGACAGACATGTCAACTTCTCTCCTGATGCTGTTCTCTGGAGTTAAATGGCACTAATAGCTGTTTTTTTAGGTATTGGGAGACCCCTGGCTGGAACAGATGTCTGGAGACTTCTATCAAGCCAGATATTATTGTCAGCCCTGCACTTGATGGAGGAGAGCTGTAGCTCCATGGCTGTGTTGTACTGTTATGTGAGGTCTCTTGTTAAACAGAGCTTTGTACCAGATGCCAAGACTAGAGACTGATTATGTTTTTACAAGGTTGGCATGACCAGGACTTGGGCTAGTTTTGCTGTCTAAACAAGTGCCTAAGCAGAACACCAAGTCACTGATCAGCACCTGGGCTTGGGAAGAGCTGTCTATGGTTAACTGCTAGCCTCTGGTATTCTACCATTCTAGGAAAGACTAATTGAAAGTATCAGGCTGCATGGGAAATTTGGCTAGAGACTAAACAGTGGAGATCTGTTCAGCGTGCTCCCTCTGGCTCGCCACCTTGCTGTGTCTCCTCTGCTAACCAGAATGCCAAGAAATCACCAAGATCCATTTACTCTTTGGTCCAAATTCTACCATTGTTCATTAGTTCTAACATACCCTCATGGTCTGACTCTGTCTCATAAGATGAAGAGGAAGGGAACCTGTGTTCCAAAAACAACAAAACAAAAATCCCAACAAACAGAAAAACTACAAAAAATGGGAAAAAAACACAACAAACAAAAAACAATTCTAAAACTAAACAAAATAAAAAATAAAACGAAACCAAATAAAATAACAACAACAAAAACCAAGAGTAGTAGAGAATTGACAACTCACTTTGTCAGTACACAAACTGTGTTCCACAGACATCTCTGTGAAAGGGTCTTCCAGCTCTTTGTGCCCTTCAAACCAGCTTTTCATAGTTTTGCAATGTCTAAAGATGAAGCTCTGAGGTACAGTGTTTGCTAAGCAAAAATAACACAGAGACAAACATTCAAAATATACCTGCTTTTGACACTTGTTACCTGAATTCCTTTAGGAGACATTGATCCCTCACCTTGCTGATCTCACTCTGGTTCTGATGACATCTAGAATTTTGGAAGTGTGAGTCAGATTTTATAAGACTGTTCTTGAGCTGAACTCTGCTGTATGAATCTCTCCTCATTAGGCTGGATTCATGGAGTTTTAGAAATGAAACTCCAGTGGTAAAGTTGAAGTATGTCATAGTCTCTATAGGTACACATCAGCACGATATTTCACAGATCCAGCCTCCTGGCTGGAAAGGAGACATTTGTTGGTTGTCTCTACTCTAAATCTGCATCCCTTCTCCCTGCTTCCCACGTGATAGCTTTTGGCATGAAGTCACCTTTTACAGTCCACACTTCAAGAATGCTACATTTTGAAATAAATTATCTATAATTCTCCTATAAGGGAAACTAGTTTTTTATACATTCAATTTTTTTATATCATCATGGATGTCTAGTTATTCCTTTTGTACATTCTTTTATAATCAAACCATTTGTTGTTCACATTTCTCTAACTTTCATCTTTGGAGTTCTTTTGGTTGGTGCTTATGTACCTTTGATACAGCCCACTACTGCAGTTTTATTATGGTTTGTTCTTTTAAAGGGCACTTCATTATTTCTTGGCACAATGAAATGCTCCAAAATTACATTTATTTGCAATCTAAGTTCTAAAGTCTAATATTTATCTGGGGATTCTCACTTTTTGTAGGAGAATATTAGAAGCAACATTCTAGGTGCTAGGCATCTGCATTTCTCTTGGAGTTTTACTGTTTTCAGACTGTCTCAGTCAACAGAGAAGGAATAATAGACATGTGTACTAATTCAGGTACATACATATATCTACAGATATGTTGTCCTTAACAACCTTATTTATTTTAAACCAAACAGAAATTTGCAATGTTATCTTGAACTCAAATCCATTATTACATAGATCTCTTCAGTCTAGCGCAATGTGATGTTAATAATACACTCTACCAATGGGAAACCTGCTATTATAATCATCCATCTGTTTCTTTTGTTTTTCAACTCTAGTATTTATGCAATGGGGGTTCAAATTTTAACCTCTTTCTTTATATAATAAGCATATTGACTAGCATGCGATAAACACTGGCATCCATTACTAAAGTTACCACGGGCACCTTCGTCACCCCACCTTTCTGTTGAGGTTATTCTCTACCTATATAGCACAGTTAAATTCTTTTGTCATATTCTATATTCCATGTTAGAAAACCTTCAACCCTTACAGTGTTTGAATATGGTTTGTTTCTCCACCTCATGATGAAATTCAATACACATGGTGAGATATTAAGAGAATAACAGTTTTAGCAAAGCTGTAATATTGGATATGGCATCATTGGGAGATGGTTGGGTTTACAGGCCATAGGGGTGTAGCGCAATGATTGACTCACTAACTTTATAGGAAGGGAGAAAATGAACAGGTCTCAGGCATCTGTGACATGACATACTCTGCCAGTGAGGCTGTCATCAGATACAGCAGTTTCCATTCCCAAGATCATGAGTCAAAACAAAAACTTCTTGATATAAACCCAGTCTGCGACCCTGTTATATTAGCAGTAGAAAATAAATTATTCTCTCTCTTTCCTTCTCTCTCTCTCTCCATATGTGTGTGTGTGTATGTGTGTGTGTGTGTTAGTTTTTCACTGTGTATATATTTCACTTGTACTATAATGTTCACTGGCAACAAATATTGGGAACTACAAATTAAACTCAGAGGCATGAACCATGCTAATGTGAAACAAGACTATAAAACCTTTCTCCTCTGCTAGAGCTCTCAGTGCACACTCTGTAATCAAACCAACTGGTATAGAGCTATTCACGTTAGCTATTATTGGAGAAACTGCAAACTTACATAACACGTCTGACCCTCCTTATTCTTCATTTCTTCTTTACTTTACCTTCAGATATCATCTTATTCTCTGAGAAGAGTTATTTTAATTACTTTAAAAATAATTTTAGTTGTATGAATATTAGTTTGATGCGCCATATGTATGCCTTGTGCCAATGGAGACCACAGGAGGTACTATATACCTGGGAAGTGCAGTGACAGATGGTTGTAAACTTCTGTGTGGGTGCTGGGAACATACATGATACCTCTGCAAAAACAGCAAGTGGCTCTTAGTCACTGAGCCTTCTCCCCAGTCCTTATTTGCTTTTTTGGGGGGAAAATACCTTTCTTTGTCACGTAATATGTCTTGATTATGGTTTCTTCTCCTTCTACTCCTCCCCAATTCCCTTCCCATACAGATTCACCCCATTTTGTTCTCATTAGAAAACAAAGAGTTTTCAAGTAGATAATGATAAAATACAATAGATAAAACAGAAACCTAAATATCAGAATAGGACAATAATGACAACAACAACAACAGCTACAACAAAAACAGAAGCAAAAGAGCAGATTCAGATGCAGGGATCCACTTTTTCACATTCCAGGAATTTGATAAAAACAGTAGACTGAAAGCAAAGGATCTGTAGGGTAAAAAGAGGGAAAAACTAAGTAAGCAAAACAAAAGTAAGATAAGTTAAAGAAACAACAATGAAAAAACAAGGCCCTGACATAACATTTTGAGACAAGGAAGCTGCAACGATGCCACTCAAATGGTTTTAAATTTGAGTTATCTCAGGCAGAATTTGCGCCTGTGAACCCCACTGGATTCCCTTCTTTCAGATCTCTGAACAAGTCATAATTTTCAATTTTATTTCCCTTTTTTAGGGAGATCTGTCTGTGCCAATGAGTTCAAAGGTATTCCCCACTTTCTGTTCTATCAGATTCAGTATATTTGGTTTTAATGTTGAGTTTTTGATCCATTTGGTTTTGAGTTTTGCTCAGGGTGATAAGTAGGGATCTATGTTAATCACTCTTATTTGACTAGCATCAATAGATACTGTATTCTTCTTCTTTTTTTTTTTTTTTTTTTTTTTTTTTTGATTTTCGAGACAGGGTTTCCCCGTAGCTTTTGGTTCCTGTCCTGGAACTAGCTCTTGTAGACCAGGCTGGCCTCGAACTCACAGAGATCTGCCTGCCTCTGCCTCCCGAGTGCTGGGATTAAAGGTGTGCGCCACCACCGCCTGGCTTACTGTATTCTTCTTACTGTGTATTTCTGGGTTCTTTATCCAAAATACAGAAATTCTTAATAATTTGTCTCTAGCTAATAATCAAATAAACAATTACATGCTGAAGGAAGCAGTCTGTCATAGAAAAACTCTAAAATACCTCCCTTTCATTTTATCATCTTACTTTTAAGTCAAACATTGAAAGTAATAGACTCACAGGTGGCAAAAATAATTCAGACAAGCACACAATCTAGATATGAATACTGATACTAGGAAGCATATATGAACACTGACAGCCAAGCTAAGCATGTGTTGTCTCTTTGATGGCTTGGACACAGAAACTGACAAGTTGATCTACTTGTCTTTAGTTCACTGTTCCACAATGAGCAAATTCATACTCTTATCTATTAAAAAGATAATAAACCACCTCCATTTCTTTTCTTTTTAAATTGAGAGTGATGTAATGATTTCAGCAGGATCATTTGCTTTGAAAGTAATGAGGTAAGGCTCTACACACCATTACTTTCTACTATGGCTTCTTGCCAGATCCACCCACCAGACAATGTGACTGGGTTCATTGGTTGACACATCTTATTTGCAAGTTTACAGAGAATTTCGATCTTTCCAAGTTGAGTCTATGCACACATACGTACTCACAAATGAAGTACAATTAAATGAAAACTCAGGGTTAGAAATTGGGGTTTTGAGAGTGGGATAGCTCTATTGGAGGTAACCACCTGCTTTATGAGTAGTTTGGAGGCCACCTGTATAGCTGGTATTACAAGCTTATTGAAATGTCTGGGTAGGGACATCTTAGGCTCAAAAGAAGCACATACACTTACTTCCTTAAATGTACATGTTGTTAATCTTCTTTCTAAATATTTGTGATCCCAAGGATTTGTACTGATCTTAGCCTGGATAGAGAACTTTATTTTAGAAGAGGAAAACTGTTAATATAGATGCTCATGTCTAGTCAATATTTGGGGAATAGGTTACATTTGAGTGCTCATCCTTAACTGGGGCATGTATACAAAATTGCTTTAACCAGGAAAAACTATCAAAAGATTTAAAGTGTTGGGAACTGCCTGTCCAGACTAATCTCATTTACTATTTAAATGACAAAATGAATGAGCCAAAGAGTGTCACTGTTTTATTATTATTATTCTTTTTAGGTCATACCTAAATATAATAAAAGCTATTTACAGCAAGCCGACAGCTAACATTAAATTAAATGGAGAAAAACTCAAAGCCATCCCACTAAAATCAGGAACACGACAAGGATGTCCACTCTCTCCATACCTCTTCAATATAGTGCTTGAAGTTCTAGCAATAGCAATAAGACAACATAAGGGGATCAAGGGGATCCATATTGGAAAGGAAGAAGTTAAGCTTTCATTATTTGCAGATGATATGATAGTATACATAAGCGACCCCAAAAACTCTACCAAAGAACTCCTACAGCTGATAAACACCTTTGGGAATGTGGCAGGTTACAAAATCAACTCCAAAAAATCAGTTGCCTTCCTATACACTAAGGATAAGGAAGCAGAGAGGGAAATCAGAGAAGCATCACCTTTCACGATAGCCACAAATAGCATAAAATACCTTGGGGTAACTCTGACCAAGGAAGTGAAAGATCTATTTGGCAAGAACTTTAAGTCTTTGAAGAAAGAAATTGAAGAGGACACCAGAAAATGGAAGGACCTCCCTTGCTCTTGGATTGGGAGGATCAACATAGTAAAAATGGCAATTCTACCAAAAGCAATCTATAGATTCAACGCAATCCCCATCAAAATCCCATCAAAATTCTTCACAGATCTGGAAAAGACAATAATCAACTTTATATGGAAAAACAAAAAACCCAGGATAGCCAAAACAATCTTATACAATAAAGGATTGTCTGGAGGCATTACCATCCCTGACTTCAAACTCTATTACAGAGCTACAGTACTGAAAACAGCTTGGTACTGGCATAAAAACAGAGAAGTCGACCAATGTAATAGAATAGAAGACCCTGACTTTAGCCCACAAACCTATGAACACCTGATTTTCGATAAAGGAGCTAAAAATATACAATGGAAAAAAGAGAGCATCTTCAACAAATTGTGCTGGCAAAACTGGAAGTCAGTCTGTAGAAGAATGAAAATAGATCCATATCTATCACCATGCACAAAACTCAAGTCCAAATGGATTAAAGACCTCAATA
Organism: Chionomys nivalis; assembly: GCF_950005125.1. Classification (NCBI taxonomy): domain Eukaryota; kingdom Metazoa; phylum Chordata; class Mammalia; order Rodentia; family Cricetidae; genus Chionomys; species Chionomys nivalis. Next base: position 40,735,222 of record NC_080090.1, on the reverse strand, counting down.
TCAGTCCAAACACACTGAACCTGATAGAAGAGAAAGTGGGAAGTACTCTACAACACATGGGCACAGAAGAACACTTCCTATGTATAACCCCAGCAGCACAAACACTAAGGACATCATTGAATAAATGGGACCTCCTGAGACTGAGAAGCTTCTGTAAAGCAAAGGACACTGTCACTAAGACAGAAAGGCAACCCACTGACTGGGAGAAGATCTTCACCAACCCCGCAACTGACAAAGGTCTGATATCCAAAATATACAAAGAACTCAAGAAATTAGACCGTAAAAGGTTAATCAATCCAATTATAAAATGGGGCACTGAGCTGAACAGAGACTTTTCAACAGAAGAAGTTCAAATGGCCAAAAGACACTTAAGATCGTGCTCAACTTCCTTAGCAATCAGTGAAATGCAAATCAAGACAACATTAAAATACCATCTTACACCGGTCAGAATGGCTGAAATCAAAAACACCAATGATAGCCTCTGCTGGAGAGGTTGTGGAGAAAGGGGCACTCTCATCCATTGCTGGTGGGAATGCAAACTTGTGCAACCACTTGAAAAGCAGTGTGGCGGTTTCTCAGGAAAGTCGGGTTCAACCTACCTCTCGACCCAGCAATACCACTATTGGGAATATACCCAAGAGATGCCCAAACATACAACAAAAGTATATGCTCAACTATGTTCATAGCAGCATTGTTTGTAATAGCCAGAACCTGGAAACAACCTAGATGTCCTTCAATGGAAGAATGGATGAAGAAAGTATGGAATATATACATATTAGAGTACTACTCAGCAGTAAAAAACAATGACTTCTTGAATTTTGCATACAAATGGACGGAAATAGAAAACACTATCCTGAGTGAGGTAAGCCAGACCCAAAAAGAGGAACATGGGATGTACTCACTCATATTTGGTTTCTAGCCATAAATAAAGGACATTGAGACTATAATTCATGATTCTAGAGAAGCTAAATAAGAAGGTGAATCCAAAGAAAAACATATAAGCATTCCCCTGAATATTAACCTTCATCAGGCGATGAAAGAAGACAGAGACAGAGACCAACATTGGAGCACTGGACTGAAGTCTCACGATCCAAAGGAGGAGCAGAAGGAAAGTGAGCACGAGCAAGGAACTCAGGACTGCCAGGGGTGCACCCACACACTGAGGCAATGGGGATGTTCTATCGGGAACTCACCAAGGCCAGCTGGCCGGGGTCTGAAAAAGCATGGGACAAAACCGGTCTCACTGAACATAATGGACAATGAGGACTACTGAGAACTGAAGAACAATGGCAATGGGTTCTTGATCCTATTGCACGTAATGGCTTTGTGGGAGCCCAGGTAGTTTGGATGCTCACCTTAATAGACCTGGATGGAGGTGGGTGGTCCCTGGACCTCCCACAGGGCAGAGAAACCTGCTTGCTCTTTGGGCTGAGGAGGAAGGAAGACTTGTTTGGGGGAGGGGGAGGGATTGGGAGGTGGTTGCGGGGAAGAGGCAGAAATCTTTAATAATTAAATAAATTAATTAAAAAAAAACAAAAGAGCTATCAAGCAAGAATTATAGCTACAAAAAAAATAAATAAAAACTAGTGGCAACTTGAAAAAAAAAGAATTTTTAAATACAGTCTTTTTTCATTTTACATAGCTATCCCCATTTCCACTCCCTCCCCTCCTCTGATTTCTCCAACTTCTCCTACAACACCTTCTCAACCACTCCTCAAAAGGTAAAACTTCCCCCAGGGAGTCAACAAAGTTTGATACTTCTCTTTGAAGCAAGACCAAGGCCCTCCCCCAATATCTAGGCTGAGCAATTATTCATGCAAAAAGAATGTGCTACTAGATGCCACTTCAAGCACTAGTGATAAATCCTGATCCCACTGTTAGTGGTTCCACAGACTGTTTAAGCCTTACAACTGTCCCCCACATTCAGTGGGTCTAATTTCGTCCGATGCATGTTCACTCGCTATTAGTCTAGAGTCAGTGAGCTCTCCCTAGCTCAGGTAAGCTGTTTCTGTGGGTATCATCATCATGGTCTTCACCCCTTCCTTTGCTCATATTATCACTCGTCCCTCTCTTGGACTGGTCTCAGATAGCTTGGCACAGTACTTTGCTCCATATCTCTGAAGCTGTTTCCATTTGCTAGTTGAAGGTTCTATTATGACAATTAAGGTAGTCATCTGTCTAATCACAGATAAAGGCCAATTTGGGTGTCCTCTTCACTGTTTCTTACAGTCTTGGCTGGGGTCATCTGTTGACAGGGGTCGCTTGTTTGTTTCCTGACTGCCTTGACTTAAAATAATCACCTGGACACTATATTATTTAAATAACTGCTTGGACAATCACTTAAGCTTATTTATAGCTAGCTCTTATATCTTAAATTAACCTATTCCAATGATTTTATATTTTACCATGAGGTTTGTGGTCTACCGGCAAGGTTCCAGGTTGTGACTCATATCTTTCACCTCTGGCAGCTACAGGACTTCTCTCTGACTCTGCCTACTCTCTCTACATATATCTTTCAGCCTGGATTTACTCTGTTAAGCCACAGGCTGAAAGCAGATTCTTATTAACCAAGGACAATAAAACATATTCACAGCATACATCAACTTCCACATCAGTCATCCTTGAGGATTTGTGGGAATTTCCCTAATGTTTTCTTTCTCCCTAGACTTTAATGGCTCCCTCAATAAAGATATTTCTTTCCTTTCTCTCCCTCACTGTCCTTTCCCCTTCTTGTCTATCCCATTTTCTCATGTTCTCCTCCTCCCTCCCCACTTCTCCTTTCTATTCTTCCCCCCTCCTAATATCCTCAGGAAGCCTTGTCTGTTTTGCCTCCCCAGGAGTATCCATGTATATCTCCCTTAGGGCTATCCTTGTTGCCTAGATTCTCTGGGATTTTGGATTATAGGCTGGTTATCCTTTAGTTTATGTTTAATATCCACTTACGAGTGAGTGCATATTATAATTGTATATCTGAGTCTGAGTTCCCTCACTAAATATGTTTTTTTCTAGTTCTATATATCTGCATAGAAGTTTCAAGATGTCATTGTTTTTATTGTTGCATAGTACTCCATTGTGAAGATGTATAACATTTGTTTTTTATCAATTCTTCAGTTAAGGGACATCTAGGTTGTTTCCCAGTAATTGCTATTATGAATAATGTTGCTATGGTCACATTTGTGCAAATGTCCTTGAAGTATGAGTGTGCATCTTTTGGGCATATGCCCAAGGGTGGTATTGCTAAGGTAGATTGATTACCAAATTTGAGAAACCACCATACAGATTTCCAATGTGGCTGTAAAAGTTTGCACTCCTACCAGCAATGGAAGAGTGTTCCCCTTACTCTACATTCTCTCCAGCATGAGCTGTTGTTAGTGATTTTGATCTTAGCCATTCTGGGCCTTATAAGATGGTATCTCAGAGTCATTTTGATTTGCATTTCCCTGATGAATAGGATGTTGAGTAATTTCTTAAGTGTCTATTGGCCATTTTTAATTTTTCTTTTAAGAATTCTCTGTTTAGATCTATACCCCATTTTATAATTAGATATTTGGTAATTTGATATCTAGTTTCTTGAGTTCTTTATATGTTTTGGTGATCAGTCCTCTTTCTGATGTAGGGTTAGTGAAGATCTTTTCCCATTAAGTAGGTTGCCATTTTTGTTAGTGACTGTATCCTTTGCCTTATAGAAGTTTCTCAATTTTAGGAGTGCATATTTATTAATTATTGCTCTCAGTGTATGTGCTACTGGTGTTATATTCAGAAAGTGAATTCCTGTTTCCGTGCATTCAAGGCTACTTCCCACTTTCTCTTCAATGAGGTTCTGTGTGGCTGGATTTGTGATCCATTTGGACTTAAGTTTGTACATGGATATGGATCTATTTGCATTCTTTTATATTTTGATATCCAATTATGCCACACCATTTGTTGAAGCTGCTTTCTTCATTCCACTGTATACTTATAGCTTCCTTGTGAAAAAATCAGGTGTTCATAGCTGTTTTGATCAATATCAGGACATTTAATTCCATTCCATTGGTCTACCTTTCTGTTTTTATGCTAATATCAAGCTGCTTCCATTACTATAGCTCCATAACAGAGCTTAACATCAGGGATGGTGATATCTCTGGAAGTTCTTATTTCATAAAGGATTGTTTTGGGTATTCTGGTTTTTGTTTTGTTTTGTTTTTCCATAAGAAATTGAGTATTTTTCTTTCAAGGTCTTTGAAGAATTGTGCTGAGATTTTGATAGGGATTGCTTTGAATCTGTAGATTGCTTTTGGTAGAACTGCCATTTTGAATATGTTAATCAGACGATCTTTGTTACAATCATAGTGAAACTACCTAATGCCATCCACCAGATCTATTAATCTGGTAGATGACTATTACGACTTTTTTCTCCTCTGACTCACTTCTCTGCTTCACCTAAAGATTGTTAATCAGAGAACATGGTCTTAGGAGGATGTGTGGTAAACTGATGTTTGCTGCTGAAACAGTCACCTGGCAGACCCAAAGGATGAGATTTGCACCTGAGAACAAAAGAGAAGACATTAATTCCATTAAATAAGTTTTCTTTCCCTTTCTTAATTCAAATCAATTTTAAAATAATGGAGACTTTAGGGACATAGAGGTTAAGCTGTGACTATGACAATAATTTAATTATGCCGGAGAGGATGGACAGAATATCTGTGTTCAATGAGCTGAGATAATTATATGCTTCTTTCCACATCATCCAGAAAAAGACTTTTTTTTTTCAAGAAGCCCATTCAAAAATGGAATGCCTTTAGCACTCACGCTTTTATTTTAAGGAATGTTTGAGTCATCTTAATTTCACAGAGATTTTCCTGAAAGGGGAGGAATGTGTCTCTTTGCCTTACATGTCCTTGGCCTTGAATGTCCTTAGTGGATAAGAGAATTTGAGGCTTTTGTTCTAAACTTAGACCTCGTTCTCTATTTCAGACTCAATAGGGGAAAGAATGAACTCTGTAATTAATAATCAGGAAGTCAGTAATCAGCAATGGAAGGATAAAATGGGCATGTGGAGGGGACTGAGCCACTATGGAACTGAAAAGGCCAGTGAGAGGCAGGGAGAGGTTTCCAGCAGCAGTCAGGAAATGGCAGCTGTCACTGTCACATTTTCAGCTGATATTGTTTCTTCAATTCCACTGCACCAGTTTTCCTGAGAATATTAACGGTATTCTCATTTTTACCACTGTGCCCTTGGCTACTCATTTCGGAGTCATTTTTATAGCCTTTTAAAAATTGTTTTTTAAAAAATAAATGATTGTTTCCACCTCATTTTGAAGGTCTTTGCTCAACCAAACAGCCTATTTTTGGTAGTACTACTCTTTTAAAAAACATTATTACTTAAAAATATTATTTGTATCATGTATATGGTAGCTTGAATGAGAATGCCCCATATGTTTGAATGCTTGGACCTCAGCTGTGAACTGTGTGAGAAGGGTAAAGAGGTGTGGCCTTATTTGAGGAGGTGTGGCCTTGTTTGAAAAGGTATGGCCTTGTTGTGGGGGGTATGTGTCACTGGGGAGGACTTAGAGATTTCAAACACCTATGCCAGGTAGAGTATCTCTCTGTTTCTCTGTCTGCTTCCTTTGGATAATGTAGCTCTCAGCTACTTTTCCAGCTCCATCCCTGGCTGTGTGCTGCCATGCTTTCCAATATGGTAATAATGGGCTAACTCTCTAAAATTGCAAGCAAGCCCTCAGTTAAATACTTTGTTTTATAAAGCTTCCTCGTTTCTGTTTACAACAATAGAAAAGTAACCAAAATAATTTGTACATGCCACAGCATACAGGTGGAATAAGAGAACAAAGTTCAGAATACCTTCCCTGATGACTCCTGTTGTCACTGGAATTTAAAAGAACATATTGGTTGATGAACAAAGTTATTGGCATTATCTGTAGAACCGAGTTTTTATAATGATGAATTTCTAAACTTTTTTTCAGTACTATTATAAAGGAATACAGTTATAAATACATGTTTGGATTTGTATGTGTGTGAATTTATATGTGTATGTATGTATGTATGTATATGTGTGAGAGCATATTTATAGTATGTATACACACAAAAAATGTGCATATACAAGTATTATGCCTGAAGGTAGTTTTTTTTTTTTTTATAGCTCTATAGATAAACCTATGCTCTTGTACATACTAGGCAAATTTTTTCTATCACTCACTGAGCTATATACCCTCAGGTCAGTTTTAGGATACTTACATATTTACTTTTGTATATTCACGCTCACAGAAATGGAAAGAAAACAGAATACTTAGGTACCTTCAAACTTAAGGCAAACAAGTTAGTGTGCATCAACTGTTCAATTTTAGCTCCTTCCTTCAGGCCCTGAGACATTCATGGTCCTTCCAGTCCATTTATTAAACGAGGTTTCAAAAGCATCACCTGTCTGATATAGGAAAGATGGTGTTTGCCCAAAAGCAGTGTCTGACCTCTTTGGGACCTTCTATTTCTCTGTAGCTATGGACTTGTTTACTGTCTTTCACTATAAGGCAAAGCTGTTTGAAACCGGATACTGGACTCTTCAACCATTCTGTTTCCCAGTCATCATCCCCTGGTTTTCCCAAGAGTTGTCACTTTCATTTATTCTCTCCTTCCTGTAGGTATTATGTTTTTTAATTAGATTTGTTTATTGTGTGTTATGTCCACAATTGATAGGTAACAAAGAAAGTTGTTCCTAATAGTTCTATTATATTTCTCTGCAAAGGAAGATATTGGAGAGAACACAATTTATTCTGTGCCTTTGGAAATGTTGTTTGAGTTTTCCTTTTTTTCTTTTTAAAATGCATATTTTATGTGAAATTATGTGTATATGTGGTTGTTTACTGGTGGATATGTGCAAATGAGTGTGATTGTGTGTGGTGTACTGTAGAAGGCGTCAGAGTAATTGGAGTTTGAGCTATGTGGGGGTTGTGAGGTACCCAATCTAGATGCTGGAAAATGAACTCAGTTCCTAGGGAACAGCAGTAAGTACCTTAAACTTCTGAGTAATTATTTCAGTTTGACTTCTTTCTCTCATTTTTCTTTTTTCCTTTTCTTTCTCTCTAATGAGACTATTGGACTGGCTAAGTATACTTCATATTAAGTAAATATTTACTTATGCTTAAATAAGTTTTTATTCATGCTTGAAGCCATAAGGTTTTGTAATGACTAGTTTAAAAAGCATTTAAACAATTTTCAAGAGCAAATTGAGCCTGAAATTATCCAGATATAATGGTCATGAACTTTGACAGCAGACCTAACTTCTTGGCTGCAGGGGAGTCTCTGAAGGTAATTAATACATATCATGGTCAAGTAGATAAGACAATGAGTCTCAGAGACTATTTAATAAAGTTATCTACACCTAGGCTATTTTTAAAATATATGTAGTAACTAACAAAATTTTTTCTTTGTTTTTAATCTAAAGAAATTTATCTAAGTATGCAGTATATATATATATATATATACATATATACATATATATGTGTGTGTGTTTGTGTGTGTGTATTTTACAGTAGGATATATGTGATGTATATATTATGTGGAAAAACACACTTATCTGTATGTATATTCAATGCTCAGTTTTCAGAGATCAATGGATATTTTCAGAGTCTCTTTCTCCTTTAAATACTGGGTTTCCATGTATTTAAATAACTGCAATCATTGTTATAAGAAGAAGATTTTATTTGTTATATCTAAAATGAAAAAGAATTCATGAGATTTTAGTATAAGGAAGAAATGTATTACTTTTCTTTCTGTGGCATTCAATGCAAAACTTAGTAGATCTGAGGTTCACAACTCAGATAAAAGCATGAGAATTGCAAAAGAAGCCTGCATCTTTATTTGCAGATGAGAAATGTGGTGTGATAATACACAGATTAATGGAAATGGGTTAATTTAAGCTAAAAGAGTAAGCTAGAAATAAGCTTAAGCTATTGACCAAACAGTATTGCAAATAATACAGTTTCTGTGTGTTTATTGTAGGACTGGGCAGAAGAGGAACTTCCCCCCAACAGATTGGTGCTCCAAAGTGTGCTAGATAAATCCACATAAAACCTTGAGAGGGCTTGGAAAGAAATTCTAGACACTATAAAACCATGTTTAGCAGCACTTTTTTTCCTGGATGGGCTCTACTTGCTGGTGCCATGCTTCGACTCCTTTAAGAGCAGCCTACCGGACTGATTCAGAGGTAGAGAAAATAAATAAGGCATGGTTTCAAAATGGTGGTTTCCTGGATTCACCAGCACAAATGACTCTGACTCTTTTGTGAGGTCTGGCTACAGAGCATTTAAATGGGTTTTGTGAAGTGCTATGACTTCCTTAATGGCAACACAGATCTGCTGTAACCTGACTCAAGATCTATGGCAGAAAGAGTAGCTCTCAGAGGCAATAAATGGACCTCTGTCATGTCAGACTGGGCAGAGCCAAAAGGCAAAGTGGCCTTTTAGTAAGGCGGCTTTGCAGTCTAAGAAACAGTCCTGGTCAGAAAAGGATAGATACACAATAAAGGCAGATTGAGATAAAAACAAAAACAAAAATACTCTAAATTGGTTGCAGTGTGTTTAAAATTGTACATAGGCTTAGAAGAGAGAAGAAAAGGAGAATTATAAAAAGAAGTAAATGGTTTTTTTAAAAAAAATAAAACAAAGTCTTTAAACTAGCAGAGTAAATTTGTAGGAAAATAAAAGAGTAAGAAAAATAAGCTATATGAAGATGGAAAATACACAGAGAGTCTGGATTATGTATATTATTGTGTTTTCTTTCAATTTCATTTTATGGGCTGTTAAGATAAAGCAACACATATGTTTAAAGGTGCCTTGACTTCAAAATAAGGATTTGTTGCTTTTAAAAAAAGAGATTCTGCTTTTGTTTTCACAGAGGATGAGAACCTGCGGAATTCTTTCTGAATAATCCATGAACTCCTCCAAAAATACTTCACCCAACAAAAAGCAGGTAACAGTTTGGAGACTGACAACTGAATTCCCTAAATGTTTGTTTTCATTTAAAAGCGGATATGAAATAAAGATGAATACTTTGCATTAGTATAGATCTTGGTCTATTGATACAAATTCAAAGTCAACATTGTTATATGTATATTTTTGATATTGATTAAAAATTTGTGTTTGTGCAGCCCACTTAAAAATGTAATGTATAATTAAAAATATAGGTTAATAGAGAATCATCTATAATAGTCAAGCTTGTAGCCATGTTACATTTTCTAGATATATAGGGATATATTTCAATTAGATATGTAGTCTTCAAATCTTTCAGAGGTCTTCAGAATATGGCATTTAAAATGTTTTAAGAACTTAGGACCTTTTATGACAAGGAGATACATCTGCTCCTGGTAGCACCAAAGTGGCTCCTTATGGAGTTTGCTAGCCATATGAGCAAGAAACTCCTTTTGCCTGGACTGCTTAATGTTATACTGTATAAACTGGACATGAAGGAGCCACAGAAAAATGACTGCTGAAGTTGCCTAAAGAAGGTGAGACAGTTCTTCAGTGTTTCTGCTTCATGAAAGTATCTGCAGAATATGCTGCAAAACACAGAAGAAAGTGACTAACAAATTGACAGTATAGGCAGAACTGTCTTTAAAATTTCCTGCTTCGTGCAAAAATCTGCCAGGTAATATGGACCTGTAGACTGAAGATGGATACTCCAGTGTTACAGAAAAACATTGGGTGACTGCCAGGGCAGTGATAAGTCTTTGTCAATTCTAGATTTTTGGAAGTTGCTTACAATGTACTTCCTGTGAACTTAGATAATATATTTCTGGAGTCTTTGATGGAGTTGAAGAATAGATAGCTCTAATTATAGTTTTCCTTAGTTATGTAAAAGATCAAGTAGATATTAATATTGTAGCTACAATTCTTGCTTGATACCTATTTTGTTATATATAGTTTTACTATGTTTAAATTAAAGCCTTCCTTTTTATTTAACCAGAAAAGGGGAGATGATATGGGAAGTCCTACAGTATATATTCTGCTTTTATTGGTTAATGGATAAAGAAACTGCTTTGAGCCTATAACAGTGCAGAACAGATCTAGACAGCGAAAACTAAACTGAATGCTGGGAGAAAGAAGGTGGAGTCAGGGAGAATCCATGTTCTCTGCCAGAGGTAGATGCTGAAAGCTAGATGGAACTTTACATAGTAAGCCAGAGCCACATGTTGATACACAGTTAATGGAGATGGGTTAAACTATAAAAGTAAGCTAGAAATATGCTTAAGGTATTGGCCAAACAGTATAGCAAATAATACAGTTTCTATGTGTTAATTGCAGGACCAGGCAGGACAGAAATTTCCTCCCAAAAGGCACAGACCATTGTTCATGGTGTCACCCTGGGCTAGATTGTTCCTGATTGTATATTTTTAAGAAAGTAGGTTGAACAAGCCATGGAGAATAAGTAAGCTAGCAGCATTCTTCTCTAGCTTCTCCTTTAGTTATTGCTTCCAGGTTCTTGCCTTGAGTTCCTTTCCTGACTTCCTTCATGATGAACTGTAAGCTGTAAGATGAAAGAAGCCCCTATTCCCTGAGTAACTATTGGTCATGTTCTTTATCACAACAATAGAAACCTAACCCAGATGGGGTTGGAGAGATGGCTCAGAGGTTAAGAGCATTGTCTGCTCTTCCAAAGGTCCTGAGTTCAATTCCCAGCAACCACATGGTGGCTCACAACCATCTGTAATGGGGTCTGGTGCCCTCTTCTGGCCTGCAGGCATACACACAGACAGAATATTGTATACATAATAAATAAATATTTAAAAAAAAAAGAAACCTAACCTAGATAACATTTACACCTATACATACAAGGTCATGACTTTCTCCGCATTATTAAGCTCTATTTGCTCACTGTGTGTTCTGTTTCTTAGCACAAGAGATATTCCTGGAAAAACAAGAGCTTGGGGAATGACCCAGCACGTAAAATTGCCTTGCAACTTGATTTTGACTCCTGAAACTCAAGTAAAACAGTGAGGGATGGTTGCACACATCTTTGATTTTAGCATTCCTATTGTGCTATGGGAGGTAAAGAGAGAATTGGCCAGAAGTTTGTAAGGAAGTTAATCTATAGTATGCAATGCAACAGAAATAACAAGAAAGGCCTTGTCTTTTAGGGTTTAAAAGGAAAACTGTAGTGTGTGTATTCATGTGGGGAGGCATACACACATGCCAAAACACATATGAAGGAGTCAGAATACAGTTTTCAGACATGAATACACAAGTAATAAGAAAATTAAAATACAAATTAAAACAATTGAAAAGGATTTATATTCTGCTGTAATAAAAATTAAACTGACTTGACCTCTATTCTTATGGGTAAAAAGGGTTCGACTCAGCCTGGGATCACATAGTTTATTGGTAAGAAATTAGTCTTACTTACTTTTGCATTTTCCAGGGACACATTGTAAATATACAGTAAATCTTAGTAAATGAATGCATGAAGCCAGCTTCAATCACTTGATGTCTGCCAGTATTTTCAGTTCTAAGCCCAGCACATGAATTTATTTTAAGAAGTTCTTTCTGTAGTAGCTAGAGTTCCTGCAGCAGACACCTTACTGATCTCCCATTAGAGTGACTTTTATAACCCTAGCATATGCAATTCCACTACTGTGGATATAATCTCCTGGTTTTTTCACAGCTATTTCATACAAGTTTTCAAAGAAATTATGTTGAAAAGAATGAATATCCACCCCCGAGAGGAATCATGTTGCTGCTTTGCTCTCCAAAATGTGAAGCCTAATTTTAATACTGACTGTAGATTGGATTCAAATACCATGACTGAAATTTTCATGTACATGTCTTCTTGCCTTTTAAAGTATTTGACTTTCTTTTATACTGATTTTCTTGGGATTTGTTGTTAATAATGAATACTTTGAAATCAGAATTATTTTAGAGGCAAGGAAAACAAGGTGCCATTTTGCAAACAAAATCCTTTGGTGATTTATTCATTTGGTTCCCACTTTGAATTATCACATCAAAAATACCTAAACCACAACCATGAATGAACTGGACCTTAATGTCTTGTCAAAGACTTTAAATTATTAATCATACTGTAGTCAATTTTTCAAAATAATGAAATATCTGAGAAACAAGGACTAGTGGAAGAATGTTTGAAATGTTAAGTCATGTTTAAAGCATAGGACAATGATGCAAACATACTGATTAAAGAAGTTGATTGTGGTTATGTTGCTCAAGCATGGGAAGGGTGGGGTTCAGGCTTACCTGGGGTTCAGGATGCTGGTCTTACCTCTGGGGAGGCTTCCTGCAGAGGTGTGAGCCAGAATCAGGTAGTTAGGAAATGAAGGGATCTTGGGGTTATGTTAGGAAGGGAAAGCATGTGTTGGGCGGGATGGTGGCTTACTTTGTTTTTGGGAAATTGACTTCCATTCTAAAGGTGTGGAAGGCTTTCACCAGAGGTGTGACCTGGGACGTGGAGATGATAAGAGGAGGGGAGTTGGAGCTATACTGGGTGATTCGGGATGGGTGGGGGCAGTATTATCTGTGGTTCAGGTTGATGATTAGGTTGAAGAATAAAGGTTTATGCCAGAGGTGTAGGCTATTCCCATGTATAAGCCTTCTACCCCATCAGGAGATACCCCCATCCCTCTGAGCTTGCTCAACATAAACCCAACAGCCCCTCCCAATCTTGTCACCGCATCTCCAATCACATCTCTGACCAAAGTCCTCTTCCCCACAGGTTAAACAAGCAACCTGATTCCAGAGATGAGGCCAACTCCCCAAAACAAGGAAAAACCTCCTACCTTATCAGAAGCTAGGCAGGAATTTGTACCTCAGAGCACCCAGGGCCATATCAAAGGACATACATATACATATTCAGAATATAAAACCAAAATTTGGGCAGTAACCCTCTGCCAAACCAGAGAACATCCAGACCATCAGAAGTCCAGGTTCCCAAATGGATTTAGACCCTCTAATCTGGTTTTCTCAACCACAGGTCACAGGATCCAGAAGACCTGAGAGGAAACAGAAACTAAAGAAGAAAAATTCACCCAACAAAGACGAATCCAGAAATTGTCACTCACCTATAATCAGTCCAAATTCAGATGTCTAAACATTATTGTAAGAACACAAACAGCAACAGTCAGAGCAATAATTCACCCCAAAGCCCAGCCATCCCACTACAGATATCCCTGAGTATTCCAACACAGCAGAGCATAAGAAAATATCCCTGAGTATTCCAACACAAAAGAGCATAAGAAAACAATCTTAAAACCAAATTTATGATGATTATAAAAGTCCTTAAAGAGGATATGAAAAGCTTACTTAAAGAAATCCAGGAAAAAAACACAATAATTGAAAGAAAATAACAAATTCTTTTAAAATACCAAGAAAACAAAGAAGAAACAAACAAACAGATGAAGGCAAGTAGGCAAAATATGAAAGTTGAAATAGAAGCAACCAAGTAAACACAAACTGAGGGAATTTAGGAAACAAAAAATCTTGGTTAATGAACAGGAACTATAGATACAAGCATCAACAGCAGAATTCAAGAATTGGTAAAGAAACTCAGGTATTGAAAATATAATACAATAAATCCATCGGTCAAAGAATATGGCTAAAAACTGTTAACACAAAATATCCAGGAAATCTGAAACATCATGAAAAAAAAAAAAAAAAAAAAAAAAACAAGCCTAAGAATAATAGGAACAGAAGAAGGAGAAAACCCAGAAAACAAAGAGAAAATGTATTTAACAAAATAATAGAAGAAAAGTCTCTACCTTAAATAAGGAAATGTCTATAAAGGTAAAATAAGTTTACAGAACACCAAATAGTTTATATCAGAAAAGAAAAGTTCCCATATCATATAATAATCAAAATATTAAATATACTGAACAAAGAAATAATATTAAAAGCTTCAAGGGAAAAAAGGACAAGTAACATATAAAGACAGACCTACAAGAATTACATTTTATTTTTTGATGTAGACTTTAAAAGACAAAAGGGCCTAGATGGGTGTCTCGCAGAGTATTAGAAACCATAGATGCCAGCCTAGACTATTATACCCCACAAATTTTTCAGTCACTATAGATGGATAAAACAAGTTGTTTCCATGACAAACTCAAATTTAAACAGTATCTACTAACAAATCCAGTCCTATAGAAAGTATTTGAAGGAAAATTCCAACTAAGAAAGCTAACTATACCTACATGCATAGGCAAGAGATAATCTTATACCAACAAAACCCAAAGAAGGGAAACACACATGTACACACATGCCTACCTGTGTACACCAATATAATAGCAGAAACAAAACAAACAGTGATCATTAATATTTCCCAATATCAATAGTTTCAACTCACCAATAAAAAGACAGAGGCTAACCAAAAGGATACAGAACAGGACAAATCCTTCTGCTAAATAAAAGAAACAAACCAAAACACCAAATATAAACATTTACCTCTGAGTAAAGGGTTGGAAACAGATTTTACAAGCAAATGAACCTAAGAAGTAAGCTGATGTAGTTATCCTAATCTCTAGCAAAATAGACCTCAAATAAAAATTAATAACAAAAAGTAGAGAACATTTTACACTCACCAAAACAAAAATCTACCAAGAAGATGTTTCAGTTTTGAGCATCTATTCCCCAAATGCAAAGGCACTCACATTTGTAAAAACTTACATCACACATCAAACCTTACACATTAATGCTGGGAAATTTTCATAACTCTTACCAGTGGACAGGTCATTCAAACAGAAATTAAACAGAGAAATAATGAAACTAATAAACATTATGACTTAATGTACCTAACAGATATCTACAGATTACTTCACCCAAAAGAATATACTTTCTTCCTAGGACCTCATGAAATCTTCAAAATTGACCACATACTTTTTCATGAAGGAAGTCTCAACAGATAAAACAAAAATGAAAAAAAAATCTTTATCCTATCAAAGCATCATGGACTAAAGGTAGATTTTGACAACAGAAACAAAAGAAAGTGTATGAACTCATAGAAATAGAAAAACTCTCTACTGAATTATCGCTGGATCAAGGAATAAATAGAAATTAAAGACTTCCTAAAATGTAATGAAACAGAATGCACAACATACTCAAATTTATGGGACATAATAAATGTAGTGTTAAGAGGAAAGTTCATAGCACAAAGTGACTGCATAAAGAAATTAGAGGATTCTTATACCAGTGACTTGATGGGACAACTGAAAACACTAGAACAAGAAGGGGAAGACATACCAAAGAGGAGTACAAGGCAGGAAATAATCAAACTCAGGGCTAAAATCAATAAAATAGAAACAAAGAGAATACAAAAAATCAACGAAATGATGCTAGTTCTCTGAAAAAAAAATCAACAAGGTAGATAAATCTCTTCTCCAAACAACTAAATAAAAGAGAGGGAATATCCAAATTAACAAAATCAAAAACAAAAAGAGGTACATAACAATAGACACCTAGGAAATCCAAAAAATCATTTGGTCATATTTCAAAAGCCTGTACTCTACAAAATTGGAAACTCTAAAAGAATGGATAATTTTGTCAATAGATATCACTTATCAAAGTGAAATCAAGATATGATGAACAATTTATATAGGCCTATAACCCTCAGGTATACAGAAGCAGTAATTAAGTTTCCCAACCAAAAAATCTCAGGTGATTTCAGCTCAGAATTTACCAGACCATTAAGGAAGAGCTAATAAAAATACTTCTCAAATTATTGCACCAAATAGAAACAGCAAGAACATTGACAAATTTATTTTACCAGGCCACAATCTCCCTGACACTCAAAATACACAAGTCTCAACAAAAAAAGAGAATGACAAATAAATTTTCCTCATGAATATGGAAGCAAAATACTCAACAAAATATTCACAAATGGAATCTAAAAGCATCCACATGATTAATTAGACTATATTCCAGAGATGTAATGATGGTTAAACACATAAAAATCTGAAAATATTGTTCACTATATAAAAAAAAACTGAAAGAAAAAATCCTTATGATCATTTCAATAGATGCTATAAAAGCCTTTGACAAAATCCAGTACCTTTTCGTTATTAAAGTTTTTGAGATCAGGGATACTAGAGTCATTCCTACCCATAATAAGGACAATATATAGTAAGCCAATAGCCAACATAAAATTAAATGGAAAGAAATTCAAAGCAGTTCCACTAAAATCTAGAAAATACCAAAGCTGTCCACTCTTTTCATATCTATTCAATATGGCACTCAAAGGCTTAGTTAGAGCAATAAGTCAACTAAAGGACATCAAGGCAATATGAGTTAGAGAGCAAGAAGTCAAAGTATCACAATTTTGATGATTTGATAGAACACAAAAGTGATCTCCAAAATTCTACCAGGTATCAAGGGCCTTTGGAGTCCAGTCCCAAGATACTCTCCAGGGTTCATATCAGATGCTACAGCAAACTAAAGGAATTTTTTGTTAGAGTATTTGAAGGCAAACTCTCTCACTCACATGCTGTTTCAAATACATCTATTTAGTTTTCTGCCTCTATTCTAATTCTATACTTCTTCTTTTAATTCCTCTTAGATTACTTCTTTTTATAGCTTTCAGCCTTATACACTTTACATTTCTTTAGTGAATTTATTTTCTGAATATGGTAACAAGGAAAAAGTTAGCTATAATTACAAAATCTTAAACTCCATCAGAGACCAGGAAAGAAAATAATATTACCTGAATAAACAAGAAGTACAAGCAAACAATTTCCAAAAAATGTGAGAATTGAAAGCTGACTTCTTGGACAACCATCCAAGGTTCTTGTGCAAAGCTTGGGAATCCATCTTTGACCTAGAGGCCTACCATATCTGCCAGACATTTCTGTGAAACAGGATATTCTGAAGGGCAGCTCTACCTTCTCTTGGCAAAGTTCATCAGTCCATTCTTTATGTCCAATTTGTATAGCATATTGTCAGCACTCAAGGAAAGAGCACTTTCTTATCCAGTGGCTAATTTTTGCCATGAAGAAAGTAAACTCCACGTGTAGTTTCTACAATGCTCATCATCTTCTTGGGAGTAGATTGGTTCTGCCAGGAGCACATATGTCTCATTGTCATAAAAAGCAAAAAAAGAACCTATGTTTTTAAAACATCTTAAATGCCATATTCTATACATCTCTGAAGTGTGTGAAGATAGCCTGTATATTTCTGATTGACCTTGAAAATACTTAATATGACTACAAGTTTGATTGTAATAGGTGACTAATTGCTAACCTGCATTTCCTTATTATTCTAAATAGTTAGTAACAATAACTTTCAAGTGTTATAAATTTGTATGACATTGCCAAATGACTTTCATAGGTACCATACCTTGAACAAGATGAGAAATGCATGTACACTATGTTCTAACAAAATAATATCATCTTTGTACCAATATAGAAAATATCCAACCCAATGTAAAATATTTAAACTAGTTGTTTTCTTGGTATAAAAGTAGATTCAATAATATAACTTTTAATTCTATTCTATATCTCCCTTATTTATTTTCAGGGTAGGTTCAATAATCTACTTTTATTTCCTACCATATCTATTTTCCCTCCCTTTTATTTTTTTTTAAATCTCTGAATAATCTCCTTTGTTTAACTTTCTTCCTAACTCTAAGCAATAACATCTTGTAATCATCCCTCCCCCCCGTAATGACAAATATCCATAACCCATTGAATGCCCCCAAATCATCCACTCCTCCTTTTGGGAATGTGAGAGTTATATTCTTAAATTTACTTTCTGCTGTCTAGAGACGATGGCATATTTAGGGGATTCTAGAAAGCTTGGGTTAATTGCCAAGTCCTGGGAGAGGTAGCTGTATCATTTATTATACAGACTCTGAATAGGATAGTGCAGGGCTTGCCTCAGGTCCTAGATAGAGTAGGTGGCAAGGCTGGATCGTCTCAGCTAGCCACCTCAAAATTGTCCTGAGCAGTTGTAGTCCAAAGTCAATCTATAGGTGGTGTTTTTCAGCTTACCGGTGTCATCATAGTCCTTGTGGAATCATCGTTGTGGGTATCAATCCTTATTTTGGAGATGTCAAATGTTCCTGTTAGACAGGGACTTAGTTTACAGCTAAAAATTTAAATATTTTAAATGTTATGTGAGCAGATATCAAAGAGGTTAAACGATAAATATTTGTTATGCACATTCAGAATACATGAACTTAATTCCTAGATACCTGATAGAGACTCAAACCTGAAATCATGTACAGGAATCAACATGAAGTCTTTTTCTAGAATTAATTAGTACTCTATATGACAATTAATATCATGATAAAACCTTTAAAATATATTTTTAGCATTAAAAATTTTTTAGATAATATTTATGCCTCAAGAAAAGCTTCAAAGACTCACAATATAACCAAAGGATTATAAGATTAGTAGCAATAAACTAATCCTTTAATTCTGTTTTTCTTCTGTTCCATATCAGGTGGCTTTTTCAACATGAGACAGAGATTTTGGATTTTACTTTAACAAGCATGCTTGGGTTTAGAGAAGGAGAGAGCCACATTCCAACTCCAAAGCCAGTTCTACTTTTTTTTTTTTTCTCGAGACAACGTTTCTCCGTAGCTTTTTTGGTTCCTGTCCTGGAACTAGCTCTTGTAGACCAGGCTGGCCTTGAACTCACAGAGATCCGCCTGCCTCTGCCTCCCCAGTGCTGGGATTAAAGGCATGCGCCACCACCTCCCGGCCCAGTTCTACTTTTTAATTGGACCAGGACTACATAAAGACTATTTGCATTGTATATTTGTAGAGAATAAAATAAACAAACATTTGGGAAGGTTTATGAAATTTTTCAGTTGGAAATATACCAATAGGCTAATTTTACTATTTTTCTTGGGACTTTTTTCTGGATAATTTGTCCTTTTTTTCATATGTCTCATTTGTCCAGTGGTCTTCGGATTCTGCTTTATTCACCTCTACTAATCAAGGGGTGTCTTTTGTTCAAATCTAATTTTTTTTTTATCAATTTTGATGGTATCCATAGCATTACTTTTTCTGTGGAAACAAAAGCAAAATTCTTTCTATAACAAAACACATGTTTTGGCTTCCATTCTGAGGTTAACACACTTTTAAAGTATACCAGCAGGTTTAGTTTCATAGTTTTTTCCTACTAGCCAATGTCTCTCCGCAGCTGTTATTCCTTTCATGTTAGCATTTAGAAAATTCAAAGTTATTGAAGCATTATGCAACCTGTTTCTGGGGGTCTTTATCACCCCTTTCTGTTTATTTAACATACGCTTTAGAGTTTGATTTTATTGTAACTGTGTACCCCATAGGACTGTGTGTCAAGCCTGTAATATGCTTCATATTATAATAAACAAAAAGCACATCTGAACAGAGAACACAGGTGGTGAATAGACTGGCTGAGCACAGTTGCAGCCGCTAGCTTGTATCCATGAGATGAGAGTGGCAGTCCAAGGAGCAGGTAATCCACAGTGGAGAGATAGATAGATAGATAGACAGACAGACAGACAGACAGACAGACAGACAGACAGATGATAGATAGATAGATAGATAGATAGATAGATAGATAGATGATATAGATGATAGATAGATAGATAGATAGATAGATAGATAGATAGACAGATGATAGATAGACAGACAGATGATAGATAGATAGATAGATAGATAGATAGATAGATAGATAGATAGATACCACTGTTTGAAAAATCTACAGGAGATTATGCTGAAAAAGCACTTGTGGTGGAGGCTGCCAGAACCAGCTGGTCTAGGGCTGCTAAGTCCTGTAGACTTTGGAGCCCAGTTGATTCTGGAGTTTGGGTGACAGCTGGAGACTGTTTTAGAGAAGCAAAAACAGGAAAATTCCAAACTCACTCAGAGGCTTGGGGAAAAAAAAGAAAAAACCTAGTTAAGTGGGGTGGTGACTCCAGAGGGAGCCCTGCATGCACTCTGGCTAGAGCCCCATGTGTATTTCTGGCCTGTACTAGTGGCTACAAAGCAACAGCAAGAAGTTTTCTTATGAACTGATGCCCTTAAGTTGGGAAGCAATATGTTGCATAAGTTCTAATAGGTCTTAATAACAAAAACTCGGAGTCTGAAATAGGGGTAAATGATGAGAGATCAGAGAGATAAAGGAGAAAACCACAGCCATCTTACTGGCTCAACTTCCCAGTGAAAAAGAGACTGAGTTCCCCTCTCCTCCCACCTTTACACTTCCCCTCTCCATCCAGCCTTATCACTTCTTGTCTGTCTGTACAAACTTCCAGACCTCTGTGATTAACTACACCTTCTGATCATCAAGCAATCTTTATTTGTACAAATAAGATATCACTACAAGTCTTTATAGACCTTAAGAGAAAACCTGAACAAAAATACTCAACTTCATATGGAAAAATAAAAAAATCCAAGATAACTAAAACAATCCTGTATAATAAAAAACTTCCAGAAGTATCACCATCCCAGATTTTAAAATCTGTTACAGGGCTATGGTGATGAAAACAGCATTAGCATAAAAACCAGCTTGAGACTCATGTTAAGATAGTGTGCCCAGGCCGGGCGATGGTGGCGCACGCCTTTAATCCCAGCACTCGGAGGCAGAGGCAGGCGGATCTCTGTGAGTTCGAGACCAGCCTGGTCTACAGAGCTAGTTCCAGGACAGGCTCCAAAGCCACAGAGAAACCCTGTCTCGAAAAACCAAAAAAAAAAAAAAAAAAAGATAGTGTGCCCAATCATAACACTATCTGGAACTCCAGGAACTAAAGGCAGAATGACCCAAAGAACCAAGATAGAACCAAACATAAGTGGAGAGGAAAAAAAAAAAAGTCAATGAAATGATTCCTAATGCTATTCTGCTATACTCATAGATTGATGCTTAATCCAGTAGTCATCTAATCCAGCCACTGACGGAAATAGATGAAGAGACCCACAATCAAACATTAGGCCAAGCTTTGGAAATACTGTTGAAAAGAAGAAAGCATTTTTTCAAAGACATCACAAAAAATTCCACAGAATCAACTAACCTGGCGTCATCGATGCTCAGAGACTAAACTGACAACCAGGGAGTCTGCATAGGATTGACCTAGGTGCTCTGCATACATCTTGTGGGATTCCTAACATTGGGAACAGGCTATCTCTCAATATTTTGGTGGCTTTGGGGATCCTATTCTTCATACTGAGTAACCTTGTCCAGTCTTAATAAAAAGGCAAGGTGCTTAGTATTACCACAACTTGATCTGCCATGTTTTGTCGATACCCCTAAGAGGCATTTACGTTTTGCATATGTATGGAGGAGGAACAATGGTGGGGTGGAAGGGAGGTGAATGAGGAACTGGGAGGAGAGAAAGCAGAGGAAACTGTGGGTGGGAATTTAAGATAAATAATAGATAAAGGTATAAATAAATAAATAAGTAAATGAATGAATGAATGAACACATAAGTCAATGAATGAAAGAAAGAAAGAAAGAATTAATTAATAGGGGATTGGAAGAATCTGATTGTACAATATTACCTTAAAATTAGGAACAGGGTTGTTAATTTTTTCCTATATAGAAACTCGAATGGTTGCCACAATCACAGCCAAGTGTTTATATGCACATAAGAATTGTGACAGGACAAGAAATGTTTCTGAAGCAGTGTGTTTTGCAACTAATGGCTTGTCTCTATGATTGAGGTTTTGTTTGGTTTGGTTTTGCTTTTGGCCACAAATCACTATGGTTATGTAATATTTCAATATGGACATTTAAAAATATGTTCAAACAACATAATATGAAATGTAACATTTCTGTTTTCTTTTTTAAAATAATTTTTAAAAAGATTTATTTTTATTTTATGTGAATGGGTATTTTGTCTCCATATGTGTCTATGCATCCTGTGCATGCCGGGTACCCACACAGGCCAGAAGAAAGTGTCAGATCATCTGGAACTGGACTTAGAAATGGTTATTAGCACCGATAGGGATAACAGAAAACCACTGGGGTCCTCTGCATGAGACTAAGTATTCTAAACCACTGAGACATCTCTCTAGCTTCATTCCTTTTAAACAAAAGACATTTCATCATAAATGAGTAAGGGAGTACGTGCAAATGAGCACAAGCACTAGCAGAGTCCCAAGAGCCAGAAATGTTGGGTTCCTAGTAACTGGGATTACAAATGGTTGTGAACTGCCTGATGTGGTTCCTAGGATCCAAATTCAGGTCCTCTGTAAGAGCAAGCAGTGTGTACTCTCAGCTGCTGAACCATCTCCCCAGCCCGTTTGCTTCGTCTTTCATTTGAGAATCCATCTTTAATCTACTGCACCTGTCCTTACACTGTAACACACAGCCATGCCCTAACACTTAGAGAATTGTCTACCCCTATGCTTACAATGAGGTGTTAGTTCTGCCTAATTTTGCAGAACTTTCAGTCTTGTACAATTATACTTTCTACACTCAGAGATTTTAATTTTGTGATAAAGGTAATACAATGTTTGGCAAAGAATATGCTGTATTTTGCCCTTTCTAAGCTGAATCTAAGTCCCCTGGTGGTTTATGAAGCAATGCCTTTTCTTCCCCACTGAAGACAGTTTTGTACCTGCCTTAGAGTGAAAAGTATATTCTGCAATTTTTAGGGTTAAGTGAATATTATGTTTTTCTGTCAATTCCTTTTGATTGCTATGGCATTACAAACTCATGCTTTTGAGAAATAATTTTTAGAAGATTCTTGATTACCTGTTAGTAATAGTAAACTACTGAAGTGGAATTATTTTGCCATAAATTAAAACTGCTAACATCTGTTGGTTTCTACTTCAATTAATTTGGAATATATTTTTACATGCATTTAACCTATGTATCTTTGACAGTGAGAGGTATGCTTCTCATAGAAACAAATAAAGGGTCCTGATTTTCCATGCAATCTCCTGGTCTGTCTACTGACAAGGGAACTAACATTTAGAATTACCATTGAAAGACACACATTTGTTGCTGTCATCATGTTTTTGTCGTGTGAAGTACCTGCTTAATTCTCATTTGTTTATTTACTATACTAGAAAAGTTCATTCTTCCTGTAGTTTCATGGATAAGCTTATGTTTCTCTTCTCTGCGTATAATTTCTTCAAGTTATCATGTAATGTTAGGTAGTAGTCATGAATTTCTTTCAATTTTTACCATAATTTTTTATTCCTCTTTCAATTATGAAGGGTAGCTTTGCTAGGTATGGTACTCTAAGTGGTTGTTGTCTTTAAGAGCTTTTCTTTACATCTTCTCCTAGGTGTTAGTTTCTTTTGAAATATCTACACTTATTCTCATTCATTTCCACTATATGTAACTGGTACTCCTTTCAGCTTTTTACATACTTTATTTGTTTTGCATATTTTGTGTTTTTTTCTATAATATATGGATAGGTAATTTACTAGTCTTAGATGTTTAGTATTCTAAATCCCTCTTCTAACTGGATAACCACCTTACTCCTTAGGTTTTACAATTTCCTGTTGTGGTTTTATTGAATATATTTTCTATGCCTATGGCATGAAATTCTTCTTCTTCTATGCCCATGATTTGTATAATGTGTAAATGATGATATGTTCCATGGATGTCATATGTTCTGTCTTTTTTCTTACTGGTTTAACTTTATTATTGTCATAATGTTCTAATTCATCACTTTGTCCCCAAATCTTGATTTTTTCCATTTATCCCACTGTATACTGAGGAGTTTCTTGTTCTTTTTTAATTTATTGAACTTTTATTTTTAGTGTTTTAGTTTATTTTTCCAGTATTCCACATCGTTTTGGCTTCTTAATCCATTTTGGTTTTTGTTGTTGTTGTTGTTTTCTCTGAATTATTCAGTACCCTGTTTCTTCATTGGTGTATCTAAAAACACTTAGAATCATTCTTTGTATCCTTAGTCTCAATTTAATCTAATTCACTCACAATGGAGGTTCCTCTTATAGGTATGTGTGTTTAACTGAGAATACCCACAGAGGTTAGGTAAATAGTAAGGGACAAAGAGGAAAGACATAATCTTCTAAGAAAATAAAATATAGCATGGTTTTATATAGGAATAAAGGAGAAATTATAATGGGAGAAATAAGAGAAGTGAGGAATCGAACAAAAGAGTGGAGCAAAGATTATAGGGAATACTAAAGGTCTTTTGAAAAATTAAAGTAAATTTGCTGCTCTAGAAGCTCCCTAAAATATAAGTGTATTTAAAGAAGTTTAAATAGAGATACTACATAATAAAGGGGTACAATATCCCAATGAGACACCATATGCCACCAAATAAAACTTCTAATATAAAGAATGAGTTATTTATTCTTTTTTTGAGTTGTTAGCCAATGTAGTCCCATAGACTACCCAGCCAATTACAGTGTACAGCCTATGCTGTAACTGGTGATTAACTGGAAATTTTACCCCTACTGACTAGCTCGCATTCACAGTGATGAAAGGTTGTATATATTACTATCAGAAATTAATAATTCTAATCATTTTCAAGCTCAAATCTTGAAGCTGCAGTAATGACATGCATATCCATTAATGCAATAATGGGACACATGTTTTGGGAGTAACAAACCACTTAAAAATGGATTTAAGCCATGTGATTTAGATAAAACAAGTATCAGACACTAAATAAGGCCAAGGATATAAAGGTAGGTGGCATATGTGCTAGGGAAAACCCTACTAGTATTCTTATAATAAATGAACTTAGTAATAAAACAACTTCTACTGGTTCATTGCATACAGATCAGAACTAGTTCCAGGACAGGCACCAAAGCTACAGAGAAACCTTGTCTTGAAAAACCCACCAACCAACCAAACAAACAAAGAAACAAACAAGCAAGCATTTTTTCCCACCCTACAGAGTTAACTTCAGACAAAACCAAACATGTTTCTCCACTTTTAAATCAAAATAATTCTCAGTATTTTGCTAGCTTGGCTAACTATTGAGCCAGGCACACCCTGTTCTTACAATGTTAAAAGGTATAAAAAACACATATTTTCAAGGACAGAAATATTGTTCAAAATTTAACAAAGCATATTTACAGAAATAGGGGTGATTTTGCATAAGCTGCTTGCATACAGTTAGCTTGCATTTCTGTAACTGTTCCCTTTGCCTACAGAAAAGTTCTGCATGCCTAAGTTTCTCTATAAGGGCAAACTTTGATAAGGCATTCCTTTTCTATCATGCAACACTCTTATTAATGTTTTCTCCCCCAAATTGAGAGACAGAGTTAATACCTCCTGAGTTTCTTCCTTATATGTGCCCATTAACTTTTATTGCCTCTAATACTGTCAGTACTGAATCAATGAAGTTCCCAGGGTCTAGAGTAACAGCTGGTGTTTCCAGATTTAAAAAACCCATGAAGCATCGGTTTCCAAAATTTTAGCGAAAAATATTTGAGAAAAAAAAATGTGTTTTCCAAAAATGATCACACCCCTCCCCTGCATGACTGACAAACTGATATTACAATTTTTCAGAGAATCATCAACGTTTAGAGGGAGAGGAGAGTATACAAGCCACAAGGTCCAGCAGTATTCTTCTCTGTCTTCAGGTTTGTAGGAGGAGGGCTGCTTGTTATTCCTGGCTGCCCAGCTAGCTTAGACCCAAATAATCACACAGAAACTGTATTAATTAAAATACTGCTTGGCCCATTAGCTCTAGCTTCCTATTGGCAAACGCTTATATTAATTTAACACATTTTTATTAATTTGTATATTGCCATGTGGCAGTGGCTTACCAGCAAAGATTATAACAGGCATCTGTCTCAGGCAGAGGATCCATGGCTTCTCCTTCCATCTCTTCTTCCCAGCACTCTGTTTAGTTTTCCCTGTCTAGCTCATTTCCCCTATAGCTCTGTTATAGGCCCAAAGCAGTTCCTTTATTAACCAATGAAAGAAACACATAGAAAGAAAGAATTCTTACACCACTTGCCAAGCGAAAGAACATCTCCATGTGTTTTGTCTTGCAGAGACCCATTGGAAAAGCATTCATACATTGATCTAAACATAGGCCACATGGCTCCTTCCATCAGTGACACTATGTACAAGGCCTGCTCAGGCCGGACAAAACTGGATGTGGGCATGTCATGTCCAGGGCCAAGGGGCTATTAAGAATAGAGAGATTCTGGGAGAGGGGAATAAAGTTCTTTTTAGTAGAGTGCCATTGTGTTTACCAATTATACTTCAAAACAGGCCTGATCAATGTTCAGGAGTGGTCAACCAATACAAACAAGAATTCCTTTTTATTTTGTTTTGTTTGGAGAAAGAGAAAGTAAGATTTGGGTAGGTAGAAAGGTGAGGGAGGCTCTTGAAAGAGACAGGGTACAGAAATGAATAGGATAATAAGATATTGTATAAAATTCTCAAAGGACAAATAAATATAATTTTTTCCAAAGAATTATATTATCTTGTTTATTCAGGCTTCTTGTGTTTTTACATTGAAATTTGTAGAGTTTAGATTAAAGTTTATGATTGGCTTCTTTTAATCATCCATATTCTTTCAGTGAGAGTGAAAGTATTTTTAAAAAGGGGCTATGTCACAGTAGAGGTGAAGTGTCATTTCTTTCTGTTGAACTGGGAGTATAGCTAAATAAGCAGACTTTTAGGAAACATGTTCAGGACATTAGACTTGATCTTCTAATGCTATTTAAGGGTACCATACCCTAACCATACTTATGGTTTCTATTGTGATAACTCACCAAGGTCAAAAGCAACTCAGGAAGGAAAGGATTCTTTTCACCTTAGATCTTCTAAGTACAATACTGAGGGAGACTAGGGCAGGAACTAAGGGCAGCTTGCAGGTAAGAGATAATAAAGAGTCATGGAAGAGTTTTCCTTATGTCTTGACCCAATGGCTTGTTTAGCTTACTCTTTTATAGCACTCAAGAACACCAGCTCCAGGACAACAATGTTCACAATGAGTTAGACCCTTCAATCCAGTCACCAATCAGTAAAATGCACCACAGGCTTGTCCATAGGCCAATCTGGTGGGGTCATTTTCTTAACTGAAGTTTCTTGTTTTCAATCAATTTTAACTTGTGTCAAGTTGATATAAACCACACCCAGGACAAATACTATGTGAGGAAACAATTAAAACTAAAGGATGGGTCCACTTCAAAAATATAATTGCAAGTTTAGTGTCAGTCACCCCTTCAAATCCAACTTTTATGAAAGAGGCAATATTGTGTGTTCTAAGAGTCTAATTGCTAAGGAATGGAAATGGAAGAGTAAAATTAGTCTAGACATTGGTATTAGTGTGAAAAAAGATCATGGGGTGGAAAAATAAGACATGCAAGAAAAATAAAGTGAGAAGGCAATCCTGAATACAGGTAGAATAAACAGAAAATTAAGAAAAAACATGCAGTCATTGCAACCTAACATACCCCAAGCCACTGGGGAGTCTAAACTGGGGAAACAAGCCCCTGACCAACTCCAAATATTCTATCATTTCTCAAGAGAGACAATAAAAAGGAGAATAAAGGAGAGAAAGGAAGAAAAGAGGAGTAGAGAAAAAGAGAGAGGGAAAGAGAGAGAGGAGAAAGAGAAAGAGAACTCATTAAATTCACATTAGATATAAAAGGAAGGGACAGAGTTATAGGTGAAATGCAGGGTCTAACTGTTCTCTCTGGTCTGGATGCTGCTGTCAGACTTCCTGCTGGATGTTCTTATTACTCTCACAGATGCTATTCATACTCCTAGGCAGTGAATGCTGATCTTATTCTGATGATGTCTTTCATTGGTCAGGTTGTGAGTGCTGGTCATTTTCTTGGGCAGTTCTTCCTGTTATCAGGGAAAGAGTTTAGAGACTGTTTTTTTTTTCTTCTATTCTATGGCACAGACCATTTATCCATCTTGCTGCATAGTATACATAGAAGCTTTTTCTTTGCTTTCTGGAGGTATACTGAAGTCCAGGTTTCAAACCACTGTGCTGTGATACTTGTTCTCAGTTCCCAGACTGCACAGTTTTAGAGATGGCCTTTTCCTTCTAAGATGGACTTTCCCACTGCCTCCCTTCTCTCTGCCAGTGTAACCACTGCAGGTGACTTTTATTCTCTCTCTCGCCTCTCTCACCTTCTCTCTCTTTTCCTCCACTCCTCCTCCCTTCTCTTTAAAATGTTAGTTACTTAAATTACAGGGCATGCTCTCTGAGGCTGTCTGTCCTAGTCTGTATTTCCAATCATCTGCATTCAAGTTTGTTCTCAAACAAGGCTAAGCTTTCTAAGATGAACTCTGCTCTTCTCTTTTTGTTTTTCTCTGTAGAGTTCCTTCTTTTATTCTGCAGATAAAACTAGAGATTCTCCACCAGGACTCACTCTTAGGATTGCTGTTCTTCAATTTTGCTTTCTACTCAGCACAGATCCTACCAGACTGTGGCTAGATGTTATGTATCATCTCAGAAATCATGGAGGGGGGGGGGGCTTTCATGAAGCCTTTCATAATGTCTTAGTTAGGGTTACTATTGCTGTGATGAAACACCACAACCAAAAAAACATAGGGTGAAATGAGTTTATTTCATTCATAGTTGCATATAATAGTTCATCATCAAAAGCTGTAAGGGCAGAGACCTAAGCAGGGCAGGAACTTGGAGAAAGGCGCTGATGCAGAGTCCATGGAAAAGTGCTGCTTACTGATTTGTTCATCAAGGATTGCCCAACCTGCCTTCTTATGGAATCCTAGATTTTCAGCCTAAGGATGACACCAACCACAACAGCCACAAAGGATTAGGACCAGTTTTATCGACCACTAATCAAGAAAATTCCCTACAGCCAGATCTTATAGAGGCATTTTCTCAATTTAGGCTCCCTCCTCTGATTCCATTAGCCTGTGCCAAGGTAACCTAAAACCAGTAAACACACACAATACCTATGATTTGCTTTTCCTTAAGAAAGACCTGTCCCCATATCCATGTAAAAGCATCTTATCCTTTACCTTTGGAGAAACTGTCATCCACCACATTTTGTGTCAGTAGTCTGCACAACACCTTTAGCAGTATAAGCCAGCAGGCAGCGGGAGGCTCCAACTTGATTCCTCCTTGATGTCTCTGTTTCCTGTATTCAGGGTGTGGAATCTTCAGCAACAGGCTTCCTATAGTTTTGGTGGACAACCAAGAAAGCTGGCAATAGGATGTATTGTCTCTGAGAATCTTCTGGGAGTTAGTTTTCCAGAAACTCATGGGGAACCTCACCCTACCTACCACTGGTAGTTTCTGTAGAAATCCTCTGATTTAATCACCTACGCAGAGTACTTCTGTTCAAGCTCCTTTTAATAGAAATCACATTTTAGTTAGCAGATAAAGTAGCTTATTTTGATATTATTTTGCTTCTTAGTTTTGGTTGGCCTTCTCCACCACATTCACATTCCTATTTCTCTAGCCTATCCTGCTTTAGACATTTATTCCATTAACATTTGATTTCTCCTAACAATTTACATATGTTTTACTATTCTCACCACCCAAGCCTCTTTGTCTCGCCCTATGTCTCCTGGCTCCTTTCTTACAGCACCATCGCTGCTGACACTTACGCTACGCAAAATCGAGTCTATGAGCAGTCTATGTGTTTGTATATCTGGGTCTTGTTACCTGATTCAATCTAATGTTTCCTCTTGCATCCGTTTTCGGCCAGTTTTGTTTTTCCTAAGTGCTGAACAGAAGAACTTCATTTTATAAATGTATCAAGTTTCCACAAACTGCTCATAAATTGATGGAGGCTAGGTTGATTACATTTCCTGTCCTTTTTGCACAGAGTAGCAACTAACGGAGATGTGAAGGTATCTCTTTTGTAGTATAGTCCTTAGGGTCCGTTCTCAGGCATGATGTAGCTTGGACATAAGATATGTGTACTTTTGGTTTTTGGAGAACTATTTCCATTAGTTTCCATAGTGACTACACCAATTTACTCTCTTTACAGCAGTCTGTGAAGGTTTACTTTCCCCAGATTCTTTTCAACATTTTCTGTCATTTGTTTTTTTTTAATAAAGGTCATTCTTACAGAGGAGGGACAAAAGCTCAGTGTAGCTTTGATTTGTATTCCCCTGATTGCTAAGGGTGTTAAATCATTTTCTGAAAAAGGTGTATTAGCTATTTGTGTTTCTTCATTTAAGAACTCTCTGTTAAACTCCACAACCCATTTTGAAATATTTTTACATTTACCCAGCTATTTGCATGTGTGTGGGAGATGGGGAGCAGTGAATGCCACAATATGTATGTAAAAGCAAGAAGATAACGTTTGGGTGTTGATTTTATTCTTCTGCCATTTGAGTTCCAGAGATCAAACTGAGGTGGTCAGACTTTCTTGGAAATGCTAGTCTATAGCCTATTTTCTGTTTGGGGTATGTGTTAGACGCTTGTTCTTTTAAACTTCTTTTATTTTGGAAATATTAGTCTTATGCCAGGCATAACTGATAGCTTTGTTTTCTATCTTTTGTTTTGTTCTCTTTTTCTCATTCTGTAGCCTGGCTTTTTATTTGGTTGGCTGTTTCCTTTGTTACATATACAAATGTCTTTTAGCTTCATCATGTCCCAGATGTCATTTATTGGCCTTATTTCCTGAACAACCTGAATCTAGTCCTTACCTATACTTATGGTTTATAATATAAATCCTTCATTTTCTGTAGTAGTTTCATCTCTTATGGACAGATCTTGTGGTTCAAGGACTTTTAATCTTTTCGGTAGGTGTGTGTTATCCCTCAAACTGGCTGCTCTGGCTGCCATTCCACTCTAAATCAGTTTATCAGAAAGTGCACCCACCCCAACCCATGTCATCGGCTGTCACTTCCTCGTGACTGCGATAGTTATTAGATGGGGTCAAATATCATCTCTTCTCATGGTCATCTCATAATTCATGTGACTTTATCATGGAATTTTATTTGTACCTCAGAGAGCCACACATTGCTCAGGCTGTGTTCCTATATAAGGGCTCCTCCTACTGTGCCATTATGTAATGACTGCTCCCACTGTGTCCCTTGTAATCCCACCCTCTACTGTGGCTCCTTCTACTGTATCCCTATAGAATGCCTCCTTTTTCTGGGTCCCTATGTAATACCTTCTATTCTGTCCCTTTGTTGGGAAATTGTCTCCTGCTTTGCTCTTCAGTTGTATATAATTGATTCTGAACACATTTTTATATTTGCCTTAGTTCCTTTCTTCTGGCTGTATACACTTATTTTGCAAGAATGTATGCACACACATGTAATCTGTTTTTCTCTTTCTCTCATTTTAACCTACATACATTATATTGATTGACAAAATTGTAATATACCTCTACATAAAAATAACTTTTAGCCTTTTATAACATATTCTTGATCACATTCATTAATTTAGAAAGTATCTTTGATAACAAGTCACATACTCAAAAATTTAATAGTGAAATAGGCAGATTCAGTTTCTACTGCAGAATTTTAAAGAATCATAGATTTAAAAAAATCACTACTCTCTTATTAAAGGCTCTCACTATAAATGTTATATCTGAATTTTACCCTGCTGCTGGTCCTTTCATACTCCAACTGGCCCTAAATAATTCTTGTGTTAATTTTCAATATCTAAGATTTTTAATTAAAAATGTTCTATTGCTCTCTGTATCTTTCTGACAAGGGAATTTCCACAGCAACATACTCAGGGTGAATTCCCAGCTTTGCTTTACTGGGCAAAGCTATATGTGTGTACTGAGTTTCTAGGCATGTTTATTACCTGGTGGGTTCCAAGAGAAGATTGTCTAAAATACTCACTCAGTTTTTCCACAGCAATTGGCTAGAGTCTAAATATTTTCTATTTCTCTCCACCCTAGTTTCTAATCTTATTCTGTTTCTTCATACTTCAGTGCTCCTTCCTCAGCATGAAATATCAATTTTTAGGACAAGTGCCCACAGCTTTGTAAAATTTGCTGAACCCAGTCTCTAGCCAAAAGTAGTATTTCTCTCCTCAAGACAATACTGCATATCTTTTTTTTAATTCTTCTGATTTTACAGTATGTGCTTCCTTAAAAATTAATATTGAATTATATTCTTCAAAAATTTCTACATGCAATAGACATGTACAAGTCAAAGCAGTGAAACATTGTTAATCTCATGATGTGGGATTCCCCTGTGTATGCTGTGAATAAGTTTTACTACCGTTGGTTAATAAATAAGCTACTTCAGTCAATAACAGGGCAGAATGAAGCCAGGTGGGAAATCTAAACAGAGATACAGGAGATACAGAGAGAAAGAGAGAGAGAGAGAGAGAGAGAGAGAGAGAGAGAGAGAGAGAGAGAGAGAGAAAGGAGAGAGAGAAGGTAGGTGGAGTCAGAGAGATGCCTTGTAGCTGTCAAAAGAGAAAAACGCCCAGAACCTTTACCAGTAAGCTATAGATGAATAGAAATGGGTTAATTTAAGATGCAAGAGCTAGCTAGAAATATGCCTGAGTCATTGGCTGAACAGCATTATGATTTATACAGTACTGTGTGAAATTTTTAGTCTGGGCAGCCAGAAGCAAATAAGCAGTCTCCACCTACAATCTCATATGTTTTGATCTGGTATTTTCTAATTTAATTGGTTTATAAGACATGGATCCCAGATCCCATCTTCACACCGGATTAACAGACTGTATTTCTTCTACTATGATCTCCTTCAGTTATTAGTTACTTCCTTATGCTGAATAAGATAAGGTAGACAGAAGGACTTTGGGAGTAAGATAATTATTGGAATGAACTAATTTATAAAACACTGCAACCATGGTTGGCTTTAGAGATCTGGTTGCACATGAATGAGGAACTTGCATTTGTACATATTGGATGTAATAAGTTATATAGCTAAAGAAATGTGCTTGGAGTCTGAACTAACCGGGTGAGTTATTTCTTCCCTTGGCATTGAATATGTACCTGGCTTTGAGTTATAGTTAAATAAATTCATCTGATCCCAGCTAGGCCTCCTTAAAAAACTTAGGGTATTTTAGAACACATTGAGCAAACAAACAAGAGTCTTATATATTTTTTTTTATGACATCCCTTGCAGGAGTCATTACATCTTTCAGGCCAAGTACTACTTAATCATTTAATGAGGAGTTCAATGGTTCTTAACCAAGCATACCTCATCTGGAAAAATAAAAATCCTCACTTCAAATAGCTCTCCCAAAATAAATAGGCAAAACATTACTGGAGACAGAATTTTGGGATGGATGTTTGTTTTGCTCTGTATTTAGTTAACTTTGTATTCTGAAATAATTTTAGAACTGCTTAAGAATTTTTAAAATAACAGCCTGTTCCTGTGTCCCCTGGCCAAGGTTTACTGATGTTCCTATCTTGTTACCATAGCACAATAATCAAAACTACCAACAAACACAGCCACGATGTCATTTTAAATGAAGCTGTGTGTCTCTTTCTGGCCTCACCTTTTCTTTTGACTGTTAATCTTTCCTTTTCTGCTCTAGGGTCTACTGCAAACAGTTTTCATGCTTCCTTGATTTCCTCCAATCAGTGTTTTCCAATCCTTTATGCCTTTCTTGACCTTGAAATATAAAAAAAGTCTGAAAGATTAGTCTACAGAATATCTCTACTGTGCTTAGTGCCTTTTCTTTACCATACTGTGACTGTGCATTACTGGGAGAAATGGGAGAGAGGAGTGTGCTTTCCTGCATTCTCCTCAAAGTAACAATGTCTTACTGCTATGTTAACCATTACACAACTGGGGTTTTCACCAATGAGCTTTTTCTCTTCTAGTTTCATTTAATTTGGGCTTGTCTTTCTGGATTATACAAATAATCCATCTTCTGAAATTTAAATCCATTACTTTTAATCATCTAACAATGATTCACAACTATGACTACTATTATTATTTCTTGATTTTTGTGATAACTATTTATTTCTCTTATTGTGCAGTTATTTAAAAATTTTTGTGGTCAAGAATGTTACTCTCTTTTAGTGTTACAATCCAATCCTGCCATTCAAAACAAATACTTTGTTCAGAATATTCTTCAACAACCATGAAATGATTTGGGATTTTTGCTGCCTTAAATAAAATTTCTTATTTGGGATAGTTTAAAATTCATAGTTGAGTTAAGAAAGTGGCAGTGGAGTTGTCATATTCATATAGTTTTCAAAGTTACCAGCAGCTTCTGTTAGTATGGCTTACTTGTAATATGAAAGCTAGTTGATCCAAATTTATTCCGGAGATCTTGTCTTTTTCTTGTTCCTAATTGGATCCATGTATGTCTCTCTTTCGGTCCTCTTTGTGGTCTAGGTTCTCTATGGTTGTGAGCTGTTGGGTGGTTATCCTTTGCTTTATGTCTCCACTTGTGAGTGAATATATACTGTATCTGTGTTTCTGGATATGGGTTACCTCATCCATTACGTTTTTTCTAGTTTCATCCATTTGCTTATGAATTACAAGATGTCGTTATTTTTTTTTTTTTTACTGCTGAGTAGTATTATACTGTGTTAATGAACCACATTTCCTTTTCCATTCTTTGGTTGAAGGGAATCTAGGTTGTTTCCAGGTTTCTATTATGAATAATGCTGCTATGAACATAGTTGAGCAAATGTTCTTGTTGTATGATTGAGCATCCTTTGAGTATATGTACAAGAGTGGTACCGCTGGGTCTTGGGGTAGACTGAACACTTCATGATAACAGTCTTGAAGAGAGCAGGGGTACAAGGAACATACCTAAACATAATAAAGGCAATATACAGCAAGCCAACAGCCAACATCAAACTAAATGGAAAGAAACTCAAAGCAATCCTACTGAAATCACAAACAAGACAAGGATGCTTGGCTTTTAACCAATGTAAGAGATCTCCTTCAGGATAGCACATCACAACTCTTGGCCACCACTTGTCAGGCTCTTCTGGATGATGTATTTTCTCAGAAGTCCTGTGATTTTGACAATCTTGGAAATTTAAGGAGCACCTGGCAGGTTAGGATGCTTTTCTTATTGGTGTTTGACTGAATCTTCATTATGAGCAGAGTGTAGCTGTGAGATCTGCGGGAGAATAAGGCATAATTTTCTTTGCATTGTATCAGAAATGTTTATAATTGACATAATTCATCACGGTTGCTGTTTACCTTGACTGCCTGGATGAGACTATTTTTGTCGAGTCTCTGATCTGAGACAGATCTTTTTCTCTCTTCCCACACCGTGCTCTTAGAACAAAACTTGTCCTCATTCACACAGGGAACTGGGTAAAATCACCTCCTCTGGAGGCAGGGTATCTGCCCAAATTATGTGGATTTCTATGTGGAAAAATGGATCAAATCTTTTCAAGTTTTTAATTCCTTCAGGCATTTGTTTTCATCATTAAAGAACCATGTATATTTATTCACTAATCTGGTTTTGTTTCTTCCCTATCATATTGCTCCCACATATTTCTTTCAGATATGGCTACTGGGGGCTTCCAAAAACCTGAAACCGGAAGCTGGCCTATGTATCCCTCTGATTTATTTTCCGACGACAGTTGCCTTTAGTTTGGAACTTCTTTCCTGGTTCCCTAAGTTAAAACATATTTGATACATCCCATTTCAGTCTTAGAATCAGCTCTCTCCAGGAATAACGGCTCTGGTTCAGTTTAGAAATTATTGTCTGGATTAGGTGTGATTTTCGACATTGTTCTTTTATGCTGTTTTATTTAATGCAATGAGAAAAATCTG
This sequence comes from Chionomys nivalis, assembly GCF_950005125.1. NCBI lineage: Eukaryota > Metazoa > Chordata > Mammalia > Rodentia > Cricetidae > Chionomys > Chionomys nivalis. Next base: position 40,699,688 of record NC_080090.1, on the reverse strand, counting down.
TCTTTGTGCTAAGCTGTGTACAGAACCCATCTATAAATATTTTCGTGTGTTCACCGTATTTGCTTCAAGCTCAGCATGAATCTCTGTGGATGTTTTCAGTTCTACTTCATTGCTCTTTTATAGCACGCTCTTACTCTTTCCCCTTGCAGATCTGTTTCCTCCCACTCTTGGAGAAGCCTGGTGCCTATGTTCAGTACCAGAATCCATCGGAATCATCAATCCACACCCCCACTGCAGCAGTTGTACCAGTGAGATTAGAGTGTGTTATGAATACTTTATGCCTTTAACCCCACAGTATTCAATCACATGTGAAGTTAAGTCAGCACCATTTTTCTCAAATTTTTCAGTGAGATTACTTCATGCACTCATAATGCAGTTGGATATACTTGTCACAGTCTTTAGGCCTTCCTGCAACTACAGAACTGCAGCAGATGTTTTTCTAAAGTTGTCATATAGTGAGGTTTATTGGTTGTCTAATATAATAGGACAGGTTTTTAGCAAAGGACTCATGGAAGGTGTCTGTCATTAAAATAGAGGGCAATTTCAGTTTCCTGTAAAAATTTTCGTTATACTCCATGTAGGAAATTCTCCACCAATGTCCCATTCTGTTGATAACCACTTATTTTCTGATGAGCTCTGCAGCTCTGTATCCTACAGTCTGGCATACAATTGAGCCATATGGGACAGATTTTTATCAAAGTGTCTTCTTTCACTTAACAGTATGCATGCATCCTGGTGTTTTTGGAGTACTATTTCTTTTTAATCACTAAAATTATTCAGATATACCATAGATCATTTAACCATAAATTGAATAGTAATTCCAGTGATTAATAAACATTTTATGTGAACATAAATCTGTACATGACACATCTCCTTCAATTTTTTTATCCATACTCATCACATTATCCCTGTCCCTCAAACCAGTAGGCATTTCCTGGGAAGCTGCCTGCCACACCAGTCAGGAAAGCAGGTAAACAAACTGAAGATCTTTCCCTCCTCTCCTCCACTCCTATCCACCAATTTCATCCTCAACTCTATAGCTAATGGTGTTATGCAGCCTTCCCTCCCTCCCTGGCCCCAAATCCAGTAGCTCAAACAAATCTTCTCCTCCAAACCTTCCTTCTGCCATTCTTTACATTATAATAGTTCCCAATTCTAGAAAGAATTTCCTGGGAACCCAACATCCAAAACTGTCTGGAAAGCAAGTAGGCAGGCTTCAGATCTTCATTCCTCCTTCTCTTTTCCAAATACAGTTCCCTTAATCTCATTCCCAGCTCTGTAGAAGACTACCTGTTTTGTGCTCTCTTCATTCTCTGCACCCATTTCCAGGGGACTACATGAATGCTAATGGAAAACCCTGATTCCCTCTGTCCTGTGGACTCCCTCAGGCCCCCTGAAGGCAAACCTACAGTCTTAAGTGTCAGCTTATAACCTAGAAACACATTTTACCCAGGATACCCAGTGGCCAAAACTCGGAGGATACCAGAAGAATTCTCCAGCAGGCAACACACAGTCAACACATCTTTCTAAGAACTAGAGAGGACAACAGAAACCAAAGAACAAAACATCCATTGGAAGAAAGACACAATCAGATAGTAGCAACTAGAATAACAATAATCTTAGACCTAGATGCCTATATGCCCACAAAAAAGCACAACCAGTAATAGCCAGGACATTATGTACCCACTAGACTTCAGCAACCCTTTTACATAAGGTCCTCAGAAATGTAATACAGATAAAGCACAAAACAAGGACTTCAAAATAGTCATAATGAATGTTAAAGAGCCATAAAGAAGATGAATAAATTAATTAATGAAATTTATGAAAACACAAAAAATAGAATGTAATGAGGAAAAGACTTCAAGATATGAAAGTATAAATAGGATCAGTAAAGAAAACACACACAGGGAGTCCTGGGACAATAATGTTGCAGAACTTGTGAGAGTGCCCAACCAATGTCTAATTTGAGGCTTATTTCATAACAGGAAATGCTCCTCTGACTCTACCAGGAAGACTAGGAATTGGAAGCTTGTTAACCCTGAGACTTATTATAGAAAAAAGAAATGAATAAAATGATTCCTGATAATATTCCTATATACTCAAAGATTGATACCTAACCAAATCATCATCAGGGAGGCTTCCACTGACAGCTAATGGAGGAGATACAAAGACCTACAGCCAAACTTTAGAAGGAGAGAAATCCCAGATTGGAGATCTCCATCAGGTTCCTTATCTTGAAGTTCAGGGTCCTTGTAGGAATCAGAGTGGTCAAAGTCACAACTAAGTAGGACTCATAGTGACTTATAGTGATCAGTATGGTAGTCACACAGTCTGCATGAGTCTCCACATATATTTTATGGTTGTTAGTCTATGGTTTTGTAGGACTCCTAATAGGGTGAATGGGGTGTATCTGACTCTTTTCTCTCCTCTTGGGAAGCATTTTCTTCTACTGGGTTGCTTTTCCCAGCCTTGATATAAGGGTTTGTGCCTAGTCTTATTGAATTTTGTTAATCTAGGTTCAGTGGATATTCCTGGAGTGGGAATATCCAGAGATCTAGTGTAAAAAAAAAAAAAAACAAATGCTACTGGAGACAGAGAGAGAGAGAGAGAGAGAGAGAGAGAGAGAGAGAGAGAGAGAGAGAGAGAGAAAGAGAGAGAATATATAAATGATTCCTAATGACATTCTGCTCTATTCCTAGATCCGTACCTTACTCAGTCAGCCTCAGAAAAGTATCCTCTTGCTATAGATGGGAAAAAACTCAGAGAGCCACTGCTAGACATTATGCACAGAGAAAAACCACAGCACCCTCAGCTCTAAATGGGATGCCCCATCAAATTGTTCCCCTTAGAGTTCAGGGGACCCCATGTAGATGAGGCTAAAAGGGTGTAAGAGCTGGAGAGGATGGAGGACACTAGGAGAACAAGGCCCTCTAAACCACCTGAACAAAGTTCATATGATCTCAGAGGGAATGAACCAGCAATCACTGGACCTACCCTGGTCTATATATACTACAGCTATCAGTTCAATAAATTTATAGGACTCTTGAATGTGTAAATGGGTAGATCTCTGGTTTTAGTGCCTTCTCCTAGGTTTCTTTAATTTTTCTATGGGTTTGGCTTATTTTCATTTTAGCTTATTATATTTTTTTATTATCTCCTATAAGCCAGACCTTTTCTAATGAGAAACAGAAAGGAAGTGGATCCGGAAAGGAGGAGATGTTGGGAAAGAACTGGGAAGATTAGAGTGGGAGGGTACTTTATTCAGATTATATTGTATCAAAAATATGTTTAATAAAAGGGGAAATAGAAAAAATAAAATGGCAATGAAAAAACTTGTGTAAGGCATTTTATATATCATTTTCAATATAAATACATATGACAACACACACACACACACACACACCAAAAAAATAAATACGGTTGTAAAATAGTGAGTGGAGTGTGCCAAATAAAAACTTGAAATTCCCAGCCAGTACTTGGGATATGAAGATACAATTGTACAGGTGGGAAGTTTAATCAATTCAAATTGTAGTATTTAAATAAAATATTCTAAGCTCAGCTGGGCAGATGACTCAGTGAGTAAATCCCTTTACATGCAATTATGATATCCAACAACCCTGGTGAGAATGGCAGTTCTCCTTTAATCTCAGTACTCAGGAGATAGAGGCAGACACAGGATCCTGATGGGAAAAGGGCCTAGCTTCATTAGCCAAGAGTAGTGAGCTCTGGTTTCAAGTGAGAGTTTCTGTCTTGGTTTATGAGGTAGAAAATGATTGAAGAACAAACACACCAATCTCTTTACCTTCATGTTCATATACACACACTTGCACACAGGTACATGTGGATGTATATACAGGTATTCCCACACATATGTGAGCATGTGTGAACACACAAAAAATGTACATATACTCACACAAACACACACTTGCATGACCACATGTATATTCTAACATACTTTACACAGGGACAAGTGTGAACATTCACACATGCAAACATTTGCTCACAAAAAGTAAACCTATATTAAAAAGTATATTCATGAGAGTCTGACAAGATGAGTAAAGCAATAATAGAAACTTACTTAGTCAATAAATGTCAATTCCCTGCTTTATTCCATACAGCATGAAAAGTCAAGATTGCAAGAACTAAGTAAGACTGAATAATTTATTTTACATAACAAATCTTTAAAGTCCTCCTTGCTCAGCCTTGATACAACGAAGGGGTTTGGTCCTGCCTTAAATTGGTATGCCACACTCTGTTAACTTACCTCTAAGGAGTGGATGAGGGTGAATGGGAGGAGGTAGCAGAACAGGGAATGGGGAAGGAGGGGACAATGGGGTTGATATGTAATTTTTTTTTTAAAAAAAAAGCAGTAAGGAAAAAAGATAGAAAGGTTAAAAAAATTCTCCAAACTATTATTGCCTCTTAATTGTTGCTACTTTTGTTTCTCATGGCCACATTTCTATTGTTTTCTGCTCCTTCGTGCACTAATATACATGTTTCACATCTATCTGATCTAAGAATGCACATATTAATCTCAAGATTGAGAAATTCTTGAAAACTAGACTGACTGCGTGAAAAATCATCACAGTACTATTTTTGCCGATGCTTTCATAGATGATTTTATCTATGAATCTTCCTTCATCTAGAAAAGAAATGGAAGTTCCCTGAAGTTTAAATGAAAATTCTACGCAATGAGTGGTGTAGGAGGTTCTTCTGTTCATGTGTTGCTTTCATTGGCAAATGAATAGAGAAACTGCTTTGGGCCTGATAGGGAAGAGGAGACAGAACTGAATGCAGGTAAGAAGGGCAGAGTGAGAGAGACACCACCATGGTTCTTAGAATCTTGCCAGTAAGCCACAGTCATGAATGAGTGTGCAGAAAGTGCTCAGAACTCAACAAATATACTAAATCTGATCATAAGTATGTTGATTATTTGTGTCTATTTACTAATTCATTGACTAGGAAACTCTGTGCATCAACATAATGAAAACATTTAATTCGATGTGTAATACATCTTCAGTTATCTTTATTTTTCACAAGCATTGACTCTCCTTTGAAGCTTAACTAATATTTTTCCATTCAATCATTTCATGTACTATGATTCATTTTCTTTGTAAAATAAGGTACTTGTCCTATTGGTAAGAGAGAAAATAAGATCCAGATTTTACATAATAATGAAACTAGAAGCCCCAAATCAGGAAAAACTTAAAACTATCAAAAGATACCAAGATTAACATTAAAGAATGCTGTGGTTACCCACAAGCAGGAGATATGAATACTCAAGAGGCCAAAACTTAAAGGATTTGGAATCCCTGCTATTATTCTACATAGAATTTCAATTATAAATTTGTTATATTAACAAATGGTAATGATCTACTTTTATATTATAAACAGAACTTTATAGGTATTACATGTTTAGGAAAATAAGCGGAAGAAGTTGTAGTAAAGATTGGTCAAAATAGATGTAATTAAAATCAATATCTAAAACAATGAAGTAACTGATGTATAAAATACAGCTTTGGTTTTATGTCTTCCTTTTTCCTTCACTTCCTTCCTCCCTTCCTATATCACTCATTTATTGAATATTGGCCATGAGTCAAACAATGTAGTAATTATTTAAATATATAAAAAATAATTTCTTGCCTAGAAATAGTATCATTGCAGGAGCAAGTGACAAAATGTTGTGACAAGTAAAACAGATGTTATGAAATAGCAAGAAAGAATACAGTCGTCTGGCTAGGTGTTGGTGGTACACACCTTTAATCCCAGCACTTGGGAGACAGGTCTCTGTGAGTTCAAGGCCAGTCTGATCTGCAAGAAATAGTACAGGACAGGCTCCAAAGCTACCTTGACTTGAAAAAAAAATACAGTTATCTGAAAAAGTTTTTTTCAACTAAAGCAAGTTAGTGGAGAATGAAATGCTCCTCAAAGGGAGAATTGCAAGCTAGTTTGGAGACAGATGATTTTATTTTTAAAATGTGGTTTCAGACATGAATGAATATGGAGTACAACATGAATGTTTTGTAGACTAAGGCAAAAAAAGAAAATTAAGAAGACATTGATTTCATTATGCTGCCTACAAGAAGACCTTGGAGGTGTTTAGGCCACCAACTCATAGTTGGGAATGCTTTCTATGTTCAGAGGATTGAGAATAGAATAATAATAGTACATGAAAATCATGAGTGTCACATTTATGAAGGAATATGCCAAGATGAGACAATCATGAGTTTGTGATAATCATTATTCTGGAGAAGCAAAAGAACTTGAGTCACATGATTTGGTGATGGATTTTATGGCGGGTGGAAATCTTCAGATGTGTCACTCCAACTTTCCACTGGAAACAGGTTATTGTTTTGAGTAAGCTCAACACTTAGGCAGAAGAAAAGGCACTTGTAGACAAGAATGAGAGTTTCATTTGGTTAGCGTTGAAGTTTAACATTTGAGTAGAAACATCAAGTAGGCATTATGGAACTTTAAGGGGTATTCTGGGTTGAATGGTGATTTGACTAATCACCAATACAAAGATAATAATGATAAGGACCCTAGATGCTTTTTAAAAAACTTACTATGCACTGATGTTTTATGCATTTGAACTCTAAATCCTCACACAGCCCTTTGATGTAGGTGCTAGTATTCTTTTCTACTCCCATTCTGCTTGTGAAGAAACAAAGGAAGCCAGACTGAACCCAGAAGATCAGGTCCCAGAGCCCATGCATATACTCACTAACACAACGGGAAAGATGTTATATTATCCATGGGGGAAAGACAAGTAAAATAGACTAAAAATAGAATGAAGAGTCAGGAAAAAAGAAATATAATGACCATATCACAAAAATGGAAGCATTTTCTTAGCTATGAGCAATAATTAGTGCTGTGACATTATAATAAAATACATCAGTCTGAAAATGTACTTACTTAGTAGGCCACTTATGTAAGTAGAACTGTGAAAATTCTTCTATGTTATATCGAGTTGAAGCACTCAACTCTTGCTCTGTGACTAAGACCATTTGCCCACAACTGTACAACAATGCCTTAAACTCTCGCTTAGAGAGAAAACTTTCACACAGCATTTAAGTACTGCAGAAAGTTCTGATACTTACCCAACACTCAGAATCATCATATTCATCACTGAGGTATTAGTGATAGATAACACAGGCAATGACATTCTCATACTATGCCTTTCAGAAAGCTTTATTTGATCAAAAGTATTTTTAATATGAGGAGAGAAGACAGATCAAACTATGTTTAAGAGGTTCAGAGACTTTTTATGTAGGTTATTTCTAAAACATGGATTTTTTTTTCTTCTGCTTTCCTTCTTGAAGATTAAAATACATCTATCTGATGCTTGAGTCCCTGTTACATTCACAACATGAAAGAGCCTTTCATAGTGGGATTTACAATAACTTATTTGGCAGTTGTAGTGTTTGTGTTTGAAAATGTCCAAGATATAGTTATGAATAAAGGGCTTTCTAACCTTGTTCTGTTCAATCATGAAAGGGCAGTTATTTTAGTGCTCATAAATGATGCTTAACAGGCCTTTAATTCTAAAAGGATTGAGAAGGTTCATTAGAAAGTGTTGGGTTTATCTATGTATTTATTTTACAGAATTACAGAACAAAGAGGGAAACATAAATTGTTTACTTTCCTTTCTCTTGTTTTAAAAAAGGCTTAATTGGAACAGCCCAGACCTAAAACAGGAAATGACTGTTTTGATAATTCTATGATTCCACAAAATTCAAATGTCCTGTGAAAACACCAACAACAATCTTTTAGTTCAATTGTAGATGGAGGCAGTTTGTTTGTTCCTGGCTGCCAAGACCTACAATAATAACACAGAAAATGTTTTATTACAACATTGTTTGGCCTATTAGTTTATGCTTCTTATTGACTAGCTCTTATATCTTAAATTAACATACTTCTAGTAATGTGTATTGCCACGTGGTTTTGGCCTAATGACAAGGTTCCATCCAGCATCTGGTGTCTGTCTCCTGTGATGGCTACATGGCTTCTCTTCAACTCCACCTTCTCTCTCTCCTTCTCTCTCTCTCTCTCTCTCTCTCTCTCTCTCTCTATATATATATATATATATATATATAGATATAGATATAGATATAGATATAGATAGATAGATAGATAGATAGATAGATAGATAGATAGATATAGATATAGATATAGATAGATATAGATATATTTTCAACCTGGCTATATTCTGTTAAGCCATTGGCTGAAAGCAACTCTTTTATCAACCATGTCATTCAACTATGCAGGATAGAATTTAATTCAGAAACCTATTTTAGGACCTACTATTTTCATAGATTTTGAAAAAAAAATAGTCATTCTTTTTCTCTGTAGCCATACAGACATACAAAAAAGTTAAAAAATATCAGTAAGAAGTGAAAGAAATTTAAAAATATATTTCAAGAAAGATGGTGTGGTGCAAAAGTATAGAAGTCTTTTCTCCTGAACAGAATTTGTCCTTTCTATGCTATGACTGCCAAGCACAATTTCACAGCTTTTGATTTAACAACAGTTCTTCCAGGACCACTTAGTCAGCAGGAATGTGGCCAGTGATGAAGTACCTGGGCTCCTGGGCAAGGCTGTTAAGCACTTCACGATGATTTGGTTCAGTAAAGCTGTTGTTGTTGTTGTTGTTTTCCCCTTTGTCAAATAAGACTGTGGGAGTAGCAAATAAATACTTGATTTTACTTAAGGGCACTCTGGGTGGTGCAACTCAAACCTGACCCTGCCTGGGTGACCAAGGACCAGAGCCACAGAGAAAAGCCAAATAATACTGGTCTAAAGAGAAAGAATTAAAGGGAGAATGAGAGAGAGTAGTGTGGAAGGCCTTCTGTCTATGTGTTGTTTTTATTGGTTAATGAATAAAGAATTGTTTTGAGCCTATGGCAGAGAAGAACAGAACTAGGCAAGGAAATCTAGGCTATATGCTAGGAGAAAGAAGGGTGGAGTCAGAGAGAAGCCATGGCCACTGCCACATGGTGATACACAGATTAAATGAAATGGGTTAAATTTATATGTAAGAGTTAGCCAATAAGAAGCTAGAGCTAATGGGACAAGCAGAGATTTAATTAATACATTTTCTGTGTGATTATTTTGGGGCTAAGCAGTGTTCTCCCTCCTACAGATTGGTGCCAATGTGGCTATCTAAATACACATAAAACCTGAAAGAACTTGGAAAGAAATTCTAGTCACAAAAATACAGAGTTTAACATAGCTTCTTGCTGTTTGCTGGTAGCATGCTGCAGCAACTTTAAGAGAGGTATTACTGATTCAGTGGTAGCAGCCACACAGTTTCAAAATGGCATCTTCCCAGCTATGGGCCATGCTGCATGAGCTCTGACTTGGGAGAATGAGTATTTGAATGGGTTTTTTGAGCAGACTGTTGCAGCTTGATTAATGGTGGCATAGACTGTCTGTTTGCCTGAGAATGGGGCAGTGTAAAAGTCTCTCAGAGACATGAGCAGTTCCACCATGCCGGCAGTACCATATATACCATAGTAATGGTGCAGATTAAGTTTTAAGAAGCACTTGGCATTTTAAAAAGTGCTCCTAGACAGTAAATTATAGATATGCAATAAAGACAAATCCTGATGAGACATAGTATTGGATAAATGTACGTAGGCTTGGAAAAAAGTTGAAAAAGAGTTGAAAAAGAAGTAAATGTTTTTTTTTTTAAAAAAAGGTAAAGTCTTTAAAGAGACAGAGTAAAGACAGTTATAGATTATAAGGAGTAAAGAAAAATAAGCCACACAAAATTGAGAGCCTGGATTATGTATATTATTGTGTCTTCTTTGAATTTTTTGACTGTGAAGGAGCTAAGTACAGAGAGACATTTCATTGGATGGGCTGATAAGCTAAACCAGCATGTATATTATAAAAGTATCTTGATTTCAAAATATGGATCTAAGAATATGTTGCTTTTGAAAAGAGGTTCTTCTCTTGTTTCCACAGAGGATGAGAACCTGTGGGTTTCTTCCAGACTAGTGTGGTTTGATGGAGCAAGACCCCCTGAAAGGTTGCCTTGAACACTTCTCAAAGAATTACTTTGCCCAATAAACAGCAGGAAGAAGTTAGAACAGAACTATGTCCATATTCCCAAATATTGTTTGTAAATGTTTCTTTACATTTAAAGTGGGATATGCTATTGAGATTTACATTGGTATGGATCTTGGTCTATTGGTACAAATTTAAGGTCAATTTTGTTATATATATATTTCTGTTCTTGATTAAGGTATTGTGTTTGTGTGACTCATTTAAAATGTAATGCATAATTTAGAGATACAAGTTAATAATCATCTATAATACTCAAGCTTGTACTCATGTTAGGTTTTCTAGATATATATAGATTTTAGTTAGGTATTCTTCAAATCGTTTAGCGACCTTCAAAATATGGCATTTAAATATTTTAAGAACTTAGGACTTTTCATGACAGTGAGACACATCTACTCCTGGCAGAGATACATCTGCTCCTGGCAACACCAAGATACTTCAAGAGGAAGATGGTCACCAAAAAGCCTCCTTATGGCATTGGTTAACCATTTGGGAAAGAAACTGATCTTGTCTGAACATGCAGGACCCACAGAGAAATGACTGCTGAACTTACCTAAAGGTGATATGATCCTTTGGGGTTCCTGCTTCATGAAAGAATCTGCTAGACATTTTGCAGGATAAAGAAAAAAAATTCCTGCTTCATAGAAAAGTCTGCTAGATTCTCTCGCCCTATAGGCTGAAGATGGATGCCCCAGTGTTACAGGAGAACTTTGGGCGACTGTCCAGGCAGCAAAATGTCTCTGTCAATTCTAGAGTTTTGGAAGTTTTCTCTCAAAAATCAAACCCAAACCCAACACAACAAAAAAGCACTCCAAACCAAGAAATAATGAAACAACACCCTCTTAAAAATAAATAAAACACTAAAGCAATGAAATAAAAACACACCAATAAACCATTCAGTCTACTATATATTGGTCAACAGCTCCTGAAGATGAGGTTTGCCCTGGAGTGACTGATATAGCCAATGCTACTCTATTGAAGAAAACACATTTTACCTTTCCTGTAAGTATAAATGACATTTCCCAGTAGGTAAAGGTTTAGTTGTTAATATTTACCCTAGTGATGAGGTTTGAATTCATTTATTTTTTAAAATATATAATAAAAGAAAATACAATAAGATAAAAATCATCACATCAAGTTGGACAATATAAAAAGAAAAAAGAAAGGAAAAGAACCCTAGAGAAGTTCAAGAATTAAAAATCCACTAACCAGCAAATTCACATCAAATTCAAATAATTATATTCTGCCTGGGATAAATTTAAAGTATGCATGAAACATAGACATTTGTCACCAGAGGTCTAGAATTCAGGAGGGAATTAGTGACATTCTCACGATTGTTCAGAAGTTAAAATTAGTAATACTGGGAGAAAGGGGGAGAATTCAGACTAGAAATAGAGATCAGCAGTGGCAAAAATAAACAACATTTAAGTAACAATTCTGGAGGAAACCAGATGAAAGTGCTATAATGTACTCCAAAGGAAAAATATATCCTGGCAGGAATAGACAAAGAGAATATTAGTTCTGTGAGACCAAGTTGAGCAGGTCAGTTACAACCTATGTAAGAGCAGTCTGAACAGCACAGTGATAATAAAACTTTAACTTTTGGATGAAAAGTAAAGATGAGAAATGCAAATTGGAAGACATGCCTGTCAATTAGTTTTGCCATTATCATTACAAAAAATATCTGACTGGACAGTAAATGACAAATAAGAATAAATGTTGAAAGACAGTTTGTTTTTGCTAAGAGTTGGAAAGAATAATTAAATATATAATAAATAATTGCATGCATGCATGCATGCATAATACATGTTACATGAAAAGGAGAGTGAATTAATTTCAAAGCTGTAAAGATCAACAATAGAGCTTCTTCTAGTACCCAGCAGCACATTGTGAACTGCCCATTGGACAGTCTGGGATAGAGGCATTATGAGTCTCAGTTCCTTTATCTAAGTATCTAAAACAGTATCTGGATTGGAACTGGGAATGTGAAAATTCAGTGCAAGAAAGGTAAAATATTATTTTTACATAGAGCTTGGAGATATTCCGAGGGCATAGAGCCAATGGTTTGCATCAATTTGGCCTCTCTAAAGCTTCTTCCATTAAGAGAGAAAAGTTGGAACTGAAGCTGGAGAGATGGTGCAGAGGTTAAGAACACTTGATGCTCTTACAAAGGGCTAGCAATCAGTTCCCAGCACCTACAAGGTAATTGCGAACCTTAACTCCAACTACAGAGTATATGATACCATCTTTTGGTTCCTGTGGGCCCAAGACATTCATGAGCTGTATATGCACATGTGTGTAAAATTCTCATGAAGATGAAATAGAAAAATAACCAAATTTTAAAGAGAAACACAAAGAGAGACAGACACACAGAGAGATCATTTCTGCTACATTTTAGTACGTCATTATATATATACATATATATATATATATATATGTATACACACACACACACACACACACATACATACAAATAAAAGTCCAGAAAAAGCAAAAATTCCTCCTAAATAGAAACATTCTGTCTTCACACATTGAATCTGGAACATGAAAGAGTCGATTAATATTTAAGTCATTTTAAATTGTTGGTTCTCTTTTTGGTCTTTTTCCTTTCTTTGGACACTCCAGTTAATAGTATTAATTCCCTATGCTTAAATTTCCCATGCCCAAGATTTGTTCAGTGGACAATGTGTGAGCACAGCTCAAAAGAGATGATTCTAAACATTATCCCCAGAATACACTCAAGGCTGGATCATCCAAAGTTCATCCAGGCTCTGATGAGACAGTGTCTTATTTAAGATAACGTCTCCAGAGATCTTCTGGCATCCATTATAGCAGGCCTCTCTCCTGGCTAAGCGATGTCTCACAGTCCAAGCAGAACTTTGAAAATTTTTTTTTTTTTATCTTTCCCTGACAGTGACAGTCAAGGCTTCCCAGCTGAGAATTCTTAAAGTGTAATCAGATTAGCGGGATATGAATAAGTATAATTTTTGTTTTATTTTAGTGATGGTACCTGAAAGACTAAAATTATAGTTTGATGCTTTCAAAGATAGCCACAGGAGCTTATAACTGAGAGTCACAAAAGTCACAAAATCTGATGAACCAGAAAATGCGTCAATGCGTTATTATAATGCTATACCCAGAACAAAAATCATAGAATGCAAATGTTCCAGAGGTTTGGGAGAGTAAAGATAGCAGATATGTAGCCTTGAGCCAGTTTAGTGGTTTTGTCTTACAAATTCATAAATCATATCTTAAAATTCTTCATAAAACTAAGTTGTTTGCCATTTTTATACTTAAACAACTATTGTATCTGATACTGGAACAAAGCAAAAACTGAACCATAAGCAATAAATTCATATGGTTTGTTTTCGGTTTGAGATGTGTAGAGCTCTTCTAAGAGTTACAAGTGTGCAGGAGGCACTGAGCAACTCTGGGCCTCTGCTGTACTAGCACCTGTTGCCTGCTCCTCTCAGAGTTCTGAGAGCTGGAAAGTTGCAGGTAGTCTGTTATGTGAATATGGATCAGAACAGGAAGAAGCCTCAAACCTCAGGATACTTGTTACGCTTGTATTTGCATCCTGAACCAACAGGATAGGGACTTTGGAAGGGAGACTGTGCTGGAAGAGTGGGAAGACTGTAAATTCTCCAGAACATCAGGCTATAGGAGAAAGGACAACCACTGTTGCCTACCAAATCAAATCACCAGCCTAAGAATTTTGGCTTTTCCTCTACACTGGCCTCCATTTCTGCAAACTCATATTAAACATTGCTCTGCTTAACCTAGGCTCTTGCATCTATTATCACAGAAAGAGGGTCTTATTTCCCTTGTGGCTGTATGTTTAGAAGCAATCAAGGCCAGGAAGAGCTGGCTGTTTCTATGATGCAAAATTTCTGGAACCTGAGGTGGAATCTGCTTTCTCTTTTTTAAACTACTGCAAATTATGCCATCTCTTAGACACAAATTAGTAGCTGAATTTTTAAATGGTACATGATTACAAATCACCTACCTGTGTGAAATAAGTCTTTCTGCCACAGTTTACTATTGTTTCACCTATGACTCAAGTACGAGGGTGTCTATGGTTGTTTGTAAGGTCATTATCTAATCTTGAGAATTGCAAATTTCCAGGCTGCTCCAAAGGGATTTCCAATTTGCAATGACATTCCCCAAAATATGTGCTTCATTGTGTATATGTACCATGTTTTCCTTATTCATTTATCAGTTGATGGACATCTAAAAGGATGCCATTTCATGGCTATTGTGAACAGTGCAGCAAGGAGCTGTGCAAGTCTCTGAGAGTAAGTTAGACACAAAGTCCTGTGGGTATATGTCCTAGAGTGCCATTGATGAGCCACATGGTCATTCTGTTTCAGTGGTTTAGAAACTACCGGATTAATTTTAACGTGGCTATACTAGTTTGCATTCTCATCAACAGTGTATAATGGTCCCCTTTACACAGACCAATCACCAGAATGAGGGCCAGAGTTTGTGAGACAGGAAGGGGTAGGTGGTGGGTTGACCCATACTAAGCGTGTATGAAAAATGCATGTGGAAACACACCAGTTTTTAAGCTACTTAGAAGTACACCAATTAAAACGGAGTTGGAATAGAGGTCTCCTCTGCATGAACAGACAGCCACATTCCCAGAAGACATGAAGTATTAAACTAAAATTTCATTGCTAATTATAAAATGACTTTCTATGAGTTTTTGGTCAGGAAGTTTCCAAAGGTCAGCCCACAAAATAACACAAGCTACTGACTGCCATTGCCCTTAGTTCCTTACCAAATCTAGATGATAAGACCCTGTGGCTGAAGAAATCATACACTTTGTTTATAGGATGTTGAGAAGTTAGTTTCAAATCAAAAGGACAATTCATCCTTGTGAACTAGCTTTCATAATACTGTTAAGCTGTTTGGAGAAAAGAGACATCAATCAATGATGTCACTAAGAACTGGTTCCCACATACTGCAAAACCAACATGACAGGCAAGTTGGTACCACTGGTATATTAGGATCACAAAGTCTATCGGATGATGGAACACACTCTTATTTGACTTGAGGCTGGTCCACAAGGGGAAATTCATTCCTGATGGTCAAATGCCCAAGGTTAGTGAGGTTATAGGTCCTCGGTGGGGAACCTACACTTTTTATTTGGCTAAGTGGTTGAGTTATCAAACTGCTTTCTGTATATTTATGTTTACAGCCATACATTTATGCTGCTCACAAACTTGGCTAGAGAAGTCTGTTGTAGAAGGTGGTGGTTAATGCCGAGACTCATTACATATCAAGTGTTCAGAAGAATTGACTGTGTTTACTCGTTCCTAAACTGGACACCTTTAAAAGTCTGCTTCTCCAGAATATGGTTCGGGAAACAATTCCTGAGAAGAGGCATTAGAAAGATGTTTAGAGCTCAAGGATGGAGAGAATTGTGGAATACTGCCTTCTAAACGTAACAAGACCATTACACTCATAAACTCAACATAGCTGTGGTTACTTGAACAAAATCAAGAGAGCCAAAATTTTATTATGGATCAGGGAGGGGCACATGAAGCCCCATTTCTAGCTGAGTTGCTTTTCATATTCATTGGCTTCTGGTAGAGGTAATATCATTTTCCTGGGGGTGCAGCCACTACTAGAACACCTAAACTGCAGTAGAATCCCCTACACACACACACACACACACACACACACACACACACACACTAAAAACGTACACTTAGGTTACTGGGTAATCCTAATAGAACTCAAAAGGATGTGTATGTATATATTATTTATAAAGACTCTAGTTTGGAAGGGATGTGGGACATGAGAAGTCTGGGATGAGTTAAGGAAGTAAGGGGTAGACATTACCAATATACATTATACAGTGTGTATAAATTCTCAAATAGTAAATTAAACAGTTATTAATATATGATTTTTTAACTTCCATGATCTTAGCTGGTGGCTTTGGGAGGAAGCAATACACAGAAAGGCAGGACTTGTCATGCAAAGTTGCTTACATTATTTTAAGTTATTCTCAGAAGAGAGGGTTCAAAATAATAGAAGTGAAAAAATGAAACAAAAAAATAAGAGCTCTTAAATAATGCAGCTGCAGCAAAAAACCTTAATCTTGGCAACTGACATTCATATCCCCAACTGACTTATATTTGATTGTGCCAAATGAGTAATACTTGTGAGTTAATACAAATTATTTATAGAAATTCTCTTGTCTCTCCTTTGGTCACATTTGTCAGAGAAGCATGGCTCCCCATAGAGCTCTATACTAAGCTATCTGTCAGGAGTAGTTTAAATTACTCATGTATTTTATTGTAGGGGAGCAACCGGACACTCTCTTCTATTTGTTCATTGTGCTGATTGAGTCTTTATCCAGGAAGGCAGGAAACAGGACTCTGGGGATCAGGCATTTCTTGTGTCTGACCGGCTGGCATTGAGCTTGTTCATTTTGATTTCTCTCTCTGTCTTACTCAGTTTAAAGTTTCATGGAAGAGGGAACATGACTAACAGATTCTTTCCATAGACTGGATGGATCTTCACTTGATTGCTGCCTTTGCTATGCAAAAGATTTTTGTTATTCTTTTAATTCAGTGTCTCATATATGCATATATACATATACATCACATGCATACATTTGTGTATGTATTTAATAAAGAAAAAACTAATTTTCAGAGAGATGGATAAAAATGAAGACCATCATATGAAATAAAGTAATATACACTTTGAAAGAGACTTACTATATTTTCACATGTAGCTCTGTGGGTCATGACCCCTTTGGGGGCTGCATATAAAATATCCATGCATTGTAGCATTAGGAAGATTGAGAACCACTGGTCTAAATACATGTAATATATAATATAATATGTATTAACTTTAATGACATGGGAGTAAAAGGGGGCAGTTTGATGAGAGGAATGGAATTAAGGGGACTAGGAAGGGGTAACAGAAAAGTATAATGAAGGAAAGAAAGACAAAAATGTCTTCTATCATATGTAAACTATTGATTCAAATGTTGGCTAGATTTATGACATTACAGCAGAAGGGAGGTTATCTGGGCAAAGAAAGGAGAAAGAAAGAGGAAGGGTAAGATTTTGTAATGCAGAGTGACTGTGAGCACAGTACATGGATGCATATGCTGACTCAAGCCTATATATATAAAGCCTTCTTTCCTTCTTTCTTTCTTTTTCTTTCTTTCTTTCTTTCTTTCTTTCTTTCTTTCTTTCTTTCTTTCTTCCTTCCTTCCTTCCTTCCTTCCTTCCTCCCTCCCTCCCTCCCTCCCTCCCTCCCTCCCTCCCTCCCTCCCTCCCTCTCTCTCTCTCTCCCTTCCTTCCTTCCTTCCTTCCTTCCTTCCTTCCTTCCTTCCTTCCTTCCTTCCTTCTTCCCTCCCTCCCTCCCACCCTCCCTCCCTCCCTCCCTCCCTCCCTCCCTCCCTCCTTCTCTCTCTCTCTCTCTCTCTCTCTCTCTTTCTTTCTTTCTTTCTTTCTTTCTTCCTTCCTTCCTTCCTTCCTTCCCTTCTTCCTCCCTTCCTTCATTTTTCCTTTTTTCGGTATTTTGCACTTCCCTTCTCTTTCCCTACCATGTGATGGCATATTTGCCGTGTGACAGATCTCCATTTGTGTAACTCAAATGGCATAGCTTTTTTTCCCCTTTTATTCTTCATTTGCCTTTTCTGGGTAGCAGCTGAGATTTATGACTTGTCTGCACTGGTTTCTTTCATTAAATTCCAACATAATTTCTTCTTTGAATAAACTTCAGCCTCTCTTGACTTTCAGACTTCTCTTGCTTTTGAATTCCTTAATGGGCAGAACAAGACTAACCTGTTTCTGCAGCTCCAGGTAGTGAAAATTCTGTGATGAGGTACATTATTTTGTGTGCATACTGTACATAAAATAAGCTTAACTAAAACAGCAATGGATTTTTTTCTTCCAATATTTTTCCATTTCTTTTAAGCAAATTGTTTGAAGTGGCATAATGTTTCCAAACCTGGGGTCATAGCCCATGTCTGAGCAAGTTACATCTGTCCACACATTCTCCATAAAATAATTAAGAGAAACAAATTAATAGTGAAAAGCAGAAAACGGAGATTTAATCAATATGGTCACATTTGAGAGAGGAACAAGAGATTCAGGGACTTCCAAAAGGCCATCTTCAGTGTCTTAAGATGAGGGTAAGATTTGTGCAGAAAGCAAGAAATATGTATAACTGTGCAGTCTGGATTAGGTATGGTCCCCTGCTCTTCAGTGCTCCCGTCCATCTTTCCTGCCAGGTCATGACAAGCTGTAAATCTTTCTCTATGTGACAAATTCCTCCTGTGAATGTCTCCAGGAACTTAGATTTTTCCATACAGGAGATTCTTTGACAAATTCCCATTTTTTGCATTCCCTTGCTTCATTGAGAACCAAAGAGGGAAGCAGAGGAATCTCCCTAGAATATATTCTCTGCTGTCAGACAAGCAGGTTGCAGTGCAGGACTTTATGTATGGATAGTATAAAAAAAGGACATTAATAAATCACAGCCATATATTTTTGCCATTACTGGTTTTTATGTACATATTTTATTTAAAAGTAATATTTTATGTGCCAAATGATGAAAAGGATTTATAAAATTATATATATATATGTGTATATATATACACATATATATATATTAGAATTCAAGCACAGCAAACAAAATGGACAATGAAAGTTTTAAATTCCAGCTCTGATTCTGAAGTGACACTTGTACTCAGTAGCTAGACAGTAAGCTGTGTCCTCTGCTGACATGTAAATTCTTCCTTTACAAATCTCTGCCTGTGAGTAAAGGTTTATTCTCTGGCCTTAAATTGCCAATCTCATTTTAAATTTCTACGTTAGCATTTGTTTTGTGAGTAACTCTTTAGAAGAACCTGACTCTTGATTGGATGTTCTTATTCGCACAGAAATACTGCTCAATTGAAGGTCATTTAGTTTGTGTGTCTCCCGCTTAAAGGTCTCAGTACGTTGGAGACAATCTTGTTTGAAGGCATTCTGCTTTTTAGAGTGAAAGTGGTTGAGAAACTTATGGCTGGACTGACTTTTTCTACTTGATTTCTGTTGATGCTAAGTCAGAGCCTCCACTAGTCTACACAATTTGATTTTGGGAGTTAAGGTCACCATTTGCCGTGTTACATACATTCTGGTTTAGAGGCATAAGAGACAAATATAATGAATATCCTGATACTTCAGTATTACTCTCTCCTTGTTGTCAGCTTTTATTGATGTTGAGAATTTTCAGAACCCAGAAGATGACATGTGGGAAACAGTGTGAACAATGTTACTGACTTTATGTTTGTTAGACATGAAAGTGAGGATTCCAATGAACTAACATTTTCAAGGAGTTAATGAATTGCTGTGCTTTCTAGACAACATTGCATGTAGAGGTAAGTAGAATGCAAAGCATGCTTTAGGTTACAGAAGAAAGTTAGATAGAAATCCCAAGTCAGATATGACCTCCCAGTCATATATGATCACCTAAGTCAGATATGACCTTATTTCCAAGTCTGTTAATAGCACCCAAGTCAGCCATGTCTAAAATCTCAGTTCTGAGGGCTAGAGTGAAATTGCTTAACTCTTATGAGAATTGTATTCCCTGTACCAATGCTAGACAAATGACAACCACCTCAAACTCAAAACCTTGAGTTTCAAAACCCCACATGTTGTTAATGTATTTGCCTCTCATGTGAGTTCCAAAGTTATGTTTTCCTGCTTTATGAATGAAGAAAAGATACCCAGGACAACTCTTTCTATTCATTTTATTTAAATTAGAGTCTACGTTTTAAAGAGAAGGTAGGTGTTGGGGAGACAGCTCCTTTGGTACAGTGCTCACCATGAAAGCATGAATACCCATATGTAATTCTCTGCACCCATGTTATTAATGCCAATACTGGAGAGGTAGAAGAGGAGGATTCAAGGGCTTGCTGGACCCCCATAAACATTATTAAGAACGACATTTAAAGTCAACTTCTAGCTCCCATACACATGAATACACACCATGTACACACATATTTCATTTGACATTTAAGAATGGGAGTTTAGAGAGACAGAAAATCTTAAGAAAAGGATATTTGTGGATACCCAAGAAAGGTGGATAGAGAGTTTACAAACAGGAAGAAGAGAAGGAGGAGAGGAAGAAGATAAAAAAGGCAGAGATAGATGGAGGAGATTTGCTGCCCTTACAAATCTGACATGTTATTTATGTATGCATACTTATGATAATGAGAAAATAAACTATTTTTTCCCCTTATTTAGGAAACACATAAGATGAGAACTTTCATTCATAGCTAAAACTTGTATGGTTGCATTCAGAAGGAAATAGAATTCTATTGACAAATTCCTTCTAAAACTTAGGTTTATTTCACAGTTGCCTAGGGAAAAAATCAAACAGCTCTGAAAAGAGAGCCATGCTGGAGACTCAGCTCATATTGGCTTCGTTTTGGTAGTAGTTTCATGCTTCTTCAGCACCATAAGTACATAAAACTAACTACTAGTCCCACAGGCTACATGTCAAATTTTAAAAGAAATAAAAATATTCCCTATGAGGTAGGCCATTGTTATTTGCTATCTGAATAACTGAAAATGTATAAATCTCTTCCTTTCTAAATCTCTTCCTTTTTCCCTTGCCATGGAATTGGATTGAAAATTGTGAACTTAAGCATGTTTGAAAGAAGGGAGCAGCATTTCTCAGTCTCTGTGGGCACTTCAGTGAGAGTGTAACGTGAAGCCTGGGATTTGTGTGGCTACTATTGTGCCATACAGGCATGATTCTATCTTAGATTGGATCAATTATTGCATTCTTCCAATTTCTCTGAGATCTGTTTGTCCCCTTCTCTAGAAACTGGATGGCAGCTGGGGAATGCCTGACTATACTGAATGCTGTGAGGTAGGTCTTGGGGAAAGACAAACAATGCTCCTCTGCCATTTTCAATAAAAAGTGATGATCTTTGTTCTGTTTGTTGTTTGAGATAGGATTCACTCTGTAATTCAGCATAGCCTTGAACTTATGTCCTTGCCTTTGCTTCCAGAGTACTGGGATTACAAGACTCACCCTTTTTATCATTCCAAACAGGACTTACTTTCAAGAGTCTTCAATGTGAATATACAAAGTGAAAATGGAAGACAGAGTAATACTGATCTCTCTGTGTCCAAAAATCCTGTGTAACTCAGTTGCACTTTAGATGCACACCTGCACATTTGACAAACTTGTTGACACTAGAGTTATCTTCTGACTAAAGGGAATCATATGATTTTCACTGCTCTGGGATGATATTTAAAACCAATCCTCAGATATCTCTGGCTCTCAGGCCCTTTTGGAGATTACCTCATTTTAATCTGAATTTGCAGAAAAAAGAATCCTATTTATTTCTTTGCCTAGTGCTTTCTTCTGAACTATAATATCTTAGTTATACTAATTGATAATCAGCCAAATTTACATAATTATAAGACATGCTTTATAAAGGTCAGAAATATGAGAAGTATTTTCATATTCTCTTCAAAACAGAGCAAAATAGTTAAAGGATAGTGGCACATGTTAACCAATGTTATGGGAAGTTTACCAGAGATGACCACACAGACACAATTTATAGTAAATTAAAAGTCTTTATTCTGTCTGCTTGGGATCACAGTGTTTGGAGATCTGGGTGTAGTCTCAAATGTACAAAATGTGAGGTTTTTAAAGTCAGAAACCATGGCTTGGTACCTTGTTGGACAGTGAGAGGGGGACTTCTCAGAAATAAGCAGTTTCAAGAAAGCAGTTTAACAGAGATTAAGACAGGAAGGTAGGTAGAGGGACTTCTGCACAAACAGTTTAATAAGGCTAATTTAGTGAGACCATCCTTTCCTCAAGCTGTTAGAACGGAGTTGGAAAATTTTCCATGAGATTCCCTATCAAGAAAAACAGATTATATAGATAAACCTGAAAGTGGCCTCAGCAATAAACAAGATGTACAAGATGAAGGACACTGTCTTATACAGTCACACTCAGACTTGCAACTTGTTCCCAGCATGTCACAAGAAAGTAGAGTCACTTTATGCCTTGTACCTCACACTGTGAGCACTCACAGGTCTCTTTACTCTCCAGATCCACTAACTGCCCAATCAAAGATAATTAAAGACTTCAATATCCTCTTTGATGTGGGATGTCCTTTTGTATAGGTGTTGTTTTTATTGGTTGATGAATAAAACTGCTTTTGCCTATAGAAGAGAAGAGTAAAACCAGGTTGGAAATTTTACAGTTACAGAGAAAAATGGTAGACAGAGTCAAGGAGACATCATGTAACTGCCAAAGGAGACAAGCACCAGATGGAACCTTATCGGTGGGCCACATCCCTGTGGCAATAAAAAATAATAGAAATGTATTAATTTAAGGTATAAGAGCTAACTGGAAATATACTTGCATTTTTGGCCAAACAGTGTTGAAGTTTCAGTGTGATTTTTTTCGGGTCTGGGCAGCTGGAAAACAAAGGAGCACCAACATGGGACAAGGACATCTACATAAAACCTGAAAGAGCTTGAGAAGGGATTGTAGACATCAAAGAACAAAGTTAAGCATGACTTCTTGGTAGCTATGTTTTTTTTTCAAATAAGATCTCTTCCCTGGCAGTGAGCAGAGGTATAGTTTCTTTAAAAAATGGTGACCTCCTGTTTGTGCTAGTAGTATGAACTCTGGCTCTTTTGGGAGGTCCTGCACTTAAATGGGTTTTTTAGCAACATGCTATGAGTTGGTTAATGGTGACATAGATCCACTGTGTCCTTGGATCTGGGGCAACGAGCATGGTTCACAGAGGTGGTGAATGAATCTCTTCTGTATAGAAAAGCCAAGAGAGGTGGAGCCAGCATTCAGGGCTGCCATGACCATACTGCTTACCATTTTAAAATGTTCCTTGTAAGAAAATGATCAGACACACAAAAGGACAGGTCAAGACATAAAAGACCACTAAACAAGACACAATATGTTTAAAGAATGTATGTAAGCTTAGGAAAGAGAGGAAAAAGATTATAGAAAGATATAAAAAGACAGATAATCATAGATTAAAAGAGTAATGATAAGAAAATAAATATTAAAAAGTAATATTGTAATAAAAATAATAAGCCATATAAAGATGGAATATACATAAAAAGCCTGAATTATGCATATTATTGTGTTTTCCTTGGATTTTTTGACTGCAGAGAGACATTTGATTCTGGGGGCTGCTAAGTTAAACAAACATAAATGTATCTTGTCTTCAAAATTTGGGTCTGAGGATGTGTAGCTTTGGAAAAGAGGTTCTGCTTTTGTTTCCATCGAAGATAAGAACTTGTGGATTCCTTCCAGGCTAATGTGGTTTGATAGAATAAGACCCCCCCAAGAGTTCTTCTTGTACCTTAAAAATATTTCTCCCAACAAAAAACAAGAATCACAAATTTCCAAAATGATAGTCTATAAATGCTTGTTTTAATAAATCATCACTGGTCACAGTCAATTTCTTTTAAAAAATAAAAGAGATATGACATAGAGATAAATACTTTGCATTGGTATGGATCTTGGTCTATTGATACAAACTTAAGGTCAATTTTGTTATATGTATCTGTTCTTGTTTAAGGTATTATGCTTAGACATCTTATTTAAAAATGATGTATAATTAAAAATTGCAGATTAATAGGTAGTCATTTAAAATAGTCAAATTTGTGGTCATGTTAGGTAGGTTTTTCTAGATATATAGAGATATATTTTAATTAGATAGATAGTCTTCAGCACTTCAAAGATCTACAGAATAAGGCATTTAAAATGTTTAGGAACTTAGATATCTCTCATCAGTGAGACATGTCTGCTTCTGGCAGCACCAACTACTTCAGAGAGGTTGATGGGCATTGAAGAAACTCCTTATGGAATTTGCCTTAAATGTGACAAGGCAAGCCACCTGGGCAAGAAACTGTTCTTGTTTGGACTGCTTGATGTTATGCTGTATGAACTGGACATGCAAGACCCACAGAAAAGTGACTGCTAAACATTCCAAAAGACTGCATGGTCCTTTGGGGTTCCAGTTTCACAGAATAAATAGCAAGAAATTCTGTTAGATACAGAAGAATGTAACTAACAAACTGCCAAAATAGATGAAATAACCTTTCAAATGTCCTGCTTCATGAAAATGTCTAGCAGATATTATGAGCTTGTAGGCTGAAGATGGATGCCCCAGTGTTACAAAAGAAATTTGGATCACTATGCATGCATGGAGATGTCAATTATAGAACTTAGGGAGTTGCTTACAATGTACTTTTTGTTTACTTAGGAAATATTATTATATACTTCTGGAGTCTTTGAAGAGTTGAAGGCAGATAGTTTTAGTTTTCTTCAGTTATGATAAAAGATAAAACAGATATGAAACTTTAGACTCACAAAGAAATATTGTAACTGTAATCCTTCTTTGATAACTGTTTTGAATATGCAATTTTACTATTTTAAAGTTAAAACCTTTTTTTTAATTAGACTGAAAAGGGGAGATGATATTGGATGTCCATCTGTATATTTGTTACTTTTATTGGTTGATGAATACAGCTGCTTTGGCCTATGGCAGGGCAGAGTAAATCCAGATGGAAAATTCAAGCAGAGATAGAGAGACAGTAGGGAGAGTCACGGAGAACTATATAACTGCTGAAGGAGACAGCTGCCTAATGGAACTTTATTAACAGGCCACATCCTCGTGGCAATACAAAATAATAGAAATGAATTACTTTATGGTATAAGAGCTAGCTAGAAATATGCCTGAGTTGTTGGCCAACTCAGTATTGGAATTAATAGTTTCTTTGTGATTATTTTGGGTCTGGGCAGCTGGGAAATGAAAGAGGAGTCTTCATTTATGCCTCTAGGATATTTTAGTTGCTGCACTAAAATGAAAAAATAGCTCCATTCTCCCAGCAGACCCAGTCCCTCAGGTTCACCCTCCCATTGCAACAGAACAACAGCAACAGTCTCCCTGTCCCACCCTAATTCCTGTTGATCCCAGAGACTATTCCCTCCAGATCTGCCTCCCTCTGCTCTTCTCTGCACCCCAGCATCCACCTCTAGCAGTTCCCTATAAACACACCAGTTGAGCAGATCATCAAAGCAACCAACACACAGCTATCACATTCTTTGACACATACCATCAAAACAAGCAACACACAACTATCACATTCTTTGACACAGAGTATCAAAACAAGCAACACACAACTTTCACATTCTTTGACAACCCAGAGAAGAAGCAGAAACCAGGGAAGAAAACATTCACTAAACAAAGGCAAACTCAGATATCAGCACCTAGACCTGTAATGATCCCAATAGCAGATGCCAAGACATCACTGTAAGACTATAATCATTACCAACCACAGGAATATATCTGCACTAGAGACAAGCTGTCCCAGCACAGTGGGACCTGAATATTACAACATACATGATGGTTAAGAAAAAAGACCTTAATATTAACTACATAAGATAATAGGTGTCTTTAAAAAGAAAATAAATAAATCTCTGGAAAAAAGACAAAAAACAGTTGAAGAAAATGAATAAAATAGTTCAAGACCTAAAATGGAAACAGATGCAAAACAAAACAAAACAAAACAAAAAACAAAAAAACAAAAAAACAAAAACAAAACAAAAAAACCACAAACTGAGGGAATTCTGGAAAGAAAAAAAATTAGTAATGCAAAGACTAACTCCAGAGGCAAGCTTCAGCAACAAAATATAAGAGAAGGAAGAGAGCATCTACTTGGCCCCTATGCTGCTGCAGCTGAGCAAAGGGCATAGACAGCTCTTCAGCACCCATGCCACTGCTAAAGCAGCAGCATATAGGCCAGTGAAGTGTGGAACCAACCCTCCCAAGTCCGTGCAATCAGGGCCAGATCAGCCTCAAAGTGGCTTCAGGCAGCAGGCCTGGCATCTGCAAGGCCTTTGGTGCAGTCTCTGGCAATATCTGGATCTCTGACCCACTCATGGGACTTTCTCCAAAATTGACCACATACTGGTACACCAAGCAAGTGTCAACAGATAGAAGAAAATTGAAATAACACCGTGCATCCTTTCAGATCACCATGGGTTAAAGCTGGATATCAACAACAACAGAAACAATAGAAAGCATAGAAGTTTAAAAGCTCATTATAGTTTAGAAAATGGCTCAAGATAGAAAAGAAGAAACAAATTAAAGTCCTCCAAGAACTCAGCATACCCAAATGTGTGGGATGCAATGAAAATGATGTTAAGGGAAAGTTCATAACACCAAGTGCTTACTTAAAAAAAGGAAGCATCTCATAAAAGCAACTTAATAACATACCTGTAAGCTCTAGAACAACAACAACAACAACAAAATGCACAGCCAAGAGGAGCAGTTGATAAGAAATAATTCAACAGAACGTTGAAATCAATAAAATAGAAAAAAGGAGAACAATACAAAATATCAATGAAATGAGTTAGTTTTTTGAAAAAATCAGCAAGATAGTAAAACCTTTCTCCAAAGTAACTAAATGACACACAAATAATATTCAAATTTACAAAATCAGACTTGAAAATGGGGACAGGACAACAGAAACTCTTAAGAACATACTTCGAAAACCTGTACACCACCAAATTTGAAAATCTAAAAGAAATGGATAATTTTTTGATAGGTACCATTTGACAAAGTTAAATCAAGATTAGAAAAACAATTTAAATAGAGCTGCAACTCCTAATGTAATAGAATGAGCCATTAAAGTCTCCCAACCAGAAAAAGCCCAGAGCCAGACAGTTTCACCACAGAATTCTACTAGACTTTCAAAAAAGAGTTAAAGTCAAAGCTCCTCAATTATTACACAAAATAGAAATAGAAGAAACATTTCCCGATTCATTTTATGAGGCCACAGTTACTTTAATACCTGAACCACATAAAGACTCAACAAAGAAAAAGAATTACATTATGATTTCCCTTATGAACATAGATGAAGAAATACTTGATAAAATACTTACAAGCTCAAAGCTCTGTAAGCTCATTCACCATCATCAAGTATTCTTCATTGCAGAGATGAAGGGATGGTTCAACATACAAAAATCTGTCATTGTAATTCACCACATATGCACACTGAGAAAAAAAAATCACATGATCATTTCATTAGATGATGAAAAATTCTGGCAAAATCTAACACCCATTTATGATAAAAGTCCTGAAGATATTAGGGATATAAAAGACATATCTAAACATAATAAAGACAGTTTACACAAAGCTTACAGCTAATATCAAATTAACTGGAAAGAAATTCAAAGACATTACTCTAAAATCACAGACAAGAGGATACAAAATGGAAAGAAAGAAATCAAAGGTGAAGGCTTTGGTCTTGCTGTATTTTGTTTGTTGGTGTTTGGTGTTTGGTCATGGTGTTTGGTTGTTGTGTCTTAGAAACCTGTTCTTTTTTAAAAGGAGACAAAAGGGCAGTATATCCTGGGGAGAAGAGATGAGGGGAGGAAGGAAAAACTATGAAAGGGATTAAATTGTGAGAGAAGAACCTACTTTCAAAAACAATAAAATAAAAACAAATTTTAAAAATTGAAGGAAGATGGTTTTATTCTATAAAATATATATAAAATAGAAAAATGAGTTTCTTTTCTACTTAGCATAAGTACTTCTCTATGTTACCTTCTAAATGAAGTAAAGAATACTTTAAAACAAATACCATTCTCCTTACTTAATTCCTTTAAAACTACAATTTAACTTAGTCCAAATATCCCTAACAGGATACAGAAAATGAAGGAATAAATTTTCAAAAACTCTGTACTGTGTACGTTGTTACGTACTTCTCATCTTAACTCAGAAACAGAGTGATAATCCAAAGTCATAGGGCTGTTCTACCCGCTTTCCAGAGTAGCACTGCAGATCTTTTTAAATCTCCCTTCTTTCTAAGTATAGATATTGCTAAGCTCTGGAAAAGGAGGAAGATGGGCTTTCCTTATTTTGCTCAGCAATCATTTACTAGAAAATGGTATTGCTTCTTAGTTAAGTTGCCTTTAAAAATAGGGTCTCTAACAAATGATGGCTCCCCTTAAGCTGTTTCAACATAGGATTTTGCAATAGCGACGTGTGTTTAGGAGAAAGTGTACCTGACTTCCCTGAGTCAGTTATATGCAATGTGCATTCATGGTCATGCAAAGCACAGGAGTCAGTCAGTCGCACAACCTAGAAAGCAAATGCTACAACTTTACATGCTCTCCAATGCTATGATCCTTTTATAGAAAGTTAAGGTCATTAAGCATACTTCAGTCTACAATGGTTTAAGTACAGAGGGGTTTACCAGAAAGAACACAATACTGGTATGGTAATTCATGCCAGTAAACCCAGCCCTCAGGAGGTAGAGGCAGGAGGAGCCATATTTAAAGGTTATCTTCAACTATGTAGTGAATTTAAGACAAGTCTGGACTACATGCAATCCACTATCTATCTATATCATCTCCCTCTCTCTCTCTCTCTCTCTCTCTCTCTCTCTCTCTCTCTCTCTCTCTGTGTGTGTGTGTCTCTCTCTCTCTGTCTCTCTCTGTCTCTCTCTGTCTCTCTCTGTCTCTCTCTCTCTCTCTGTCTCTCTCTCTCTCTCTCTCTCTCTCTCTATATATATATATATATATATATGCACACAAATAGAGGAAGTTAATTTTTAAAGTATAAATCATGTTGACATAGAATCAACTTAAAAATCACTGTGTTTCCAGTAACTCAGACCTGTGCAAAATGAATCAGACATCTTAAACTTGTCTTCTTTCTGATGTTTTGGTAGCTACACATAGCTTTAGACCCATGGAAAGGACAATCCAACTGCAGTTCTCAAAATTTTTATCTATAAGCTAAAGACACTGTAGAAAACATTTGCAGCAACTGAAATACATAGTCATTTCTAGGGTGCTGCTTTTTGCACGGCTTCTTATTACTTCAAGTCTGGGAAAATCTTGCAAAATAAAAGCAACTAACTTGCTATATAAATATTCAAGATTCATTTTTTTTGCCAATGGAAATAGTTACATAACATGTTATTTATCTTTCATCCTTATCTGACCAATTCTTTAATACAAATCTTTCTTTTCAAAACTTTGGACAAGGTACTTTAGTCTACTAAGAAAATAAAAAGGCATTGGCATTGCTATTTACTTTTTCCCGTCAGGGTCTGAGCTCCTATGCTACACTGTCTGAAAATGTATTCATTAATCATATGAAAACTAAAGTAAAATTAAAACTCACTTCCTCTTTTGTGTTAGCTAAAGTTCCAGTGTTTGCTAGTCACATGTGGACAACAGCTACTGTATTATAAATACAGAGAAGAATCTTTTTCATCAGCAGGAAGTACTTGATAGCTCTCATCTGATAAGTTCCCCGGACACTTATCTGAAAACACTCTTGAATTAGTTACCTTTCTGTGATTAAACATCTTAGCCAAAATGACTTAGAGAAGGAAGGGCTTGTTTTGGCTTACTGGTTGCAGAGGGAGAAGCCTCCGTCACCATTAGAGTGGAGAAGCTGGGGAAATATGGCAACAAGCATCAGACACGGCAGCAGCAAGAACAGCTAAAAGCTCACATTTCTACCAGGAAACAGGAAGCAACAAGGGATAATTCTGAAACGGCTCAAGTCTGAAACCTCAAAGTCTGAACCCTGTGGCACACCTCATCATTTCATCCTTCCCAGATGGCTACCAAATGAAAACTGATTATCCAAATGCCTGAGACTTAAGCAGGGTAGGGTGATGATCCACATTCAAAGCACCACAGGATTAGGTATAAACAAACGTTTAGGAAAATAATTATCAGCTGAAGACTAGAGGTCTTATGTGTTTTTCCACAAGGAAGATGGAAATCAATTTAAAGGAATAATTACAAAGAGGACAGTTCTAGCACGTCGATAAAGTGAATGTAGAAATGATAGCCTTTCGGTGTCTTGAGTTTTCCTTTGGACTTTCAGAGATATTGTCCCAGTCTCCTTCCTACAGACTGACCCATTAGAGTCCAGACCGTCGGTTCCCTAAGTAACTGTGCTGAGTCTACAAATTATCCTCGCTATCTGGGTAACACAGGTGAGTTTTCACCTTCAGAGATAACAGACCAGCTGATCTCCTGACATCTCCATTCAACTGCTGTTGTCTCTTGAACAAGGCACAGTCAATACAGCCGCCTGAGAACCAATTCTGTAGTCCTGTCTTAAAGATGGTCACATTGGAGCCTTCATCCACCTAGATGTTGGAACCTGGCCATCAGGCAGCAGACATCTTTTGTATAGATGCTGAAGAGCGGCTTTTCTGGCTTTCACCTAAGTAGCCTTAGTTAGGCTTGGTTTAGTTCATGTTAACTTAGCGCAGAAATGGTAAATTGCTTCTCTAGTGTCCATAACACTGAGATTTAGCTTCACTTGTCTAAATCACATCCCTTGACTATTGTAAAACTTTTAAATTGTGCTAAGCAAAATAGGAAATAAAGTCATCTCTTCTCACCATATTTATGAGATAAAAGACTTTAGAGAAAAAATAGAGTGTTGACTACTAAGGAAAATAGGTATGTTAGCACAAAGAGAAAGCTTCCTACTTGTAAATACAAGATGTATGTGCAAAGGAGTAAAAACACTCAAGCATATAAAGCTGCATTAAATCAGGCCATTTTCCAAAGATCATTTTTATTAATAAAAAAATAAATACAGACTTCCGTCCATGGTGCCTCGCTCTGCCAAGTTTTAAATCCTGGGACCTGTTCAGGACAGCCTCTCATTTAATATTTTCTTTTACTGATTTAGCATTGACTTGGCCAAACTTTTCCTGTCTGCCTGCCAAGACTCCCTGTGTTATTTAGTTGACAGCTTCCTTCTGGGGGCTAATGGGTTTTGTTGTCTGACAAATGAATTAACAACACAGCCCACAAGTGATTTCTGGATAACTAACATACAGTTGACATTTCTGTGAGCTTATGCTTGGAAAAACATTTGTTTTTGATGGTTGCTGCTATCTTCAGTATTGCCTAAAATATTTCCAGCTCCTTTTTGTAATCTTTGTAGAATAATGAAAGTGTGTCTTCTTTCAGGCTGGACCCGGCTGTGTGAGTTTTGTTCTCATGCACTGCTCCCTTTTCTCCTTTTCTGATACACCCGCTTATTTAAAAATGGACCATCCTCAAATACAGGGCTCAGTATGCTGGTTGCTTTTGCTCTCTCCTGAGTAGCTTAAGCTGGAGTTCTGCACTGGGAATAGTGAGCATCTGGATAAAGTTGGACCATTCACTGGGAGACATAGGAAACTTAGAGGGTAAGGGAAGTTCTTACTACAGGAATAAATTGCTTTCTAAAGAGTAATAGAACTGAACAAAGCATATTACTTCTCATACTGAAGTGTACAGATTCTCTTCTTTTTCTTTCTTGTTTAAAAATAATTCAGCTAAAATCACCCTTCATTCAACTAACAGAAAGTTGAAAAAAAAAACGTGTGTACTTCCAAATCTACAGGTTTTTTTTTTTCACCTGTAGACAAATTAGAGATAACAAAGGTTTAAGGTACTACACGAATACCTCTCCTTCACATTGTTTGTTTCATATTATACATTAACATTTTTATTTCTTGAAAACTGGGCTTTTCTTTCCAAGCCTTTAAAATGCTCTGATATCACAGTGATGGAGAGTGGGGGTTGGAGGTCCAGAGACTGGGCTGGGGGAGTTTGAATTTTTTTCAGACACTGTTTGCCAGAACTTTCTTAAATGACCTTGATAACTTGCACAAAACATGAAAAAATGTCTTCAGTAGGATGACCATGCCAAATGCACGTCTAGTTTTGTGGCTCATGGGTGAAACCATTTCTCACTTGCTCCAGGGCCCTGCATCCCCTCTTTAGTTTCTTTGCCAGGAATGTGGGTAGCATGCGTATGAACTGAGAACTGTCTCCCCTGCTGGAGATATTTCTAATGTTCTTTGTAGATAGGCAAATCAACATGAAGGAATGTACTCTAACTGGATATTTATAGCATATGAGTGGTCCAAATCAAAGGAAATTTGGCATCACTTAACAAAAAAGTGATCCGAGACATCATCCTTAAAATGTTCATATATTTTTATACAGTGATTCATTTTTAGTAATCTTTGTTAAGACTAAATGTACAAGAGAACATGTTCGATAAAGGTATCCACCAACACTAATCTGAATAGCGGCAGCATGTTGTATTACCTATTTCCTCTCTGTGTGGGCTTCAAGATCTATGTGTGTCCTGTTACATGAGCATTGTTTCCTTTGTAATTTAACCTTAATTTTAATTATGTGCATGTACATGGCAGTGACATTTTGGGCCCTTGAGTTCAGCTTCCCGTGGAGGCCAGAAGAGAAAATTGTATCTTTGGACTGGAGTTATAAGTGGTTATGAGCTGCCTGAATGGGTGCTAGGAACCAAAGAGCAAATACTCCTAACCACTAAACCATCTTTCCAGTCTGAACAGTATTGCTTTAATAGTTAATATTTTTTTTTTGAGACATGGTTTCTCTATGTAGCTTTGGTGCCTCTCCTGGAACTAGCTCTTGTAGACCAGGCTGGCCTCAAATTTACAGACATCTGCCTGCCTCTGCCTCTCAAGTGCTGGGATTAAAGTCTTGTGTCTCCACCGCCCGGCAATAGTTACTTTATTTTTAATTTGTTACATAATCATATGTAGCTTTCAAAAATATGAAAATATAGTACAAGGAAAGTAATACCCTTGTTACCCGTGACCTCAGCTGCCTTCCTTTTTCACCCCAACCTTGCATGTACTTCATGTGCTGCTTTTAAGTGCACATGCAACTGTAGTCCAGGCTTTTGTTCTGCTTTTTGTTCACAGTGCACACTCTCCTATTCACATAATTTGGCATAGTATGTTTGCTACATAGTAATATGGTTAAGTTCTTTCCACATAAACACATAAAAAGACTTTTATTGTTTTATAGGTCATAATTCCATTGTACATTTAACTAGAATTCTAATGACAAACATTCGAGTTATTTTTTCTTATGTTAACATAAAAAGTACTGCATGAATAAACTTACACATACATAATTTTTCACTTTGTAAATGTACTTCAGATTAATTCCCCAGTAATGTGATCACTGAGTTAAAAAAAAATCCTTTAAAATATAACTAGAAATTGCCAAATTGCCTTTTACAGTGAGTTTTGCCAATTTGTTCTCCCATCAGTAATGTTTAACTATATTTATTTTTCCTTAAGCCTCACAACAAAGTGAGCTGTGAAATTTTGGAATTTATAACAGCTCAGTTGGTAGAAATGGTATCTCAATCAATCAATACATTTTCTGTTGTCTGTTGACTACCCTTTCCCCCAGCAAGTAAATATGTTAACTTAAAATAATTGTGATTTGTTTCTCACCAATATGAACTCGGACTCTGTGATTCTGCTGTGTTTATTTTGTGGTTGCTCATTTGGCTGGAAGGGAGACAGGCAAGCTCTCTGGTCGTGCTGGATGCTTTCATAGAACAGTTCCAGAATTACAGGCTGTAAACTCCACTGTACAAGTTTTCATTGCATTTTCTGATATCCCAGTCACAAGATTCAGCAAGTCAAAGTGGAAGGGACCATAGAAGAGATTATCTGTGGAGCCACAATTCACAGTGGATCATTAGGCCGCAGTCTGTTTCCTGCAAACAGTAAACTTTTCTTTTCTTTTCTTTCTTTTCTTTCTTTCTTTCTTTCTTTCTTTCTTTCTTTCTTTCTTTCTTTCTTTCTTCTATCTTTCTTTCTTTTTTCTCTCTTTCTTCTTTCTTTCTTTCTTTCTTTCTTTCTTTCTCTTTCTTTCCTTTTTCTTTCTTTCGTCCTTCCTTCCTTCTTTCCTTCCTTCCTTTCTTTCCTTATTTTGTTGGTTACTATTTGAGAAGTTTCAGCATTTTTTGTTTGTTTAATTAATTTTTAATTTAAAAGTTCCTCCAAGCTATATATTGATCATACTCATTCCCATTCCCCCATCCTCTCTGATTCTTCTGTGCCTTTCTACCATCCAACTTCATGCTTTCTCTCAAAAATAAAACTAAATGCCCTAATAAACAAAATCAACAATAACTTAGCAGTACTTGATAAGTAATTTTTATCAGATATTAATTATATCTTTAGTTATAAACAATTTCCAGAGTTGTATTGACTTTTTTAGATTTTCAGATACTCTCCATTTCCTAAGCGGATTGGTCATTTCCCTGTAATTTTAGTTGCAGATAGTTTCCATTGTCACAGAGACACCAAATTTTAAGAGGATCCAGTCCATAGTGATATTGTCCTGGAGGGTGTTCCTTGTTTTACACAAAGCCTGTCCTTGATGACATTGTCATGGCTAGTGTCCTCCTTTTTTTTTTTTTTTTTTTTGGTAGGTGTTACTTTTTGTTTCCTATTGCTTTTTTTTGGAGGACTTTGCTTTGATGTTATCACAGCATTCTTCTGTTTTAAATAATATGTAAAGGCAAGGGACTTTTCCAAATTAGTTTTTAGATCTGCATCTGCCCTGATGTTCAGTTATGACTTTCAGCTGAATGATGGCGTCTTATTTTTTTTTTTTCAATAGCCTTGATTTGTGCTAGAAAAGTAATGTATGCTAAGAATCATCTTTGGGGCCTGGAGAGAGCTCATTCTTGAATCCATCTGTATCTCCACCTCTGAGGGCTTGGACCTCTGTGGCCTCTATGGGCACATACAAACACACACACACAAACACACACACACAAATGGGCTATACACACAGACACACAAACACGCACACAAATGAGCTATACATACAGACATACAAACTCACACACACATACACACACAGGTTAATAAATCCTTAAGAAGCATCCTCTGTTGATGCTATGCCAGTTTCATTTAATCACTGTGAAGTTAGAGGACTCTTCCCAAGACACTTTCTACTTGAAGTTTTCTGAGGTTCGGGAAATGAAAGGTAGGTCTTCTGATAATACAGGCAGCACCTTTCTTTTATTGTCTGGTTTGCCATACACTCAGATTGCTTTTTGTGAAAATATGTAGTCTGTGTCCTGTGTTGAATCAATTTTAGGCAATCTCAGTATGGTGCTTGCATTTTAAACCACTCTCGCTCAAAAGGAAATGCACATTTTTCCCAGTGGTTGAAAACTGTTGTTGCTCAGTCCTTTGAACACTGTGTTTTTAACTCCATTTCTTCCTGTGTCCCTGACTGCTCTCTCACAGGCCATGTTTAGTCCTCAGAGATGCGGTGTGTGCCTTTTGCTGCTGTAAAATGCTTTTTAGGGGTTTATTCTTTCACATTTATTTTGTATTACCCTGTTTCAGTGTGAAACATAGTGCCACAGATATAAATGTTTTGATAAATTTCAGTTGTATGAAAGCAAAAACATGTTTCTGTAGAGTTAAATAAGAAAAATTTTGAACCATTATGGATTACAAACTAACAAAAAGAAAGAAATTTTGAATTCATGGTGCTGAGTATATAATTTAGACAACTTGCAAATTGTCTATTCATAGACTATCCTAAATATAAAGTTTTTCTCTTTCCCATTATGTTTGAAAGATAATTATTTGGTAGAAAGAATAATAGAGCAATAACTGGAAATTACTTATAAGGTGTTAGTTGATATTTTATAGAACATTGATAAAATGTGTAAAGAATTGTGTTTGAATAGTGTGATAATGCTCATTAGTTTTAGAAAATGTTGAACCTCACATTTCATTTAAAACTAAACTATATCATGCAGTGGTGTTGGTTAGTTTAATGTGTCTACTTGGTTAGACTTGAAAACTAAGCTGTTTGGTAAAAAAACCCACTTAGGCATTGATATAAAATAGTTTTTAATATGATTAGCATTTATTGATATCAATACTAAGCTCTATATTACTCTAGGAATGTGAGTGCATCTCAAGCAAACAAGGAAGTCCCAATAGCAAATTTTGAGGTCTTTATTTATTTTTTTTATATTCTTCAAAAAAAATTTTTAATTAGGTAGCAGAAAATAAAGAGAATATGTCACAAGGACCTATTCAGAAATTTCTGTCTTTACATGTTTTTAAGTTGAGGATGAGGAGGAGGAAGAGGAGGAGAAAGGCAAACCTAATTTTCAAGCAAAATACTTTTTGAAGCACAATTTTCTTTAAGAGGAACCTCATCCATACCTTATGATAAATGACTTTAATGAAGCCTTTAGCTTACCTAATTGAGTGGAATTAAAGCAAAAGAACCACAGCCTAGGGGAAAGGCAATGGGAAGCGAGGGGTTGAAGAACAGAAGAAGAGGAATAGGAACAACATAAACGAAGATCACAGGAATTTGGTCCTCGCTTGGCAACATAGCCACATTAGCCAGTATGATCATGTCTGGAATTTTCAGATGAACTTCTCCATTAGCATTAATGGCATTTGCATTTATATGGTCTAAGTCTCTAAAGTATTTTAACATTTCTCTCTTTCTCTTTCTTTCTCTCTGTTTCTCTCTCTCATAATATATATAACCACAGTAATGGAAAGATTCTCATCATTGAAATGAATACAATCTATGGGAGTTGTATATATAGAGAAAAACAGGGTTCTTGTTACTTTTTTAAAAGCTATGTACACGTACCACACAAAAATCAAAAACAAAGAGACTCTCATTTGACTTCCTTGAAGTTCATAGCATCAATAATTTTATTAGTCCCTATAAAAGAAATAAAAATGAAAACTCACATTGTGAACATAATTATTGATATTATGATAGTAGATGATGCTTTTCTTTTTTATATATACATTTTGATTTTTCCTTATTTTTCCATTTAAAGCTACAATTCAAATATATAAACACAAGTAAGTTTCTTTCAATATACTTTAATTTGACAGTTTTGTCTTAATGCCCAGTTATTTTAATTGAGTTCTGTATTTTAAAAAACAATATAAATATAAATACAAATTTTCATTTTTAATGAAGCCACTTCTGCAATTTAGGTCAAAGTATTGTAGAATGCAAGACCATAGTCAAGTTATTTAAATAGAAATTTAAAATTTGTCAATTTTGCTTCTGAATAAGATAAAATTTAAAAAGCTGCTGGAGGGTTTCAAATAAACAAATTACGCTTTCACAGAGTTAATGAAAAATGTAGAGTGTGACCAGCTATAGGCAATAAAAATTCATTTCTTCAATCACTAGTGCTGAATTTACTTCAAACAATATTTCTCTAAAACTTTTCAAAAACCAGCATATGCTAATCCATCTCACAAAGGGTAATGACATTCCCTAAGTGGACACCATTTTTATTTAATGTGGAAGACAGGCTTGGAGCAAGGTCAGAAATTCATGACTCTCCACAGAGCAACCAAGATGTGAGCTTCTGAAGAATTAATTAAAGTTGAATCTAAGAAGATGATGGCCAATCCGCATACCAGTTGTTTAACCTCATATAATTAACCCTACTTCAGATAATTCTGTAAACTCATTAAAAGGCCTCCTGCTTTAGTCTCCTCTCTGAAACTGAGTTAGGAAAGAATGACTGACACAGTAAGAAGCTTTGACAGAGTTAGCAAGTTCTGATGAAAGGAATTGCTGTGATGGTGGGGTTAGAGGATTGATTTCAAAACTGCTCGGTCGTGCTAATAACAACAAGGTGATAGAGTGATTATATTGTTTTCTTTTTCTTTCTACCTGGGAAACAATTTTTATTCTAGGACATTTTGTATGTGTCTACTAGAAGCACATGCTAGAATTAAAGTATATTATATACTTTTCTTGTTATGAAAAATGAAACACAGCATACAAGGCTTTGTAGCGTGTTCATTGTATCAACCTAAAGCCTCAAAATAATTTTGATTGTATCATCTGTGTAGCATTTGATTACATACAGATTTCTTTATAAAGGTTAATTTTTTAAAGATTTATTTATTGGTTATATACAGCATGTTTTCCTACACACCAGAAGAGAGCATCAGATCTCATTACAGATGGTTGTGAGCCACCATGTGGTTGTCTGAAATTGAACTCAGTACCTCTGGAAAAGCCGTCAGTGCTCTTAACCTCTGAGCCATCTCTCCAGCCCCCAAAGGATAATTTTTATTAATCTTTATATACATATATTTGTTTGTGTGTATGTGTGGCCACTTGAATACAGGTATCTAGAGAGTCCAGAAGAGGACATAATATTCCCTGGAGCTGGAGTTACACTGTGGTTGCTGGGAATAAAATTTGGTTGTCCATGAGCAAAACATACTCTTAACTACTGAGACCTCTCTCCAACCACTAATATGGATTTTGTAATAATCTCAATTCAAGTGGTAGAAGAAGTTATCCAGAGTTCTAGAGTTAAACTTGCTTCTTTGCTCAGAAATGCAACTCTGGTTTAAATTAATTCCTGTATTTTCCAGAACACTTAGTAAATCTTTGGATAATATAGGATCAGAACCTTTTCTGCTTGCAGCCCTTTCTGACACCACTCTGCCCCTGACACATACATGCTATAGTACTGTTAATACCTAATATTTATGATGTTTTATTAAGAGAGATTTTTAGTGGAATAAACACTGTGCATACTATTTCTAAATATATGCTTAATCATATTTGATACAGATTTGTTTAAAATATGTGTGTTCCATTTGAGCACATGTTCATATCTGGATCTATAGGCAAACAGTATAGATATGGCGTGTATGATGCAGGCTTTATTCATAGAGCACAGGTTCTTCAACAGAGGTAGCCATATTACAAATTTCAGGGGTTTGTCTCAGGAGTCAAGAATGACATAAATGGAGGAGGGAGCAAAATGGGAAGAACTGTGAAATGACTCTAAAATAATAAATGACCAAATTCTTGGGAAGAACAAAAAAAAAAGACATCAGGGAATAAAGACAAAACTCTAAACTGGTGTTATGTCTGATAGTTGAAGAAAGGAGACTGAGAAAGATATGGCATGTTGTACAATAACCTACACAAATCCTCTTGACTGTAGACAATGGAAATTTATGGTTCTGAAAGGAGAAATGTTCTTATGAGAATGTCAGTAGGAGAACTATTTTCTTCTTTAAAATAATAATTTTTTCTATTTTTATTTTTTGACTGCATGAACATATATATGTGTGTGTGTTTGTGTGTGTGTGTGTATGTGTGTACCACATATATACCACATACATGCCTAGTGTTGGTGAAGGCCAGGAAAAGGCATCATATCCCCTGAAACTGGAGTTGCAGATGTCACAATCGGAGTACTGTGAATTGAATCCAGGTCCTCTGAAAGAGTAGCCAGTGCTCTTAACTGCTAAACCATCTCACAAGTTACATTCTTCTCTTATAAAAGGAAAACATTTCTCTCAATAAACAGGAGTGAAAAGCAAAGCTATTAACTAAAGATCATCTCAGACACACACTGCGTATAATACGCAGTTCTTATTTCTATGTTAGTCTGATGGCCCATGCTAGAGAATATAAGCCCTCCAGTTAATCAGTCATTAGCAGAGAGAATCATAAGAGTGACAAAAAGCGCTCACTCTACACATATCCACATAAACCCAAAGATAAACCAGCAGCCTTATCATTGTCACCTTGCACGGATTTGTGTCGCACATTACCCAAGTTCTACTCCCCTACTCAGAGTCAGAGAGAAGCCATGTAGTTTCCACAGAAGAGAGATGCCTCCACCAGAGCCCACTGAAATTTTGTCAGTTGGCCACAATCTTGTGATCATGAACAGATTATTAGAGATGGGTTAGTTAAAAATATAAGAGCTAACTAGTAATATGCTTAATATGTTGACCAAACAGTATTGCAAATAATACAGTTTCTGAGTAATTATTTCAGGTCCTACTGGCCAGGAATGAATGAATAGGCTCTTCCTACATAGAGGTGAAAGTTCCATGTAGGTACCAGCTTGACCTCTTCTTGTTCAAAGGGTTATATGGGTTTGGATGTTGTCTTCAGCAATGGGGCCTTGTTAGTTTGTGGAGAGCAACCTATTGTCTTGGCAATATTCTGGGTTATTTTGAGATTTCTATGGTGCCCCTTTGGTCAATAACTCAATTGGATGTACCACTTGAAGCTTTGCTTGTTGACAAGAGATGACTAGTTAAGATTCCATCTTACCCATTATTATTAGACCTCAGTAGGATTGCTTTCATATAATTTAGGAAGGTTTTATTGTACTAGGTTTTAATTTCACCACTCAAATGTCCCTTAATTCTAGCTGGTTCTCCTGCATTACCCCTCCCCATCTGATTCTTTGATTTGCAATCCATCTGCCAACAGTCTGCCCATAAAATCTATTCTGCTTCCTTACCAGGGAGATTCATGTGTCTCTCCTAGTCTCTTCCTGTATACCTAACCTTTCTGGGTCTATGCATTGTAACTTGGTTTGATTTATTTAATGGTTAATATCCACAAATATGTGAAGACATACCACACTGGAACTTTTTAAAAAGTGTAATATAAGGGTGTTTTAAAGGAAGAAGTTATATATCCAATACATCACTTGTATTGTGTTATTATCTAGTGGGATGAGCTAGAAGAACTATCTTAGCATCATTTGCATTGCATATTGTGTATTGTGTAGTGGGATGACCCAGAAGAACCATCTTAGGGATGCCATGGATATACTTAGTCATTTATTTTTATAGAATCTTCTTGTTTTTCTCAGTAATTATTTTCTCCATTTTATTATCTCTCTGAATTTAGAAACCCATTTCTTTTCTATGTTCTTCACCTGGATTCAACCTGCACAGCACCATTTAGACATTTATTTGTTTAGACATTCATTTCTCTAAACTACAGACATGACATGTTGGGATTATTCTATTCTTATTCAGTGAATTATTGATGCTTATCTGGCATCTTAATCTCTGTGTGTTTTAATTATGCTCTTGCCGGGCGGTAGTGGCACATGCCTTTAATCCCAGCACTCGGGAGGCAGAGGCAGGCGGATCTCTGTGAGTTCTAGGCCAGCCTGGTCTACAAGAGCTAGTGCCAGGACAGGCTCCAAAGCTACAGAGAACCCCTGTCTTGAAAAACTAAGAAAAAAAAATATGCTCTTGACTCCTTTAAATCCATAGCCAAATAAGAACATAAAGACATAGCTGTTCTCCAAATGAATGGAAAATTTTGATATGTGCTTCCTGCCAGTACTGGTAAGGTAATCTTCAAATTATGCTCAGCCAGAAAATTCTACATATACTTTATAGGTGCTGCGTTCTCAACAGGTTTCATTCTTCCTGTGTAAATGTTTTTGACACTTAAGTATCTCTTCCTTATGTTAATGAGATATTACTCTCTATTCCTTTCTGTTTTCTGTTTCTTATAATTCCCATTGAAATAATTCAGTTAAGACATGCAGAGACTAGTGTAAAAGCTAGACAGAGTTTGTTGTATGGAAATGTGGGAAACACTCAAGGACCTAGAGTGGGATATGGTTCTGCAATCTATTGTGAAAGAAGGCATTCTCAAGGATAAGAGGGGACAATGGCAACAGGTGCCATTTTGTAGAAAAATACTCTTAAAGACAAAAGTTCCAATGGCCAAAGAGACTACTGTGCAGTCCTACACTTTAAGGCAGGCTAAGCGCTCCTTATAAAGTCTCTGGAACACTCTTAAAAATGCTGACTCTGCTTCTTCCAGAAGCTATACATTGCTGCTAATAGCTTTTTGGTCAGAGTTGGGAATCTTTATGTTACTTACCCAATATGTGTTAGGTTTTGTGTAACTTGAATTATGCACAATTGCTCTGCTGTATGTAGAAGATACTATTTCTTAGTACCAATACATGATTTCTAGCTCTTATAATTTCTCTGTATCCTCTTTGACAATGACCCCTGAGCTTTGGGAAAAGGTGTTATGGCATAGACATTCTATTTAGGTTTAAGTATTCTGAAGCATCTTATTAGTTGTGGAAGTTGTGGGTCTTCATGTTAATTGCCATACACTATAAAAAGTTTCTCTGGTGAGGGTTAAAAATGTGTATACTCTATGGATATAACAATAAATCATTAGGAGTTGGTTTAATGTTTAGTCCTTTTAGCAGAATATTAGTAGAAGATTCTCCCTGAGGGCTTACGGCCTATCTGGTCATTCTCTTAGCAAAATAGTGGTACTGGGTATGATTATCAGCTTGTGCAGCTGATGAGAAATCAGGAAGTACTGGTTTGCCCCTATGATGTTTCATAATATTGCACTAGTTGACATTTCTTGAGAGGTGAGACACTGTTGTAGCTCACATAGATCACAGCTGCATATGATTGATGATTACATTTCTCCTTTGATAATTTACATACGAACCTATAAAAGCTATCCAGTGGGAATGAAGTTTTCAGATGAAGAAAAGCTTGATCTTTCCATGTTCTATGATATAAGCATATGCTGACTTTAGCAATAGAGTCTTATCATCAAGTTCTGGAGGTTAATCAATAGCAAGGAAAATTCCTGTAATGTTTGGCAGTCTTTAGGATCAAGCCTAGTCAATCAATTTAAAAAGGTAATTCATGTTTGTCAGGGGGTTTTTGTTCATTAGCCTGTGGTATCTACTCAAAACATAGTTACTTTGCTATGGCATAACTCTGCTTCTGCCTTCCAGATCTGTTGGTTAGAGAAGCAAAAACTATGTCTCAGGCAAATAATACTGCCAAGGGCAGGACTCTTCCATTTTTTGCCCTTTTGAGAAAATGGGTAAGTATTTTTCTTTAAGATAGAAGTCTTTATCCAATTTTTTCAAGTTCAAACTTGAATTAAACTATCTTCTTTAAACTTTGTGTCTCAGTCTCTTTCAACAAGTTAATAGATAGTAGAACTCTAAGTGGCCTTGTGTCTGTAAGCCTCTTAATTTGAGGTTTTGCTATTGAAAGCCCATTTACAAAGTAATTATCAATCACTAATTGCAACCATAATTTTCTATGTTTCTGTAGCATGAGTTAAAGGGTTTGTGAGGTTGAGAAGTGGTTCATGGATAGGTGAAGAGAAATCACTTAAAATACACTCTTTTGGATAAGCTGGATAAGTACAATGAGGTTTTATAAGCACAATGACCCAAATTACAGTCACCTCTGTAAATGCCAAGTAATTAAATGTTCTCTTTTGATACAGTCATTTCCTGGGTTTGAAAAACATAGTACACAGAGACATGTCCTTAAATATTACGGCTAAGGTGTGTTTTTAAATATCATGTGGGGTGCTTTGACACTGTTAAAGTAGAGAAACTTAACCCTATATCTGTTATATATCCTCTTTTT
This sequence comes from Chionomys nivalis, assembly GCF_950005125.1. Taxonomy (NCBI): domain Eukaryota; kingdom Metazoa; phylum Chordata; class Mammalia; order Rodentia; family Cricetidae; genus Chionomys; species Chionomys nivalis. The sequence goes on along the minus strand of NC_080090.1, from coordinate 40,656,468 downwards.
TTCTTCTTCCACTCATAGATGATTATGCTCCCTTAGCTGCTGGAAATAACCTTCCAATTAAAACAGACAAAGAAGAGAAAAATGCTTAGAGCCTGACTCTTTCCCCATCACACCTCCTCACATTCATGAAATGTATAGCCAATATTTTTTCTCCTTCGTGGTCAAGGAGTCATTGCTTATTGTAGATAAATGAAATATTTGACGGCTGGGTATATTTTATGTTTTCTGTAAAAAAAAATATTAGTTTCTTTACAAAATAAAGACCATCAAATAGATACAACCTAACTTATATGTTCTGGAACCTCTCAGGTGTGTGGTTAGCTACAGAGCAGTATTATTTTATTCCAAGGCTCTATCATTGAATAAATGTTCCTCCCAGTCAAAATATATTCACCATCTTAAATTGTAGTATAAACATTGGGTGACCCATGTTACTGGGTACATGGGGCCAAAATGCATTCCTTTGGTTTCTTTTTTTTTTTTTTCCGCCTGCCTCTGCCTCCCGAGTGCTGGGATTAAAGGGGTGCACCACCACCACCCGGCCATTCCTTTGGTTTCCATCCATGTCCAATGGATTAAGGAATCAGTAACTGTTAAAGAAAAATCAGTTTGTTTATATTTTGTCAAACAAAGGGGAAACAGAAGTTCAATTTCTTCCCCATTGATGCCTTTGGTCACCTTGTAGATTACCATAGAAAAAGCTTGAATTGGTATTAAAAACTGCTCTATGTGGAGGAAGGGTCTATTCTCACTGACCTCTAAGTTTATGGATATCTGCCTAGGTATCACGCAATAACCATCAAGTTCAAAAACATATTAAATATGCAACTCTAAGATAAATTAACCTTCATTTCCTGGGTAGAGGGGCTTGAGTCCTAAGTTGGTTTCCTTGACTCCATTCTGAGTTTCAGAGTTAGTTTTCAAAGCATACTAAGGGGAAAAAGGTAGGCATCCTATCTTCAAGATGTCCCATTTTTGAATGAGAACATAGTCTATTGGTTTATTCACACATAGAGTGAAAGTATTTGTGTCTCTTCTGTAGAAGTCAGTTTCGTTCTGGACCTTTGGCATGCCTGTGAAGCAATTAATTTTGTAAGTGAAAAGAGAGGTCAAATGGATGGCTCAAGTGTCTGTCCATAAACTATGTCCTCTTTCGATAGGACTACAGTGGGAGATCATGATAAATGAGAAACACCTTCAAAAGTGATTTTTAATACCCATTCTATGAAATACTTATTCATGAAGTCAAGATATGAGGTCATGAACACACATTTAAAAATTCTCCCACTGAATATAATTATTATCCCATTTTTTAACTGTGAAAGTTTTTTCTTGCTTTTTTCCCTTTTATTAAAAATAGATTCTTTGCTCATTCAATATATTTTAATTGTATTTTCCTCTTCCTCTGCTCCTCCCATTTGCTTCTGATTTCTCTCCCTTCCAAATCTATGAGCTTTATGCCTCTCCTCAGAAAAGGACATAGCCCAATTTTTATAACAATGATAGAGGAGATTCAGGAAATGGTGATCAAGAATATAATACCAGATTCCATTTTTCCTCTACACTTCAGTGTAGACTTTTCTACCCAAGTCTCTATCAGCAGTCTTCCCATTCTGTTGCTTTCCCCAGATTTCCATATTTTCAAAACTTGATGAGAAGAAACACATGCTAATTAGTCTTTGTTGTTGTTGTTGTTCCTGTCCTGGAACTAGCTCTTGTAGTCCAGGCTGGCCTCGAACTCACAGAGATCCGCCCGCCTCTGCCTCCCGAGTGCTGGGATTAAAGGCGTGCGCCATCACCGCCCAATTGCTAGTTAGTCTTTAACTGTCTTTCAGAGCAGGGGATGACCACAGCCCTATTTCTGAACAGCAGGCTACATGGTCATTTTCTTTACGCAGTTGGTGACAAAGACACAAACATTTCTGCAGGGAGGAGTTGGGGAAGCAAAATTTGAAGAAAACTATAAAATTAATTCTCACCAAGCTGGGTATCTCCCTGCCTTGAATGTTTCACTATGTGTAAGGCTGTTAAAATTATTTTAATATTCCACCTTTGGCAGTGAAAATCAAAAAGGATAGAGTACTATTCCTTTTCTTTCCCACTTTTCCATTACCTGGTTGTGCTCATGCAAAAAAAATTAACCCTGACCCCACATAGAAGATATTACCCTAACAACTTGACAGTTACATTCAGTTTTAGAAACTCCTAATTCTGGAATTGTGATGTTTACATGCTGTCTTGTGGATACAATCCTTTCCAGGTGTTCAACATTTGTGTTCACCTTCTACAACTTGGGACTTGATCCAGATATAAAAGGAAAGCAGAATTCTCTTTGTTACAAGTCACAGACCCAGCCTCAAGTCAGCCAAGGATCTAGGAATACCGTTCTGTAGGTTATATATCTCTCTCACGTCCTGGTTGCTCTGGGTTTCATCCCTTTGGGATTGTGCCCATCAACCCTCTATATTTTTCTTAGATAGTTCCATCTTGATAGAAGACTGATGATCATCATTCAGAAATCTTATCTGCAGATATTGTCATGTTCTATGAATCTAAGGCTTGACTATGTTTATCTGTAATAAACAAACACTGAGAGAGCAGAAGAACACACTTAGGTATTGCTGCTTGCTTGTGCTTTTGTATAGGGCTCAGAGAAGCTATCTAACACTGAATGGAGAAGAAGCATGTTAGCATTCATATGGAAATACTCTCATCCTATGGAATAATTTAGTATCTTAGGGGTTTCCAGGTAGTTCTACTTGAGGTATGATTTCCCATATGACTTAAATAGGAAATGACTTTGAGTTAGTAACAGGGATTGAAATAGAAAAAATGGATTTTCAGGAAAGCAGCAGGATGTCACCAAATATTTCCATAGTCTGCTGGAATCTACAAAGGAGAAAAAAATTCTATACAGTGAAAGTAGAAGTGGAACAGGAAAAGACAAAGCACATCAGTGGAATTTCAAGAAGACCAGGAACAAGGCTACTTTGGAAGCTTTTCCACATGTTCAGCACAAGAAGGGTTGCTTAAGACTCCTAAGACAAGCTAGCTCCTTAGACTCAGAATAAATATGAAAGTGGATGGATGACTTCTGAAATGAATTTTAGAGATACCGATCTGTCAAATCGTTCTATTTTTCTGCTACTTAAGAACTCACTCTAAGACCAGGCAGATACCCCTTGCTTAACCATAGGCAATTCCAGCCAGACCAGGTAAGAATCCCTTTAACCTTCTTCACTCTCTGTTATCCTAGATCTGATTCTCAAGGTTGAATCTAGGACTGCAACAGAGCACCAAGGGCAGCTTATCCTCCCTAGTGGCCATACTGCTGTGGTTGACTGAAATCCTCTTCCCCTGACCTCAACTTCTCCCAGCTTCCAATGCCATCAAGCATTCCCTCATAAACATACCAACAAAGAAGGCCAGTAAAATAGATTATACTCAGCCAACACACTCTTTGAAAATCCAGAGAAGAAACAGAAGTCAAGGAACAGACCTCCCACACAACAAAAGCAAAACACAGAAAAGAGCATTTAGAACTATAATCATCTAAAATCCAGATGCCTAGACACCAGGGAAGAACACAGTCACTAACAGCTAGTGTAAAATATCACCACAAGAGCTCAGAAAGCACTTAATATTCCACTATAACTGAAGCACAAAGAAATAAATTTATACCAACTATATGAAGATGACAGAGGTCATAAAGATGAATGAATAAATACCACAAAGAAACCATGGAAACATAAACGAACATTTGAAAGAAATTAATAAGGCTGTTCAAAACCTGAAAATTAAAAGAAGGAGGAGTAGGAGTAAAAGGAGGAAAAGAAGAGGAAGAAGAAAAAAGAAGAAGAAGAAGAAGAAGAAGAAGAAGAAGAAGAAGAAGAAGAAGAAGAAGAAGAAGAAGAAGAAGGAAGAAGAAGAAATAAGAAGAAATCACAAATTGGATGTAGGGTTAGCCCTGCCCATTTTGGGGGCATGTTTGCCTTGGGCTAATGTTTACATATAAATCTGGCGAGCGTGAGTCCCACCGCTCTCATTTTTTTTTATTTCCTGCTCATTGCTGGATCCCTGGTGTTGTAAGCTATTCCCTCATTAAAATTTGCTGTTTCATATTAAGCTAGTCTGGTTATTATGCCCATTACAACTGAAGAAGCCTAGAATGCAAAGAGAAACTACAAATGTGAGTTTCACCAACAGAATACAAGAAATGGAGTGTGGGGGTCCTGTTTACCTCTGGGCCTATTAGCCTTCAGGCTGAAAGGGGAAATAGGCAGATGGAATAACAGAAATCTTTGACAGCTCATGAACATGAATGGAGACAGTCTTTTGGGAGACAGATTTTGGTAAATCAGCTTGATTTTACTCCAGGGTATAATGGAATATGTAGGATTCAGGAGCCTGGGGACAAATCCTAGCTTTCATTAAGTGGCACCCTCTAATCACAAGGTTTAGTATATGGCAGTAGAATACTATAGCAGTGTTCATAGCATAAGCCTCAGTGGGGATCTGTGCTAAAGATCAAGCTAAAGATGAATCTAGCCTCTGGCTCTAGAGACAGTTGTTGGATAAAGTCAGTCCTCCAGGCCAAAGAACATTCTCCAGATAAAAACATACAGAGGGCAAGAAGTTTTTAGATGGAGGGAGCTAAAATTTGCCAAACTGTTGAAAAAAGCTGCTAGAACATGGGGAGACTGTGACCTCTGACCACCTAAGAGTGTCTTCCAAAAATGGAGGACAACATCTCAGGCATTGTAGATAGGATGGAAGAAATGGATAAGTTGGACAAAGACAATGTTAAATGTAAAATATTTCTAACACAAAACATTCAGGAAACTATGGAAAGACAAAACTTATGAATAATAGAAATAGAAGGGGGATAATTGCAGTTAAAAGGCCCAGAAAACATTTTCAAAAAGATCATAAAAAAATTCTCTTAACTTAAAGAATAAAATGCCTATAAAGGTGCAAGAAGGGTACAGAACAGCAAATAGCTTGTACCAGAAAGGAAAGCTTCCTTGCCACAAAATCAAAACACTAAACATACAAAAAAGGAAAGAATATTAACAATTTCAGAGGCAAAATTCCACGTAACACACAGACAGACTTTCAATACTTAGAATTATACCTGACTTTTCAATGGAAACTCAAAAAACTGGAAGGGCATGTATAGATGTATTGTAGACTCTAAGAGGCCACAGATTCCAGCCCAACAAACATTCAAACACCATGGGTGGAGAAACTAAGATATTCAATGATAAAATCAAATTTCAACAATATCTATCTAAAAATACAAACTTACATAAGGTAGTAGATATAAAAATATTCTAATCAAGGAGGGTAACTACACACTTAAAAACACATTTAATAAATACTCACACATCAGCAAACACAAAAGAAAGAAACAGACACATACATGCATATACATGCATACACATGCACTCATACCATTCCACCAACTACAATACCAAAATAGAATGAATTAATAATACTTTGAAAAAGATAGTCAGAGAAAATAGACCTAAGAAGCAAGTTGGTGTTATCATTGTAATGTATAGCACAATAGACTTCAAACCAGTGTAATCAGAAGAGATGGTGAAGCACACTTCCTCCTCATCAATGGAAAATTCCATCAAGACCACATTTTAATTCTTAACAATATGCCACAAATAGAAGAGCACCCACCTTTGTAAAAGAAACACTCCCAGAACTTAAATCACATACTCAACTCACACTTATGAAGGCAGACTCTTGCAGAATATATATTTAAACTATGAGGATATGTCATTGCCATGGCACCTTCCAACTGGTTTAATAAAGAGCTGATTGGCCAATAGCTAGGCAGGCACAGGATAGACAGGACTACCAGGGACAGAGAGAATTATGGGAAAGAAAGGTAGAGTCAACAGCCAGACATGGAGAAAGTAGCATGGGATGTACAGGGAGATGGGTTAACTAGCCACCTGACAATATATAGATTAAAATAGAATGGCTAAGTTTAGTTTAAGATTTAAGAGCTATTGGGAGCAAGCTTAAGCTAAGGCTGAGTATTCAAAATTAACAATGAGTCTCCATGTTGTTATTTGAGAGTGGGAAGTCCAAAAGTATTCTGTCAATACCTCACTCTCACCAATGGAAAGGTTATCCAGGCATAAACAAAACATAAAAGTGCTGGAATTAACAGAAAATATAAAACAATGGACCCAACAGATATTCACAAAATACTTCACCCATACAAAAAGAATATACCTTCTTCTCTGCATCTCATAGAACTTTCTCCAATGTTGACCACATACTTGAACACAAAATCAGTCTCAATAGATAAAGGAAAAAACCCCTTGCATCATATCAAACCACCATGTGTTAAAGTTGGACATAAACAGTAACAGAAAAAAAAGAAAATTTGAAAACTCAAAGAAACTGAACTTCTCTATACCCAGTGAAAAATAGGTCAAGCAGAAATAAAGAAATTAAAGTCTTCCAAAATACAATGAAAATTAATATGCAACATATTCAAACTCACGGAATACAACGAAAGTGGTGCTGAGAGGAAAGATCACAGCACTAAGTGCTTATATAAAAATATTATAGAAGGACCTCTGTGGGACCAGGCCTGAGGCAGCACCTTCATGGGAGCAGGCCTGAGCCAGTGATCTCTTCTGGAGCAGACCTGAGCCAGCAGTCTCTGGGGGAGCAGGCCCAATTGACATCTAGGAGTGCATAATGACCTCTAGGGGTTCCAAGTGACTTCCAGGAATGTAGAGTAACCTCCCGCTTGACTGGAACTCTAATTTTGACTCCACCATGAGGAACAGCCATCTGGGCCTTGAATCCACTGGGACATGGAAGAATGATCACCACAGAAATGACCCCACTACACCAATCAGAGGAAAAGATAAACAACATAAGAACATACTCAACACCACAAAGAGCAATACAACACCAATAAAAAGTAGTGGCTCTAAAACAGCAAGACTTGAACATTCAAATACAGATCAAGCAGAAGAAAATGATCTAAAAATAACTTTAGGAAAATGTTTGAGGTTTTTAATGAGCAAATGAAAATTTTTTCTCAAAGAAATGGAGGAAAAGACCAACAAAAAATAGAATAAATCAACAAATCCCCTTAAGAAAACCAAGAAAAAAAGGAATCAAACAGGTGAAAGAAATGATTAAAGACTTGAAAAATGAAATATAAACAATAATGAAAAAACTAACCAAGGGTATTCTAGAAAAGGGAAGTATGGGGAAAAAAACAATCAGAAACCACAAGTGCAAACATAAAAAGCAGAATACAATAGATGGAAGAGAGAATCTCAAGCATTGATAATATTATAGAAGAATTGGATTCATCAGTCAAAGAAAACATTAAATCTAACAGAAACTTAATACAAAATATCAAGGAAATATGAGACACCATAAAAATACCAAACCTAAGAATAATAGGAATAGAAGGAGAAGAATTCCTACTCAAAAGCCGAGAAAATATATTCAACAAAATTATGGAAGAAAACTTTTCCAACCTAAAGAAAGTTATGCATATGAAGATACAAGAAGCTTAAAAAAAAACACCAAATAGATTGGACTAAAAAAAGAAAAGTCCCCTAGAAAAATAATAATCAAAACACTAAACATACGGAATAAAGAAAGAATATTAAGAGCTTCAAAGTAAAGAGGCCAAGTAACATGTGAAGACAGATCTATCAGAATTATACCTGATTTCTTAATCAAAACAATGAAATCCAGAAGGTCCTGGTTAATCATTATGCACACATTAAGAGACCATTGATACCAGTCCAGACTACTATACCAGTAGTGTAAATATCTCAGTCACCATAGATGGACAAAACAAGATATTCCAAGACAGAACAAGTTGCAAACTCAGGCTTCTACAAAGTACTAGAAGGAAAACTCCAACCTAAAGAAGTTAGCTACATCCCCAAAAATATAGACAATACATGATCTCACAGCAACAAATCCTGAAGAAGAGAAAAAATTACACACAATAACATCACAACAACAAAACTAAAATAACAGAAACTAGCTATCACTGATCACTAATATCCCTTAATATAAATGGACTGAACTGAACTATAAAAAAACCACAGACTAACAGATTGGATACAAAAACAGAATCCATCCATTTGCTAAATTCAAAAACCACACCTCAACCTCAAAGACAGACATCACCTCAGAGGAAAGAGTTGGAAAATGTTTTCCAAAAATTGACATAAGAAATAAGCTGTTATAGTAATTCTAATATATAACAAAATAGACTTCAAATTATATCAATCAAAATAGACACAGAAGGACATTTCATATTAGTCACAGAAAAAATTCATCAAGAGGAAATCTCAGTACTGAATGTCTATGCCCCCAAAGACAAGTGTACCCTCATATGTAAAACAAACACTACTAAGTATTAAATCTTGCATTAAGCCACACACACTCTTAGTGGGAGACTTCAACACCCCACTCTCACCAATGGACAGGTCTGCTAGACAGAAACTTAACAGAGAAATAAAGGACCTAACAAATGGTATGACTCAAATATCCTTAACAGACATCTATAGAAGATTCTTAGCACCTCATGGAACCTTCCCAAAAATATACATACCCACATACTAAATAATAAAACAAACATCAACAGATACAAAAGGAATGGAATAACCTCATTTATTGTGGCTTAAAATTAGAATTCAACAACAACACTAATTTCAGAAAGCCCACAAACATATGTAAATTAAACAATGTTCACTGAATCACCAATGGATCAAGGAAGAAATAAAGAAATTATTGGAAATGAATACACAACATACCCAAATTTTTGGGACACAGTGAAAGCACTGTTAAGAGGAAAGTTCATAGCGCTAAGTACCTACATAAAGAAGCAGGAAAAATCCCACACTATTGAGTAAGCACAACCAAGAGAAGTAGAAGTAAGAAGTTATCAAATTGAGGGCTGCAATCAATATAATAGAATCAAGGAAAACAATATGAAGAATAAGGGAAACATAGTTGGTTCTTTGTGAAAATAAACACAATAGACAAACCCTTATATAAACTACCAAGAGGATAGACTGAAAATATTCAAATTAATGAAATCAGAAATGAAAAGGGGAATATAACAATAGACACAGGTGGATTCCATAGTCATGAGGACATACCTCAAAACCCTGTAAAACATGAAATTGGAAAATCCAAAAGAAGTGGATACTTTTCTCAACAAATGCCACATATTAGAAAAGCAATTTACATAGACCTATAACGTTTACTGAAATAAAAACAATATGTGCTATATCTGTTAGCTAGGTGGTCCTGTGAGAATCCTAAGAGTGGTAGTTGATATGTATCTGACTCTTTTGCTTGCTCTTGAGACTCTTTTCCTCCTTTGGGTTTTCATTGTCAAACCTTGAAATGAGGGCTTTTACCTTGTATTCTTGTATTCTTTATGTTCTTTCATCCTATCTGGCTTTCATTTCTTGGAGACTTTCTTTTTTCTGAGGAGGAACTGGAAGGAAAGTGGGCATGAAGAAGAGGAGTGGTGTGGGGTAGCTAAGAGAAAACAGAAACTGTGTTTGGGATATATTGTATGAAAGAAGGATCCCATTTTAAATTAAAAATATTTAAAATCTCAAGTAAATAAATAAATAAGCAAGCTAATAGAAATATTTTTTATCCTACTGTGCCCTGTTCCACATCATTCCTCAAATTCTACATCAAAAATACATTGCTTAAAATATTCTCTATAGAATTCCATTATGTTCAGAGGCCCAAATCCCCCATCTAGCACTGATTAATTCTTTTCATTATTCTCTTCCAAACACCAATCCACTCCTAATAAACAATTTCCAGTTCTTCATTCAATTATTTTATGTACCTCACTGTTTAAAATTGTCTCATATTGTTCTGTAGCTATTTAAAATGTATTTTAATTGGTAAGTTGAGAAATATTCTTATAAATGGCTTCTCCCTGATTCCACCTCCTTTCTCCCAGCATTTAGTTCAGATTTCCCCACCTAGCTCCATTCCCCTATAGCTCTGCTATAGGCCCAAAGCAGTTCCTTTATTAACCAATGATATTCACAGCATACAAAAGGGAATCCCACATCACGTGATAGATACTCAAAAAAATGGAGACTAGTTTAAGGTTTTAGTTTATTGGGGACATGTTCTCAAAATCCCAGCCATCAGGGAAAAGCTCTTTAACTCTTTGACCTCTATCATTAAATACTGTAACATCACAAGACCAAAGCTAACAAGGTCTGAAATTCTGAAAACTGTAAGCCAAAACACACCTTTACTTTTAATAAGTTGATTATTTTAGGTATTTTGTTATAATAGAAGTTGACTAACACAACAGTGAAGGAACATAAATGATACTTAATATTTATTGAAATAAAGACAAGGAGTTGGAGAATTTCAAGTCATCAAGTAATCTCATAGTCAAGAAAAATTACTTTGAAATATATTGTTTAAGACCAAATATGAAGAAAAAAAGGATTGTCTTTCTTGTATGGCTCTGCTTTTATAGCTGTATGATCAGATGCTTTTCTGATCTCTGAATGTGACATCTGCATATAAGATTTCACAGATTCTAAAACACAAAAAATTCAATTTGTTCCATCCCTAAGGTAACTAACTTCTCTCTCAGTATCTTATTCACATTGGAGATGGGAGGTAATTTATATTTTGATATTTTAGAAATCAACCTAGACAGGCTTTTGAAAATGCACGGAAATATGTCTAATTGTTCAAGCATGTTGGCCAAATATTACACACATGCATACTTTCATATTCCAAAAAGTTTACCCCTTCCACTATACAATACAGATAATTTTATTATTCTCTATAATTGCACATTTAGATGTTAAACAATAAAATAAATAAAATAAAATAAATTTTATTATTATCTCTGAGAAACTGTTTTCTAACAAGAGGAAGCGGGGTAGAACTGAGAGGGGTAGATGAAGGGGTAATTGTAACAAGGATGTATGATATAGAAAATTAACAAGAAAGAAAAATCTTTATTTAATTGCTGAATGTAGAATAATGCAAACATTTCCATACTCGTCACCCTAAAATGAAAGTCAACTACAACTGGAACAAAGACCTCAACATAAAACCAAAAATGCTAAACCTTATAGAAGAGAAAGTAGAAAATAATCTTGAACTCATTTGAATCAAAAAGGAATTTCCGAACAAGACAAATAGCATTGCTACTCAGAACAACAATTAATAAACAGTACTTCATAAAAATGAAAAGCTTCTGTATTTCAAAGAATATCGTCATTCACACAATGCAGTCGTCTACAGAATGGGAAATGTTTATCACCAACTGCAAATGCAATAGAGTGTTAATATTTAATTATATAAAGAACAGACAGCTGGATATCAACAAAACAAATAACCAACTTAATAACTAACTTAAAAAGTGATATAGGTTTAGCAGAGAATTCAGAAAAAAAAACTCGAATGACTAAGAAATTCTTAAGAAAAAGTTCAACAGGCTTAGTCATCAGAGAAATGTAAATTAAAACTACTTTGAAATTTTATCTTATATTAGTCAGAATGGTCAAGACCAGAAAAGCAAATGTGATAACTCATTATGGAGAGGATGTAAGGGGAACACTCATCCACTGCTGGTGAGGACGTAAACTGTACAGCCACTGTGGAAATCATTGTGAGTGTTTATCTAGAAGTTGAGACTAGATCCAGCTATGTTATTTTTGGGCATACACTCAAAGGACACTTCTTTCTATTACAGAGAGAAATGCTCAACCACCTTCATAATTGCTAAATTCATAATAATCTGAAATTGGACACAGTCTAGATATACATAAATGGGTAAAGTTAAAAATTGAAATCATATAATTATAGAGCTAGAAAAAAATATTCTGAGGTAACCCAGATTCAGAAAGTCAAATATGGTATTATTTGCTGACATGTGGATTTATCTCTTAAGTCTCTAATAAGCAAATTGAAATCAACATAGCCATATAAATAAGATATATAGTAAGAGATTCGGAGGGATCTTCCTAGTGAGGGGATATAGAACAGCTATGGATGAATTTGTGTGGAATAGAAAAGAAAAATCAAATAGGGAGAGGAGGTGAAGTAAAGTGAGTGGTGAGGGAAGGGATACAAAGAGGGACAGATAATAATAACAGACTTTTCAGATGCTGTATGGAAAGCCTAATGCAGCAGAAGCTTCTTAAATATATACCTATATATAAAGGTGATCTAGATGAAATCACCAGATAACAAGGAAATGCAGCTCCAATTGGACATTGTTCATCATCAAATGAAGTTTCCAGTTACCTGGAATAGATTACTACTAATGCTTCTAATTAATATTTTGTCCAAAAGGACTCCATGGGAACTATTACACATCACAAGCAATTGTCAATGTTATAAGTTTTACTTGACAAACTGATGGTAAGACTGATGTGGTATGTCCTTCTATATATGTATTGCTTTTATTAGTTGATGAGTAAAGTTGTTTTGGCCAATGACTTAGCAAAGTTCAGCCAAATGGGAAATCTGAACAGAGATATATATAGAGAGAGTAGGTGTCATCAGGGAGATGCAATGTAGCTGACAAAGGAGAAATACACCATTACTGGTGAGTCTCAGCCTCATGGAGATACATAGATTGATAGAAATGGATTAATTTAAGATGTAAGAATGGGTCACAGAATGTTCTTAAAAAATGTTCACAGTCTTTGGGAAGAGAAGAAAAAGAGCATAGTTATCAAAAGAAGTGAATGGTTTTAAAAATTAAAAGTATTTAAAGAGACAGTAATATAAAGTATATATAAAATATATATAATATAAATATATAGTATATAAAATATATATAAAATATAAAGTAATATAAAAAGAGTACAGACAGTCATAGATTAAAGAAGTAAAGAAAATAATCACCTAATTATGGAATATACACAGAGAGTCTGGGTTATGTATAGTTTTGTATTTTCTTTGAATTTCTTGACTAAAGAGAGACACTTGATATATGGACTGCTAAGCTAAGCCAACATAAATGTATCTTGACTTCAAAATGAGAACCTGTGGTTTACTTTCAAGCTAATCTGGTAATGGAACATGAACCCCCTGAAAGCTCTCCATGAGCCCTAAAAACACATCACCCAAAAAATAGCAGGAAGCAGTTTGGAGAAAACCATGCCCAAATTCCCAAAATGATTATTCATAAATATCTGTTTTCATTTAAAGGGGAATATAATATAGAAATGAATACTTTGCATTGGTATGGATCTTGGTCTATTGATACAAATTTAACATTGATTTTGTTACACTGTATATATGTATATTTCTACTCTTGTTTAAAGTATAATGTTTATAACACTAATTTAAAATGTTATGTATAATTAAAGATCAAAGATTAATAGATAGTCATTATAATAGTCAAATTTGTCATGCTAGTTAAGCTTTCTAAATATATAGAAATACATTTCAATTACATAAATATCTTTAATACTTCAAAGACAGAATATGACATTTAAAAGGTTTTAAGAACTTAGACTTTTCTTGAAAATCAGACATGTCTGCTTCGGGTTGCACCAAACTACTTTAGGAGGTTAATGGGCTTTAAGGAAATTTGTTATAAAATTTGTGCTCAATGACAAGGCTAGTCATTTGAGCAAGAAACTACTCTTGCCTGTACTGTTTTACGGCATGCTGCATGAACTAGACATGCAAGACCCACAAAAAAAGAAAAGAAAAAAGAAAAAAAGATTGATAACTTGACAAAAGAGTTGAGACACTCTTTTCTATATATTTAGAAAGCTTAACTAACATGACAAATTTGACTATTATAATGACTATCTATTAACAAATGGCTTAGCAGAGTACAGCTAAACAGTAAATGAACAGAGATATATAGAGAGAGTAGGAAAAGTCAAGGAGACATCATGTAGCTGCCTAAGAAACAAGAGGCAACAAACCAGAAGCCTCATGGAAAAATATAAAATAATAGAAATGGGTTAATTTAATACCAATTAAGTTTTCTAATGCTGTTACAAGATACCATGACCATGGAAACTCTTATAAGGAAAACATTTAATTGGGGTAGATAGAATACAATTTCAGAAGTTCAGTCCATTATCATCATGGGAATGAGTATTGCAGCATGCAGGCAGACATATTGATCAGAATGCAGCAAGAAATAAACTGCGATTCTTGGAGAAGTTTGAGCATGGGAGAATTTAAATTCCATGTCCACTTCCTCCAACAAAGCCATACCCACTCCAGCAAGGCCACACCTCCCAATAGCATCATTCCCTCTGAGGGATAATTATCCTTTCAAACCATCACATCAACCTAGATACAAAATCTTAAATCTACAATGATGACCAGCTTGCAAGGTGCTCTGGTGCAATAGTGGTTGAAAGCGTATGTGACTAACCAACTAACCAACCAATTACCCTTCACAGTACCAAAGGAGATGTAAACACTAGCACAGCAATGCAAGATCATTAATATATCTTCAAGATTCACTGATGTAATAGTAGAATAAAAACTGTGAGTTTAAACAACCACTATATGATTTGGAGTTAAGGCTCAATCTATAAAGTTGAACCCATCCCATACATTGCTTAGGTGGTCAAGACCCTGAGACAAGATGGACCAAGGACCTAGGGGAAAACCAAACGCTATTGTTCTGCTCAAGTAATGTAGCCATAAAATGACTCCTAATGATATTCTACTATGTTAATAGATCTGTGCCTTCTTCAATCATCATCATAGAAGCTTTCTCCTGCAGCAGACAGGAACTAAAGTAGAAATCTATGTCCAGACAATCTGTCAAGTAGGAGACCTTGTAACACTCAGTCCTAAATGAGATATCTCCATCAATTCCCTCCCATCAGGTCCCAGGGAACTCTGTGGAAGAGCAGGCAGAGTTTAAGAGTCAGAGGAGATGCAGGACATCAAGGAAATAAGATCTTCCAGATATAGCAGGACCTACACACAGGAACTCATAGAGACTGTATTCTCTTGCACAGGGTCTGCATGGATTTACAAGAAATGGTGTGCCAATAAAAGGGGAGAAGTGAGCACATGTCCCCATCCATAAGCCAGAAGCTATCTCCAACACTTACAAATGAAAAATTGGTCTTCTACAAAAGAGTTTTACTGGAGACACAAGCCACACTTAAGGGCAGGCTCCATGGCCAGCATTTGATGACCAACAAAACAAGAACTCAATAGAATCGTTGAAGGCTTTTTGTCTCATAGTGCTTAGTCAGGGCACTTAATTAATTAATCGACTTTTATTTTTCCTTTATTTTTTCGTTTTATTGTAGTTTATTTGTTTACCCTGGAAGTTGTTTTTATATTCATTATTGTTTATACTTTGTGTTTTTATGGGATTCTTGTGTGGAAAATCACATGTCCTTCTATATACGTTTCTTGTATGTTTTGTCAGCTCTTTTTTTCTATTAACTTGTTTCGTCCTATTCCAATGTTTTTATCTTATTTTATTTGATTAATATGCTTTAGTTGCCAGTTTGCATGCTAAATAGAGACAGAGAAGATGAGAATCCAAATGGGAGTGGATCGTGAAGGAGTTAGGGGTGAGAAACCACAGCCAGAATATATTACATAAAAAGCATTTATTTTCCATGAAAAAAAATGGAAGGAAACCTATACAATTCAGGATTTATTTGTTTTTAATCAGTAAATGAATTGTGCTTGAGATCTGGAAACTTTGTGCCTTCTAGCAACAATAAACCTTGTCCTCAGTGGAAGTTTCCTAAAATTTCTCTATTAACAAGGCTGTTACCTTTGAAAATTATTCAGGTCTGCCTGACAAAATAAGAGTGCTTTGAATATTCTTTCCATCTTTCATTCATTGCAAGGATGATGTAAAAAATACCAAGGTTGAATAAGATTGGAGTGCCAAGTGTCATGGGAACTGCTAACGCACTGTCCCCATCCATTGGGCTGGTTAAGATGCATTCACCTCCTTAAGAGAGACTAGACCTGGATGACTGTCAGGGACCCCTGGCTACAGTGCACAATGCTGTACCATCCTTTCCTGGCACTGGAACTCGGTAACATAACAATACACCAGGCACTGAGGAGCATCAGAACAGGACATATTTATTTTTTCGTAGTTTTATAAGCTGAAAGACCATATTTAAGGTGCTAATGTGTGTGGTGCCCAGTAAGGGACTTTTTCTTGGTTTGTAGATGGTGCCATATATGGAATGAGCAAATAATTGATGTTGTCCCTGTCTATAAGGCAACAGATCTAATTATCATAGCTATTGGCTCCATTTTAATAGGTGAATTTTAGGTAAACACAGCATGCATACCATACCAAAGCAGCCAATCTCTTCTGTCGGCAAATTAAGGGAAATGGAGATCATTCCTAGCTTGAGTTTTTGCTTTGCTAACCTGTGCACAGATGAAGGGATGTGTAGGGAGTACAATGGATTGTTCTCATGAGTGTTTCTGAAGTCCATAAATGGGAATGCTAATAAACACATTTAGTCAGATTTCACCACTGTTTCCTGATTATCCAGCCAACTACTTAGCATCTAGTAGAGCACCATGGGAACCAATCATGTTTTGACAGGGAGAATTGGGTATAAGTAGGAAGAACCAGAATACATTAAAACCATTCTATTGGGCCCTGACATGCAGGGCACTTACTTGCAAATCTATTAGCTTAGGTTATCTCTTTTACTGTTACACACATTTTTTTTTGCAAGCTGTTTCCTATTTTTGAAGTGTGTGTGTATGTGTGTTTCCTTAGTAAGCAGTTAGCATAAAGCTTGCATTGAGTTATGACATGTTATTCTGATTTGGACTTCCAGGTACAAGAAAGGAAGACAATGTGTTCTTGCAGTTGGGTTACTGCACTATCTTCAGTTTATCTCTCTCAATTCAGTTTTATAGAAAGATAGGCCTATCAGCATAAATTCAGGTCACAATCTCTCTTTGTATGCACAATTATATTTATTGAAAAACTGAACTAATTAGTACAATGTTTAGCCATTGTTAAATTCATGGTAAATTCCATTTGCAAAAATCTTTTGTTGATTCTTTTTTAATTTTATATGATGGACCCCAAACTCAGTTTTTTCCATGTTCATTTGCATCTGCCCTTGCAACCGTCCCCCAATAAAATTAAATTTAAAATAACACACATACACACAAAGGAATCTCATAGTGAAAGCGGTAGTGTGCCACAGTGAGTTGCACAGTATACCCTTTAGTACACACATGTTTGCATGTACATGTTCATGGAAAACTGAACTAGTTTGAGGCCTCTGGCTTCTAGTTCACTATCAGTACTGGATTCTCACTGGGACACCTCTTGGATTCCCTGTTTCTTCCCTGTGCCATGGGAATCCTGCAGCTTTGGACCTGCAGGATTGGCCCCTTCACATGTTCCAGCATTTCATAGATGGGATGGATGTTGTGGTGGATCAATTCATGGTCCTGGATATGAAGCTGGATGGTAGCTGGGTTGATCAGATTGTCATCTCTCCAGTATCCTCATAACTAGGGTGAGTTCTCCAGCACTGCCCTGGTTAGCTCACCAGTACCACAGGCATCAAGCAATGGGACCACTGATCCTGCTCTCGGGCCCTAAGGGACAGCTTGCTTGTACTGTACCAACAGGTCAGCTCTACTATGCTGTGTATGTGAGGTCCAGTGCCTGCTTTCCCAAGTGCTACATCCATTGAGGGGTGGGGAAACTCTGTACAGTCCTCAGATATCAATGAGGTTCAAGGCAGCAATTCAGACCAAAGACATCCATATTGCTTGTAGTGATAACATGGACCTGGGGCAATGACACAGACCCTGCTGCTACATGGCCATGGAATCAGACATGGTCCTCAGTGGCAGAATGGGCAATGACTTCACCATGCTCTTTCAGAATACTTACATCAGGGCATCCCTCATGCATGCAGATTCACCTGTCTTCATATATTCAAACTGTTCTGCTTCTCTTTTTCTCCCATCTTCCCACCCCATACTTACACATCCTAGTGGTCTATGCTGTATGTGCGCTGCATGTTGGGTGGGGTCTCTGGGTGTCTTTAAGTGTTTGACAAATCCAAAGTTTGCAAAGAAAATAAATCTCTGATCAAAGTTATATAGTACAGTGAAACTATAATTCAACATAGATTTATCCAGTCTTATGGTTGTACTCCCACCACAAATGAAAAGAGAGGTTGTAAGATAGGCCAATGATGAGAAGTAAACACAGCAGGGCAAGTTGTGGCTCTCCACTCTCCTGGTACTGCTGTTCTTCTTGTCTAGGATACAACTCTGGACGTCAGAGTGACTCATAGAGTGGCAGGTTTTCTCAAAGGAAGAAGGAATAGGTGCACTAGCACTCATGTTTGTTTGTTACTGGCTCTATTGGTGAGCAGTGTAATTCAACTTTTCCTGCCTTCACATCTCCTGCTCTGCACACAAACCACCCTCTTCCACTACCCGTCTCTCACATCTTTCTCCCCCATCATTCTACCACCTACTTACTAACTTACCAGCGTACCTAGTCAGATGTGGAGCCTGTGTTGTCTTTGGGCTTCCTGGCACAACATGATGTTGTCTCAGCTCTTCCTAGTGTCTAGGATATGTTTCTTGATTCCAATCATGGTGCCTGCTGGACACCAGCAATGGTCTCGTGCCTTTCCTCATGACCACTTCTCTTTGCTGCAGTTCTCTTTTGATTCCACTGCACTGGGTCAGAGGAGAGGCATGGGATTGCTCACTCTCGGGAGAGATCAAGATCCTTGCCAAAGCTACCACTGACCAAGAGCATGACAAGACTGACCACCAGTGCCATCTTCATAAATTTTTACTGGAGAAGAATATTTACTGCTTTCATTTTATCTAAGAAAACTTGTGTTTGAGTGCCAGGGCATGGTGGTTTAAAAGAAAATGGCCCACAAATTGGGTTGCATTATTGGAAGTTATGGCTTTGTTGGAGTAGGTATGGCTTTGTTGGAGGAAGTGTGTCACAAAGGAGGCAGGCTTTGTGGTCTCATATAAACCAAGCCTAGTATATCAGACCACTTCCTGTTGCCTGAAAGTCAAGATGTAGAACACTCAGATATTTCTCCAGCACCACGTCTGCCTGTGTACCACAATGTCACACCATGATGATAATAAACTAAACATCTAAAAATATAAGCCACCCTAATTAAATGTTTTTTTCTTCCTTATAAGAGTTACTGTGGTCATGGTGTCTATTCACAACATTAGAAATCCTAACTAAGAAACAGTGGCATTATAAAAATGTGTATGGGTTTGGAGAAATAGAAAGACTTTTTAAGACCCTGAGGTGTATATAGGCAATACGAAGTCAAGGATGGAAGATGGGTTGAAAAAGTATCCAGGCTCTTTTGCAATTTCAGAATTTATGACTCATGGGATGAGAGAAGTCTCAAGGACTGGGTAACTTATCAGTACTCCAAAGAAAGTTAAAAATGTAATAAACATTAGTCTTTGAATTCTCTCACAGATCCCTTTTCCCTCATTAATTTAATTGTTTGGTGTAAGTGTCTGTTCTATGAAGCTTTAATAGTCTACTGAGTCCCTGCACATTTGCATTCTCATTGGTTTTTCAGGGTGATTGCACAAGCCCTGTGCACTCATGCTTTCAATGAGCTACTACAGCGCCCTCTACCTCAACCAGCTTCTATTGCTTCCTTCTCTTCAAAAACTGGATTTTTGAACAAAGCTATTACCAAGCATTGTGCTTTGGAAAACAGATTTCCTTGATTATGCAATGCATTATTGCTGATCTCACTAAGATTTTGATCATCAGTAAGTCCTATGTCCTGTGAGTGCTGCAGATCTGAATGCAATCCCTTTTAGCCATTTGTCACTTTATGAACTAAAAAGCAGCATATAAGAAGATACAGTTCCTGAGAAATTCATAAACAGCCCCAAATAGAGGATCTTCTATACTGCTTTTATTGAATTTTGAGAAAAATAATGCTGAGAAAATATCTGGAAATGAATATGTCTTTTCACAGCTCATGTGCCACATTCAAGGGGACAGAAAGGTCCAAAAGCCAATGAGTAGTCCTCATTGAAGCCATGTATCAGAGTAAATAAGGCAAAAACATTTAAACATGCTAGGGAAATTTTTATGCTTCCACCAGCCACAGGTCCGTTCAAACATTTATCCATTCTATTAGTCTAAATTATTTATTAAGTACCTTTTTATGTGTCGAATAAGCTGCAGGAGAAAATGAACACTTTCCCTGCAGGAAAGAATGGGATAGAAAGAGAGATACTGAAGATGGAAATGCTTGCTCTTGTGACAAATTGAGACATGAGGATAAGGAGTTAAGAGTGCCTTGCAGTGAAGAATATGATTATCCTGGCAAAAATCAGACTGCATGCTGAAGAAATGAGGGGAATGTTGCCTCCAAGTAAAATATATGCCTGGTGTGCACCAATGCCAAGAAATGAAAAGCAGGAAACTCAGTTTGGGGAAATATTGACCCCCAAGAAGGCTACGAAATAGAATGAAATGAGGTTGGTAACCAGAGAGATGTCTTAAAGAGATTTGTAGGAGCTGTAGGCAGAAAAAAATGACGTGTTTGAGTCTGGATATTAAGGTAATCACTCAAAATTCATCGAGGAAAAGAGATTGACCACAGTGAGAACAATTAGGAGACTAATGTCATAGCCTAATTATTGATTCAAGGGTGAGAATGGCTTGATCTAAGGAATTATCGGCTACTTTTAGAAAGGGGGACAATTTTCAGAAGTCATTAGCAAGTGGAAAGTAGATGATTTGTTGATTCGACATGTGAATGAAAGAAGTGTATTGAGTTTCTGCCTGGATTCAGGCATAACTGGTTGAGTGAGGATGGAAAACCGAGGAGAAGGAAGATGACTTCTGCTTCTGACATCCTAAGTGTTATTTGTACATGGTAGAGTAAAATGAAAGTCTTCAACTTTCTCTTTGAAATCTAAGTATAAGGAAAATAGAAGAATGTTTTGATTTCAGAAACATAATCACAATGATGATAAGTGAAGACCAATGGGCCCCAATTGAAGACACCCAGAGTGTATGAAATGACCTATTGTCTATGTTACAGTTTCTATTTATTTATCATCCAGAGAAGTCATGGCAGGAGCTGAAGTAGGTACCTGGGGGCCACAAGTGATGCAGAGACCATGGAGTAGTTTATTGAGCACATGAATTATGTTTAATCTGAAATGAGAAAATGCATACTCAATTCCAATGATATGGTATTAATAATACATGCATTTCAATATGCATTATGTGTGTTGCAATTTTAAATGAAAGTATAATTATGTTATTAGTATATAGTGTATAGTATGCATATGATGTATATATAATGACATGTTATATTAATATGTTATAAATTTGTAGATTACTAAATATTTGTAGATGCAATACAATAGTGTCTTAATTAGTCAATCTATGCACTTTGGTTTTATTTAATGTAATATCTTTTTTATTTCATTGTAAGGTACTACTATAAACAGAGTAGCTCATAAACAAAAACATCAGTATAACCCTCTAGAGTTCTAGAGTTATGAAGTTCAATATCAAAGCATAGAGACAGTGTCTGGTGAGGACCTGCTTCCTGGTGCATAGTTGGCCATCTACTTGCTGCGTCCTCACAAAGAGGAACAGTGAAAGTGCTCTCTGGGACTTAATTTTGAATATTTCTGATTTTTCCAGGGACATCACATTGGTGTGTAACAATTGTTGCTGCCAGCAGATTTTAATTTCAGTGTGATTTTCACAGTTGTTGACTATACTATGATCAAAATCTCCCTTAATGCTTCTGTCCTTTTTTTTTTTTTTGCATCACAGTCTCCTTGGTACGTGCTTTAAAAGTTATGACCTAAAATATACAAAATGTACACCAGTCCCTCATGTACCATAAGCAACTACAAATGGAAATAAGTGCCATACTCATGATCACATAATTAGAAAGGTTCTAACCATAGAAAACTCTTGAGAATATTTGAGGTTTGGACGTTGACATGATAGGATTGGCATTTGGTGCTAAGAATGTAACTATCACTGGTAGACTTGAGAAAGAAGACATGAAGGTCCCAAGACAGTTAGAAAAGATTCTAAAAAGTTCTTGCAGAGAGTTGAATCCAGAAAATGAGATATGCGTCATTTGCTTTTTGTCAGTCTGACACAAACCTAGACTTATTTAAGGGAGGAACCTAACTGACTGCTCTTTGGTCTGGAGAGGGAGGGGGAGGGGAAGGCGGAGGAAGATGGAAATGGGAGGTGGGGAGGAGGCGGAAATTTTTAATAATTAAAAAAATTCTTCCATAAAGCATTCTAATGGCTTCTGTTTTAATGCTGCATATGTGGACACCCTCAGTGGTAATATGGATATTTTCAGAAGATTCATTGTCCTCCCATCTCTCTTTTTCTCTTACTCTCTTTCTCTCTCTCATTCTGTGCATGTGTGTGTGCATGTGTGCATATGTATGTGTGTGTTTAGGTGCACTTACTCAATCAGTCTCATGTAGAAATCAGAGACTGTTATAAGATGAAAATATTGTCTTTCTGAATCACTTCTTGGTTTTCTGTTTTGAGACAGGGTTTCTCTCTGAACCTTAATTTCTCTGTCTTCTCTGTTTTGCCTAGACTGATTTCCCGACAAGAAGCCAGGATGATTCTGCTTTTGCTTTCCCAGTGCTAGGGCTAAAGGTCCATGATATTGCATCAGCAATTTTTTCCCCTAGATCCAAACTCAGGTCTCCATGCTTGTGTAGCAAGTAGTCTGTCCAATGACCTATCTCCCCATTCCAGAAGGGAAATTGTAAAGAATAATTTCATAAGTTTTGAGGGGGGAACTTTGAGCTACAGGATCTACTAACTAGGTTTCTTTCAATTCTTACAATGTAAATACATCCTGAGGGGGAGGGATGTGGGTGTGTATTTATGTGTGTGTAAGTATGTGGGTGTGTAAGTGTTGAGCAGAGCCAAGGTCACAGCTTGATAAAACCTGATTTGACTGCTCCATAAAACAGTTTTCACAGTTAGCTCTGCTGATCTGTTTATAAATTCAAAATAGTCTAAACACACACAGTTGTTCTCATTAATTTTTGATAAGCAACAAGGCTCCCAAATATTTTCCTTCTAGGCATATGGTATCTGTCCTTCAGCAGCAGCCATATGCTCTGACATATGATGTACCATCTTGTACCAGATGTACAAAATGCAGATCTGAGACAATGTCTAATCTGCATGTGGGCTCTCATAGGCTTTCTGGCTTTCTTCCATTCAGTATTCTTTGAGTAAGTCAGAGGTGATGCTTACATGTGTAAACCTTAAAGGCGTTCAGTTTCAGGAATATGCATGTTACCCTTATCACTCTTAAAACCACAGAGATAATTAATATCTTTATAATCTAATTTGAGTTTTTTAAATTGCTCTTTCCCTTATAAAAATCTGTCATCATCTAACCCTGTAGCAAGTTGTCATATGTAACACTTGGAAAGAGAATGGACAAAGTCATTTGTTAGTTTTGCAAAATCTATCCAAATTGAATATGTTATCATAAATGATTTTTTCTTTATTTTAGTGTTTTATTAGTTTATGACTAGTTTCCTTATGGTATTTTCTTACATACTCAGTTTTGTTTGACATCCCCACATACATCCTCTCCCCAAATCTTGGGCTCTTACCAGTGCCATCCTTGTCCATCTGAAATATTCTCCCTCATATCGCACATATTTCACTGGTTTCTCCAGTCTTCTAATTTAAAACCTCCTTTACTATCTCATGCGCCCACTGCTGATTTCATGACCTCTAGAGACACTCATACCACCATGAAGGCACACTTCACTTCATATATTTTCCATTTCCATTCGTTTTCTTGCAACTATCATAATTTCATTTTCCAATATGACAGAGAAAAAAATCATAGTTTGTATACAGAACACATTCTTCTATTTATCTCTTGGGGACACACAATGTGATACAACTGTATTAATATTGTGAATAGAGCAGTAACAAATACATATTATACACGCAAATATTTCTATTGTAGAATATACTCTTTGGAGTACGCCAAGGAGGGTATAGCGCAGTTGTTTTGTAGTCTTTTGAGATAACTTCACATTGTTTTTGATAGTGGCTGCACTATCTATACTCCCATAAATAGTGAATAAGTGTCTCTCATTTTCATATACCCATGTCCTTGCTCACTGTTGTTTATTTTATGGTAGCAAAATTGACTGTGGTGAGGCAAAAATCTCAAAATAGTTTTCATTTTCATTTCTCTTATAAAGAATGATTTGTAATGCTTTTTCCCCCCCGCTGAGCCATCTCGTTTTTACACCCTAGACCCACTTACATGCTGAAGCCCTAACTCCAATGTTCTACATTGAATTTCTGAGTCCCACTGTTCCTGAATGAGTACCTCTAGATCTCTTTCCCTTTTAACTTGCAGTTCCTTCTGCCAACACGCCATTGTCTCTGCCCAGTAAACTCCATCTTTTAGGGCCCAGAAAAGTATTTACTGGCCATGTGTAGTTTTTCTCTTGAGAACTCTGTTCAGCATATTTTTGCTTTATTTTTTGACTGAGTTGTTCACTTATTTAGTTTTTTGAGTTTTTTGCATATTCTAGATATTATTAACCTTCTGCTGGATGTATAGCTGTCAAAGACTTTCTCCTGTTCTGTCGCCTCTTAACTTGCCTTTTTTTCTCTCTATCAATACATAAGACTTAGTTATGTGAAGTTGCACTTGTCAATGTTAGTCTTAGATTTCAGTAAATATTATACAGGCTTATTTCTTAAAGTATTTTTCCATATAGTTTACACCAATTTATTTTAGAGTTTTAGATTTTATGTTGAGGTGTTTGATCTATTTAAAGTTTGTTTGATTGTTTATTTTATGCAGGGAGAGATCTAAAAACCTAGATTCACTTGATTATGTGGTCATCCACTTGTCTAAGAATCATTTGTCCTTTCTTCACTGTGTAGTTTTGGCATCTTTGTCAAGATGAGGTGGCTGTAGTTATAGGGATTTATATTTTGCTTTGTTTTTGTGCCAGTACCATGGTGCTTTTGTTATCATGGTTCTGTATTATGACTTGAAATCAGGCATGGAGAAACAGTATTAGACTTTTTAATAGGGATTTCTTTGTCTATCAAAAATGCTTTGGGTTTATAGATGATACTTAAGATTGATTTGTCTATTTGTTTGAATCATGTTTCTAAAATTTGATGAGAATTATAGTCAATCTATTGATTTATTTCATAGAATGATCATTTTCATGATGTTGATTCTTTCAATCCTCAAGTATGGGGCTATTTCCATCTTCTAGGTTCTTCCTCAACTTCTTTCTTACATGTTTACAAATTTTCTCTTAAATATTCTTTCAATTTCTTGGTTAGATTTATTCCAAGGAGGTTTATGAATTAATTATGACTGTAATTGTTCTCCCGGTTACTTCCTTGGTGTGTTTGTTATTGATGCAAAAGAAGGCTAATATTGTATCAGTGTTATTGATGAGAAGAATTTTTGCAGACAAAGATTGTATCTTGTAATTTTACTGAAAGAGTTTATCACTTCTAAGAATGTTATGATTGATTCACTAGGGTATCATATATATACAACCATGCCAATATCAAGTAAATATACTTAGAATTATTTCTTTGCTATTTGTTTCTCTTTTATTATTTGTTTATCTCCTTTCTTGTCTTATTGCTTTGACTAGAACTTCCAGTTCTATATTGAATAAAAATACAGAAAATGGGCATTATTTTCTGTTTTTTATTTTAGTGGGACTACTTTTGAGTTTTCCCCCCATTCAGCATAATGATAGCTGTAGGACCGTAATGTGTAGCTTTTATCACCCTAAGATATATTACTTCTGCTTCATGTTTTTTCAAGACTTTTATCAAGAAGGAAACTGGATTCTTTTTTAAAGTTTTTGTTTTCATCTGATGAGACAATCTTGTGATTTCTAACCTTGAGTCTGTTATTTTCTTCTATTAATGGCATCAAAATTGCAATATAGTGACTTGTGAAAAGGAAAAAGAAGAATTTGTGTGTAAAACAGGCTACTTAAATCTAAACACAGAGTTCTATTCTATGAGAACTAATAAATCCTACCATCAGTCATTGCTAGGCAGGGAACCCTGAGACATTTTAAAATTGAAGACTGCATGGGTTAGAGTATAGGAAGACCTTCCCTACATGTCACTCACAGACAGCATGGGTTCACTGAGCATGAGCATAAACTTGACAAAGATATTGAACCACACACACTACTGAGAACTCCCCTTCCAGCCAATTTTCACACCTTTCCTGGGGGCAGCTACTACTAACAGAAATACTTTCCTTTGGCATTCTCATACTAAGTTATGCCATTGTGTCTTCTTATCACCTTTGCTGTGAGTAGAAGCATGGGCAAGAGAACAGAAAATAAACAACAACAACCAAAAAATTTCCCTATAGAGTAAGATAAATACTTACTTAAAAATGGTACTTTTATTTTTTTCCTACAAGGTTAAGGAAACTAACCTAGCAAACAAATGTACACTGCCTACTTACTTCCCTCCTCTAAGTATATGAGAATTAATAACAACTCAAAACCCTGAAGAGGTCCATAGTCCAGGGTAGGAGGCAAGCATAGAAAAAATTAGATAAAGTAAGTCAAATACATACATGGGATCCTTTGAAACCAGATAAATATATTGTCCCTGCTATTTACTCTTACACAGCAAACTAATCCCCAGGCTAAAATGTGTTAATAAGTATCTGCCAGCATCTCCCAGTTCTACCAATCCCTATATGGCAGTTCTTGCTTGTTAACCACTGTTCAAGGACAGTAACAGCTTATGTGAGGACCAGTGGTTTGAAGGTTGTTTCTGTACTCAAGTGTGTGTGTGTGCTAAAAGCCTGAACTCTACTATGACAACATTAAAGGGTAGAAAGACCTTTGAGATACAGAGCTTCTTTGAGAGATGTTGCAGTTATTGTTTTTGGAATAAATTAAAGTAGCTCTCATTGACCTCAGAGGTAGTTATTATGAGAGCAAGTTGTACAGTAGAACAAGCCAGTCCTCACTGGTCTCTGCCTGCCAGAATCTCCATTCAAACTCCTGACACACAAAAATAACTCTTGGGTGACAATCAAGGCAATTGTAATCATGTTTTTTTGTCTTTTAAATTTTTAGTCCTTAAAACAAAAAGGCAAATAAGATTTCTTTTCTTTATAAAGACTCAGTCATGGATATTTCATAAGAATCATGAGAAATAGGCTAAAGTAGGCAGGTATCTTGAGATTCAACTAGACGACTTCTAGTTGATGATGACTTCTTCATGTCAGAAACCTAAGCACCTTTCATTCTCTATCTCTATCCACCAGAGAAACCTTGTCTTCCAATTGTTATTCAAAGCTTCATGACTGATAGCTTCTTAGGCCTGGGTTTCCTGTTTTGTCTACAGTATACCCATTGCTCACGAGTTCCCAATCTGCTTTGACAAGGATTCTAGGGTGGCTCATAAATAAATTATCATAAATTGGATTTTTTATAATAAAATTATAATTGGGACTTATTAGATACCTATCTCACTATCTAACCTGATGAGTTGTTAATTTGCTGTGGAGACTCAATTTACTAACACCAGAAGGAAATTAAGACATTTATGATCAAAATCAGAAGATTCCATGCCATATTCTACGTTTTCAAGAGACCACACATTTGTAATTGTAACAGCTGTCAAACCTTAGTAGGCGCCTCAGACCTTAGCACAACTGATGTCATAATGGAAGTAACATTCAGGCCTTGAAATCCAGCGCATAAGCAGCAACACCTACCAAAACTTGAACTATGACCTAACCCATCAATGTCCATAGTTCTGGGAAAGTTGCTAAATGGACTAACCTTGCTTTTTTGGCTGCAGTATGACTTCTGGATAGGTATTGCTAACTGACGTGTGTCAACACAGAATATGTTTTGTGTGTGTGTGTGTGTGTGTGCTCAAAAACTCACCCTGAGAAAGGTTTAGGACTGCACTCACATCCTGAACACCCAGTGTAATCATTAACCAGCTAAAAAAAGCTTTCCATTGTTTCAACCCATGCCTGGGAGTTTTTATCTGGTAGAACAACAACAACAACAAAAGCATACCAAAAGAAACAGAACTATGTTTTAAATTTTTTTTATCTGTGTGTGTGTGTGTGTGTGTGTGAATATGGGCGTGTTTGCTATATAGCTATAGGAGCATGCATAGGTCATCAGATGATGTTGGAACTTATGCTGGGAACTGAGGGCAGGGAATACACTGAGCCATCTCTTCAGTCTCATGACTGCTATTTTGGACATTATCTGTCAGCTAATTTATTTTTAACTTTTGTTTAAGCACAAGTCTCACAGTTGCTAAAAATTAAATTTATTCAGAACCACAAATGACCCTTTGGTTAGACAGAGAGGCCAATTAGACTTGTAGATGTCAGGGGAGGACAGCTGACAGGTCACTTTATAGGAAGCTCATGGTTGCCTGCTCACAACTGCCTACAGCACATTCCTGTGGTTTTGCTAATGACTTTCCCTGCTAACCCACTCTGATGGGAGGCAGCTCAAAGCTTTTCCAGACAGTCCCAGAACATTCAGGTGAGCCTGAGGTTGGAGACTCCAGAGCTCTCATAAGGAAACTGTGACTCTTTGCTTCTTTTTTTCTTGTTTTAATGGATTGTTCCTTTGTCCCCTGATGTGATGCAGGGGCTGTGCCGCAGAGAACAGGACTACAGCTTCAGGAGATATACCAATACGAAAAAAAAAATTAAAATGATTTAAGGTAGCCATAGGGTTTGTGAGGTAAATACTTCTCTTTTTCTCCTACTTTTAAGTGTGGTTTGTGGTAGAAAATAAAATAAGCTTATCAAAAAATCTTTCTGACTCCCCACAGGAAGTCCTGGACTAGAGGGGGCAGTGTGCGAATTCTGTGGCAGTACTCTTTGAAAATGTCTTGCAAATTGTTGTTTCACCATGAGCTCATGTTGCTTACTTCTTCAGAAAGCATCTTTGCAAACTGTGTTGCTTCTCCATGCATCCTTTAACCGCCTCTCTCAGGAGATCTTTGATTTGCTGCCTATTGAACCTCCGATGGAGAGCCAAAAGTTTGGGTTTCATTCAGAATAACTGAGAAAGCCCGGAACCAAACTGACTGAAAATAGCACTGACGGAGAAGAAGAAATACATTTCTTTGTCATTTTTTTTTCCTTTCCTCCAATTTTTGTCCCAACTGGATGAATTGAAAGACTGCTTACAAGGAAAAATGGTACATTCTTCAGGATGGAAGTTTATTGTGGGAGGTAAGAGGAAGAGGTATTCGTTGGTACACATATTTGAAGTTCCTTGGTGCTCCTGGGGAGAAAGTGGTCTGTCTTTCTAGGAATTAGCCTTAGGGGCAGAGCAATAAGATAGACAAAAGATCAGTTGAAAAGATATAACTACTTTAATGCAGCACTGTCTTGTTTAAACAGTGCTTGACTTGCTATTGATAGCCCTTTTCACAACCAGGAGGGATGCCAAGAAATAGCACTTCTCACAACCAGGATGAATGCCAAGATGTTAGTAGGTAGTAATTGTAACAATACAAAAAATATATTCCCACAACATAAACGGGGGCAGTGGGAAAAGGGAGAGAGAAAGGATGAACACCTTGGCTTACTCTAGAGCCCAGCTTCTTATGTGAGTTGCAACACCATATGGAGTTACATAACTGAATGAAAAGTTTGCCTATAGTCAAAACATTTCTGAACACACAATAGATAAAAAATAAAAATGAAATGGAAGATAAGCCTGATTTTTCTGGTAGCACTTGTCCATGTAACATCATGTGACTGTGACCTGGCTGCATCCTTGGATCTGAGCATATAACACGCTGCTTTGCACTGTGTTATAAAATCATATCATACGACGGTGATTGCTACTGGAACATTTCTGTTCAGATTTGAGACTATTACAAGTTACAAACTTCTGAGATCTTTTAGTATACACAGTTTTGTGCTCTTACAGAATAAAATTTAACTGTGAGACCAAAAACACCTTAGTGTGTCTTTAGATTATATTATGCTAAAATGTTTGATTTAAAATTTTGTTATTTGGGGCTGGGAAGCTGGCTCAACTGATAAGACCACTTGTTCTTGCAGAGAATCCAGATTCAAATCCCAAACCCCACATGATTCCTCCCAACTGCATGTAATTCAGGGTCTAGGGGATCTGACATGCCTTTCTGACCTCCACACTCACTACATGTACATTTTGCACACACACTTATGCACATAAATAAACCAAACAAATGCCTGTTTGAGTTGGTGATTTAATTTTCTAAAAAAAAAAAAAAAAAAAAAAGAAAAGAAAAGAAAAAGAAAAAGGAAGGAAGGAAGGAAAGAAGAAAGAAAGAAAAGGAGGTGTTGATATTTTCTGGCTTAAAGGACAGAATTTCCAAGAACTTCTTAACTAACCTGAAACATACTTCTGTCATTTTATACTAGACTTTTGTCAAAAGCTGTATTCTCAGTGTTAACAATCATGAAATAGAAATTTTAGTGATCCCTGAGGAATGTTGAGAATGTTCTATAATATCCAGTATTAGTCAAGACATACAAAATAAATAAATACGTTTTTCTTAATAAGGCACAAATTTTCTTTCTTTTCTAACAAATGGTAAAGTTGAACGTATACCAAGTAATCATTTTAATTGAAAAATGAAAGTGTATTATTCAGAGTATAATTTGAACATCAAATTTGGCTCTGATGTTACTAAACTTGTGCTTAAAATTTATTACATAGTAGGAGTCCTTCTGGTTTCTCCAGTACTTCCACAGTGAGACTCAAGAGTCCAAAACATGGGTATGTCTGACTTTATGCTCCCTTTTAAATAACATTTACTTTTACATTTTTATTTATGTTTATGTGTGTGTGTGTGTGTGCATCTGTGTGTGTGTGTGTGTGTATCCATGCATGCACATTTCCATGCACCATGGCATTTGTGTGGAGGTCAGAGAACAATTCGTGAAATTTTCACCTTTCACCATATAAGTGTTGAGAACTGAATTTAGTGTCTCTCGCTTGATGGTAAGCACATTTACCATCTGAGTCATCTCACTGACCTCTTTTTTGGAAAAAAATAACCTAAATCATACCATAGTGCCAAAAGATCAGCACTTAAGTGGCCTTGGAAAATCACTCTCCTGCTGAATGAGTTCTTTTGTATCGTATCCACTGCTTAAGGGTTTGCTCCTGAATCTTGACATCTCTATTTGTCTTTCCTGTAGATTTTGAGCACTGATACATTGGATTTTACTGTTTTAAGGATTACAGGTTGATGATTAGAAAATATCCAACATGGAATGGGTCCGTAGAATCTAAATACTTGATGTGGAATTTCCCTTTGTATACTATGAGTACCATTAATGAATAAAGAAACTGCTTTGGACCTATAGCAAGGCAGAACTTAGGTAGGCAGGGAAAACTAAACTGAATGCTGGGAGAAAGGAAGTACAGTCAGAGAGAAACCATGAAGCAACAGCCAGAGACAGACGTCAGACCTTGCCTGTAAGTCACAACCACGTGGCACTATACAATTAATGGAAATGGGTTAAATTAAGATGTAAGAGTTAACAAATAAGAAGCTAGAGCTAATGGGCCAAGCAGTGATTTAAATAATATGGTTTCTGTGTGATTATTTTGGGGCTGAGTGGCTGAGAAGTCAGAAACCAACCGGCAGCCTCCTTACTACAAATTGACACCAACATGTCCAACTAAAATGCATTTAAAATCTGAGAGAGTTTGGAAAGGAATTCTAGACACAAAAATTCAGAGTTTAACACAGCTTCTTGCTGTTTGCTGATCGCATGGTGCAGCTCCTTCAAGAGAGGTTTTCCTGATTCAGCAATAGCAGAAAAGCCAGTTTTGAAAAACTGGCTTTCTGGGTCATGCTGTCAATGCAACCCCTGGCTCTTTCAGGAGACCAAGCATCTGAATGAGGTTTGTGAGTAATGTGCTACAGCTTGCTTGTTGACAACATGGACTGGCTGTGTGCCTAGAGATGTGGCATTGTGCATGGCTCTCAGGATGGCCAGCAGCTATACCATGCTGGACTGTGTGGAGCAAGCAAAAAATATTGTATAACCCCTAACAATGACACAGCTGAAGTTTTTAAGAAGTGCTTAACATTTTATCGAGTGCTCTTGGACAATAAAGAATTCCAGATACACAATAGGACCGATTGAGACATAAAAGACCTCTAAATGGGTCACAGTGTGTTTAAAAATGTACATAGACTTCGGATAGAGAAGAAAAAGAATATAGAGAGTTATAAAAAGAAGTAAATGTTTATAAAAAATGAAAATGTCTTTAAAGAGACAGAGTACAGAAGGAGTCATAGATTAAAAGAGTAAAGATAATAAAATAAATAGTAAAAAGTGATAAATAAAACAAATAAGCTACGTAAAGATGGAAATACACACAGAGTATGGATTATGTATATTATTGTGTTTTCTTTAAATTTTTTGACTGTGAAGGAGCTAAATACAGAGAGACATTTCATTGTATGAGCTGCTAAGCTAACCCAATATATATGTTTTAAAGAATGTTTGTTAAATTCAAAATTTGGGTCTAAGGATATGTTGCTTTAGAAAAGAGGCTCTTCTTTTGTTTCCACAGAGGATGAGAAGCTGTGGATTTTTTTTTTCAGACTAATATGGTTTGATGGACCAAGACACCTTGGAAGGTCACTGTGAACACCCCCAAAAAATTATTTCACTCAACTGCTGACTGAGATGAACCTAACACACAGGATACACCATGAAAGTCCTGATCAGTAGTGCTCCCAACCAGCAGGAAGTGGTCTAGAGAACTATACCCATGTTCCCAAATACTGCTTATAAACATTTTAAATGCCATATTCTGTAGTCATTGGAAGGTTTGAAGAATAACTCTCTATCTGGAATACATCTCTATACATCTAGAAAATCTAACTAAATGACTACAAGTTTGACTACTATAGATGACTATTTATTAACCTATATTTCTTAATTATATACTACATTTTTAAATGAGCTGGACAAACACAATACCTTAATCAAGACCAGAAATACATATACACTATAACAAAATCAACATTAAATTTGTATCAGTAAACCAAGACCTCAAACTCACAGATATTAGCCTGCCTATGTCTCCCGTGTGCTGGGATTAAAGGTGTGTGCCACGACTACCCGACAATGATATACATTTATGAAATGAGAGAAAAGTTTTCAGTTAAAAACTAGGGACTGGGGATATGGATCTCTTGCTACTGTGTTTGAGGAACTGAATTTGATTTCTAGCCTCTATGGAAAACCTAGACATAGCCCTGCAAGCCTGTAATTTTCATTGTTGGTAAGACAGCAACAGGAAGATTCCTGGAGCTTGTTGGCCATCTGCTCTAGCTTAATCAGTGAGTCTAGATTCAGTGAAAAATTTGTCTCAAAATATACGATTGGCAGTGATTGAGAAAGACTCCAAATATTACCTCAGTGTACACACAAATGTATCCTTACACACACAAGATATGATACAGTGGTCTAAGGGATTTCTATAGTATTGGTTTAGCTTTGAACTCCACTTCAGCTCCACCTCTTGCTCTCCAGATATTGCCCTAAAAAATTCACAATGCTGCAGCTCCTCCCTTTGAACTAGTCAAGACCACACCTATAGGGTATTTAAACTGTGACCTGGAGAACAAGCACATAGTTTTTCCCAGACTCCTTCTCCCAGTTACATCTCTAGGGGCCTGGAAAGGTCACCTGGGAATGCTTTGTCCAATAAACTTAGTCTTTTATTTTAATTTGGTTCGATCTGGATAACTGTGTCAGCAAAGAAACTTAGTATCAGGGTACAGAAGCCTTTCGTATTTATATAGGTTCCTTCCCTGTTCTTTAATTTGTTTTTAAAGCATTTGGATAAGAAGTTGGAAACCAGGAAATTATTTCCCCCTACATCAAAACAAACAGCAGTCTTCAGGTGTAGGGTTGGAATACTCCTGTCAGAAAACCACATGCCTTTATCTTTCTTTTGATTAAATTCTCTAGTTCACTTTAATGTATCTATCTAGCTTTTACTTGACATTTTATTTGGTACAATACTCTAGCATCCCATTTTTAACTATTAAAATTAATATTGATGACTCTGTGTTTTACATATGAAATGTCAGAGTTGAGGTGGAAGAACATCTGGAGTAGAGCTGGGAGCACATGATGGATGGGCTTCTGGCCACCTACTTATTGTTTTCCAAAAGTCATCCATTGATGACTAAGAAATGAAGAAAGGAAAGCACACAGGCACAGTTACAGAAAAGTTGGAATTGGGTGATGTTGGAGCTCATAAGATTCTAAAATAAATGTACAGCTGACAGACTCATAAAGGCAGATCCACAATTGTACAACTTAGGAGACAACCCATTTTATAGAGGTGTGGGAAACCTTGTCTTTTGGAAAAGTTGCTGTCTTATCTGTGGAAACCTTGTGAAGCCAAGATTTTCCTCCTTTGGAATGGGACTTATTCCCAAAACACCTCAGCAGTGTGCCTTCTGCAACAGAATGACTTTACTCCATTCCTCCACACAATGAGGCCTTGGAGTAATGGCATTCAATCTTTGTTCTAGCAGTCAAATTTACATAGAGTCAATCCCACAAAATTATCTGCTAACAGACCACCTAGAAATTTTTATAGAAGACAGTCACTGACCAGGGAGGCAGCATGCCCCACCTTTCCTAACAAAAAATCTGAGCATCCTCAAAGCTGGTTATCACAAAAGAGATTAGGTGAGGATAATGGGTGAATGCAGGATTCAGGGATGTTTAGTAACTTTATCTAATGGTTTGGAATGTTGGGTATTTCTCCTTGAATGCTGGTTCTTTCCTGGGTTGGATCACCTGTTCCAGAGTACAGCTTTGTCAGGTTCTACCTGCCCCTTTTTGTGATTTTGATACGCATATTATCATTTTTCTTGCCTATGGAATTTTCCAACTATGTCTGTAAAAACTAGAACCCTCAAAGAGATCAACTCTTACTCTTCTTCTCGCTACTTCTTCTACTTCTTCCCCTTACTCTTCTTTCTTCTCTTTATTCTTCCCCTGATTTTTCTTCTTTTCTGTGCCCTGTCACTTCAATTTTCCACCTTTTGTGTTATTTTCAGCTGAAAAAGGAAGCAGTTTTATTTTTTTTTTTGGTAGGAAGTTTTTGTAGATCCAGCTTAAGGCTTTAAACAACTAGGATAAGGAAGCTACAGTTTTTACTTTGCTCATGAACTGTCAACATCTGAATGAGGCCCAGAGAAAGGTTCTACTGTTCCCTTAAGTCTGAGCTATTGGGGTTCTTAACACAACCATGTTCATGTCAACAACATACATTCTTTCAGGACTTATTCTTCTCCCCATATAAGACTATGAAAAGTTAAAGCTCCACAAGCCAGGGAGAAAAGCAAATGATTGCAACATAATAAAGGACATCTAATATATATATATATATATATATATATATATATATATATATATATACTTCATGCCTAAATTTTTCAGGGGATAACTCCACAGACATATACAAAGTCATTACCAATTAAAATGTCACTGATTATAGGGGGTTGGAGTGTTACAGGTTATGATCCAACTCACTTTAAGATATCTTTAAGATATTTTAGCCCCATAAAGCACCCTTAATTGCAACTTCTGTGTGCAACATAATGTTCATGTGTAAGTACTTTAGAAATCTATTAACAGATTCTGAGCTTCCACCAATTCTAAGGCTAATAATGTCACCAAATAATATCTGAGACCAATAGCTAAGATTTCCATATATTGTTATAACCTGCCTATCTGATGTTCACATAAATATATTAAATGTTCCTTGACTTATGGTTTTCTTTTTTTCTGCTATAATGCTTCATTAAACATGTGGTATTTCAGGTAACCTAAATCTCTGTTCCTTTGCTATAGTCAGTCATATATGTTGGCTTCAGAAAAAAACTATTTCTATTCCCTTTTGAAGTAAGAACTGACTTTTATTTGTTTTGTTTTTGCTTTTTTTTTCCTCAATGATGTACTTATTCACTGGTAAAAGACCAAAAGTATTTTAACATTGCCAGTACATAGATCTTGTTTAAAGTATAGTCTGCTGGAAATCATGTTAGACCTCTGCCAATCGCATAAAATGGCTACCTACTACAGTATCAGAAAACTTTCAGTCAAAACTGATGGTATTGATTTCTACCGCAGGTCTTCTGTGTGCACTGGGAGTGTTCTTGTTTGCCTTCAGTTTGCCAGGAATGTTTGGCAGAATTCAGGAGCCACTACTTTTCCCTCAAATTAGTGCCTAATTGGAGATGATATCAGGCTGCTTCTTAAAATGCAAAACAAACAAACAAACAAAAATTTGCCATAGTTGTAAAGTTTGTGTTTGCCATTTAGAGGCTTTCTGGCCTGAAAGGATGATAAACTCATTAGGGCATTCCCTGAAGACAGTGACTGGTGCTCTGTTTGTAGTCTATTGTGCTGTTGGTAAATCCTCGGTTTTGCTTCTATGCATGTAAGTCAGAATAGGAAAGATTTGCTTCAGGTTTGATCAATACTTCTCCTGGAAGAGAGAAGGGGACTCCAGGGAGGTGTTAATCCAAACTGCTAAGTATATGTGGTTTGTAAAACAACTGCCAGAAATTGTGGGACTTGATGATATATAGACTTCATCTGCTCTGAAACCAAAGCTGATAATAAAGTTTACAGATTATAAAACTCAGGCTTAAATATTTATGTTGCTCCATAGGTGAACTGGGTCCATGTTTTCTGCCCTGCATGAACTCACACTATATAGAAGGCCATGCATTTTTTCAGAAGGAGAAAAACTTTACAGTTCTAAAAAGCTGTTCAATAAATCCGAAGCTCAGCTACTGGAAATGGAAAAACTACTACAGTTCTCCCTGCAAATTTCACAGCCTGTTGTACTCGCCTTCTAGAATTTTCTAAAAGTTCAGACACATCCACACATACTGGTTCTTCAGTTAAGTATGGTTAGTGACTGTTTCTCCATTTTTACTGTTTCCTTTCTAGTCTGTAGGGCCCACGGGTCTACCCCTCTTCCCAGAGTTCATCTTGAGGACAGTTTCTGGACAAACATCTTGTTGCAATTTCTGGCTAAACATCCTGTTTGTTACTGTGCTCCCTATGCCCCCACTGGTAGTTAGTTTAGGGATTTTGTTTACTCTGGGGCCTGGTAATTTTCCACCTGCCTGGGGGATTTCCATTGTGCAGCAGCTAGGTATATAAGGTTTTTCCTAAGCTTGAATAAACAACATTCTTCATTCTTTCCTCATGGATTACCCATGTCTCTCATCTCTGTGTGTTCCTTTAACCTCCAGGCACTTGCCTAACTCGCAAATGGTACAGTAGCACAAACTGTACCATAAAGAGTAACAAAGGCATTACACTAGTCCTTATTTTGTTGCCTTCCAGGATCCATGTAGTCTCTCATTTATATCATAGAGACCTATTCTTATATTTCTGTAGAATTTTGTTTTGCTCATTTTGATTTGTTTTTATGTGAAGTATCTCATTATGTAACCCTGTCTGTCTTGGTACTCAGTTTGTAACCCAGGCTGACCATGAACTTGTAATAAATGACTTGCATCAGTCAACTGAGGGCTGAGACACTAGGTCTGTGCTCCATACATGACTCCGGTGCTGTAATTTATGTACACATCTCTCTTTGGCTTACTGAGTGAACCCAAGCTGATGTATGCTAGAGCCCATGGGGTCCTTTTATGAGTAATATGTAGTCAATTAGTCAATTAAAAGCTTTTTTCACAGATCCACTTCTTAAACTGAATGAAAAAAATGTTTATCATTTAATTCTTATACATTATTATGAAACATTTGTTATTAAAAGGCCCACTTCACAAACAGGGAAAGTGTCTAAAATTATGTTCTAATTGATTACCTTAATATAATGTGGCCATAATTAAATTCCGGCATTTCTCTTTTGAATACAATGTACACATAATCACAATGTAGCTCTGAGTATATCTGGGTATTTGGAAAGTATGGGTTTATATTAAATACTTTCCTTAAAAATTGCACAATTTACAATGCTTTTATAATGGAGTCAATAAATACAATTTTATTAAAAGTCAATATATGACACCGTGTTATCTTAGTAGTCATTGGCTATATGTGGATGCTTATATGGTAATCAATTTATATTTAGTAAAATTGAAAATTAATTTTCTTTCTCATGATAGTTACATTTCAAATATTAAGGAACCTGATCTGACCAGTTGACTACTGGCCAGCACAAACATCCAATATATTTTCATCATTTATATTCAATAATAATAGCATCTGTCAGAGCTGTCACAGTAATGCCTGGTACCAATTTCTGTCTTAGTTATTTTTCTCTTGCTTTGCAGATACCATGACCAAGACAACTTATAGAAGGAAGAGTTGATTAGGGTTTACAGCTTTTGAGGGTGAGTCCATGATCAACATGGCAGGGAGACTAGCAGCAGGGAGATAGTCACGATGTGGGAGAACTAACTGGGGGCTACATCCTGATTGATAAGCATGAGGCAGAAAAGAGAGGGACAGCTAGCTGGGTACAGTAGGCTTTTGTAACCTTAAAGTCCATCTCCACTGACAC
This sequence comes from Chionomys nivalis, assembly GCF_950005125.1. Classification (NCBI taxonomy): domain Eukaryota; kingdom Metazoa; phylum Chordata; class Mammalia; order Rodentia; family Cricetidae; genus Chionomys; species Chionomys nivalis. Next base: position 40,617,765 of record NC_080090.1, on the reverse strand, counting down.
ACGTCCTACGACAAGGAAATACCGCCTAATGCTTTATAAACAGAGGATAGGTGCTATAGAACATCTAAGGGCAGTCCAGCTTTTCATTCAAATATAGTGGTGACTCAAGGTGAGCCAGCCAGAGGATCACCATGGAGCACAGAGGGAGTTTAGTCATTTTCTCATAATCTCTTCTATGTCTCTGAGGCTCCATGGTCTTTGACTAAAATTATGATATATCTGTATAAAATCAGATTAGTATCACCCAGTGGCAAGCAGGCCTGATGGGATGCATAGTATTCACATTTACCTTCATGCCAACGAAGATAAATTGCTCATCACTCTTCCTGTAGCCAACTTACAGAAATAATGATATGTAAGTAAATGAAATACAATTGAATTTTTTATGTAATGGATTCATTTGTTCTTATAAGCTGTCAAGTTATAAATAGCAACTAACATGTTGGATTTTCCTAAGGCTGTGTTCTTTCCTCTTATCAAGTGTATATATGATTTATGAAGGCAGGTTGAAAGATGATAAAGCAAATGTGATTTGCTCACAAACACAATCCAGAGATAAGCATGAGTTTTAAAATGCACTCAATCAGGAGTTATACTGTAAAATGTATCTGTTTGCTTCCTTCCTCAAATAGCAAAATTGGCATGTTGTAATACATCATAGGTAAAAGTTATTACTCAAACCTTATCAAGGTGATATTACAACTCTTACTTACCCAAAAGTAAAAAAAACTTTGAAGTTAGTGTAAATATATGCATTTTCTCACATGGTATAGGCAGCAGCGATGATAGGACCAATTTGCGTATAAATAAAGATAATCACAAAGCTATCTGAAAACATACCAAAAAGCCTTAGTCTGAAATACAACTTATAACATTCTCAAAGCTCTATGATTCCTTTCTACAGAAATTTTGATTTAAAAGGGAGTGTAAAAAATTGCAATGAAATTGACTAAAGAAAGGAAATCAGGGTAGCTAAGATCCCTCAGCAGCATATTCCACTACGGGAGCACATGAGTACTCCTCGTCAAGTTTTCACCAACAAACAATTCTCTGTCTCCATGGAGACTGTTGAGCAGGCAGGTTGATGACCCCATCACTGCATTCATTTCTTTTGTCCATGCGTCCTCAGAAAGAGCATCTAGCAATTATTTGTCTTTGTTCAAACAGGACCTAATTTTTAGAGATAGACCTGCATTACTAATTAACTTGTCAGCATCTGACCTTGACTCCATTTTGGACAGAACAAACTTGGAGCGGTCTTGCCTAAAGTGATTATTAGTCTATCTTTACCACAAATCCACATTTTCCTATAGACTTTTGAGTTGTTCTAGCCCTCACTATCCAATATAAGAAACTTGAAATATAAAGCACAACACTGCAGAAAATAGTTGTACAGTGCAGTGTATTTGACTTTAACTATTCAATAACTCATAACTCTGCCAATATTAGTTAATTGTATTGCTTTAGTGACAAAATATCTGGCAGTAGCAGCTTACAAAACGGGGAAGGGAGTTCTTCTGGCTTATTTCAGAAGGACAGGAGCAGGCAGCAAATTGTCAGTGTGTCCAGAGTGATGAATACCTGTCTCGTCTACTTTTCTCTTTTATTCATTTGAGGACACCAGCCCATACTTTGGTATCTTCTATGTTCGGGTTAGCTTTTCCCACTTCAATTGACATATTTTAAATAATTACTCACATAAAAGCCCAGAAATTTGTCTCCTAGGTGGTTCTTGAACCTTCCAAGATGATAGTTAATACTAACCATCACAGTACCATAGGTTCCTCACATGTAAATGGGTATATAATGTTCTATGACTATAGCATGGATATATAGTACACTTTGAGATTCTAATATAGATAAGTTCTACTAATGTTACTGAATTCAGATTCAGGAAATTCTTCTGACGCAATCCACTATGTGTCCTACACACTTTTTTCCTCTTATAAAAGATTTTAATTTCTAATATCATGTCTTCTTTTGAATGAGCTAACTGTGATGTGTCTACAAACTACTTCATCTATTTCCAGTCTTCAACATTTGTAATATGCCATGTACTCTATTGGGCTATCATGGACTATGCAATTTTTAAAGTGCAAATTTGTCATTGTAGCATATTTCTTAGCTACAAAAATAGATAATATGCTAGCTAGATTTTGTGGGGGTCCACAAATATTAGCCTGTTTCACATTGACTAAAGGTCAGAGAGTTTGAGCTTACTTTTACTCTTTCAAAGTTGTTGACAATAGCTGTGGCTACAAATAAGAGATTCTGAGCTAGGGTGTGATTAACTAGTATTTTGGGTATAGAAGTATATCTGCTCCACCTGGACAAAAGGTGGGGAATTCAAATATATTCCTTATAACATGTTAATGAAGTCTGTTGTCTCCCCCCTCCCCTTTTAGAGTAAAATATATAAGCATGTGGAAAATAAACATGTGGGTTCAGTATTCACTGAATTGCCCTCCTGATGCTTTTCTGTGTTTCTGCCTCTTATTTCTCTGATATCTCTATTCCTTTTGCATAATAATTCTAATATTTATGCTCCTACCCGGAACATACAAATTTCATCTAGGTTGGACCCTGAAAGATGTTTCCCGGATGTGTGGTTTACAATAGAAATCCCTCAAAGCAGGACATAGGGGAGATAATGCATGGATGTGTGGCAGGAGAAAAGGAAAACATGAAGAATCTGGGAAGTGAATATTATATTACACTGCAGGTGCAGAGGTGAGAATTGACCACTCAGAAATAGACAATAATAGATAATAAAGGAAGAAAAATGGAGGATGAAATATTGGTAGTAAAATTGCATATGACTGTAAATGTGGGACTAGGAAATAGTATTCAACTGTCTGTACATTTGCTTAGTTGTATTTTGATTGGTAGAGGAACTGTGGTGGAGTAGAAACAAGCACAAAGATTTTTAGAATTTATAGATAGTGTAAGCCTTCTGCTCCCTCAACCAAAATGGCGGCATAGATGCCAATGATTCCAGGCAGCTCTGGGATATGGAGCGGTCAAGGTGTGGCCCTGTCTGCTCTTCAGTCAAGATTACCTCCAGTACTGCAGTTATGGAGCCACAGTAGCTGCTGTGCATGTAAGGAAAGTGGGGCACATGCCCTGATAATGGCTGCAGACAGTCGCCACCAAGATTGTGGCCATCTGTGGGCACAAGCTGTAGCCAGCTGCATCTGTCCCACACTGCACTGTACAGTCAGAGAAGGCAGGAGACTTGGAAAATTTGCAGGGTTATACCTTCCACGGCTGGGGCCCAGAGCCAATCAGCAGGAAATGGCTAGAGGCTACATGGCCCATGAGTCAATGAGTCTTTAGGGGTAGATCAATAGTTTATAATGGAGGAAAGTGCTTGCATCAGGTTTCCTGAGTGCTAATGATTCCCTGAGTGGCCTGCAGGCCATGAAGGCCAGCAAGTCCCAGACAGGGTGCTGTATGGTGGGTGAGAGACAGAGATGCACCATGCAGAGAAAGTGAATATTTATTTAGTGGGTTATGGAGGGGAAAGGGAAAGGGGAAAATGGGAGAGGGGAAAAGGGGGAAGAACAGAGAGAGAGAAAGAGAAACAGAGGGGGGAGTAGTGGGAAGAAGGGAACGAGGCAGAAGTTACCTTTTCTGGAGAGAATCAGAAAGGAAAGTCAGGCTGGAAGCAGAAGAAAGATCTGTTTGCCTCAGTGGAGGGGGGGGGGTGAGGGAGTAGGTGGGGCTTGTCCCTTAAAGGGACAGGACAGACCATTACATTCCCATCTCTTCTTTTTTTTTTTTTTGTTTTTGTTTTTGTTTTTGTTTTTCGAGACAGGGTTTCTCTGTGGCTTTGGAGCCTGTCCTGGAACTAGCTCTTGTAGACCAGGCTGGTCTCAAATTCACAGAGATTCACCTGCCTCTGCCTCCCAAGTGCTGGGATTAAAGGCGTGCGCCACCACCCCCTGGCTTCTTTTTTTTTATATAGTAAAAAGGCAGGGGTTTAGGCACAACAAGTTAAAAGAATTGAAACAGCAGATTCTCAAGACTGCTTCCTGCTTGTTTGTGGGCATCATCTTGGAGGGACAACTTGAGAAAACTGAGTGCTGGTCACATCCTTGTATAGCTTGTCGGTTTGATCCTGTCTGGTGTTTTGTGGTATGAAAATGTCTGGTGTCTCTTATACCTGTTTAGGTAAATATACTGGCAGAACAGAGAACAAAGTTAAAGTTAAGTTTAGGAAAATAAATTTAGGATCAGGGAACTGAGGGAGTGTATCTGATTTGTTTAAAGTGGACCCTTCAATTTGGCTCCCTGGAACTCACAAGAATTGTTTGGGTTTGTGAAAACATAAGTTTTAACATATTTGTGTCAGAATGAGTTTGTCCGATTTTTTTGCACAATGAAAAGTATTTTTAAGACTATGGAAGGCAGGGCTGGAGAGATGGCTCAGAGGTTAAGAGCATTGCCTTCTCTTCCAAAGGTCCCGAGTTCAGTTCCCAGCAACCACATGGTGGCTCACAACCATCTGTAATGGGGTCTGGTGCCCTCTTCTGGCCTTCAGGCATACACACAGACAGAATATTGTATACATAATAAATAAATAAATAAATAAATATTTAAAAAAAAAGACTATGGAAGGCAGTGTGAGAGAAATTTGATAACTTGTATTTGTCCTTACATCTTTATAATTTGCAGGTACATACCTTAATAACTTGTATTTGTGTTTTACTGACATTTGTGTCGTGAGGTTGTCCTTTTAAATTGATAAAACCTCTCAGCTCTCAAACTGCCTCAGAGATCTTTGAGAAGAATGAAATTTTACTTGAGTTATTAATTATAGAGAACTTACTTGGTTGACACCTAGAGCACCTCATGGTCCTCCGTGGTCACTGAGGGTCATATTTGCCTTTTGCTATTTAGCACAGGACCTGCCAGGCTCCAGAAGATCCTGTGGGCTAAGACATCTGTAGGAAGACAAGCTTAACTTGACCTGAACAGCTAGGCTGTTGATTCCAGTGATTCTGTCCACTGTCTAGAGATCTTCAGTTTAGAAGAAAGGTAGTTTTGCCCAGTGGTCAGCACTTAGCAGTTGAAACGAATGGCAGATGGATGTTGTTTTGTGCCCATTTGTCTTTTGTCTTCTTTGGAGGAAATAGAGTGCTGCTGTTAGGAGCCAACCTGTCTGTTTTTGTTGTGAAAAGCTTTTTAATAATTAAATATTCTGATGTCATATTCCCCAGATCTCTGAGCAGTTGATGGCTGTTTACCGAGTATAGATTAGTTATAACTACAGTATAGAATCTGTCTGGGAGCTAGGTCTGAGTTTGACTGTACTGGCTCTTACCTTAATAGGCAAGATTTAGACTTGTAAAAAGACAGAGAGAAGAAAAAACTGCTTGCCATAGAAGGTTAATGACAGAACTGACAATAGTAGAGAACAACTTAATATATTTTAAATCAGGGTTGGATTATATAAATAGTATTTTTGTAAGTACATACCAATTTAAAACATGAGACTTATTGTTTTTGTAGTCTGGAATGAGATACAATGAATAGACAATTATAATATTTAATAGTAAACATAGGTGCATTTAAGTTACATATACACACACACACACACACTTAACAGGAATTGAGTGAAGTAGATGCTCTTGGTGGGCCCTACCAAAGGCATTCCACTGCACAAAAGACACACGTAACAGAGTAAGCAAGAGGAATTTAGAGAAAAATGCATAAGTAAGCCTGAGAACCAGGCAGGGAATATCTCAGTAAAGATGGGGAGACTTGGTCACCTGACCAGGCCATCAGTTAAGATGGCAATAAGGTTACCTGACCTCAGTCAAAATGGCAGCAGTCTCATGTTGTATGGAAAAGCCACCATTTTTGAGCTGAGGGAGTTTTAAACATAATAACAAGAGAGATCTAGAGGTATGATTCACCCTGTTGCTGAGCCACTATACCACAAGCTATGGCAGAGAGCAAAGGCTGGAATTAAAAACAGCTGCCTCATGGATCCAATTAATCTTATCAGTTTCCGCAGTAACAGCAGTAGTGGTGACAGGGATAGTTTGAGGAAAAGCCGAGCCTGTGGGATACTGACGGAGCATTCACAGATGGGTGGCTGATAGTTTGAGGGTTTATACCGTAGCTGAAAACATGAAAACCTGTTAAAACTGCAAATGAACACTGCAGGGCCTATAGGAGGACCTCTCCTCTCTACACGCGGGGTGTTGAAGTCTGACTGGCTCCAGACTGGGTGACTAGGAAGTCAGAGGCTAGAGGCTGCTCTGAGTGGTCTCTCATGGCAGGAACCACTTATGAGTGGTCCAAAAGAAAAGAAAAGAAAAAGAAAGGAGAAAGAAAAATCCACGGGCATCAAATCAAATATACCACACAGCATGAGCAGTGTTAACATGGGAGGACTGACCGCTGGGTAGTCTGATTATGTTTTTAGCTATGGATAGCAACCACAAATGAATGTCAGCAAAGGGCTCAAAAATAGTTGTGAAGGCTGTGGTTGATGACTAGAAGGGGAAAACTCACCACTGAAGTTGCTGGTGTGTTTAGAGGCCAGTGATCAGGCAGACAGAACGCAGAACTGTTGTAAAGAAACGTGGTTCCAGAGCTTGGGGTTCCATGTGTCCTCAGCCAGCCCACCTGTGGGAAGGAGGGAATATGGAGAGAGCCTGGCTGAGTCATGAGCACCAAATGTTATAGTAAACAAAACAAAACAAAACAGTCCAGTTCCCAAAGTGGCCCACGAGCCACAAGGGGCAGCGGATCCCAGATAGGGAGCCACATGGTGGGTGAGAGACCACCGTGTGGCTGCAGTCACAGCGGATGAGAGACAGACAGATAGGCACGCCATGCAGAGTGAGGTTGGACATTTATTAGAGGGTTATAGAAGGGAAGGAGAGAGGGAGGGAGAAGGGAAACAAAGAAAGAAACAGAGAGAGAGAGAGAGAGAGAGAGAGAGAGAGAGAGAGAGAGAGAGAGAGAGAGGGAGGAAGGGGGGAGAGGAGAGGAACCACAGCAGCAGCTAGCTCTTTGGGAGAGAAGTGAAAAGGAAGGGGATTCATGCTACAAGCTGAAGGAAGATCTGCTTGCCTTAGCCCATGGGGGAGGGAGTAGGCAGGGCTTGTCTCTTAAATGGACAGGACAGACCATTACAGAGAGGGTTCAGGAATTCCCCTAATTTTGTGATTATATGATTTAAAATAATAAAGCAGGGGTAGTAAAATCAGCATGGTTATACCTACCTAAACTTGTAGTAGCAGCAGTCTCAGAAATGCTCAAAAGTGGGCACCTTGGAGCCTGTACTAACACTAACCTCTGCCGGGATGACTGAATGTGGAAAGGGTGGCCTGTGCCTGACCAGACAGAACAGACTATGAAGGACCAGCACCTCCTGGTCCCAAGTCCCTGGCAGGACAGTCAAGTGGTGGAGAGTACCCTTGTGCCAAACCCTGCTCCCAGATTCAGTTATGAGCCCAGATTGGTTCTCAGCCTCACAACCAATCTGCAGAACAGCAGCCTCAAGAAGTCAAATTTCTATTGAAATGCAAATGCAACTTGAACCCGGTGTTTGTGAAAACCAGTCAGCTAGGGAGACTTGCAACTTAGATTAGAAAGACAGTTTATGAACTTTAAATAAAATAACCAATGGCTTTAGTCCTGTTTATTGTTGTTTACAGGATATCTTGAACCCCTCAGTGAGATTATTAAGGGGAATAATGATTCTGCTTCCCCATGAAGCTCCCAGAAACTGCTAAGCCAATTACTGGCTCTAAATAAGCATGCAATTAATGTGCCCATAGAGCTTTGAAAAGAAAAAAAAAATGGAAGAATTATACCCTCACTCAGTGTTGAAAAGGACCTGATCCTGTGCTAATATGGGATTGAGAGTATGTTTGTGCTTTTTTCACAGGAAGACTGCCTGTAAAACAGAAGAGTGCTGGTGCTGACGAAATTTTAGTCATTAGTGTCCCAACAGAGGTTCTTAAATCTGTGTTCCTGACTTTCTTACACTACCATGCTGCAGGCTGAGAAGGGAAGGAAGACTGGTCATGATTGGTCATTCCCAGTTTCTTGGTGGACCTACTGCACAAATTTCCAGACCTTAGTGAGCCCTGTTGACTTTGGAGCTGGTCCATGAATCCTGACTGAATGTTGGACAGCTTGTCCATACTTTATCTTGGGACAGAGAACACATTTTTGCCAGTATGGTATTCAATCTGCTGTTGAAATAAAGGACCTAAGAACTGAGACCTCAATTTTCCTGTCTGGAGAAAAAAGGACTCATTACAATGGGTAACTGAAGACCTTCCTCAGAGATGATGAGGAATGGCATAAAAGATTTTGCTGCTGCTCAGAGTCAGGGACAGTTTGAACTTTAAAACTTAGAAACATCAATGTAGGTTGACTATAGGAGAGAAAAAGATTCATGGCTCGCCTATCACAGAAACTTTTTCTTGTATTTTGTTTAGAATGGATTTAAGAGAACTGTGATTTGAAAAACTGTATGTTTATTTCTACACTAGAATAGTGGTATTGACCTGTTAATGTCTGTAACTACTTTGGTTCATTATGAAGATATTACTAATTAGAAAAAGGTTAGAGCTTGCCTGAGAGAATTTTGTCATTGCCAATGAGTTCTTAAATTTTATATGTTTAAAAGGACAAATTTGGATTTTGATTGTAGCTAAAAATTGTTAAAGATGTCCTAGATCAATTTAAAAAGACAATCCCATCTCTGGTCATCCTCTACTCCTTTATTAGGAGATAGATATCACAAAGCATTACCTGCTTACATACAGTTATCTAGTTGTTGGTGAATTCTCTTGCTAGAAAATTGGCTGAAAGGTACACAGAGCCCAGAAAAGCATTCTTCCTTAACCCTTTGTTTACAGGGATTGTTAGTCAATGATGGATAACATCTTTCCCATCTCCACCATCCCCACCCCTGGTAACCTAGGACAGTGCATACATGACTGAACATAAGTATCAATGATGGGTAAGTCTGGAAAATGGGGGAAAGTTCCCCAAGACAAGTACACTGGGCTGTCCCATAGCAAAAACACAAACTTTATTAAATAAAATAAAAAGGGAAGAATATGTGGAGGCCCACACATATGAGCCTGTTCTGACTAAAGGTCAGAGAAAACTTATTTGCTCTCTTTTGAAGTCGTTGACAACAGGTGTGTCTACAAACAAGAGATCCTGATCTAGGGTGTGATTAATTAGTATTTGGTTATAGAGGTGGATCTGCTCCACCTGGACCAAAGGTGGGAGAATTCAAGTCTATTCCTTATATCATGTTAACAAAATCTGTTACCTCCCCCTTCCTTTTTAGAGTGAAGTATATAAGCATGAGGAAAATAAACAGGTGGGTTCAGTATTCTCTAAATGTTCCTCCCAATGCTGTTCTGTGCTTCTGTCTCTTATGTCCCTCATTTCTCTGTTCCTTCTGATTAATAATTCTATTCTTTACATTCCCACCCTGGAATGTATTGACTGCTCCCTGACAAGTTTTATGAAAACTTGACATAGGTTAGACCCATCAGACAGAAGGAACCTCATTTGAGTAAACACTTCCATAAGGTCAAGCTGCAGACAGGTCCATAGGGCATTTCCTTTATTAATGTTCAATGGGAGAGGACAAAGCTTATTGTGGGTGGTGCCACTCCAGTCTGATGGTCTTGGCTTCTATAAGACAGCAAAACATGCAAATCATTGGGAGCAAGTCAGTAAGTAGTACCCCTCCTCCATAGCCTCTGCATCAGTTCTTACCTCCAGGTTTCTGCCCTGTTTGAGTTCTTGTCCTGAATCCTTTCAATGATGGACTAAGATTTGGAATAAACCCTGTCTTTGCCAATTTTCTTTTTGTCATGGTGTTTCATCACAGCAGTAGTAATCCTAACTAGGATACATATTTTGCAAACTGTGAGAGGGTTTTAAATAGAGTTTTCTGGAGTTGGACATCACTCACTCCAGGAAATGCAGTTCTCCTGTGTTTCCAGCTTAATATCACATTAAATATTTGTTGTTTCTTCCATCAACCAAGAAAATTATATGGAAGATGAAACAGAATTTTCTAGAATTTATACCTTCCCACTCCCCCAGATATAATACTCAGTCTCCATAAAAGAACAGGCTTCCCAGAGATATCAACCAAACATGGGACTGCGAGGGGTGCATGCACACACTGAGACAATGGGGATGTTCTATTGGGAACTCACCAAGGCCAGCTGGCCTGGGTCTGAAAGAGCATGGGATAAAACTGGACTCGCTGAATGTAGCGGACAATAAGGACTACTGAGAACTCAAAAACAATGGCAATGGGTTTTTGGTGGGAGCCTAGGCATTTTGGATGCTCACCTTAATAGACCTGGATGAAGGTGGGGGGTCCTTGGACTTCCTACAGGGCAGGGAACCCTGATTGCTCTTTGGGCTGACGAGGGAGGGGGACTTGATTGGGGGAGGGGGAGGGAAATGGGAGGCGGTGGCGGGGAGGAGGCAGAAATCTTTAATAAATAAATAAATAAATAAAAAGAAAACACACAATAAGATTAGGAAAAAAAATCTTTATATCAAAACCTGGTGAGGCAACCCAGAAGGAGGAATAGGGTCCCAAGAACAGACATAAGAGTCAGAGACACCCTCACTCCTCTGTTAGGGGTCTCATGAAAACACTAATCCAACAACTGTGTCATATATGCAGAGGGCCTACTGCAGACTCATGCAGGTTCCATGATTGCCTCTTCAGTCTCTGAGAACCTCAAAGAAACATACTTAGTTGATGAGTCTAAGTGTCTTTATTCTCCTGGTGTCTTTATTCTGATCCTTCTGGTTCATATAGTTCTTCCCTTTGAACTTTTAAAAATAGGAATTATTTTACATAAATGCTGTGATATTTAGTTTCCCCTTACTATTACAAAATATCTGTGATTTTAAAAAATTTATAAAGAAGAAAGGAACATTTTGTTTTTTGTTTTGGAAGATACAGCTCCTGAACAATTCACCCTATTACTTTTGGGTGAGTGGCAATGAACAACTCATGATGGAATCTGGTGATAAAGCAAAATGTTTTCTCATGGTTCCTACTAGCACAAGAAAGCAAAAGGAAGGGAACAGAGTCTCCACATGCTCTTCAAGGCATACAGCTAATAAATAGATAATTTCCTACTAGTACTCATCTAGGATCCATAATCTCTTAATGAGACCAAGGACTGGGGACCAAACCTTTATCACATGTTCCTTTGAAGAACTCTTATTCTAACCATTGCCAATCTCTAATAACACATTTATTGGGACAAGTTTGCTGGCAAATTGCTTATGTGCAGAAGCTGCAGCTGAATCAGGGTAGGTGCCATGTTCAGCTAACAGTGATGTGTTGCTGACATCTACACAGTGGATAGCTGTGTGTTGCCAGCATCTACAGAATGACTGCTTTAAGGTTCTTTTACATGATATAACACAAATCTTACTTTTGGGTCTATTCTCTACATATTTCTGTATAATCTCAAACAAAAATCACAAGATAGAGTGGTCATCAGGACTAAAACTCAGATGTTTTTGAAATTGTGTCTCTATGTTCCATATTTTCCTGATCATCCCAGCATCTTTGAGAAATCTCAAATGAGTCAAATATCCATCTGGCACCTATGTTCAAATGGAAATAGAAACTTATCACCATGAGCTTTTCCAAAAATATGAAGATGTAGTAAAATAATGAGATTTTTGTAAATAAAAGAAGAGTGAGAAATAGTAAAGAACCACACTCAGAGAAAACAAAGTGGTCAACATTCAGCTTCTTTTTCAGAGGTCCAAAGTAGAATAAATGGTGATAAGGAATATTAAGGGAGGTAACCATGGAAAGATATGTTGGGAAACAGTAAGATCACAACTCAGTATTAAATGAGATTTGGGAGTAGGAAAACTTTTGACTCTCGTAGGCGTTTGGAATTGTATTTAGGACATTTTTTAAGCCTTGATTAGTATCAGGGGGTCCTGTGGTTAGACTCTCCCTGTTCTCTGTAGGCTGGATTTTGATCTATCTTCTTACCTTGCTAAATATGATTCTGGACCATGAAAAACAAGAGTCTGGTCCCATTCAATGTGGTACCAATCCATGGAACAGTTTTTGCCCTCCTGCTCATTATCATCCTGAAGCAATAAAACTAATTCAAAAAAGTTGGCTCTCTGATCTTCTAGCTCAGTTCCCATGGGTTCTTCTTAAGAAATATATTGGGCATTTGGTAAGAACCTTGGACTTTCTGAGTTTTGAGCCACAATATTATATTTACTAGCTCCAAAACATTAGGAAAAGTTACAATGCTTTGGAGGTTTGGAATATGTTAGATAATTATAGTTATATATTATTCAGCATTGTTAGAAAATAGTATACTATAGTTAGAACTTTTTAAGCTGTAATGTATATGTATATATATATATGTCTATTAACAATACAAGCAGAAAAATCATTTATCTAAAATATTAATTCTTTCTCTTACCAATGTCTCAGTAAATTTGTTATATCAAACCAGGTACTGTGGGAGCTTATTGTCTGCTTATGCACAGAAAGTACATCGTACACACAGAGAGAAAGGTAAATGTGTTATGCCCAGACTCCTTGCCTTCCAAAGAGACCACCAGCGATTCAGGACTTGGATGCAAAAGCAAGGTTTATTCCAAAGTACAAGCCTAGGAAAGGAACTTGTCCAGAACACTCAATGCAGTGAGGGTGGGAGGAGCTGCCTTGCAGAGATTACAGGACTATTTACAGACAATCTCCCACCCAGTACTACCAGTTTTCACCAATTTTCATATCTGGACCTAATAGAGGAGAGAAAATTCAAAATGCATGATATCATTATATAAATGAAGTATGGACATGAGTATGTTCTCAGTTGGCCCACTCCTATCTGTCCCCAAGGACTGGTGGTCCTTTGTTTAAACCCCACAATTTTTATATTCAAAGGTTACAGATTGGAGTAAAAGGTGAGCTGAGGGTATTTTTAATACTGTGATAGTTAGTTAAATATTTTTTCTATTCATCTTATAAATCATTTCTACATTATGAATATAAAAATGTGGTGGTTTTTTTGTTTTGTTTTTTTTTTTTTTTTCGAGACAGGGTTTCTCTGTGGTTTTTTTTGGAGCCTGTCCTGGAACTAGCTCTTGTAGACCAGGCTGGTCTCAAACTCACAGAGATCCGCCTGCCTCTGCCTCCCAAGTAATGGGATTAAAGGTGTGCGCCACCACCGCCTGGCTAAAAATGTGGGGTTTAAACACTTTTTAAATTATCAATTGCTACATATCAATCTGAAATCCTAACATATCTTATTCAGCTAGCAAGTGCCCCATTTACTTGAATGAAAGGACGTCAAATTATATAGTAACTGCTTAGGTTTAAATAAAGGCAGGGATTTATCAGTCTTCAAATCTAGAGCAGGCTCTGTCTGGTTCTCATTTGACCTTTGCAGCATTTGTTTTGACCACAGCCATGACCATCCATTGCTCTGTACAGAGAACTTGAGTCTGCAATGTTTTGAGTCACTTGCCTGGAGTCTAGAGTTCAGAAGCAGGACAAAGTTACTTTAAATTTTTCTAACTGTTATTATAAACTGCCAATACATGGAAACTAAAAATAGAAGAAAATTGTTTTTGCAGCACTAACTATGAAATCCATTTGCTCTCTTATCAGTAAGTGTCCTCTGACATCATACTACAGTACTGACCAAGCAGAATATTTTTCACAATATCAGTTGAGGTGTTCTTAGGGTTATTCTTGCCACATCCTGGATCTAGAGGACAAACCACTTTATCCCTCTCAGCTGCTGGGAGTAGCCAGCATTCCTTGGCTTGTTCCTGCTTTCTCCAACAGTTCTCTCTGTCTTGGTCACATTGCTCTCTCTTCCTTTCTATGTCTCTGTGTAAAATCTCTCTTTTATTTTGCAATGATACATGAAATTGCATTAAAAATCAAAAGAAAAATTCGAACTAATCTCATTTTAAACCAAAGATCCCATATATGATAATGTTTTATTCCTGGTTCCAGGATGTAGATTATTGGTGATGCAAGGAATATTTTTATCTCTACTGCAAGCGTCTTCTTGATAAATAAAAAGCTCATGAGCATCAGTGTACCAAGCTCATAACTAGAGTCCAGAGTCAGACAGAGGGGTGTAGGAGTGGGACTTCCAATTGTTGTGTGAACTGTTTGCTTCCTTGTAAGAACCCAAAAAATGTGAGCCTATTCCACCTTGTCTGAAGATCAGAGAGCTTTAGCTTATTTTTGATCTTTCAAAGTTTTTGACAACAGGTGTGGTCACACAAGACATTCTGACCTAAGGTGTGGTTACTTGGTGTTGTGGCCATTAAAATGTCTCATAGAGGTGGATCTGTTCCACCCTAATCAAAGGTCAGAGAATTCAAGCATACTTCCTCTCCTTCTTTTGGAACAGGTTAGACTTAGGGAGTGACTGCCTTCAGGATACTTGGTCTAGCATGTGTTCACTGTTACAGATATAAAATGCTTTTTCTGGGGAATTAATGGCTTGATGTGTCAAATATTGAAACAAGTAATTGTTCTGGTTGTCTTTTGTGTCATGTTAAAACAGTCTTTTGCCTTTTCCTTCTTTTTGTATTAGGATGTAAAAGTGTTTGAAAAATTAAACACAGGCAAACTTAGTAAGGAGGAGGCACTATCCTCTGTCACTGTTTTTCTTATCTCTGTTCTTCCTACCTGACATTTCTTACCTTCACGCTCCTACTTTGGAAAGTCAGACCCTTCCACAACTAGGATCGCAACAGAAGTCACTCTAAAGATTTGGTTCCCAACACTGTTTTCTTCTTTCTCAGGAGAATTATTTACAGGTGATAGAAACTCCTCTCCCCAACCTAGTCAATGAATGAATGATAGAATGGAGGGAGGGGAACAAAGACTAGCACTCCTGACTACATAAGAGTAATTTAAAGTGTAGTATTCAAACTGAGCAAGATTCTCACATAGAAACACAAGTACACAGGTAGTATACCCCATCGCTATACCACATTTGTTCCTGAACTGAAACTCTACACGCAAACACTCCAAATGCTAACAACTGCAGAACTGCAATCCTTCCACCTTCTTTGTTGCCTTTGTCACCACTGTGCTTTCCTAATTTATTTTACATTTTCTCTCTAAATATAAATCTATGTAACCTCACAATGATAAAAGTTTGCCCCTAAACAAGAATAAACAATTTTACTCAGTTGCATAGAGATGTCAGAACAAATGCGTAATTTAACTTTGCTAGTGTGGAAACCCAGTATATGCTGGGAATATTTCAGATGAACTTCTATGTATAGACTTCGAGGTTCAGAGAAAAGTGATAAAGACACACTGTAGATTTCTG
This sequence comes from Chionomys nivalis, assembly GCF_950005125.1. Classification (NCBI taxonomy): domain Eukaryota; kingdom Metazoa; phylum Chordata; class Mammalia; order Rodentia; family Cricetidae; genus Chionomys; species Chionomys nivalis. Next base: position 40,602,385 of record NC_080090.1, on the reverse strand, counting down.
AGTAGAATCTTAAGGTTGGCTTTGTTGCTGCTTTTGAGTGTCTGTCACAAAATGATCTTCAAAGTTACTGCCAAGAACAGAAAGCTTTTCCCAACACTACTCCCATCCTTGTATTTTCTCAACTAGCTAATTGGGACAAATAATGTTGCCTTAGTAATTACTGACCTGAATGAGAGCTGAAACATGAATTATAATTTTCTTTCTTTTTGGTTTTTTGAGACAAGATTTCATTGTGTAGCCCTGGCTATCTTGAAACTAGTTCTGTAGACCAGGTTGGTCTTGAACTAACAGAGATCTGCTTACATCTGTCTTCTGAGTGTTGGGATTAAAGGCAGGCTCCACCACAGCCTGGCTTTTTAAAAATTGTTTTTAATTAAAATTCTATGAAAACAAATCTGATCTGTTGTCAAGAATAAGTTAAATCCAAATTACAGCATTATTTTTTATAAAAGGTCTTTAGCTTTCAAAAACATATTAACACTTCAATGGAAAGCTTCACAGGCTTTCAAACAATGTAATCATTTTTTGAGAGCATCTGGAGAGATGGATGTTTTGAGAATAGCATTGCAGAACACAGCTGTAATGGAACTCCATCCAGTGTATAAATAATACACCACAGATTTCTAGTATCGTTTCTCCTTCACAATTTAGTGCAAATTTTAGTAAATATGGAAAGGAAAACAGAGAGATAGCAAAGAGACAGAAATGGAGTCAGAGGGAAGGACAAAAAAACTACTGGAAACAAGGAAACAAAATAATTGCAATGTCCCTATGATGTCTTCCTGTAAAAAGGATTAGTTACAATGGACTTGTCAATAAATCCAGTTAAACAGTTAGAAATATCCCATATCCTATATCTCACTAAAGGTCAATCAGACTATATGGCCGAATTTTCTTTGATTACAAAATGAAAATACATAAAATGTGTAGGCCCTACATCTAGTAGGAAATAAATAGTATTGTTATCAGCTGAACTAAAAAATAAACAAAAATATTGCATTTTCTTGGGTGAAAAGACTGAATACTGAAAACGGATGTTTTTTATGTCAGAAATCATTTTATATCAGCTGTCATCTCATTACAAAATGAGAAACTTGTGGAAAATTGACAAATTATTACTTTGAAAAATTTTAGTAAACTATTTTGAAAACATTGGGAATTTTTTGCTACTCTTAAAGGTGTGTTGTGTGTTTGTGTGTGTGTGTGTGTGTGTGTGTGTAATCAATTTTAGAAGTAGAAAAATTACTGAAGAGTATGGAGCTATAAGTGTATTTTGTTCGATACATGATCTGTGACATGATATAATAATCAAAAAGCAACAGAGGAACAGAGACAGTCCTAAATGTCTGGATCTCCAGTTGCTGTAAACTCTAACCAGCAGATCAACATTTACGTCCCGGCATAGTCAAGCTAACTAATATATCTGGCAAGTCATATATAATTTTTCCTTCTCCATTCATCTTAATGTATCACAACTATTATGAATAAAACTGTGATATATTCAAGAATATAGATATGCCTTTATATTGTAGAATGTGGTCCTCTGAGTAAAACAGCCACCATCTTCATCTGAGGAGTTGTGCCTGCTTGTAAGGGTCAATCACTACTGAGCCTGTGGAGTTTTGGCATCCTCCCTTGGGTGGTGTTACTGTTAGCCATCCTTTCCTTTCATCCCTCTAGAAGCTGCCTGCTTTGTATTTTCCATCTGCCCTCCTAGGCCCCTTATAGTATTGGACTCCTTCCTTGGGTGGAACATGTATTTATGACCATTGTCCCTCATATTGACAGTATTCCCTTCTGTCTCTCAGTTCCTTCTTAGAACTTATTGGTACCCTCCATTTGGTGGATTTCTATCTGTTTCCCTTTTTCCTTTACTCCTTGCACTCAAGGATTTTATTAAAGCCTCGCTGTCTTACTCAAACTGCCTTAGTAGAGCTCAAAGGCCAAAGATATCACTCATGGTTTTCACATGCTCAGAGATTGTAACAACTACTGTCAACACACAAGCAAATGATGCCAAATGTTTTATCTCTAAGCTTTTTCTATTTCACATTTATGAAAATATTTTAGTGCTATGAATTTTTTGCTCTCTGCTTTCAAAGAAAATCTATTAAGATTTTTTTGTGTATATAAATTGTTTATCTCAGGATTTATAATAAGTTCTTGGGTATAGTATAAAATCTATAACAAGAATTACCTTAAGACTTATAACAAAGCTTGGTAGTTTAAAAATGTATGCATAAGTAATCTTAATCTGCTGCAGATACTATATATGTGATTCAACCCTTTTAAACAAAATTATATATACTACAGCATACTGTATATGTAACTTGAATTCAACTCATGTTTAGGAAATTAGATATTTTAAAACAACAAGTCTGAAGATCTCCTGAGTAAATTGGGAGCATGGGGATCTTGGGGTAAGGTTGAAGGGGGGATGGGAGAGGCAGGGAGGGGAGCAGAGAAAAATGTAGAATTCAATAAAAATCAATTAAAAATAAGCTAAAAAAAGCAGCAAGTCTGTGGCTCACCTCCATTTTGGTAGATGACCTTATCAAGATGGAAGAAACCATGTGACTGGCAGCCATATTTACTAAGGTTAAAGGGTACATGCCATGAAACTTCACCATTATCTAGGTTAAGATAAGCATATAGTATAAGGCCAAGGAGGCAGCACTCATAAAACTTCTTATTCCTACTGGTTCTCCTCCCTATCACTGTGTCTCCCTTTTAGACTATGGAGGTAGCAACAGGTCTCCAAGATACTTTATTGGGATGTATTTTTGTATTATGTTAAATAATTAAGGTTTTAAATATATATTCAGGTTAACAGAAATGGATATAGAAATGCATGTCTAACTACTCAAGTCTTCGCTATCTGTTCAACAAATACAACATGCTGACAGGGATTGAATGGGGAGTTTATTGAGGGAATGGGGGAGAAAAGAGAGAATGGGAGAGAGAAAGAGAGAGAAAGAGAAAAGCAGAGAGATACAGAGAAAGAAGGGAAGAGAAAGAAGAGAGAGACAGAAAGCTGACTGCTCAGAGAATTAACAAAAAGGAGAGATGGGAGTAAGTGGCTCTTGTCTCTCAAAGGGACAGAGTACTGTCTGTCATTAGAGGAGGGATAAAAGTATAAAATTCAAATTTTATAAAAGCTACTAGCTTGTTGAAAACTGTTAAAGATAATTAGGACATGCAAGTTAATGGTCAGTTACCATATAAATCATCAAATTCTTCAATGTGCTAATAACTATGCTCAAAGTCATGCTACTTAAAATATAATTCATTTACAGAAACAAGCTTTATTTAGCCTCCTGAATATGTTTTCAAAGTTAAGCCTAGAACAAGTAACCAAAAACAAGTTAAACTTGTTTAAAGTCAGGTGTACTTAATATATGTTCTTCAAACTTCTAAGAGATATTCTGAATATCGCATTTAAGCTGTTTATTGAAATGGGTTCATAGGAAAAATGCCAGTCTGAGAAGTGACCTCGAGGTCTCCCAAGAAAATTTTGGGACACAGATGACCCCACTTATATTGTGATGACAATAAGCACTTGGTAAAGAACTGCCAAATGCCTCACCCACAGCCAGGGCCTTCCCACAACTATGGACACTGTTATGCTGACTGCCCCACTCTACCTCATCAAGGTAGGGCAGGTTTCCCAAGTTCAGTTCTTCCTGCCAGGAAAATCTCTCGGACCTTCCAGGTCTGGCAGTCAAAGCACTAAGGTATCCTGTGACATCTGAAGAGCTTATAGTCTCCTGTGTGACAGCCCAAGACCTAAGACATTTGGTCGAAACAAAGCCCTTTAGACGACAGAATCCCAGGATAACCAGCTAGGTAGCTGGTAACCTGTCATTTTAATTGTAACCATGGCCATTTGTGTTCCACTTCCTACTGTAACTTATCTTTCTTATATCTCTGACGGTATAGATGCCTAACTGTAACCTTGACAGTTGGGCAGTTGCAAGGAAACCAGCTCCTGCTCCTACACCTCCATGATTGCAGTTGCCTGGTCAATTCATTTCATATGTAAAATCAGCCCTCACTTTTCTAGAGCTGCTAGGTTCCCTTCTGACGAAGGCAGAAAGAGTTTTCCTTATTGATGAATTTCACAGTGAAAGAAATAAACTCACAAAACATGTTTCAATGCTACTTTTTAAGAATCATTTCTTTATTTAAAGGATGCTGCTTTGCAGTAATTAATCATTTTTATCTCATGGTAAATGATGGAAAGAAAAGGTTTAAAGTTTACGTATGTTGCGAAGTTCTAAGAAGGTAATTTCCAAGGATGTAAAAACTCAAGTTGCCAGGGTCTAAGAAAGTAAGGCGTGTAAATGCAAATCAAATATTAAATAAGTTGTGAGGGTCTAAGAAAGTGATTTAAGGTATGTAAATGCAAGCTGTAAAGGTCTGAGGTGTGATTTAAGGTATATGTGGAAAATAAAGTTTGTGATTTCTTTCCCTCTATATGCTACTGTTATAGTAAGACTTCAAAAGTTTAGAATTTTCACATTAACCAGTGGAACTCTTAATGCAGCTGTGCTAATGTACTGACTACTATTATCATACTCATGAGTGCAGACATGTTACATTTCCTTTCGTTGTTTTCTAAGCACAGACTAAGAATGCTTCTCATTGTGCTAAACATATTTCTGTCCAATCTGGATATCAGCCCTCTAGAGAGTGTTCATGGATTTCAGCCCCAAGCTTTTGCTATGACTCAAAGAAATGAGGCTACTGTTTTCTCTACAATGTGGATTTAAGAACAGATTACAAACACTGGTTATGCAATATATCTAAAACTTGTTTGGCTTTTTGTAAACGTAAGAAGAAATCATGTGAGCTTCAGTGAGTCATAACTTGGGTTCACATCTCACAGGTCAAAGGACTCCAGATGAGTGCTCCTGCTAATGAGTACCTTAGCTTTCCTGCCCAGACTATCAGGACCACCTGTGGGCTCTTTCTCCTCGCCTTGAGCCTTGGGACGACTTCCATATCCCTGACTATCAGGACCACAGGCCTAGAAATTTCAAATGTATAGCCAAGATAACGACTCCCCCAAGCTCCTTAGTATTAGCTTCTGTCCCTAGGGTATATCTGTTTTAGCAGATTTCCAACCAATTACAGACTGCAAACTTCCTGCTCCATGCCAGTCCCAGGTGGTCACTTGGAATCTTCACCGCAGACTTCTTCAAAGTGGTTTGCCCTTCACTAGCCCCAAGTGGTCCTGTAGACCCTGGGCAGTGGGTGAAACAGACATTCCCCAGATTCTACTCCTTTATTCCTTCTAGACCCTTAACAAACATTCCAGTCTTCCTGGGCCTGGATAATGATACCCGAAGAGACCTGGTCAGTCGTCCTCATCAACTTAGAACTTGAAGACTAATATAGACAAGTTCAACAAAACCACCATATACGGACTGACCATGCATGCTTCAGCATTGCCAGGGCATAAATTTTTTTAAAAAAAAATCAGGTAAGAATCAGTTACAGAAGAGATTATTTTGCCCCCGATTTCAACATAAAGACTGAAATGTCAGATGCTAGAGAATCCTGGAAGCAATGGCAAATTGAGGTGGCTGTCTAATAATATGACAAAGCTGGCCTCTAGGCTTTGTGATCTTAACTATATATTTATTTTGGTAATAATGCAAACATGTCTGTGGTCATGTAAGGGAATTTGGAAATTCAAATTTAGAAAAGTTTCCTAGCTATTATATTATAGATCCTGTCATTGATCTAGAAGCACATTTTAGAACTAGAGAAATGGTTCAGAGGCTAAGTAAAATCTCTTTGACTATTCTTCCAGAGTCCCTGAGGTTGGTGCCAACATCAGAAACTCACTTCCTGTACTCCCAGCCCCAGGGACTCCAACTCCCTCTTCTGCGCTTTCTCTCTCTCTCTCTCTCTCTCACACACACACACACACAAAGACAAAGACACACACACACACACTTTTACAAAATTCAGTCTTTCTAAGTCGGATCAAATCTCAATATGGAGAGCATATCTGGACACACAATCCCACTCTAACCATAGAGAAAATGTTAATTATTAGCTACAGAGGGAGAGAAAAGACACTTTATCTGAAAAGTGTGTTCCCTTGTAAGATGACCACACCACCGTGGAAAACATCACACATGCAAGAATATTTGGGCAGAAAAAAATTGTGCTTGACAGTATATGTATATTGACTTGGGAGGAGTTAGAGCTGGGATTGAAGATGATCATGTACAAAACCCAAAACTCTCAAACAACTAATTTAAAAGTTAATAATAACAAATAGAGTGATGTGTGTGATACACTTAGCATTAAACACATCATATAGTGACTTGTCAGTGATACTATGGATTAAAGTTATTCCTTAAGACATCTTAACAAATTGTATCTTCCCCATGAACTAAAGAAAAAAAATGCATCATTAGTAAATACTATAAAATCCATTTAATAAGTGAAACAAAAACTTCACTACAAATAAATGCTGATTTAAAAAGTAAAATCAAATCAACTTATTTTTAGGTTCTATCCAAAGAGTGTTCTGGATTTAGGAATGAAACATTTTCTCAGAGACTCAGTGTCTCATCTGAGAATTTTTTTTCACAAATAGAAGCTTTTATTTTTGTCAATCTAAATTTAAATGGTCATTTTCTTCAGGTTACCTACAAATATGGCATTTTATCCTGTTACAGTTGGTACTCATTCACTGAACCCTGATTGACAAGTATGATTGATGTTTTTGTACAATTTTCATTCCAAACTGGCTTAAAGTGCCTCTTTTCATACTTTAGCAATTACCTTTGTCCTCTAAATCTTAACACAGAGAGATACTTCCTGGATAGAGCATTAGTTCCTAGGGAAAGAGAAAAGTAAGAACTTGACAAAATCTACCATGCATGCTATTGCAGGAACGCACCCTATCTTTACCAGATCCTTAATGACCAAAGTCATTTATTCTATGATTACTCTTTATTTCTCTAACTTCAGTTTGTAATGTTGCACTCCATTAGAATTCAGTATCTGGCAATCCCAGCAGAGGGGATTTCTTTCTTCCAGGTCCACTCTCTATGCATTTATAGGTCTCTGGACACTATAGTCTGAAACACATCTTGGCAGTCCGGTGTCTATGAGGTGGCTAGTATCCCTTAAGAGAAGAAAAGTGTCATTTTCCATGAAAGGGGAGTTAAGTCAATGATACACCTCATTTAATTTAATTTTTAAATTAAAAACACATTCTTTTATTTTAAATGTTTTCATTTGATGGTTCTAACAGTCTCTCCCTTAATTGTTCAAACTTTTAACATTCCAAATTTAGACAGAATACATGTTCACCATACCATAAATGTAATTGCTAATGGAAGGTTCTTTTGCTCCTTATGTTTTAAAACCTGGAAGCTGTGTGTTCTTTTCTCTGAGTACACTAGGAGCCATTCCTGTAGGAAGGGTCTTTCAAACAGCTCCCAACCTCTCCTCTTTTTTTTCTGCTTTAAAGTCCTACCATTTAAGCAGCATCTTAAAGCCTCTGTACCCCAAGATGTTCCCACAGTAAGACAGTTTCATGTTTTAAAAATTGCACACATAAAGTTAAAAAAGCAGAAGAAAAACCAGACAAAATACACATCTAATGTTGGACATACCCTTTTGAATAATTCTTTAATAGATTTTTTCCCTTTTTTTTTCTTTTTGTTATTGAGAGTAAAGTAACTCATTTCTATGACTAATAAGTACATATATTAATCAAGAGATATATTAACACATAAATGTAACTGAGTAAAAGCTTGTTCATCTGTTCAACTTAGTTCTTGGCTCAGAGGTGGAACTTCTGAGCCCTAGTAAGGAACTTAAGTTGTTAGGACTCTGTCCCTATTTACTTGAAGCTACTGATATTACCTTGGATTTTTTTCTAAAGAAGAGATGAAAAGAAGTACAAAGATTCAACTTTTCAGCGCATGGCCACATTGCTTAGACTTCATGAGTAGTAATCACCATCTAGATTCTGCACACTACTACATTAAGTCCCCTCCAGAGACTACAAACAGTCTGTACTATGGGCAGAAATAATAACCTTAATAGTTTATTTTCTCTTATATAATTTCTGTCACCACACTTTTCCCCAAGAAATCCAAGGTACCAGTCTAATTTTTTCTAATAATCCATCCTCTCCTGCTTCATTTTGTCAGATTATAGGTCTTATCATCTGGTCGGGCATGTACTAAATTTAATGCTTCAGCCTTCACTCTTCTGTAAACCTGGTTTTTGAAGTGTTTGCTTCATTCTTTTTACCCATGTCTCTGTTCCTGTTTTCCCACCGTTTTATAGTGTTTTGAGTTATTGTAAAAAGCAGTTATGTAGCACATTCTTAATTAATTACCTTTTCTGTAAATGGATGTTTTACCTCTATATATGTCTGTGAAATTAAGTGCATGTCCACAGAGGTGAAAAGAGGCAGTCAGATCCCCTGGAATCAAAGTTAAAGATGCTTGAGACCCATCATGTGTTTGCTGGGAATCAAAACCAGCGTCTCTGGAAGAACAGCCAATACTCTTAAACACTGAGTATTCCCACAGCCCCTCGAGCATTTATACTTAGCAATGAACACAACAGATTTAAGTAAGGTACAGCTGTTGAATGTTTGCACCTTCTACTGTTCTATGTCTTTCTTGAGACCAAATACTGGTTTGGGTGTCAATTTTCTTCAAGGTAAAGAAATGCTTGATTGGCCAACAAATATATCTCATTCCTAATAGCCATTTGGGTGCACAATAGATGCTAACTAATATTAGCTTAATAACTGAATGTATTGATCTTTGCATTCTAGAAACCGTAAATGATGACCACAGACTGAAATACCACAGAAAGGGGGAAAAGTAAAGTAGGCAGGACAGAGGAGAGGAGAGATATTTTGTTTCCCTAGATTACTCCACAGAATATTCCTAATTTTAAAAATAATCCTCAATAGTTTTGTAGTTGAAGACATAACTAAGAGCATAATTTAAAATGAAGTGAGCAATAAGCAAACATGTTTATATCACACACTTCCTCATGGGCAAGGAGGGCAATAAATTTTTTTTTGATATCAGTTACAAAACAAATTTCTCATTTAAATATACAATCAGAGATATTTTGAAGTCTTAAAACTCCAGTATATACTTTCAGGGAGAAAAATTAAAGTATCCAATAGTTTTATTGAGCAGGAACTTGTTACATGTCAAAATACATTAATGCCCTGAATTTTAATTTGAGGTCACTTTGGGACCGTAGACACTTTTCTAGATATATAGTTATACTTTGCATACCTAGGTACTGTGTTGAGTGAGAGTGTGAATATTAATTGGTGAGAACCAAGAACAGATAGTTTCACAACTATCTAGATAGCTCATGAATGCTAGAATAAAACTTTATGAAAATCTATTAGGATTCTTTCAAATGTTTTAAAATGTCCCATGAAATGTTTCCAGAAGTGTCATTATTATGGGAGGGTTTGTTTTTATTTAGCTCCATGCTGGTTGTCCTAAGAAGTGTTCAGCCAAGGGGCACTGAGGCAGCTCAGTGAAGGATTTCATTATGTATAAGAGCCAGTGTACTTAAGTGTTCTAAACTAGAAGCATTTGCAATAAAAATTTCTTTACTTGCCCAAACTCCTTTCTTTGAAAAAAAAAAAAACTTGATACCTTTACTCAGACAGTCATGCAAAGTTTGAAATTGTGATTGTTAAAATGAAAAAGTAGATTGTCCTCTGGAATGGTTATCTAATTATCGGTACTGAAGGCTACAGAGGTAAATGTTCTTTTTTTTCAGACAATCACTTAAATCCATCTTTCTGATTTCTAATTAATGTGTTCAAGATCTGAATCCAATTTTCTACATTACGAATAAAATTCCTTCATTTAATCTAATGTCCTCTCAGACAAGAGCACTCTTACAATTCTGTAAGTGCAATCTTTTATTAACCTTCAAATCTAGATTCCACTGTTATTGCTACTTATTGAAGCCATTTAGGAAGTGTCTATTTAAATAGAGAAAGTAAATTGTACAGATAAAGAAGAAACCATGCTGTCTCTGTGAAATGGAAGTACATTCAGCCTCTGGGGGCAGCACAAGGTTCAAATGATTGATACTCTGGAAAGCAAACTCTAAAATGGAGTTCAGCTTTCAAAAGCATGTCAACGAAAGCTTTGACAGTAGACTTTTGAGAGGAAAGGAGGAGGCAGGCTTGGGGAGTGTCACCTCTGGAACTTGAGTGCAGCCTATTATGGTGATAGATGACCTTTCAAGAAGTTTCAAAACTAAGACTCACCTTTGAAGTTTTCCAACTTGGTGATAGGGCCAAGCAGGATTTTGGATGTTTGATCCATTATTAGCTATGGGTTGTTGCCATGCTGGATGTGACTGTGGATAAGGCAATGCCCAAGACAGTACTTTGTAGGGATTGTAAACTGATATTAAAGATGCTGAGTGGTTTAATCTTTCGTTCTTAAATAGTTAGCCAGACAGTCAGAGCGTCCACCACAGGTTGCAAATTCTACTGTCTTTTGAAAATGTGATAAAGCTTGACATTCAAGCTAATAAAAGTGATGAAAAAACTTCTGTTAAGTGATATAGGGATGTGTCTATCAATGAAAAACTAGAGCCTTGGACAACATACGCTACTTCTTTCCTCACTTGGAAAGTTCAAGCCAATCAACATGTCTCATGTTCTTAGTAGAAATGTCACTGAGATCCTCACTTGCCCAAATGATTTCTTTCTCCACTGGTCTCAGGCATTGAGGAGGAAGTGAAAGCATCTAGAAGTGGGGGACTCTAGGCAGAGGATGCCCAGAGGGTAGTTACTATCTCAAGTAGGCTTGACTAACAACTTGTTGCTGAAATAAATGCTCAAAAGCCATCTATTCTATATTTTCCACTGTGTATCCAATGGACCCTCCAGCTGCCTACTGGAATCTTCCTTAGAATATTAATCAATAAAGCAATAAATTTTCTTTTCTCTAATGCAGTCTACCTAAAAGACATATCACTTGCCAGTGGGGCTCTGCAAATTCCAGGAAGCCGTTATCTTACTAATTTCTCTTCTATGGAGGGATTAGAAACATTCATTGCAGTCCTACTCTTGTTCAAACTTTGGAAATCCTTGACTCATTGGTACATGATGGTCTGGGCAAGTAAAAGTGCAACTTGTGCCTTGTTAGGATTGGACAGACAGTTCAGCATTCAACAGCACTGCTTGCTGCTGTTGTGGAAGACCAGAGATCAAAACGAACCACCCATGTTGGGCTAGAACACAAGTGCCAGTAAATTTAATACCCCTTCTGGTCCCTGTGGGCATACATGCAGCTTATCCTCACAAGGACACATATGAATAAAAATCAGTTCTCAAAGAGATCATGGCATTTTAATGTCACAAACACTGTATGGTATTATCACAATGTTAATTATAAATAAAAAGAAATTAAATAAATTAATCTGAAAACTCTAAGCACATACAGAAATCCATTAGCAACACAAAGCAAATACAAATGAACCCCTTGTGGAATATAAGTATTGTGTCATTCAAACTGTGCCATGAGTGACCCTGAGGATAATAAAAATTCACTTTATAATCTGAATTCTATTATTAACAATAAATGCTCAGTTACACTATTCCACTTTTTCTAATCCATTAAGCTGATGTCTTAAAATTAGCTATACTAAAATGTTCATATGAGATATAACAAAATGCCAGACTGTCACTGTAAAAGGTTGAATTTTAATTACTAGCCTTATAAAATATGAATTAACACAATGGCAATTCACTTGAAATCTAATTAGCTTGCCTTGGTTATTGTTATCAATGTCTGCAATCCTTAAACAATTTTTACAAAGTTAACACATTAATAAGAGTATGATTATGTCTTTCCCCAATTTAATATCTATTTAATTATACCATTAAGTTGGTTTGTCTTCCTGCAAAGTATCAATTTTGTGCAGACTATCTGTAACAGTCACTTGATTTTTGCTCTTAAAAACAACTCAGTGAGCCAACCGCTAAATGTGTCTGTGCTTAATGTCCAACTATCAGTTCTTTGCCACTCTATGTCCATTTTTCTGTTTCAGAATTCCTCTGAAGTATACATGAAATCGCAACTGTCCCATGCTCTGGGCATCTGACCTGAAAGAGACTACACTAGGAAATTAAAAGAACAGAAGTAAGGAAAACACAGTACAGGGTCGCACAGGGAGCTGAAAAGTCCTGGATAAATAAGGGCCCGTTATAAAGCTTCATATTTTGTAGATTTTCAAGCACCGATGGTAGGCTGAGCTAAAGTCATTGCTTGTTAATCATATGACCAAACTCAGATTCTTTTGGTGGAAGAAAGAAAAACATGTGGTTGGTAGAGAGATGGAAACAGTTGTTCTGTTGACTGTGCCTGTTCTAATGGTGCACATGTGCATTGGTAGATCCTAAGCCCACTGTTCGGCACGTGGTGGGGGGCTTATCATCATCCTTGAGAGACAGTGGTAACATGAGGGAGCCTACTTGTTTGTGGGGTTTTTGTCCCACCCGATGCCCTATAATTGTTTAGCCCCAAAGAAAATCATACATAGGTCTCCATAAATTTTAAGCTGATTGGCCCATTAGCTCTAGCCTCTCACTGGCTAACTCTCACATCTTTATTAACCCATTTTTCTTATCTACGTTAGCCATGTGGCTCAGCACCTTTTTGCAGTGGGGCAGATTACATCCTGTTGCTTCTACCGGGCAGGAGTGGGAGGAATCAGCTTCCTCCTTCCCAGAATTCTCCTGTTATCATTGCATCATTTCTACTTTCTGTCTAATTTTTCTGCCTATACTTCCTGCCTTGCCAATCAGCATTTATTTATAACATGATTGACAGAATACAGACAATTCTCCCGCACCAGACAGCATGCACTACAAAAGTGCTGAACATAGCGGACAACGAGGACTATTGAGAACTCAAGAAAAATGGCAATGGGTTTTTGATCCTACTGCACGTACTGGCTTTGTGGGAGCCTAGGCTGCTTGGATGCTCACCTTACTAGACCTGGATGGAGGTGGGTGGTCCTTGGACTTCCCACAGGGCAGGGAACCCTGATTGCTCTTAGGGCTGACGAGGGAGGGGGACTTGATTGGGAGAGAGGGAGGGAAATGGGAGGCGGTGGCGGGGAGGAGGCAGAAATCTTTAATAAATAAATAAATTTAAATAAATAAAAGAAAGAAAATGCGCAAAGATAAGCAACGACAGTGTTAAAAAAGCAGAAATAAAGTGGAACAACTGATATTTAAATAGCTCGTGCTACATTTTAGTGCAAGATTTTTATAAGCTTGCAAATTTTGCTTTTTCTCAGTCTTCTCCAGAAATAGTCAATCAGTCAGTGTTGAGATCAAAGCAGAGGTGTAAACGTGGCAATGAAATCTTTCCCTAAGGGGTCTGCTCATACCACACTTGCTCTTTTACCTGTGAAATTTCTGATTCTGCCTTGTTAGACGAAATAACTCCTTGCTCTTCGTGATCTTCAAAGTCCATAGTAAAGCTGCAGATGCCCTATGGGAACTTTCATTTTCTCCAATAGTTTATAATTGCAGGGAAAGCGGGTAACAAGTCCAATGTATGAAGATGCTCACTCCACTGGCGAAGGAGTGAACAAGAAATGCAAATAGTAATTTGCTGCCCTGAAAGCCATCAAGATATTTGATAGATATTAAGAGAAGATGCCAGATCAATTTTTATTTTTATAAAATTCTCAGGATTTAATCAGTCCATTGATTGAATATTAATTTTAAGATTCTCTACATTTTTTCTCATTGGACAGGGTCATTACATGGAAGATAGCTTATAAAGAATAAAAGAAAACAAATCTCAGAAAGGTGATCTCAACTCTTCAAAGGAAATCAGAAGAGATAAAGGTTAATTGACTCATGAAAGTACAGGGGAGAATAACAATGTTTTAAGTTTAAAACAAACCTTCATCTTCATTATTGTTATCTACATGTTGCTTTTTGAGAAAATGTCTTATGTAACCTACATTGTCCTAAAATGTGCTGGGTAATCAATATAATCTTGACATCCTGATTCTCTTACCTCTACCTCTCAAGCGCTGAGAAGGCAAGCTTTAATCACCATGTCTGGTACTTCGCACTGCAGAGACTCAGACCCCTGGTGTCATTTAATCTAAGCAACAACGCTTCTCCCTGAGTTGAATATCCAGCCACTCTTAAGTTTTCTCATAAATATACTGGTATAAGCAGTAAGTCTAGGATGTTAAGATGGTTCAGCATCTTGATGCGTCTCACCAAGCTTAATAATGTAAATTCAATCTCTAGAAAACTTATGGTGGAAAGAGAACCCCAACTCCTTCAGGCTGCCCTCTAATCACTAGGCATGTGCACACAACCCACAGAACTTACACTCAATGTCATGCGGCATCACTCAGACCCAGAGCCGTTACTGTCTATTTCATACACGAGGGAATAGATACTGAATAGGATGCAGTTTGTTTAGGTTTCTGTAGCTACAACATGTTGCTTTAGGATACTGAACTTGCAGCTCAACTCCCAGAAGGTCCTGGAAATTAATTTAGGGGAAACGCAACCTGTTGCTACCTCTGTTGATCCTTCTTCTGGTAAGAGATCCTTTACTGAATCTTTGTGAACTTTAATTTTGGGGCTCAACATTTTTAGGGTATTTTTGCTTTTCCAAGAATGTACATTTGTTCTTTTTCACAGATTTGGACTCTTTCCAGTCTAAAATGGGTTGTGGTGACGTGCTTGTTTGGGACCAGGCTGACAGGCCTGGAGGCCATGAAATCTGAAAACCAGCAGAGAGCACCAATCATCAAAAAATTAAGGTGAACAAAAGTGCACACATGGAAAGACAGGAGTAAGGCATATCACAGAAATTTTGATTATTTGCTTGTTTGTTTGATTTTTTACCTCAATTTTTGCTTTCCCATTAAAAACTCTGGGATTTGAGTGCTAGGATATAAGCCCAGAAATGTATAAGAGCATCAGCAACAATGGTGATAAGAATTGTATACCATATTCTTAGCTCTGATGCCTCTAGAATAGGTCACAGGAGGTCTAGTCTCATGGGTAAAATCACAAGTTATGTTTTCCTCAGCTATAATGGGAATGTGGAAAATGTGGTTGAGGTACTTGGCATTTAATAGATAATGAGAAAAATGATTTATTTTCTATCTATATATTATCTATTTATCTGTCTATCATCTATCTATCTCTTCATAACCTATCATTGTCTATCCATCATCTATTTATACATGCTATATAAATTCTAGATTGTGTGTCAGGTTTCTACTATTTCCTTATGCTAAATGTAGGTCATGATTTTCAAGGCAGGAATGATATCATTGTCAAAGGGATGAAGATTTATTTCTTAAGACAAAAAAAACCCTTTCATTTAAAAATATTTTCTTTTATTTTTGGATTATGTATATGTGCATATCTGTGTGTAGTTATGGGAACAGGAATGAAGGTACTCTTTGGGGTCAAAGGTAAGAGATCCCCTTTGTCTGGGGCTACAGTTATGGGAGCTGCAAGCACCATGTCAATGACTGGGAACTTAACTCAGCGAGTGGTCTTTTTGGTTGAGCCATCTCTTCAATCCCACAAAGAACCTTTATCATTTTATGGATAAAGCTCAACTATTTGTATGGCACATAAATTGGCATCTCATTTAGCTACGGTACTATTTCATGTCAGGCCATTTAAGAAACAAATGTGTGGTTAGATTCTTTTAAACAAACAATAGCAATGCAGCTAAACAATTTTAAAAATTAGAGATAGATTACATTTCAAATATCATGTGTAAATGGTTAGGTCACCACCCTCCCAGCCTTCCATCATTTTGTTTCTCTTGTTATGGTTTCGACAGTTTTCTTATTCTTGTTCTGTAAACTCTCTTCTGATACAAATTTGACTAGGTCTCTTGCAACAAAACTAGGCGTTAAAAACCTGGAAATATCCTTTCGATGTTTCATACGATGGTCTCCATAGGCTACACCATATTTCTTATTCCCTTCACAGTAATCTTGTGCCAGATGACAAGTATTGGAGATGCTGAGTCTGGAGCAGAGATAACAAGTCTTCCTGACAGGGCACAGCATTCATCCACTCTCAGCAACACTCTAGTTCCTCCCCATTGGCCGCAAAAAATATCTGTTTCAGATGAGACAGAATCCCCCTCCAGCTTGGATCCCTGAGAAGCACTTCAGAGAGCTGCCCTGCCTACCTGTGTTATAAGTATGGTTCTGAAGTAACCAGCCCAGCAAAAATAAATACACTCTAAATGGATGCTTTGGTTATCAGTCTGTTAAGGAAAATGGAATTTCCCAAACCATCTCATAATGGGAGTGGAAAAGTATGGTCCAATCTAAGCAGAAATTTCTAGAAATGTTCTCACTATGAAAAACACCTACAAGATCACCATGGTGGCCAGGATTGCACCTTCCTCTGGAATGCTTAGATGTATACATCACCATCACTCTATAAATATTTTAAGGACTCCAAAGACCCATTGGGGTGGGAAGACCACTGAAGCTATTTGTTTCTCTTTCTATATGGCCAAACTAAATCAATCTTCTTATTTTTACTAACAGTTTGGTTGTTTTAATTGGTTTAGTGAGGACAAGCATAGTTAATATTGGTCTCTTGGAGGTAGAAACCATGATTCCAATATCAGTAACACTGGTAAGAAGCTCGCTGACTGAACGCTGTCATTAGAACTCTGGCTTTATATGTTATGATCTTATTGTTGACCTTTTCCTTAAAAAAAAAACCGTGGGGTTTCTAGTCTGAAGATGTGGGGAAGGTATTATAGGTTCCAAATTTATTAATTCTTGTAGGAAGTTTAAAGCATCCATAAAATATACTGTTACGTGAAGCTCTAGTATGCACCATATGTCAGTGTTTTGTGGGCTTCCTAAATAGAAAACCCACAGGTCTGCCCAGAAGCAATGTGCTCTTTGCTAGTATCACTTAAAGAATTCATAGCCCACAATACTGAATCTTAATAATGGAGTCAGCTCTTAAGTTGGGGGGAGGGGAGCAACTGCTGTATAAAGCAAATATTGCCAATGCTTTAAGAATCCATTTTCATTTTATTAAATTATGCTTGCCTCTGGCATGCCTTTTAAAGTTGCTCTCATTTCTTTTAAATGCAAGGCCAGGGGTCCTGTGCTAATTTGCATGCTAAACACCAGTTGAAGGCATTTTATGCCAATTCAAGTTCTTTAATTAATGAACTTTTAGCTCAAAGGAGAATGGCTTCACTTACTTCTCTGTTAACCACTGAACGGCATACTTTATGTCCATTGTCTCGGACGCTGGGTTGTTTTCATAGGAGTAGGAAATTTAGTAGCTGTGTTTGTATGCATGACGCATCTCCTGGATGCTTGTGTACTTAGCCAACACTCAAAGCGCAGTGAGTATGCAACTGGCAGGAAATGGACAACAGGGAAGCCCTCAGAGGAAGCTGATTCTGACAGCACTCACTTCTCCTTCTCAGCCTAGAGGTCTATTACTTTATGTCATCTGTGATGATCTAGACTCTAAGGTTTCTAGGAGTATTGGGGTTGAGGACTGACATTTGCAATACTGTCTCAACTGTTTCCTGATCATAGACATTCTGTCATCTCACCATATGTCCTTTTTCACTGTAATGTCAGAGATACAAAGTTATTGACGTGTGCACACAGAGAAACCTAGTTTTGTTTGCATAAGTGCTTTTCTCAGATGGAGTTTAGAGCTATTTGTGGGACGAGAAATATTTGGTTTTTGCTAGGTTACTAGCAATCTCAGAGGGTTCAATAGTTTTAATTCTGAATAACTCATTCTTTGCTTCAGCACATCTCCCTTTAAATTTACATCAACTTTCTAGTAAATCTCTTCTTGTGTTGATCAGCGGGGTACTTGGTACTGAAAGAGACCAGAGAGTAAGCATTAGACCTGCCTCGCCAAGCTCCATGGGTCACTGTGCCGTGAGGAGTTATGACTCTTTTATTTGCTGTTCGAGATTGGTCACACAAATCATCAACTGGCAGAGTGAGTAGTTAAGGAATATTTTTGAGTAAACTAGTAAGTGAATGGTTTCTCCATCAAAAAGTTCCAATCAGAGAAACAGCACTACTGATCCATTCTCTCATGTGCTAACGAAGCTCTGACATGAGTAGGCATACTGAATGTTGTCTGAAGACTGCTATAATCATTAATGCAATCAGCCTGACACAATCTAGAATCACGTGTAGATGAGCCCATGGACAAGTCTATGGGCATTGTTTCAATTATGTTAAGGTGGAAAGACTGACCCATATTTTGCTATTGCAATTAACTACTTATATTTCTCAGTCCTAAAAAAAAAAATACAATGAAATTTGCTGATTTCCTTTTTTCTTCCTTCTCTGCATCTTCTTTTTTAATTTATTCTTTGTCATTTATTTTAAACTAATATTCTATTAAACTAACTAGTATCATACCAGTCCACTCCTTATTTCATGAGGAATGTCGCTAGATTCAGTTTTAGAGGAAGAAGACAGATTTAAAAGATATGTCTGAGAATTATAAATCATCTCTCTGTTTCCCTAAGAACTGCAGAAGCATTTATGATGGCTAGCTACTAAAATAACGGTTATTAGAGCTATGAGAATGGAAGTCATAGTTTATTTATAACTGACCTAGAGAAGAATGCATTTGGTGCCCAGTTAATCAGGGCTGCTGCTGGAGACCTTCTTCAGAGGGGGTCTAGGTTCCAAAGAGGATGTGTGGAGCTGGGGTTGGAGTAGGGGAAATAATGGATGGGCTTGATCTGAGGATGAATCAAAATGACTTCCAGTACCATTTATTGAGTAAAAGCTATACCTTTTAATTCACTAGTCCAGTCACAGGCAATATGGAAAGCAGACTCAATGATGCCGGGACAAAAGCTCACTACTAACTCCGTAATAGGGTTTTTCTTGAGATAAAAGTGATAAGTTTGGCAAACCCCACTCTAAGGTTCAGTATCTCCACCAGTGGCCCTCTTGCATATATAGAAGGACCACAAGTTCCTCCTGCCAGAGATAAGGATAATGACTACTTTTAGTAAGCAGGAACTTTCCTCAATCATCTGAAGGAACAGAGGAAAAAGAACTTCTTCTGGGAACAGTCACGCCACTACAATTTAAAAACATCTTTTATTCCTCAAAGGGCATGATTCAGTGTTTGCACTGAGCTGTTCCCTAGTTGTGTCCCTTTGTGTCTTAGTCTTACTCTATGGGCTGTTCTCCTTATACACTTCCAAAAGGGAAGGCCCTGATATCCTACTCTTTTTCCATCATACAGTGTCATTCTGATTTCTCTATCCTTATGAACTTAACACTTGCCCTGAATGGTCTCAGGCTCTGGACCTATATTGTAGGCCGTTATTCCTTGGAGGGCAAGTGTGTGCTTAGTAAATCTTGAACTTTTCTGTTCTAAGTGTAATTAGGAGCACACAATAGGATTCTTGTCTGTAGAGTCATTAGGCTATTAGGTTTCACATGGCAGGATTTTTTTTCTAAGTATTATTTGAGGCTGACGTTTTATAATTTTTTTATTTATTTAGTTTTATTCTTTTTTAATTAAAATTTCCACCTGCTCCCCGTTTCCCATTTCCCTCCCCCTCCTCCCACATATTGCCCCCTCCTTTTCTCCTCCCCCCACTTCATTCCCCCTCCCTCTCGATACTGAAGAGCAGTCCATATTCCCTGCCCTGCAGGAAGACCAAGTTCCTCCCACTTCTATCTAGATCCAGGAAGGTGAGCGTCCAAACAGGTTAAGCTCCCACAAAGCCTTCATGTATTAGGATCGAAACCTAGTGCCATTGTCCTTGGCTTCTCATCAGCTTTCATTGTCTGCCATGTTCAGAGAGTCCAGTTTCAACCCAAGCTTATTCAGTCCCAGTCCAGCTGGCCTTGGTGGGCTCCCAATAGATCAGTTCCACTGTCACAGTGGGTGGGTGCACCCCTCGTCGTCCTGACTTCCTTGCTCATGTTTTATAATTTTTATACATTCTATACATTTTCATCCTTTATAGCCTGCATAAAATCTCCCAAAGGGCAAGGCAATAAGGGAACTCCATAGCAAGAATCATTAAAAATAAAAATGCAAGGGTGCTAGATCTACAAAGTTGAAATGCTGAAAATTCATCAAAACAGTTATGGTTGCTATGTAGTCCATGCCTGGTAACCTTTCTGCTAGTCACTTTCGGCCACCAGCGTTCTCTCCACCTCTGACGAATTGTAAGTCACTGTCTGGATGAGAGCGAAGGGATGGGGCTCTCAATAGTATCCAGTAACTAAAACTTTGTTTCCTTTTTCTATGTCCTTTGTTGGATTTCATCATATTCTTACACCAAAAACCACTGTTGCAAGAGAATGAGAGACAGAGACGGAGAAAGGTTGAAAAAGGCATGCCTACTGTTCCTCTTAGCTTGGTTGTTCATGACTCAACCCTTAAGCATAAGTGCTTCAATACTAGCTGTGATAAGAGAAGCTATTCAGTTCTGTGCTCAGAGTGCTACCCTGGCAACCCCTAAGAGTCATTCAATGTTTCTGAAAAAAATGTTAACTATTCAATTACTGTTGGGTTGAGCCTGGATTTCTGAAACTGTTTCTCAAACTCCCCAGATGCTTATTATGGGAAGCCTTAAAGGAAGCACTTGTAGAGATACAAGAACATTGATTTGATTAAGGATAGTTCTTTCACTAACTGTATGATCTGAGATGTGTCACTACTTCTTGTTAAATGAGCATAATCTAAGGCCAACTACATCATGGCTCAGAACAGATTGATGAAGGACATAAATATATTCAGAAGCTTCAGAAATCTATATAATTATCAACCATGTTTACACCTGAACATGAAAGTGCTAACATAGATAGTGTTAAACTGTTTGAGTTAGAAAAATATCACCACCCTCATGATTATCACCATTTTATCATCTTCACCATCACCACCAGCATCATTACCATCATCACCATTGTCAACATCATTGCCATTTCTGTCAAACCCAGGATGTCTTAGGAACTCTTACCTGCATTGTGTGATACAGTGAAATGTTATACTCATGCAGTTGTTTCTCTTTAATGCTCTATAAGTTGTTTCCCAGAGGCATCAGCTGACAAAACTCAATTTTATTTTAAATTTATACTTATCTAGTTAACACTTATTCCTGTGTATTCTTTCTTATGCCTATTTTCTTCAGACTCATTCAGAATAGAGTTCTAAAATGCTGTGACTCTTCAGAGAGGGTCTGCTTGTTTATAAAGCTGGATTACAGCATGAAGTCCCCAGGATGTGCTAATTTTCACTGATTACCTGCCAGGACATGAGAAGAGAGAAGAGTTACCTGAATGCAGGGAGCATAGGGAGTAGGGAATACTGGAAGGAAATACCAAAGCAAGATCCTTGAGCAGATTGCTAGGCAGAAGACAGTATGTTGGAAAATAGGGAGGCAGTGAGAACTGACTACAGGGATGAAGAATGACTTGGAATGTCTCCATGAAGCACTGAGTTGTGAGTGCTCACTGTCCAAATCAGTGACCTCAGTCATCTAGATGCCAGCCCACAAATCATCTGTACTCCATGGCGCAATTTATTTATATACACCCAGCTTTCTGCATTCAAGTCAGTGCCCAAAGATATGCGGATACAGTTAGGATCTAGGCACTTTGAATTCTTGCCATAACAGACTGAACATGAAGAATTCTTACACAGAAACATAGTGGAAGACTGCCAATACTAACACCATAGGTTCCTGTTTGCCTCTCTTTGAGGTTTAATGATGTCCTTCATACATTCATCCTTTCCTATGAAGCTCTGAGTGGGAGGGTTGTGCATCATGTAACTTCAGGTTTAAGTGAAAATCGGAAAACTACGTTTTGTCCTTTTGGTAACCTCATGTTAAAGACATCTGTAATTCCTAGAATAATCTCAGCATGTCTAACGGTGACATTGCGAGCTTTTTAGTGGCTCCTCTGCTCTTTTGTGTGTGACTGTAAAGCTAATTTAAGATATATATTTATGGATGAATAATTCTGGAATATGTGCACGTGGTCTTGAGACTATGTATGCAATAAATAGCGGCTGTGAATGACTCATCTCGGGAAATAGAGTGAAATTTCTATTCCAGGACATGGCTGATCTGCATTTGCTTCCAGTCACATAATTCAACATTGCTGACACCTAGAAACTCGACAAGCAAGCTGCAGCACTCCCATGGCCTCATCTCACTCTCTTGGCCTCAGATCTAAGGCATATGTATTCCACATGTTCCACAGGTTCTCTTGATTATCTTGTGGTCAGATGCCCATACTTGGTGTCAGAGAAAGCATGCCATAAAACTCCAAGGGGAGGCCAGCGCTAGAAAATTATGAAACAAAGATGTGACTTCCTGTCAAGGTTTGCAGAGTTGACATCCTCTTGGCAAAGATGATGAAGAGCAGACCATTCTGTGACCGTTGGCCTTGTACCAGTGCCAGTCACATGCTCCTCAGAACCAGGCCTTTAGCACAAGCTTTGTCAAGGAATTTCAAAGATAAACATGAGAAATGGTACTTTGGAAGGTACTCTGAAAATGACACTCTTGGAGGAGAGTCATTTTAACAAGACCCTCATGATGTTCAGAGAGTGTGCATGCCATGTGCGCCCTAAATTAATAAAGTGATGGGAACAAGCCAGAGTTGATTTTATAATCTCATGTGCTGAAATAAACACAGGATGCTAACCCTCCAGTTATCCTAGAAAATGGAGAGAGTATAGCATTTTGTTATGGGATTAGAAACAACAAAGGCTAAAAATGGGTGTCATTCTGTTTTCTGCTGCTAGAAAAAAAGTTCCTTATCCTGGATGGTGTATAAAGTAAAGAAGCTTATTTGGATTATGATTCTCATGAGTCGAAGGGCTCATGGCATCAGCATCCTGGCAATGGCCCATGGCAACATAACAATGTGACAGAAAGAAAAAGAGAACCAGACCCGCTGTGAGCAGATGATTCATGGAAAGTAGCAGGCTCCTTATAGTCACCCATTTATATGAGAATTAGCCTAAGCCCAAAGGAACTCCATTAATCACTCCTGAAGATGATGCTTCTATGATCTAAATATCTCCCACTAGTTTCCATGTCTTTTAAAGAATGGTAAGAAAAGTGCTTATTTCAGCCTCCATTACTGAGGGAAGCCAAGACAGCAACTCAAGGGAGGGACTGAAGCAGGGACCATGGAGGGAAACTGCTTATCAGCTTTGATTCCGTCCCTCGGTCAGATATTTTTTTTCTTATTTTTAAATTTTCGTTTTCTTTTTCCATTGTAAACTTTTTACTCTTTTCTCTTGCAATATATCCTGATTATAGTTTTTTCTCTCTTTATACATCCCAGTTCATCCCAACCTCCCCTACTATCAAGATCAACTCCCTTTCCATCTCTCATTAGAAAAGAGAAGACTTAT
Source organism: Chionomys nivalis (assembly GCF_950005125.1). NCBI lineage: Eukaryota > Metazoa > Chordata > Mammalia > Rodentia > Cricetidae > Chionomys > Chionomys nivalis. The sequence continues at coordinate 40,578,906 of NC_080090.1, read as the reverse complement.
AAGAGATAATAACAAAACATAACAAAATAAAATACAATAACAAGAAACAAAAATGCCACATTAATGTTTGACAAGGAAAACCAACAGAAATTCAGAAAAGAACTCAAACATGGCAGGAACCTGGAGGCAAGATCTGATGCAGAGGTTGTGGAGGGGATGTTACTTACTGACTTCCACCCTATGGATGCTCAGTCTGCTTTCACATAGAACCCAGGACCACAATCCCAGGGATCACCCTAGCCACAAAGGACTGGGTTCTCCCACATCAATCACTAATTAAGAAAATGCTCCAGAGGCTTGACTACAGCCTGATTATGGAGACATTTTCTCAACTTGGATTCCTTCCTTTTTGATGATGCTAGCCTGTGTCAAGTTGACATAAAATTAACCAGTACATCAGCAGCACAGCTTGTTTTTTTCCTTCAGATTCTTTTCTTTTCATTTTTTGTTCAGAACATTTAGGATGAATAGAATTATTTCCCATCTTAGATGTTCCTTTCTCTCACCCAGTGGTTCTCAGAACAGTCCATAGAAATATTGCTGGCATATACATTATCATGCTCCATGGAGGCTGGCTGAATCAGAAACTGTGAATATGAGGCTAACAGCCTACATTATATCAGGTATTTCTGACATAGCTACCTGGAGAACAATTGCTTCTGACCACTCCTTTCTTCTTCCTATTTTTCATTTAGTAGAGTGTTTGGTTACAGGATATAAATATCTCAATAGCATGCTTATAAAATGGTAGACAGTTAATAGTATACTCTGCAGTGTTCTAGTGTCTAGAACATAGGCTGTCACTGAACTGAATCAAAGTTGTGTGATTTTATTCAAGCTGTGACTATCACTTTCTTAATGCTATAATCCAAACTTCACGTGGCTGTGCGAGAACTGTATGATTTTTTGGTTTTCATTGCATTTAGGAACTAGGCACTCAATATTAGAAACTATTATACTTGAGCTATGTAGGTGTTTTTCTGGTATTATTTATTATGTTATCTGCTGAATATAAGAAGAGACAGGATGCAAATTAAGAATGTTCTCAACTGGTAGGGAGAATAACATTCCCTTAAGGCTATTCATGTCCATACATACTTGAAACCATAAATAAGCTTTTCACCTGGAAATAGGACACCAAAGACACATTTGAAAACATGCTATTTCAAATTTAAAAAATAACATAGATTTTCTGGGTGGGCAAATTTACCACAGAAGCTGAGCCCTTAACATTAGTAACCTTTCCCTGGATACGATCAGAGACAGGAATACTGATCAGAGAAGGATAAGGAGAAAAGCTTAGAGAATGAAGGAAGTTGGGTCAGATCCAGAAAATGGGGAAACATAACAATTAGAAAATGGGGGAAAGTAGATTTCCACCCCCTAGACTCCAGAAAGATATGAGTACATTCTCAGTCTTAATTCTACCTCATGAAGGTCCTGCCACACTTCTAACCTGCAGAACTTTAAGATAAACCATTTGCTTTTCTGTCTTGTGTTTGTATAATTTGTCAAGGCAGCAAGAGGAATAGTATCTAGTACACCAAACAATTGAGATTCTTGGATAAGTGTTCTTTAATTACACCATGTGACAGCTGCCTTATGTATCTCAGGTTTTCCAAGTGCTTCGTCCTTTAGACCATTTCAAAGTTTCTCTTGGTTAACAGAGTTGAACTCTGCCTACACAAAACTGCCTCCAGGCTCTTTTGAGTTATACTTCTTCACTTAGACAATTAAGGAGGAACTAATGGCCCTTGCATTAATGCCAGAAGAAAAGGACTTCAGCAATCCATAAAATGGATAAGTAACTACTGAATGATTAATTGTAATTTAGAACTTCTTATCTAAGACAGAGATATAGTATATCGCAGAATGTCCAATGCTTTACAGAAAAGTGTTCTGCTTCAAAATTATCCTGAGAAGCAAGTATTAAAGAATACACACACACACACACACACGTGCACAAAGATAAACATACACACAGGCATTGAAACCTTACACTAAAGTTCTGTGAGATTCATGAAATATAAAATACTACTGAGAATGAATGCCATTATAATTACCTCATTCATTATGAAAAAAGGTTGTCAATAGTTCAAATGACAAAGCAAAGAGAAAAATTAGGGGTAAGTTTACATAGAGAAACTAAATTTTAACTATTCTTTTTTAAAAGGATGAGAAATATTATATTGATGTTGAGCACATATGACTCCAGGATTGTCAGTTTTCCATGAGACTATGTTAAAAGTGAAAGAAAAAAATATCTGATTGCTCTACTTTGTTATTAAAATACATGTTTCTACCCCACTCAAAATAATATAATAATAAATATAACTAAAGGCTAACATACACAAAATTTAGGAATTTGACTAGTGTAATCTCCAATATTAGGATTTTATTTACTAAGTTTTTTATATCACTGCTCAACTTTATATGTGTGCAGTTTATGCTTTTGAAAGCTTTTTACATTTTAAAATAAACTTTAATAAGATATTTGCTAACTTAAGTTCAAATAAGGAAATAGTATCTACAACCAAAGTATTCTCTATTAATGTGTTCTGTTAACTCAGACAGCAGCAACCTTCTTCACAATAGGTAGGCTTGATCTTGCTCAGTGGGTATACACTGTGTGTGTTCTTATTTTAGAATACAGACTATTCCAGTGTGCATGGTATATGGAGTGAAACCAGAGTTGAGAAAACACATAGGTGAATTGAGTTTATTGATATTAAGAGATATTAATGACCAGTGGTTGTTAACTCCGGTTATTTTTGGTGGTAGTGTTTGTGTGTTTACATTTTTTGGGGTGTATTGGTGGAGGGCTATCAGATGTCTGTGTTATTGTGGCTGTTGTTAGCTTCCTTGGGTTGAAGTTTTCAAGTACTTTCTGTAAGGCTGGGTTTGTGGATATGTATTGTTTAACTCTGTTTTGGCCATGGAGTATCTTGTTTTCTGCATCGATGGTGAAAAAGAAAATTGCGGGGTATAGTTGTCTAGGTTTGCATCAATGGTCTCAGTGTCAGTAGCACATCTATCCAAGACCTTCTGGCTTTCATGTTTTCCATTAAGAAGTCAGGTGTAATTCTGATAGGTTTACCTTATATGTTACTTGACCTTTTTTCTTTTCAGTTCTTAATATTCCTTCTTTATTCTGTATGTTTTGTGTTTTAATTATTATATGGTGAGGGTATTTTTTTTTATCCAGTCTATTTAGTGTTCTGCAAGCTTCTTGTACCTTCATAAGGATATTATTCTTTATGTTGGGAAAGTTTTCTTTTATAATTTTGAATATATTTTCTGTGCCTTTGAGCTGGAGTTCTCCTTCTTCTACCCCAATTATTCTTAGGTTTGGTCTTTTCATTGTGTCCCAGATTTCCTAGATATTTGTGACCAATGAGTCTATTTCCTCTATAGTATCTTCAGTGTCTGAGATTCTTTCTTCTATCTCTTGCATTCTGCTGGTTATACTTGTCTCTGTAGTTCCTGTCCACTTACCCAGATTTTTCATATTCAGCCTTCCCTTGGTTTGTGTTTTCTTTATTACCTCCATTTAGTCTTCAAGTCTTGAACTGTTTCCTTCACCTGTTTCATTGCTTTTTCTTGGGTATCTTTGAGGGATTTATTAATTTATTCTAACTTTTTGTTTGTCTTCTCTTCCATTTCCTTAAGGGAGTTTTTCACTTTTTAAAGATTTCCATCATTTTCATAAAGTTTCGTTTAAAGTAGTTTTCTTCTACTTCTTCTGGGTTAGGATGATCAATTCTTTCTGTTGAGTGTCCACTGGATTCTGGTGTTGCTTCTTAGGATGTTGGAGGAATTCCTGCATTGGCACCTACTCACCTCTTCTCTTCCTTCAAATAAGGTCAGCAATGTCTTGGCATCTTGGTATAATCTTTGCTGTGGCTGTCTGAGTACTTGGAAGGTGTTTTGTTTTGTTTTGTTTTGTTTTTCTGCCCTCTTTTAGGTCCCCTCAGCACTGAAGCAGGCTGTGTTGCAGGGTTCCAAGGACCTCTCAAGCGAAAAGGTGGGCTTGGGGGCTTGGGAGAAAACTAATTTTTTTGTCTTCTTTGTTGATAAATCCAAATTTTATAGAAGTGATGTCATCATTTATAGAAAATAGATTGCTTTGATAACATTTAGTTGATTTAAGGATAGTTTCTTTTCTAGAAATATGTTAGAAGTGAGGTGCTTGGTAGTGAGTTAAGCATTGTGCATATTTAAAATTGAAAGCATGCTGAATTGTTCAGCAAAATCTGTATCCTCTTAACATTTTAATTTTGGGGGCTAAAGCTTCAACATACAGTGAGTGGTATTTATTTGACATCTAAATTAAGGCAGTGAACACTCATATAAACATACATTTCCTATATTTAAAACAATATGACCCAGTCAACATGTATCATAGAGCAAGGATAATTCTATCTATAAATAAAGTACATAAAAATGTAAGACAGTTTCAATAAAAACCTAACTTGAAACAAGTCCCAGAGATTCCACACATTTCTTATTTAGATATTTCTCGAAAATGACTCTAGGAACTGTAAGAAATACAAGTGAAGCCAGATATTATAGAATGCATCTGTAATCCCAAGTCCTCTGGAGACTGGAAGAGGTTTCAGGATCTCAACCAAAGTGCAACACCAAAAAAAAAGAAAAAAAAAAGTATTCTGTAAGCAAGTCCAAGCCCAAGAGGCCTGGTTGTCTCATTCAAAACCTTTGGAATCTATGTGATTGACTGCCAGATAATTACATGGCTAAATGAATAATGCATCTATTGTAGATAAATCACTGTCCTCGTTATCTTTCACTGTCAACTTGACAGAGCTGCAAATCGCCTCAATTGAAAGTCTGTGTTAAGTAATGGTCTTTGTTGGGTTGGTGGGGGAGCGTGAACTGATGTTCTTGTGAACTGTCTTGACTTGTGAGCTGATGTACGAAGGCCCAGCCCACTGTGGTCAGCACCCTTCTCTAGAAAGGTGATCATAGCTCAGCATGAGCCCGAGAGTGACCCAGCAAGCAGTGTTTATTCAGGGTTCCCTCAGATTCCTGCTTGAATTCCTGTCCGATTTCCCTCAATGATGGTGGCCACTTGGAAGGGTAATGCAAATAACTCTCTCCTTCAAGTTTTTTTTTTTTTTTTTGGCCAGAGTGTTTTCATCACAGAAGCATAATGACTCCAGAACAACCACCATGCACAGATGCTTTACAGAAAGGATTCTTTTCATCTATGTGATATTTCCTGTTACTAACGTGTACCTATCTGATTTATGTATCTTCTTTAAAGCCTATTTTAATTTAATGAAGTGATTGAAGCTCTGTGTTGCTTGGTGTATATGTTGAGGATGGAAATAACTTCAGTTTATAGTCAAGGACACCATATTGAGTCTCTTTTATTAATATTTATTACATTTTGTGCATGCTAAGTCATGGTGATTACTTAAAATTCATTGACAAAAGGATAATAAATAAAATAAAATTACCTACAAAATAGTACAGATCTAGATTTCACACAGAAGTGAAAGTTTTTTATATTATTATGTGCTTCAACTGCATCAGGAAGCTCATGGAAGTGTGGAATCTTTGATCTCAAAGTCTTTTATATACACAATGAACAGGTGTTGAGTGCCTGTAATGGTATCTGGGAATTTTGTTGGGAAGAAGAAGTAATGGAGAATAAAATACATACTTGGTAGTGAAAAAAAATCCATCCACCTAAGCTCATAGGACACTTGACAATACAACTCGCTCAAATACTCGGCCTTTAATATGGTGAATGATAAACTCAAGGTCAAGGAAAGGAAGTATGGGAGTGAGAGTAAAATTTCCTTTTCTACAAGTACAAGCATGTGTACCCAGCCTTATCTACTAGGGGAGGTAATGACAAGAAAAAGCACAAATTCTTACCCTAATAAAGTATGCAAACTCATGCTCCCAAAGAGAACAAAAAATCCGAAATAACTAGTAAGTAAAGGATATAGGTTAGAAGGTGTGAAGTTCTACAAGAAATGGGTGAATGGAAAAAAATAATGTGAAGAGTGCTTGGGTTTAAGACACAGTGATGCTGCAATATAAAATACAGAGGTCAATAATTTATTATTTTAAGGATTTACTTTTATGTGCTGGGTGGGTTTCTTCCGTTTGTAGGTGTACCATATGCATGCCTGCTGCCTTCAAAAGCCAAAGTGACCTCTGGATCCTCTGAAGTGGAGTTGGAGGGGTTGTGAGTAGCCACACTGGTGGTGGGAAGAGAAGGTGGAAACAGGCAGCTTGTGCTTATAAGTACTGAGCCATCTCCTCTGCTTCTCAGTGGAATTCTCTTGAACAGCGTGCCAGGAAGTAGAGTTGAGGTAGAAGGAAAGGGAGATTGGTTGTCAATATACTGGACTCTCTGGTGTGAAAGAAACAACAATGGAGCTTCTAATTTGCTAGAGTATCAGAGGCCCAGTTGGTGTGGGTGCGGTGAGGACAGGAAGGAGCATAGCACCATGGGAAGAGTTAAGAGTTACACATCAGAGCACACACCATGGTGAGACTGTTTTAATCAAAGACAAAATAGAAGCCGTGGCAGAAACTTAACAGAGAAACTACAGAATTGGGTACATTTTAAACAGTTCATTTGTTTGGCCTGTGGCTAGACTATGGTGAGGTCCAGACAAGAGGGAGTGTACATCTGTGGCTCTCACAGAAATGTGATAGAAATTATGAGGGGTCAGAAGAAGGTAATACCTGGGGATTGTAAGGATGAAATGCATTTTGTGACTGTTGGTACAGCTTGTCAAACAATAGTTAAGAAAAAAAGGAAAAGGACAGCAAATTCAAAGTGGTACCATATATAGACATTCGTTCTAAATGGTAGTCACACAAACTGGGCAAAGTCACTGAATTTTTCTGGATCTTTAAGTACCTCTCACACACAATATTATCCTGGTATTCTTAGCACAATAGCAGTTAAAAACTTTTTTCTGAAGAGAATGTTTTCTGTGATTGTTTTTTTTTGGGAAATAAAGATGCCCACTTAGCCCTTTAGGAAGCCAGAAAGACGTGAAAGCAGAACATTCCCTCTCACTGTCACCACTGTGGTGCTCCTCCAAAATGTCACAGCTTGTGACACAGATTTTCCACATGACTACAGCCAATTTTTAGTACATAAAAGGAAACAAAGACACAATGAAGGATTAAGCCAAGCTTGAATGTGTAATTGTGTATTAGTATTAAAAAGTTGGATAAGAGAATACAGATTGAAATCACACCAGAAGCACAGATGCCGTAATCAGCACACGAACTCCTTTCCAATAAAGATGTATTTTCCCATGTGTTTAACCACTGAGCTGCCCTTTCCAGTGTGAGAGGTGTGTGCAGCTATCTTCAGAGATCCGGATAAGCAAGTAGCTTAAACCGAACACATTACAAGTGTGAAACACACTGTGTTTCAAGTACTGAAAATAAAAGGATGTGAACTATCATACTAATGCTATATGCTGAAATAGTAATATAATGAGTGTTAATTTTCATAAATTATGTTAGTAATGTAAACTTAATCTATTTCCCTTCATATTTAATATAACTACCAGATAATTTGAAATCAAATGTGTGGTTTACACACTAGATACCTCTAAGCTATCAAGCAAGATAGAAATGATTTTGAATATTTCTTTTTATGTCCCAATTTTAAAGGTTTGCATGACATAAAAGAGAAGAAAAGCTCACTGTTTGTGTAACAGAAGGGGGTAGATAGAATACAAGAAAACAAGTAAAATAGTTTAAAATTTTAAAAATTCCATTTGTATTATTTTGCATACAATTGGTGGAGTTGGCACATGCCAACAGTGTGTGTGGAGGTCAGGGGAATTTGGAGGAGTCATTTGTCTCCTTCCACCTCGTGGTTGTTGGGAAAGGAACTCAGGGAGTTAGGCTTGGTAGCAAGCACCTTTCACCACTGATCTGTCTCATTGGCTCTCTTTTTGAACAAGTATTTTTGTTATGTGTTTTTAAGGCTGCAAACCCCTCATTTTCTTTTTCTGAAATGATCTCAAATGATAATTAGAATTTGAAATCTTGGCTAACATTGGTGTGAGAGGTTCTAACTCGGGTGAAACATCCTTAGACTTAAGACAACAGTGATTTTGTTTTAATATACTAATCTTTTTCACTGAAATAAGGAAAATTAACAAATACTGCTCATGCTCAAGCTGGTTGTTGTGACTGCTAGTTATAACCTCTGTGCGTGTGAATGCCAGTGTAGGTGTGTTGGGATGTGAGTGTGTGTACTGTTTAATTGAAGATGCTGTACCGAGAGAAATTGCCCTAGTAGGTTAAACAGCTGATAATCTAAAATGAATTATGAGTTTTTCCATCTTTTATAACTCAAAATTAATCTACCTCAGCAATGTGCATATATACAGTCAAGCTACTGTTCTGCTGAATTTCTCTTTTCTAATGTCTTTTACTTCAATTAGTTATTCATTACATAGTTAGTCCTTTGGGATAGTCATCCCAAGTCCCCATAATCCTAGCTAAAAATGCAATTGAAAATGCTCAAAGTTGAAAATTGCCTGAAAAAGTAGTGTCTGTTTAAGTGTTTGTATTATAAAAATATTGAAACAAGTAACTTGATATATTAGTGCATGTTAATTATCTTGAATTGAAAATTCTTCAATATAATAAGGGCTTCATAAAACAAAATGGACATTGTTCCTTGAAAATATAGATAATTGGTGTCAAAGACGATATCTGTCCATTTCTATGGGAATCTTTGAAAGTTACGCTCTTGATTAATTTTAGTTTCCTTTCTTTGAAGCATAAGACATAAGTCACATTTTTAATATCTCATTTTTATTATCTATCTACTTGAGACAGAGTAGCTTTAAGCTTGTTTTGCAGTGCAGGAGAGTTTCAAACTTTTAACTCTCCTGCCACCCCTCGGTACTTGTTCATTGCTTCTTGATAGATTTTCCTTTCTCAATATCCTTGCCATTTTGAAGTCAGTGTCTTCCAAGTCAAGCTACACCATATGTTGGATAGAGAAATGGACACATGCAGCCCATCTCCTGACAACATGCATCACCTGAAGAGAGCTGTTTAATTATTCCTCCTGGGTACTGATTACCGTAAGGAGGCTCATCTTACCATGAAATCACTGAGATTCTGGGCCAGCTATCTCATCCACCTGTGCTGCAAGAGGCTGTGTTATCAGCAGCAACCATGTTGACATGCGGATACCAAGACAGTTAGAAATCCGGTTATAAAGAGGAAGCCATTCTGCATTGTTTAGCAGGTCACTCATTCACCCTGGTGGCACTGGATTTAGCTTCTCAAAGCAGCTAACTAACAGAAACAAAAACAAAGGTGAGGGTAAAATAGGGTAAGATGAAGTTTATGGAGTGTTTTAGTGTAAGAGGACTTGAGGCAGGTCATCTATGTCCTGTGGCATTACAAGTGGAAGATTGTAGCAGAGTATTATAGAAAGGAAGGATGTGGATGTGTAGGCTTCATTGGGGGACATTCCCTCACTTTTGACTACCCTCACTTCTGAAACCAGACCATGTTTACTTACCACATCCCTGAGTGAGTTTGTGAAGCTGAAGTCCTGAAAATGGCTCCATTCAGTCAAAAGGAAGCAAAAACTCTTCAAATCATCAAATTTTTCTTTATTCGTTTTTCTCCATCCATGTTTCTTTCTGTTTTCCCTTACACTTCCAATTAAGAAGCCCAAACGAACAAGAATGTGGAGAAAGAAATGCCAGTATCCATGGGATATCATTAAATGGACCGAACAAGCCAGACTCCCCTATTTTATCATAACTTATGAAAGCAACAGATATGGGGAAGAGGAAGCAGAAGATCAGACAGACATTTGTTCCTTCCTGAAAGACATGTCATTTTTCATTCATGAAAAGTGTGTCATTCATTCACTCATAGACTATGTATCTGTCACTTACTACAGGGCAAGCTTTATGCTAGACCTTGTAACAAAAAAACATAGAAAGTTTTCTTGCAACCAAATTCTAGTATAGAGAAAACAATAATGAATCAAAGAACAGGAATATCATATGATTATTAGCAAAATATTTATGGAAGATATTTACATATTCTTCTATATTTAGGTGTTCAAGGAAGTAAAATTTTACTTAGGTGGTAGTATGCAAATGAGGTCTTGATTAAATAATGACAAGAAAAGAAGGTTAAAGACATACTGAAATCAGGAAAGTGAAGAAGAAATGGTTGCATCAATATTCTGAGGTGATAATAGCAAAGTATAGCCTATAACAGTAACAGAGCATAAAAAGAGACAAATAGATACAGCAAATACAATTGCTATAGAGTTAGATCTGCTTCTAGTGGTTATAAGGAAGTTGATCTTCCTGGCTTGCTTTTAACATCTGCAACACTTTCTTGAGGAGCAACAATCCCCCCCCCCCGCACCTTCCCCTCTTTTTTTGCAACATCAGAGAATGAGACAGGAGAAAGAAACTTGTGTTTTCCTTGATCCAGTCACATCAATAGTCCATACATCACTGCCAGTTTGTCTGTCGATTTTAAATTTGATAGGTGACGACCAAAAAGTCCCTGAAGAGTTTAAAAATGAAAAACAAGGAAAGATCAGGGCATGGATTTTGAAAGTGGATATTATCAAAGGAGTGACACTTATTCTTCTATGTATACATGTTATGTCTACCACGAGACACCTCTAGAATGTCTAATCAGCTCAATAGCTTGGGATCCACTTCTGCGGGTTGTGTTCACTTAATTGTATAGACATTTTGAACTTTTGCCCTTGCATATTATGTGAAGATAATCACAGTGTTGTTAAAAGGTTTAGACCTTTCCAAATTTACACTCATCTCTGTATAACTAACAGATTGCAGATGTATGGCCTCCCAGAGGGTGCCTGGGTTTTAATGTTGTTTGCATCCTTCTCTGCTTCCGAGATCTGGGTAGATTCTTAAGGATTAAGACATAAAAAATAAAAAAAATAATAAGAAGAAACAGATTAAAGACATTAAAATAGATTAATCATGGAATTGTTTAATTATTGAAACAACTGAGAAATAAGGCAAAATGATCAGAGATCCACTTATTCATGTATATATACATATATATGCACAGATGTACACATACATATGCATGGTAGAGAGTGCATATGTAGTGGAAACAGGAAAAAGATTGGGTAGAAGTTTCCTAGGCTAAGAAACCATCTAAAAACTGTTTAGCAGAAATACTGTGATATTGGTGAGCAAAAATGTGTTGTCAAAAACTCCAAGACTTCTATTATTGGGCTTGCTTTAGTGGCCCTGCCATCATGCCTGGCTTGGACACACTTTGGGAGCTGTGGCCTTAGAATGAACACAGAAGCTCTAGAGTTCAGATGCTGAAACTATTCATTAATTATGACCTCTGTATTGTAGATCTGAAAAGTACATCCACATGACTCTCAAATTAACAAAAGTATGGCATAGCTGAGTGAGCCCAATGGTGTACTCATCATATATTTGCTTTTTCATTGTTTCCAGCTCCTCTTCAGTTCCTTTGTTTTGTGAGATTAAAATTCTGGTAGTATAGCAATATTCCTTGGCAAATGGTACAAGTTATGGTTCTTGTTTTCCTCAAAATCTGTGGTTAAGGATGTACTACAACCACCAACATCCTTTGTAACCAATGTGTCAGTGTGGAGCAAACAATTGAACAATGTTTTCTTCCATGACATTCTCATTTGCCAGAATTATGTCATATTCCTCCCTCAGAAATGGTGAATGCTAGTAATTTATGTCATTTTATTGCATCTATTCTCTCTGTGTGTGTGTCTGTGTGTGTGTGTAAGTCAGAGAACAACATGCAGAAATCAATTTTGTTCTTCTACCACGTGGGTCCTAGAACCTGTACTCAGGTTATCAGGCAGGCTGCCAAGCACCTACCTGTACCTGTTGTTCTATTTCTCCAGCCCCAAGTCTTTACTTTTTAATCATCAAAAGAAGATATTTCTCTTTATCTGTAATATTTTGTTTTAAAAAGGAAAAAATGAAACGTGGAAGCTGGGGTTGCTGTTACTATTTATCTATGACAACAGTAGAGATGCAACCCAAGGGCTCACGCACACTAACCAAAGCCCCATTGTTGGGTTATAGCCCCAATCTCTATTTTTGAAGACAGGGCCTCACTAAATCACCCAGATTGACTTTGAACTCACTTTGTAACTCAGGCTGACCTTTAATTTATAATCTTTCTGCCTCAACCTCCCAGGGAGCTGGAATTACAAGACTGTTCTTCCAGGACCAGCACATAAGACATTTTTTTAAAAATACTTATTCATTATGTATACAATATTCTGTCTGTGTGTACGCCTGCAAGCCAGAAGAAAGCACCAGCCATCTCTCCAGCCCCCACATAAGACATTTTATACATCTTTTTTTTTTTTTTTTTTTTTTTTTTTTGCTACCGTGAAAGCTCAAGGAAAATCTGTACCACAATACAAAATTTTGCTCGTATAGCACACTAGTATGCTTCCATGAAAATAAAAACACGCTGCGTTAATATTCTGGCTTTGGGTCAACATGCCATCTATAAATGCTACAATAAGAAGCTCAAGTTTCACTCCCACTAACTAAAATAAGGCTCATCCACTAAGGATGTCAGTGTCATCTATACCATCCAGCCTTTAATTTATTTTATTTTTTTTTCTGATTTTTTTATTAATTAATTAATTTAATTATTAAAGATTTCTGCCTCTTCCCCGCCACCACCTCCCGTTCCCTCCCCTTCCCCCAATCAAGTCTTCCTTCCTCCTCAGCCCAAAGAGCAAGCAGGTTTCTCTGCCCTGTGGGAGGTCCAAGGACCACCCACCTCCATCCAGGTCTATTAAGGTGAGCATCCAAACTACCTGGGCTCCCACAAAGCCATTACGTGCAAATAGGATCAAGAACCCATTGCCATTCTTCTTCAGTTCTCAGTAGTCCTCATTGTCCATTATGTTCAGCGAGACCGGTTTTGTCCCATGCTTTTTCAGTCCCCGGCCAGCTGGCCTTGGTGAGTTCCCGATAGATCATCCCCATTGCCTCAGTGTGTGGGTGCACCCCTCGCCGTCCTGAGTTCCTTGCTCGTGCTCACTCTCCTTCTGCTCCTCCTTTGGATCGTGAGACTTCAGTCCAGTGCTCCAATGTTGGTCTCTGTCTCTGTCTTCTTTCATCGCCTGATGAAGGTTAATATTCAGGGGGATGCTTATATGTTTTTCTTTGGGTTCACCTTCTTATTTAGCTTCTCTAGAGTCACGAATTATAGTCTCAATGTCCTTTATTTATGGCTAGAAACCAAATATGAGTGGGACCTCCTGAGACTGAGAAGCTTCTGTAAAGCAAAGGACACTGTCACTAAGACAGAAAGGCAACCCACTGACTGGGAGAAGATCTTCAGCCTTTAATTTAAAGGCAATGAAATGTTCAACTTTTTTGTCATCTCATTCAATAAAAGAATAAGTAATGTTAGATCCTATTTACTACCAAGGAATATTGTAAATTAACACCACTATCATGTGTTTTTAAATAATGCTAGTGAGTTACAATTAGCAAACTGATATTCAGATTCAGGCATTTGTCGATTCCCCACACTTTATTGTGATTATTTGTCATTTTCCATCAGCATTTTGACTTTTCCTGTCATGCAGTCGTAACAGGGATGTGAAGCTAGAAAAATAAACCAGCATTCCTGTGTTGAATTCTATCATATACAATTTAAAATTTAGAAACTCTGTCAGAATGGTATAATTTAGCTAAAGAAATTCTGGTATTTGTTGAAGAAGAAGCCAGAGAAGGGGTCTAAGACATCTCAGCAATTTGATCCTGTGCATCTCAGTGCTGTGTCAATCTCATAAGTAGAGTCCGTAGGTGCAATTAGTCAAAATTATATGCAATGAATCCTGGCTTGGATTAGATAATTAAATAGTTACTATCGCTTTCTGGGTATATGTTCATTGTTTTTCACATTTTATAGTGTGTTTCTCCTGCAATAAGACATATATAAAACATGTTCCTCATGGTATCTTAATTGATTTTGTTTATTCAGTATCTTATGAGGTTTACATAATTACTTTAATTTTACATATGGAAAAATAATATTCCATAGATATGAGGTTCTAGCTGTAAAATGATCTAATATAGAAATGTTAGAGACCCCAACACTTTCGTGTGTGCACGAATATAAAGAACATATTGTGTACACGTGTATGTGGATTCCAGAGTCTGACATTGATCGTCTTCCTGGATTTCAGCAATTTTGCTAGATTGGCTGGCAAGCAAGACCAAGGAGCCCCCTGCCTCTGTCTGTGGAAATCTGTTTCTTCATAAGATATTTTACTTCACCATGTCTCCAGGACAGAATTTACAGGAATGATAACTCAATGCTAATCTATTTGGGAAACCTTAGAAAGCAAGAGATTGAGAATTCAAAATCACTAGTAATTTGTACTAACTCATGAGAGGAAAATTTAAGTTTTTTCTTACCACATATATCCTACTAGATTAGAATGTATTTCTTACCATTTTTTTTAGTAGACCATAACTTCTCTGAGGGTGATGACATTTTTATTTCATTCACTATAGTATACCAGAATAAAATGAATTGAATACATATTTGTTGACTGAAGACAGCCAGTGCTAAAACAACTAGTAAATGACTTAAAGACAAAAATGCACTCTTAAGGCTTTCTATTAAAAACCAGGAGAGCAGTTGTCCTGGGTTTGGGAGTATGACCTTAGTGACTGAAAGGTATGGGTACTTGTGGAGTTCTCACAGTGTCCTCTTCCAGCCTCTAGTGTTGGCTGTAAGCCCACACTCAATGTGTGACTGTTCATAATTGCTGAGTCTTTCTGTATCCACATACTCAGCAGCAGTCAGAGAAAACTTAAGGCTCCAAAGTGCCATTCATCCTATGTATTTCTATCAGTGCACTATGAATACATCAGTGCTAAAAGCTGGGTGGGGAGGCACTCTGCACAGACTAACACTGGTTAAGGTCTCATGTGGGTGAGCCATCCTTTAGACATATATTGAAATGTAGAAGAAGTTTGTATAATTGCCAATGGATGGACCTTTACATCCCATTTCAAAAAAAATATTGGCTATGGTTCCTTGAGCACTGAAAATAAAATAAAACAAAAATTCAAAAGGAGGTTGCAGCAATGAAAGACAGTGGTCCATGCAGGATGTGAACAAAACTCTGTAATTTGCTTCTAGGACTTAGTTTAGTCCATCTAGAAGTTGCATCTCATGGAAAGCCATCACAGTACTTTGTTCTTTTGAATTTTAGTTAGTGTATAATAGTTGTGCAGAACAATGAAATTTTGAATTAGGTATTCCTGTCCTTGCTTTAGACATGGCGATGCTGAATCAAAAAGGGGTAAAGTCATCACCTAAGACAAGTTGGGTGCTTGACGCGTCCAGCTCTGACACTTGAACACGAGCTAACGACAAGGGTGACCTGCAATTATGATGTGATGGGAGAGGTTTTACCTTGAATTATAATGGATTTTCAAAACATTGAAGAGTAAAGAAAATTCTAAAGAAGAGACTATTCATTTAGATTGTCTTTTAGTTAGCTTGATAACATGAACCAGAAAGCTGAAAATACTTGGTGTAAATTCTCATCTTTTCTTGAATTAATATATATGTGAATATTTATATTACATATATATATATATACATACACACACACACATTATTTGTCTGATGTCCATATACCTATCTGTCTATTTTTATATCTATCATCTATTTATAAATCTATACATTTGGATACTGGCCAATATCACAAAACATAGGAGAATCAGTCAAGTCCAAAAGGCTTATTTAGTCTCTGACAATATTTCTTACACTTGCAATAAATTCTGCAAACAGAGAGCCAGCATTGATTAGCATGCACCATTAATCTCTTAATCTCTTTCAGAAAGGGTCTCTTAATTTCAATGGACAGAAATACAGTGACAGATAGAGGTGAAGTAATGATGCTTTTTTTTTTTTTTTTTGCTTATCCCCTAGAATAAGATGGATACAAGAAAACAAAACAAAACAAAAAACAAAACAAAACAAACAAAAAAAACCAGTTATGATTTCAGAGACTTTCCTTTAGGACTATTAAAGTTATTTATTCCTTTTAGCATATGAATATATAATTTGTTGATTACTTTTCAATTATTTCTTTTTACTAGATCAGGTTTCAAAATTGAAGGGGGCCTATTTAGTTTTTGTTGTCACTATACTTAAATACTGACCAAAAGCAGCTTGTGGTGGAAGGGGTTTGGTTTGTAATACAGATTACCTTTATCTTTTTTTTAATCGAGTGAAGTTAAGGCAGAAACTTGAAGCAGAAACCACGGGGGAACATTGCTTGCTGGGAGGTTCTGTCCGACCTGTTCCCACTACTATTCTTTTCAGTATATATCCCAAGTCCATCGTCATAGTGATGGCACCACCTCAATAGACTGGGCACTTCTACAAAGTTAACAAATAGGAAAATTTCCCAAAGACATGCCCATAGTCCAGTCTGATGAGTCAGTTCCTCAACTGAGCATCCCTCCTCCTAGTCGGGACAATTAGCCATCACAGTTTATGCAGCTGAGGTACCTTGTAAGCGTTCAGCCACACAGGGATAGCTGGCTGCTGCCAGAGAGGATCACCCAGAACACAGAACAGTTGGAGGGAACTCAAGTTTAGGGCTGGTCATGCAGAGCCAATGAATGCAGAGATATAGAACAGGTGGTTATTAAGTAATTGTGGGGCTCCATCACAAAAACACATAAAATATTAAATGGGGAATAAAAATAAAAAGTAATTATTAAATAGCTACCAGGAGACTTGTAAGGAATCCAAACACTTGGATTAGACAAGTCAATATCTCAAAGGTTTAGACAGACTACTCAAGAGCAGCTCTATTCTGAGTGAAGACTTGGACAATATTTCAGGAGAGCAGACATTTCCTAAAATACCTTCTGCTGGAGATGGAATATAGAGACCATCCAGGCAGAATCTGATGTGAGCCACTGAAAAGTTGCTTTTGAGAGCATCAGTAATTTCACTGAGATCCTTCTTGCACCACAACATGAAAAGCACTATTGAAATTCCCCTGCTGGAAATAAGGGGAATGCTATGATTATCAGGCAAATCTTATCAAGAAGGCAGGGCACTGGAGTTCACAGACTCCTCAGTGAGTCTCCGGTGCTACCTACCAAGAGACCGAATATTGGTCCATCTGTGAAAGAATATTATCAGAGACCAGCTAAGCTCCACAAACTATGCACAATAGAGTTTGGAGTTGAAAGACATGAAGCAATGACTAGCACCAATTTTAAGAATAAGAATATATTTGGGGCTAGCTCAATGACTCCATGAATTAAGTGCTTTCTCTGAAGATTGTGGCCATGAATTGCATACTTGGGACCAGAATGATGAAAGGAGCAAACTGACTTGCATAAGCTGTTTATGACCTCCGTGCTTGCTCCAAAAATGTGTGCCCCCCAAAACACACACAATTCTTAAATATAAAAGGATATATTTTCACATTTGTTTGAACATGTGCAAATAAGTCCACCTTACAAAATTTGTAAAATTTTCAAGCTATTAACATTACAAGAATTACAAACTCTGACTCTGCATGAATAAGCAATATCTGCTCAAAAATATTAATCTCTTTAGTTAGTACTCAGCTAAGCGCGTGTGTGTGTGCATGTGCATGCATGTGTGCATGCATGTATTTCTAGCTACTTGAACTATCTAAAAAATCATAAATAACTTTTAAAGTTCACAGGCTTTACTGTTCAGTCCCTTTAAAGTACCCAATCTCTTTTTTAAAAAAAAAATCCAAAATATCTTTTAAATGCTAAAGATCTCTCTACTGCGGGTTACAGTAAAAATCAAAATATAGTTAATGCTTTCTCACTTCAAGAGGGAAGAACAGGGCACAGTCACAATCAAATCAAAGCAAAACTAAACCTCAAAAGTGTAAACAACTCAATATGTCTGGGACTCACTCATGATCTTCTGGGCTCCTCCAATGGGCTCAACTCACTTCTGCTCTCTTCTCTGCAGCACACACGACTTATCATCTAAGCTTGGGCATGTCCACTCACAGCTGTTGCTGTTCTTGGTGGACATTCTATGGTACTGACATCTCCAAAAGGCTGAAGTTTTCTGTTGCAAGCGATCTATACTTTCCCCAATTGCCTGTTGTAGTCTTACTTCATGGTGCTAAGCTTCAACTTCTCGGCATGACCTCTTCGATCCTTCTCCTGTTACAAAGGCTGCACCTTCACCAGTGATCTCTCCTGAAGCCTCAATTACTGTCCATGTCCCCTCATGCCTTTGAAACCAGTACCACCTGGGCAACTCCTGCATTATTAAGTTCAACTGCCAACAAGTTTCATGGCCTTGCCCACATCTGGCACACAGCCTCTCTGTGCTCTCAAAAAACGCATCCCAAGATTTCACCTCAATGATGCTAGTCTCTTCTCAATTACAACTAATTTTCCCAGCTCCAGTCAACCAGCATCAAGTATTCTAGCAGAGTAAAGATTTAATTTTAGTAGTTTTGGTATCTTGTTGATCACAGCTGATTCTTCATCTCCAGCTAATTAGAACCACAGAATCTTAATTCAAAATAACAAATGGCCCAGATGGAGCCTTTAAACTTCCCTCTAAGCTCTCAATTCCTACTGGCCTTTCCAGCTCAAAGTTCCAAATCCTTCCACAATCCTTCCCAAACATGGTTATATCTGCCATAGCAGTGCCCACTATCTTGGTACCAACTTGTCTTAGTTAGGGTTTCTTTGGCTGCCATGAAATACCATATCAACTTGGGGAGGAAAGGGTTTATTTTGTCTATAGTTCCACATCATTCTTCATCATCAATGGAAGTCAGGACAGAAACGTGGAAGGCAGGAACTGATGCAGAGGCTATGGAGGGATGCTACTTACTGGCTTGTTCTCCGTTGCTCTTTCTCAGCATGCATTCTTATAGAACCCAGGACCACTAGCCTAGGGACAGCACTACCCATAATGGGCTGGGTCTTACCCCATCAATCACTAATTTAAAAAATGCCCTACATATTTTTCCACAGCCTTATTTTATGAGAGCATTTTATTAATTGCTGTTCAGTCCTCTCAGAGGACTTTAGCTTGTGTCAAGTTGATATTAGACTATCCAGAACAGAGTCATTTTATTGCTATGTTCCTTGAGCAGAACAGCAGTATTTGTTTTTCCCCTAGGTCCGGCACCTATCTAATTTCAGATTCTTGGTCATGCACGCAGCATTGGGTATGCGTTTCTGTCTTGTGAAATATACTTTAAGTTAAACCATATATTGGTGAACTATTCCCACAAATTTTGTTCCAGTGTTCCATTTATAGGCAGGACACCAACGTAAATCAAAGAGTTTGTATCTGGTCTGATGTTTACCCTTCACCTTTGGAAGCATGCAGAATAACTCGCAGTACCATAAACACTAGTCAGTATAGGTGAATGCTCTAGTTAGGCGCCAGCTAAACTCCTTCATGTTCAATGAGTTGTATATGAATTGTATAGGTGTTGTATTCAGCAACAGAGCCTTAGCAGTAGATTTTGAAGAGCCAGCAATAGCATTGTAAATTGCCTGGATTGTTTGGAAGTTACCATGAGACCCCTTTGGCCAATAATTCAATTAGATGTAACCCACTTTTGGTCCTGGAATCTTTGTTTGGTGACAAGAAATGACCAGATGGGGCTCAATATACTCCATTATTTACTGAATTCATATAGATCATATACTTATACATACATATTATAGAATGCTTCTATTGTATTAGGTTTCCATATGCCCGACCCCTCAAATGGCCCTTAGCTTTAGCTGTTTCACCCCACATTCTCTCCCTTGACCCTTGCACTCCTTTTTATTCTCTTCCTGTTTGATCCTCCCATTCCCACCACCCTGCCTTCTACATCCATTACAACTACCTAATCTATTTCCTCTTTCTAGGGATATCTGTCCCTCTACCTTATTCCCTTTCTCTCTATCTAACTTTTGTTATTACATGGATTGTAGCTTTCTTATCAATGACTTAACTGCTAACATTAATATACAAAGAAATATATACCATATTTGTCTTTCTGGGTCTGAGTTACCCATTCAAGATACTGGATCCATCCATTTATCTGAAAATCACACAATTTAATTTCTAATGGCTAAGTAATATTCTATTGTATAAATTACCATATTTTTTCAGCCATGCATCTGTTGAATGTCTAACTTGTTTCCAGGTTCTGGTCTTTATGAATAGAGCAACTATGAACATGATTGAGCAAGTGTCTTTGTGGTATGATTAAGTGTCCTTTTGGGTATATGCTCAAAAGTGGTATATATGAATACTTATTTTTATTTCATGTGCATTGGTGTTTACTTGCATGCATGCCTGTATGACGGGTGTCGGATTCTCTGGACCTGGAGTTACAGACAGTTGAGAGTCACCATGTAGGTACTGGGAATTGAACTCAGGACCTCTGCAAGAGCAGTCAGTGAATGCTCTTAACCACTCCCTGGTTCCGTATATCTGGATTTTGAGGTAGATTAAGATCCATTTCTCTGAGAAAGCGCCACACTGATTTCCATTGTGGCCATACAAGTTTGCACTCCTGCCAACAATGAATGGGTTTTCCCCTTACTTTACATACTCACCAGCATGAGTGCTCTCTCTCTCTCTCTCTCTCTCTCTCTCTCTCTCTCTCTCGACCATTCTGATTTCTGTAAAATAGAATGTGAAAGTAGATTTGATTTGCATTTTCCTGATGACTAATGATGTTGAACTTTTCTTTAAGTGTTTCTCAATCATAGGAGTTTTCTCTTTTGAGCATTCCCTGTTTAGATATGTACCCTACCTCTTAACTGAGTTACTTGTTTTCTCAATGTTCACTTTTTTTTGTGTTCTTTATTCATAATCAATAGAGAAGGAAGTCTCAGTTGAAGGATTGCCCAGATTAAATTTGCCTGTGGACATGCCTGTAGTAAATTCTTTTGGTCGTGAGCTGAAGATAGGGGTCCAGACCACTGGGAGCTGTACCATTCCCTGAGCAGGTTGCCCTGATCTGTATAAAAAATCTAGCTGAGTATTAGTCTATGTGTGAACTAACGTGTAGCATCTCCTTCACTGCTTCTACTTCAAGCTCTTTCGTGAGTTCCAGTGCTGACTTGTCTTTATGAAAGACTGTTATATAAACTAAAATAACCCCTTTCCTACCCTATATTTGTTTCTGTCATGGCGTTGGTCACAGCAACAGAATACAACTAGGATAAAGACTATCAAACAGTGTGCAAAAAGAAAGGTGTAGCCTATGACATAAAAGCTCCCAGTGACTTCCTCAGAGAACTCAGGTTGTCCCACCTCCTTCAAAGATCTCCTTCTATCATTCTGTCCCTGCCAGCCACCATGGATTTCCCTCAGCTCCTGGATCAGGAGTTACTCTTTCCAGTATCGGGTCCTTCCAGTAAAATGTTCGCTGTTTGTTTCCTTCTCAATGATAGAGATTCCTTCTACACAGCTTTTAGAATTTTGCTGGCCATCACTTCAAAGCACTTTTCTGCTTCCTCTCCAAAGTCTGACACAGAGAAGATAGGGTCACTGTTACGTGATTCCATGTTCTTTATCACAGCAGTTACTAGAAATATTTAAAAACAAAACAAAACTGAAAAGCTAAGTGTGGTGGCACATGCCTATAATCCCTGCACTCGGGAGGATGTGACAGATGTGTGAGACCAATTGGGGGTATGTAATGAGACTGTTTTAGAAAGCCAAATAGAACAAAGAGAAAAGGAATTATACACTTCAGTAGTTAATCACTGTCTTTTTTTTTAATGTAAGCTCTACAAGGGCACATTCTGATTCTTAAAATATCTTTATCCCCTTATGCATAAGTTGTTTGAAGATGGTGTTAAATAAATACATGCAGATATAAACAGAGTTAGTTTGTTAAGTATGAAATCCTGAGTTAAAAAGTTAAACTACTTTCGTTATTAAATACCTTATACATACATTAAGAGGCAGTCAATAATTACCATGACAGAAGCATATACATATACATATATATATATATATAAATGTACATATAATATGCTTATATGTATTATTTTAAGTATGACATAAAATTTATGTGGAGATTTAACATTTTTCTAGTGTTTAAAATATTTTTCATGCCAAACAAAATCTGCATAAAATTTGATCCTCATCTAGGGGATCACAACTTTTACATTTGAAACAAACTGTTTAATATGTACTATACAGGCGACAGTGGACATTCAAGGAACAAGAAAATAAAGCAATTGTGAAAAGAAGGGATTGAGTCACAAGCAGATTTTGCAGCATGGTAATATATGCCTGAATAATGAGAAGTAATACTTTATGGCCCAGCGGCTGCCTTTGTATACATAACTATGAGTGATAGATACATGTTTATAACTTAATCTTCAACAAATTTTCTTCTCTGTCACCTTTATTTTCTTACTTCATTTTTGTCGTGGATATATCATACTGCTTACCTAAATCATTTATACCTTTATATGTGCTTTTTCAACGTCAAAACAAGGTTTTTCAGTCAATCCAACATATGTATTCTCTTTTACAGACTCTGGTCAGGAAATACTTACGGGATTTGTAAAGCTACTCCTTGCTTTTACATTAACTTATTTTTCAGAGTTAATCATTTGAGGGACAACTTTTCTGTGTTCATAGTCAAATATTTCCATACACTATAACATTACGACAGAAAATAATTCTGTGTTTCAGTATCACTTTCTTCTTTTCATGGTAGCAAAGCAGTTTGTTCTGTGTCGTTTAAGTGAACCAATTCTTCTGGGGGACCTTTCTCCACCAGTCATAATGCTACTTGCTGTGAAAAACACACACATACACACACCTAAATAATAACTTCCACCTTTATTGAAATAGATTCAATGATAGAAATATGAAGAGAACCCAGATAATGATGAAGTTTGCATGAGGGTAGATGGTCCCACAAATATGCAAAGCCATAATGGGAAATACCTGCATTATCTGTACACAACGTTTCATACAATAATTCAGGCTGAGGACTTTAGCAGTATTTATATTCTTCAGTTAAGGATGTGGTTTTTTTGGTGCTTTTCCTATGTAAAGACTCATCCGCAGCATCAAATGAACCAACAAACAAAAATGTGTATCAAGCCTTTCTAGCTTGGAAGGTACACTTTTGACACTGAGATCGCCAAATGAATTCACGTGTGTAATTCTATTGTACTTCGCCCACAGTGAAGCTCTCTTCTCACCACTGTTTTGTCAAGTCACCTCTGATGTCTTTAAGGCTCGACAGTAATGACCAACCTTTCACACTAGCTTCTTCCAGGCCCTTTCTTCACGTTGTTTATTTGATTGGTCAACTGCAGCATGACTTAGGATAGATACTATTTTAGTTTCATTTCCATTGCGGTAATAAAATAAAACTTTAGGGGAGAAAGTTTGCTTGGCTACAATTTCAGGTCACTGTCTATTGTTTAGGAAAATCAAGCCAGGAACTCAAGACAGGAACTTGAAGGCAAAGAGTGGCAGGAACCATGAAAGGTGTTTCTTGCTGTGTGTCTGGCAGGCTTATGCTCAGTTAGCTTCCTTAGTTATTTCAGAACTACAAGCTTAGGGAATACTATTGCCCACAGCAGGCTCGACCCTCCTACATCAATTATTAATCAGAACAATATTCAAGACATGGCTGCAGGCTGACCAGATCTAGGTGCTTCCTGAAATCAGGCTATCTTCCCAAGTCATTCTAGGCTGTGGCATTTCAACCTAAAGAGCGCCAATGCCTCCATAATGAGAAAAGACGGCTAGTTCCTCTGAAGTTTGGTGAAGGGGCCTTCACAAAATTCAGTTACTTTTAAGCAGAAATCATAAGGTGGAAAATAGGGCACAGAAGACATCATGAATACTGAGTAGATGGTTTCAATGAGTCTCAGTATGCTTCTAGAATGAGCTGTCTTGAGTAATAATTGAATGAATCTTAACTCTGCTAATGCTGCCTGAGAGAAATTATAGATCTTACGAGCAAGTGAAACACTTCAGATTCATTCACTTTTTATCCAGTAAACTTGTAGCATGAGCTGCTTTCCTTCTGTTAACGCTAAGAGATGAGATACTCATGGGACACATTTAGTGTAAACTCAGCACATTGTGTGGGTTCGACAAATTACTGAAAAAGAAAACATTTATTGTGCATCTGAGAACAAAGTTGCTTGTTTGTTTATTTTCCTTTCACCATGTGGGTCTTCTCCATAGAAATCAGGAATTCAGACAGAGGGTGACTTAATCCCTTGAACTACCTTTCTGGATTTCATTGAATCTTAAATGATGTCTTTGTTGATATTTTGTTATGTGATCATACAATTAGGATTCATAGGAAAACAGAAATAACACAACTGCCACCTTTATCTGGAGTGTTTTGAGCATTTCTCACTGTGTGGGCTGCTTACAACCATACTTCTTAAACTTTAAAGACAAAAGATTCCCTTAATGCTGTCATCCTATGAACCATACTTTTAATAGCAAAACATGAACATCAGAGTCACGTAGGCCACTCTTCCAAAATCTGTGTGCTATGTGGTAGTTACTGAACTAGACTACTTGGACGTGAGGCTAGCGAATCTGAATTTTCCATGCAATCTATAAGATCTTTTAAAGAGAGAATATTAAGAATTGTTTTTGTGATCTAGTGCTCAATTTCTTTTATAGTGCTATTGTTATGGCACAAAAAATAGTAATGGCTGTTCTTACATGCCTGTTTGTTTTATGTTTAAATTGTTTGGGAAAACTTAATTTCACATTTATCTCATGATTCTTTTCAATTTAAGTTTTTAGATTCAAGAACTTATGTATTAGTAGCTCACTGAAGCACATCAGTGTTTTCTCCTTCCCCTCTCTCTCCTCTCTCTCTCTTTCTCTCTCTGTCTCTCATCTCTATCTCTGTGTGTATGTGTTTGTGATGTGTTGCATATCCATGTAACTAAGCTTATATGTGTTATTTTTTTAGGATTGTCTTGATGAAAGAGCTAGCAACATTGAGTGGACAGATGGTGATGCTAAGAGTCCAAGAACATCACAAAAGGAAAACAAGACAGACTTTATGATCAGGGCAGGAAAGACACCCTAAGACAACTTGGTCCAGAAACAAAAAATATATAGTAACAACAATTTTGTTCTAGAAGGTTCTGTAATTTAATCTATCCTAACTCAGCTGATGCCGACCAACTTGTATTCTACCTGCAGAGCAAGAAGATAGGAACTAACATAATCAAGAAACAACAATGCTCATGAGAAAAAGAGAAACAAAAATATCTTTCCAAGTCATTAAAATTTAACTGAATAAAACCTCTGTTCCCCAAATCTAATAACACAGAAAACTGGACAGAATCTAAATATCCACTAACAAGAAAATGAATAAAGAGGTTATCTGTGGTGGCCAAGACTTATTGAAGTTCATGAGTTTACTTTTGGTTTTTATTTTTTGTAGATTTTTTTTTGAACATGTTGTTTTGAGACATTTTCTGGCTCTACTTCAGGCTATCCTCAAACCTTCAATTCTCTTGTCTTACCTTCCTGAGTTCTGAAATAACAAGTTTCTGAAATACTGGGTCTTTTTATTGATTTTCAAATATAGGAAAACATGGAGAATGTGAATGTACAATATTTAAGGAAAGAAGCAGACTGAGTTTCTTCTGGAAGCATAGAATTTTGTTATTTTGTTTGTTTGTTTGTTTTATGAGACAGGGTTTCTCTGTGTAATTGCCCTAGCTGTCCTGGAACTAGTATTGCAGACCACACTATCCTCACACTCACAGAGATCCACCTACCTCTGCCTCCCCAGTATTGGGGTTAAAGTCATGTGACACCATCACCCAGAGATTCATGGAGATCTTAAGGTAACCAGCTAAAAGGTGAAGGCAATGGTAAACTAGGTAATTTGTGAAGAAAATAAAAGGCCATGGAATAGAAATTTTATTAGGATTTGGAAGTGTTGAGACATATTGAAGAGAAATGGCTTAAGACAACATTGATATGAAAAATGTTTCTGTTTGTGTGATATATTTTCATTATTATTCATTCAGATTTAAATTATGTGTGTTTGCTTTGGCTAACAGGATGATTGATGTCAAAGAATGTTCTGTGAGTAACAGAAGACATTAAGAGAATTATTTGAAAGGCTCTGAAAGGACTCAACATTTAAGAGCACAAACTGTCTTCGCAAAGGACTGGAGTTTGTCTCCCAGTGCCTATATCTGTTGGCGCTACAACCACCCATAACTCCAGCTTCAGAGGCTCTGACTCCCTCTGGCACTACGCTCATAAGAGTATTCCCACACAGAGACACAGTATGTATACACATAATTAGCAATGAAAACAACTAAAATAAAAGTCTTCTGAAATTGGAAATTGTTATGATTAGTGTTGTTTTTTCAAAAGCTTCCTTCTGTGTCATTTTGTCTCTGTAGATCAAAAATTAGAAAAATAAGATACTTTTCTATGAAGTGTGGTTCATAATAAATGGCAGAAGGTGTTTTAAAAAAAAAAAACAAAATGACATGGAAATTTGAAAAATTCTTGCAGTAGTTCATCTTGTGGAAACAGAATAAACAGAACCTAGGATTTGAACTGAGAAGACAAACTGAAATAATGTTTTAGCTTTATATAGTGTCAGTGTCCTCATATACAAGCTAGGATTATAACATCACAGACTTTTGTTATTAAATCACATGGAGGACACTTGCCAGGCTAACCACACCCCTTACAGGATCTTCTCGATAAATGATAATTACATGATCAACAATACTGTGAAGGCAAATGCCCTTATAGTTTCCCACTGTCTGCCTTGCAGTATGTAGACTAGAACTTCAGCTCCTCCTTTATTCATCTGTGTGCTGCTAGTCCTTCCTTTCAGTCTTACATGTCAAAACACTGGGGATTGTTGCGATATGCATACACATATATATTGCATTTGTATAAATCAATGTGAGGTTAAACAGTATTAAGAGTTTATGGTAAGACAGCAACCACTGCAATTTGTTATATTTTTTTATATCTATTTAACTTATATTTGTTTGTTTGTTTTTACTGGGGACACGAGATGCCATGGCTTATTTGTCCTTGCTACACTCAACTTGAAAAATGCACTCTTTTAACGTATCCTGTTGCCACACTGAAGTCTTATTTTATAAATAATTTTCTCTTAAAATGAAAAGCAACCAAGCAGAGCAAAAAGTACCATTTTCCCTGAACATAAAAGAAAACTGTGTCCTGGATCAATTTGTTTTTTCCTTCAAAACAAAGTCTTCCTTCTTATAAAATACCTTTGTGATATTAACATAGACATCCTCAAACCTACATCTGAATTGAACATTTGGGCTTGCTAAACTCCTCATACTTTCTAATGATTGTGTTCCACTCTGCTAAAATAATAAATGATAAACAGTCACATGAGAGATGCTTGCATCCTTACTATGCCAGCACCTTCTGTCTTAGTGGCGCATTGTGCCAGATGGAATGTTTCATAACACTGCAACAGACAAATTATATTAGATATCCTGGCTAGCACAGTGACACATACCACCTTGCTGTAACTCAATTTTGTCTTTGCCTACATCTCAGCCATTGCATTTTAAATCAGCAATGGGAGTGTATAAATTATCATGTATGAAAAGAATGAAAAATCTGTCTGCAGCTTCTGTAATGCGTGAATCCCCTATTAATTACCTTCATTGCATTTTTATGCTAATAGTCAAACCTTAAATTTTGAAATAGGTTTATTGTACCCAGGAAGCCATTATTTAAAAACAGCATCTTGTTTCAGGTGTAGGCTAAGGAGTATGAGATCATAGAAATAAGCTTAAACAATTGCTTAACATTTACAGTTGGGTAAGATAAGTCAATATAGACTTTTTATTTAATGTTTAAAGGATTAGTGATGATCATTGGGGAAAACGATAAATAATCCATATCATAATCTTTTGGTGCTTAAAGAAGGAGCACATATATTTTTAACAAATACCTTGAAGTGACACATATTTTGAGGTGATATGCTCTGAATAGGGTTCTAAGAAAATGTACTGTACAAATGAATCAGGCCAACAGTTCTGCCATCTATCTTTTTAAAAACTCTTTGGGTGCACCCCTCGCAGTCCTGAGTTCCTTGCTCGTGCTCACTCTCCTTCTGTTCCTCCTTTGGATCGTGAGACTTCAGTCCAGTGCTCCAATGTTGGTCTCTGTCTCTGTCTTCTTTCATCGCCTGATGAAGGTTAATATTCAGGGGGATGCTTATATGTTTTTCTTTGGGTTCACCTTCTTATTTAGCTTCTCTAGAATCACGAATTATAATCTCAATATCCTTTATTTATGGCTAGAAACCAAATATGAGTGAGTACATCCCATGTTCCTCTTTTTGGGTCTGGCTTACCTCACTCAGGATAGTGTTTTCAATTTCCGTCCATTTGTATGCAAAATTCAAGAAGTCATTGTTTTTTACTGCTGAGTAGTACTCTAATATGTATATATTCCATACTTTCTTCATCCATTCTTCCATTGAAGGACATCTAGGTTGTTTCCAGGTTCTGGCTATTACAAACAATGCTGCTATGAACATAGTTGAGCATATACTTTTGTTGTATGTTTGGGCATCTCTTGGGTATATTCCCAATAGTGGTATTGCTGGGTCGACAGGTAGGTTGAACCCGACTTTCCTGAGAAACCGCCACACTGCTTTCCAAAGTGGTTGCACAAGTTTGCATTCAGGACTGCGAGGGGTGCACCCACATACTGAGGCAATGGGGATGTTCTATCGGGAACTCACCAAGGCCAGCTGGCCGGGGCTGAAAAAGCATGGGACAAAACCGGTCTCGCTGAACATAATGGACAATGAGGACTACTGAGAACTGAAGAACAATGGCAATGGGTCCTTGATCCTATTGCATGTAATGGCTTTGTGGGAGCCCAGGTAGTTTGGATGCTCACCTTAATAGACCTGGATGGAGGTGGGTGGTCCTTGGACCTCCCACAGGGCAGAGAAACCTGCTTGCTCTTTGGGCTGAGGAGGGAGGAAGACTTGATTGGGGGAGGGGGAGGGAATGGGAGGTGGTGGCGGGGAAGAGGCAGAAATCTTTAATAATTAAATAAATTAATTAATAAAAAAAAATTAAAAAAAAAGAAAAAAAACTCTTTGGTAAGTCAAAATATTCCTTTTCTATGAATTGATTAGTTATTATACACAAAAATATGTTTATGTTTCACTTTGGCTATGACAAATTTATAACAAAGAAAAAGGTCTGATTTGGTAGATTCCATTTATTCTTGTGTTAATTTTGAATCTTGTTCTCATGGATTATTTAGTTAGTGGATTTTAAATGGGGACTGGAAGTACTCAATACTCTTGCAGGGGACTTGAGTACCGATCCTAGCACCCACATAGGGTGACTCAAAGCCAACTGTAACTCGAGCTCCTGGTGATTTAATATCCTCTCCTGTTCTCTACAGGCACTCACATGCACATAAAACAGATATGCATAAATAAAAATAAACATTATTATTTAATATATATTTAATTGGCATATTTTAATTTTCATTTTTGTCATAAAATTAATGTCAGCCTGAAAACAACCTAAATGCCCCTCAACCGAGGAATGGATAAGAAAAATGTGGTGCATTTACACAATGGAGTACTACATAGCAGAAAAAAATGACATCATGAATTTTACAGGCAAATGGATGGAACTAGAAAACATGGATGAGGCTGGGAGTGAGGTAACCCAGACCCAGAGAGACAATTATCACATGTACTCACTTATAAGTGGTTTTTAAACATATAGCAAAGAAAGCCAGCCTACAAGTCACAATCCCAGAGAACATTGACAACAATGAGGACCCTAAGGGAGACATAGATGAATCTAATCTACATGGGAAGTAAAAAAAAGACAAAATCTCCTGAGTAAATTGGGAGTATGGAGACCTTGGGAGAGGGTTGAAGGGAAGGGGAGAGACATGGAGGGGAGCGGAGAAAAATGTAGAGCTAAATAAAAATCAATAAAAAAATTAATGTCACTAAATGGTAAAAATTATCTAAAAATAAGCAACTTCACTCTCAAAATCTGGACACATGTATCCATAGAATTTTTTATCTGTTTTAATATTCAGTTTACCACACACATATATGAACATTCATATAAACACACATAAGTCAGTCAATTTTTATTTTCTGGCATGTAGCCAGAATTTTAATTCAATAATTTCTAGAGTACACAGTCTTAGTCCATAAAGAATGTACCAACTTGCTATTTTAAACTACACCTTTATTATTAGACATGGGAATATTCTTAACTGTTCTTTTAGTAGAGTTATCACTGCTGTGACTTGCTCAATTTCTCCATTATGATTATTTGGCAATTAGATTATATAAAATCTATTTATATAAAATTATTTGGCAATTAGATTATATAAAATAGTATGCCTTATTATTTTTAATGCATGATTGAGACTTGGGGTGTAGCTCAGTTTGTAGAGTGCTTACATAGCAGGTGTGGAGCTTTGAGTTCTAGCCCCATACCCACAAAAAACTGAAATAGTACACTCCTGTAATCCCCAAACCTGGGAACTAGAGTCAGGAGGATCAGAAAATCAAGGTTATCCTCACTTGCATAGCAAATTCGAGGCTTACCTGTGCTTCGTGAGGTTCTATCTCAAAAAAAAAAAAATCATCCCTTAAAACACCTATCGATTGTTCACATTATCTTTAAGGTGACTTTTCCTACTGAAATTATTTCCGGAAGTTCTGTAGAGTGGACATCAGAGGCAGCCAAGGTGGACTACATTAGTTTCTTCTTCATATCATGACTTGTGAGTTAGGGTTTGACTTTCCTTAGCTTCAGTTTTCCCAAATAAATACAACTATACTATTCACATCTATTTTTGAGATTTTTTTATTTTAGAAGAAAATCTATGAAAAGGACATAACATGGTGCCTGCCCCATTTAAATATCAGTACTGTTGCCAATCCTTTAAGATCTGAAGTTGGCATTTACTATATTATTTATACAGTCACTCATTGAATAAATTTATTACATTGTGTGATTAAAAATAAAGATTTAAAAGCCCATGACTATTAAGTTAATGCATCTCAGAAATGGACTGGATAAAAGACATGAAGAGGATTATACAATTTCCTTTTTATTGGCCAATAATTTGGGCATCTTATGATGAAGTCTTTGGGACAGATTTCTCTGGAAAAGATTTGATTGGATCAGCCAGATTCTCCACAGGAATTGGTTCTCCCGACAGCATTTATCACATAGACATGCAACTGAGTGGTGTGTGGCTCTTGGCATCCGCATCCCACACTTCTACCTCAACATGGTGACAGAATGTGCTCCTCACGCTGTAGTTTAGCAGGGAATCTCTGCTTCTTAAAACAAGGTTGTGACAGCTGTCTAAGCAGGTACGCCCTGGGAGGGAAGAATGAAGCAGCTGCAGAGACAGGGCCTGCTCTGTCATTACCATCCCTGTCATTTAATATTTGCCAAGTGTCTGAATTGTGCTGTATTCTTCAGGACCCAGGTGCTGCCAAGGAGAGGAACAATTGAAAGTCAGCCCAAGTCAAGGAAGAAACAAGCACCTAGGTTCTGTAGAATTGCTCGCACGGTAGACAAAGGATGGTTAGGTAGGTGGAGGATGCTCATTCCCTGGGCCTGATGTCCATGCTTAGGGAACATTTCCTTACCTGAGATAACAGGTTTAAGAATTAAAGTAGTTGACAGATACTGAAGCAAGACTAACGTCTTCACTACTTTAAAGGCCTGTGTTCTCTCCCTGTCCTCCCCTTCCCCTAAGATGGAGAGCTAAAAAACGTGGGTTGATGGTTCTTTCTCCAGTGCTACATCGAAGATTTGAATCTTTGAGAATTTTCTCCTCTCTGAGAGATCACTGTGCATGGCAACCTCTGTATTGAAGCTATCATTAATATTTTGATGTGAGCTACTATGCTTAGCTATTAATTTCATCTTTCTGTAAAAAATTGTGATCCTATTATTATTTTTGAAAATTTAAAGAAGTATAAGATTGCAAAAAAATATATAATAGCTACTTAAAATCCATCATATGTTACATTTCTTTATTTTACTTCCATTTAGAAAACTTCAAGCTTACAATTTATATTTATAAATTCTCAACAGAATAAGAAATTGATTATAAAAGCTAGTCTGAAATCATATTCTTGGGACAATAAGCATATACATTTTTGAAATTCTTAAAATGCATGTAATAAATGCAAGCACACATACATTCACCGTACACTCACTCATACACACAAACTCATGCATACACACATGCACTCATACTCATAGGCACTTACACAAACATACATTCACTGACACACTCATTCATACATACACTCACACACCCACATACACACTCTCATCTTTTCTCAAATGTAATATCTAACATTTACAGATATTCATTTCCTTGTTTCATCTGGGTAGTAAACAATTAGTTTTATAATTGAATTGTGACATTTTAATTGTGCTATACTTTGTATTTATACACTAAAATTTGTTAGAGACAGACTAATCCAAATGTTTTAAAATTAAACTCATGCATTCTTGGGCTCTGAATTCATTATTAATCTTTAAGTTTGGCCCTGTTTTTCTTGTCCTTATATTTATAGGCATCAAACAAATAAATGTTCAAAATTTAAAACATGTGCAGAAGACAATGTTGAATCTATTGCAAAAGGGAAGAGAGGTTAATACTCAGCCCTGTTATCTCAGAGTCTATTGCTGGTCTTCATAGACAAGGACAGTGCTTAGATAGGATGAGCTATCTATGTTAATAATAACTGACCAATGGAGAAGCAAATTTTCTCCTATTTTAGCTGCAACTGGTGATTGCACTGCATGAAGCAAGACTCCTCTTCTTCTCTGGACTGAGGCTTTCACTACCTTAGAAAGGAGCGTGAATGCACACTGTGTTGCTTATTAATTTTTTTGAGAGGTTCTCCTTGGACCTTAAGCAAGTTTAGAATTAGGTGTGGTCATTCATACCTGCATTTCAAGCCTTTGGGAGGCAGACTCAGGGGGTGGGGAAGTCTTGAATTAAAGGTTAGCCTCAACTACACAGTGATGCACTGTCTCAAAACAGAAAATAAAAGAGAAAGAAAAAAACTGAAAGCCTAGGAATGGCTGTAAATTCGTAAGGAACATCAAAAAAGACAAGTCCAAACAACTCTGAGATACCATCTTATACTGGTCAGAATGGCTAAGAGCAAAAACATGAATGGAAGTTTATGCTGGAGACAATGTAGAGTAAGTGGAATATTCCTCCTCTGCTGGTGGAAGTGCAAACTTATATAACTACTTTGGTGGTTCCTCAGAAAATTGGCAATCAATCTACTGCAGGACCCAGCAATATCATCCTTGGGCATATATGCAAAGCTTGCACATTCATACCACAAGGACATTTGCTCAACTGTGTTCATAGTAACATTATTCATAATAGTCAGAATCTGGAAACAACCTAGATGCCCCTCAACTGAAGAATGGATAAAAAAAAAATGTAGTACATTTAAACATGATGTACTATTCAGCAGTAAAAAACAATGGCTTCTTAAAATTTGCGTACAAATGGATGAAACTACAAAAAACAATCCTCAGTGAGGTAACCCAGAACCAGAATAGAAAAACATGGTATGTATTCACTCATAAGTTGATATCAAACATAAAGCAAAGGATAACCAGCCTATAGACGATGATCCCAGAGAAGCTAGGTAGCAAGTAGAATCCTAAGAGAGACATACATGGATCCTCCTGACCAAATTAGGAGGGGGAAAGGAGGAAGGATGAAAGGAGAGATGGAGGGAGGTGGAGACCATGGGAGAATAGGATGGTCAGAAAGGGAGAAGGACAGTGAGGGAAAGAAGGAAAGAGATATCTTGATTGAGGGAGTCACTAAAGGACTAGTGAGAAGCATGGCACTAGGGAATGCACAGGTATCCACAAGATGACCCCAGCTAAGACTCTAAGCAACAGTGGAGAGGACACTTAAACTGGCTGTCCTTCCCCTGTAATCAGACTGATGATGATGACTACATTAATTGTCATCATAGAACCTTCAACCAGCAACTGATGGAAGCAGCTACAGAGATCTACAGCCAAGCACTGGGTTAAGCTACCAGCGACAAGTGCAATGGAGGGAGGAACAATAATATGAGCATAGGGGTCAAGACCATAATAGTGGTACCCACAGAAACAGCTAACCTGAGCAAGTGAGAGCTCACTGACTCTGGACTGATAACAGGGGACCTGCATATGACCAAACTAAGCCCACTGAATATGGGGGACAGTTGTGAGGTTTGTGCAGTCTGTAGGGCCACTGGCAGTGGGGCCAGGATTTATTCTTAGTGCTTGAACTGGGTTCTAAGAGCACATTCCCTTTTAATAAATACTTTGCTCAGCCTAGATATGTTGTGGGGAGCTGCGGGCTGCGTTCCTGCCACCCCAGCCCCTGGGCCGCCTGGCTAGCTTATGCCCCAAAATAACAACACACAAATTGTATTCTTTTAAACACCGCTTGGCCCATTAGCTCTAGCCCTTACTGGCTAATTCTCATACCCCGATTAACCCATCTCTAATAATCTGTGTAGCATCAGTCTTACCAGGAAAGATTCAGCATGTCAGACCTGGCGGCTTGCTTCATTGTGTCTGGCTCTGAGAGGAGCTGCCCTGCATCTGCCCGGGAGAGGGGAGCAGGGAGTCTGAGCTCACTTCCTCTTCCTCCCAGCATTCTGTTCTGTTTACTCCACCCACCTATGTTCTAACCTATGAGAGCCAAGCAGTTTCTTTATTTTTTAACCAATGACCTTCCTCCATCATAGATATAGGGGAAGGACTTTGTTCTTTCCCTGAAGAGAAGTGTCAGACTTTATTGACTCCTCATAGGAAGTCTTACCCTTTGTGAAGAGTGGATGGGCAGATGGGGTAAAGGGAAGTGTTGGGAGGGAGGAGGAAGGGAATGACTATGGAAAATGAGAAAAAAAGATTGTATTAAAAAATTCTTATTAAAAATGTTTTGTAAATACCACAAAGCCTTGGAGAATTCACAATTAATTGGTTTTTTAAACAAAAGGCTCCGAGAAAAACCGCCAGAGCCAAGAAACTGGAAGTTTAGTCTGAGTAGGAAACTAGGAATGAGTTTAAGGAAGAAGTTTAGTCAGACTGCTAGTAACTTTAACGTTATCTCAGTTATATGATGGTTTTCTCTTGAAATTCATGTTAATAATCTATACTTTTTCCCAGTCTGCCTCTTCCATTCTTTATTTGTATGTCTTTTGAAAATTTATGTTCTTATAGAAGCATTTTAATTTTGGGGAAATAATTAAATGATTTCAAATAATTTGTGTTGATTTGGAAAGGACTTTTGGCTCAAGTTTTAAAACACTTTGGGAGCCAACATGATGTCTCAATGGTGCTTGCTGCCAGCTCAGCAATCTGGGAGAAGTAAAAGGAGGGTAATCTATAATTTGATATATTGTATAAGAAAAGAAACTATTTGCAGTAAAAAAAATGAAAAAACAAACACAAAATAAAAAATGAATAGTTAGACCAATACTGTAGAAACAAAAAACACTGTTACTTCTTAGTCAAGAAGGGAGAGAGACTGTTTCAACAGAACCATGAAGTAATGAATATTCTTCTTTCATGAATTATAATACAACACTTGTAAAATTTAACTGTAACATAAGTTTAATATAGTGCTACTTTAAATGGTAATTTTAGCTCACTTGTGTAAAAACCAAGCAAAAATATATTGAGCATCTTAATGGAAAACATTTCACAGTTGACCTATATTCTTAGAACATTAATCAGAAAAGGAAAATGTTTTTATTTTTCTCATTAAAAAAGTAGAAATATTTTTCCCAACGTAAAAATGAGAACTTTGTTGGCTTATATGGACATCTTTCTGAGCCTCTGTGATCACTGCCTTCCTTTCTAGTTTTAGCTCATCTAAGGGCATCACATGTCAGGCAAGACATTTAAGCTTTCTCTAGAAGTTTATTGTCCTCGGTAGTATTCCCTGTCAAGCTGACACAGTCTAGAATTACCTGAGAAAAATGATCAGATGAGGACTGCCTTTATCAGTTTAGTCTGTGAATATGTCAATGTGGAATTTAAAAAGGAAATTTAAATTATATTTTGAAATTATATCACTCCTTTCTATTCCCAACCTCTCTCATACCTTCACTTGAGCTCTTTCAAATTCATGCTTTCTTAAATTATTATTTTACTCTCTCTCTCTCTCCCTCTCCCTCTCTCTCTCTCTCTCTCTCTCTCTCTCTCTCTCTCTCTCTCTCTCACACACACACCCACACACACACACATATATACCTAAATTTATAAATACAACCTGCTCTATTCCCTTAGTTTTACTTTTTTAAAAAATGTGGATCCCTAATTAGGTGGATCCTCCTTGGAGATAATTATCTCTACCATTCTAAAGATTCCTTAGATGCTCTTATTTCTTTGCTTGTGGTGGGGCTCCTTGAGATTTTCCATTTTCCATGTGATTATAGATAATGGTGTGGTAGTTGTATAGGTCTTGTTTATGCAGCCATATCATTGAGTTATCATTGGAGACACAATCTCACAGCAACTTTTCTGGTCCTCTGAATGTTATAATCTTTCTGCTCCCATGAGGGATTGTTTTGCTTGTTAATTAATAGAAGGGTTCATTCTATGATGGATTTCAAACTTCCCTAAGAATGTTGTCCTGGACTGAATTAGAAATCTAGTTTAGCATAAGCCTGAGGGAACCAGACAGTGAACCAACAAATATTTTTCCTCCACAATTTCTGCATCCAGGTTCCTATGTGAATTCCTGCCTTGACTTGCTTCAATGTTGGAACAAACTGAGAAGTGTAAATTGAAATAAGATCCTTTCTTCTGTCAGTTTCTAATAGGAAGTGCTTTTTATCAGCCAGAGAATGAATCTAGAACATGCATGTGTATTTGAGAGATATGCTTGTAGTATTTGAAGCATAGTACTATTTAATGGGAAGCAGAAAATTTATGAACTACAATTCTAGACATCACACACTTTCCCTTCTATGTTGTCTTGGCATACACCAATAGAAATTATATGGAACATAGCATAGAAATTGTAACACACCCCTGTTTTATAGTCATTAACTTTATAGACACTTCCTTTAGAATATTGCAATTATAAAAATATATGGAAAACACTGGAAGTCGGGCCTTATTCCTTTTATGACAATTAAGAAAATGGAATTTGTTTTTCCCGAGTTCACTCCAAGTTCTTCAAACACACAGGTCATTTGACTTTTTTGCGATAATCCAGGGGAATTTTTATGTGACAACCAGTTAATAATGAAGAGGAATTTCAAATATATATTTGTGGAGATAAATGCTTTCTGGGCTGAATAGATTATTTTAAACATTAAAGTACTCTGACAAAGTAAACTGGGTTTACCATATCAGGAGGATGCTGAAGTACCATTATTGTGCTGAATAAGGACCTATGTCATAATAAGGCCACACTTTATTTCTACAATCTGCATGCACTATAAAGGAAGTTTCTATGGTACTGAAAAAGATGAATTGTCACAGAATAGTTAGCATCTAACAAAACCACCAATTGTTTAGCCATTCCATGTGGATTCGTGGCATATTACTTACTGTAGAAATAATGTGGAACACAATCCAAAATGTTTTTCAGGTAAGCACAATATACATATACATAAGCATGTATGTCAAATGAGCACATATGAAGGCCTACATCTCCACTCACACATACGTACATGAGTTTATGTGACTTCTTATGTATGAATACACAAGATAGTGTATATGCTTTTATACCAGCTGTCTGAAGAAAGAAGAGATAAAGAATTGACTGTAATTGCCAGCTTCTCATAGCCAGGAAAGACCATTTCTATATAGCTTCAAGAAAAGTGGTATCTTTCACTGGTTGTGTTTTCTATTTTCTCTGTGGTTTGGAGGCTGTTTGTTGAGCACTCATAGAAAGATCAGGATTCAAGACGAACTATAGTCCCTGTTTGGATTACGACAAGAGGGGAATAATAGTATTTCTTTAAAAATAGCCAGTCATCCATTTTCTACACGGAGACAATCAGGAAGATGAGGATAAAGGGGAGAAAAATAACAGGCCTACGAAAAGGCATTTAGTGGCACCATTGATTGTTACCAAAAATTAATTTGTTCTTTGTTGTGAACCTTTTCATCGGGAGAAACTCTATCAAGCACAACATGATGTTTGCAGCTGATATCCTCAAGGCAACAAGAGGTAAACCTCACTCCAGGCCTCAGCAAATGCTAACACTGAAATTGAACAGGAGTGATCAATTTAATTCCAAACAATAACATTTAAACAAATAATAAGAAAGACCTTAGGATCAAGGAAGGACATAATTAAAAGGCAATCTTTAGAGAGGAGAGTGAATTTCGAATTTAAAAAAATCCAGTTTCAATAGAAAGAAACATGTTTAAAAGTAAACACATTTCAAAAATCTATTGTAAGATAAAAATCCTTGACATTGTCTTTGCACACACAGACATACTTAGGTTTATAGTACTTAGGCACAGAAAGGAAGATGGGCTGCGGAACAGACTTTCTATTATGGTTTGATTGCCTTTGTTTCCTATAATGTGGAAGATATTAGGTTGAAGGTAGTCAATATCTTAAATGTTTTAAGGAATAGAATGGATATTGTATTCATACTTGTATTTGCTGATGTAAAATACATGAAAGAAGCAACTTAAAAGAGGAAGGATTTATCTCCACTCATTGTTTGATAAAATATAGTCACCATCACAACATGAAGGATATGGGGATGGGCTGTCACTCACGTGGTACTGGCCAGTAAGTGGAGTGATGCATCATGAATCTGTGACTTGGCTGTAATTCATAAGCCACACCTCTATACCACTATATTTGCCAGCTGGCTCCCTGTTGCTTGAATAAAATGGTCACCATTGTCTCATGTATTTGAATGCCTAGTCACCAGGGAAAGAATTAGAAGTACTAGGATGTATGATCCTGTGGGGTATATGTGACTTTTGTTGAAGGAAATTTGGTTTTGGTGGTGGACTTTGAGGTCTCAAAAGCCCAAGACAAATTCGTTGTCTTTCTCTTTATCCCTCTCTCTCTGACTCTTTCTATTTCTGTATCTCTCTCTCTCTCTGTGTGTGTGTGTGTGTGCGCGTGTGTATGTGTGTGTGTTTTTCTCTCTCTGTCTCTCAGCCTATGGCCCAGGATATAATTCTCAAATACTGCTCCAAAGCAATGTGTGTTGCCATGTTCCTTGCTATTATCATCATAATTGACTAAGCCTCTGAAACTGTAAACACTTTGCCAATTAAATGCTTTCTTTCATAAAAGTTGCCTTGGTCATGGTGTCTCACAGGAATAGAGTAGTGATAAAGACAGAAGCTGGTACCAGTATGTGGAGTATTGTTGTGACATCTTGACCAGGCTGCTTGTTGAAGAATGTGGACTTTGGGACTTTGGATTAAGAAAGTAAGTTAAATGGGGTTGAATGGGCTTTACTAGAAAGAACATGGAAGGCACTTATACTTAGAGCAATGAAGATTATGATACACTGGCTCAAGAAATTCTAGAGGACAAGAATATTAGTAAGTGGCCTAGAGACCATTCTTGTAATATTTTAGCTTGAATGCGGCTGCTTTTTGTCCTTGTCCTAAACATCTGCCTGAGGCAAAATTGAGGAGATTTGAATTAATGTCATTAGCAGAGATGATTTCAAGACAGTCTAGTAATGATTGTGTTGCATGGTTATGCAAATATATAGTGAAAAGGAGCAAGTTGATAAAAAAATAAAAAAATACAGTTTAAGGAGAGTAAAACACCAGAAAATGAAATGTTGCAGCTAAGACCATTTCTCACAGAGAAAAAAAAAAAAAAAAAAAAAAAAAAAAAAAAACATTAAAGGAAAGCTTGATGTTAAATGGAATAATTGGAGAGGTATTCTCAGGGCAAATCCCACCCTTAGTTTCCAACTTATGCAAAGGTATTAAAGAAAAGCTTAAGCAGTGAAGGAAATCATCAACAACAAAAAGCTGATGTAAATGTAATTAAACAAGAGTTTCAAGTTTCAGCCCCATTAAGCAGCAAAAGTTGGTAACTTGGATCACCAGGTGCTGGTATTAGAGTTAAGAATACAAGAAGTAACTATGAAATCTCCTTTAGAGTGGCTAAGGAAGTCCACTGAGGCCAGATGTGTGTCAGGGGTGTCTCTACATGGAAGTTCAGAGAACCTATTGTATGAAGCTAAAAAGGTGAAGCCTGGATTGTTTTGGAGACCCTGAGATGCTGGAGATGCCTGAGTTGTGGAATACCTTCCAGAGACAGCTGCATACTGGATGTTGAAACACACACACACACAGAGAGAGAGAGAGAGAGAGAGAGAGAGAGAGAGAGAGAGAGAGAGAGAGAGAGAGATTTGTTGCACTCAACAAAGCTGAATGCAGTTGGGGATTTGAAGTGTGCTTTGACATACAAAATGGAGCTATGGATCAGTAGATGGAGTACAGTGGGGGGTTTCCAGGGTCCCTAGAATGAGCCTAGCCTATGGTGAGGCTCTAGAGATGTGCTGGGGTTTGTGTTTGTTTGTTTGTTCTGTTTTGTTTATTTGCTTGCTTGTTTTCAAAGACAGTTACTGTACTGCTGTGATGGCTATTCATCATTGCTACCTTAAGTACATCTGTAATTAACTAAAACTCCAAAATGGAGGAGTACACCTGTGAGGAATTTTTACTTAATTTGAAGTGGCAGGATCTACTTCTAACCTGAATCTTTGGGTTAAGTAGACACATACCTTTATTCCAGATCTTTTGGGGGTGGGAAGACCCAACCCTAACCTGGGCCACATCTTCAAATGGAGAGCCTGTATGAGGATGTGGAAGAAGGAAGCTTACTTCTTCAGGATTCCAGAGTACATTGAATACCAAATGAGACATCCAGCTTCATGGACTGAACAACTACTGGATTTTTGGATCTTCCATTCATAGGCAGCCATTGTTGGATTAGCTTGATCAACAGCGTGTAAGTCATCCTAATAAATTCCCCTTTTTACTATATATATTCTGTAAATTCTGTTACTCTAGAGAATCATGACTAATAAATATGGCTTGTTTTATGTCATCTTGACACAAGCTAGTCATTTGAAAGAAGGGAACATCAATTGAGAAAAGCCTCCATAAAATCTAGTTGTAGGGCATTTTCTTCTTTAGTGATTGATAAGAAGGGTCTAGCCTTTTGTGGGTGGTGTCAACTCTCAGCTGGTGGTACCTTGTTCTATAAGAAAACAGACTGAGTAAGAGAAGATAAGAAGCCTTCCCCTACATCCCATGACCTCTGTATCAGCTCCAGCCCCCAGGTTCC
Source organism: Chionomys nivalis (assembly GCF_950005125.1). Taxonomy (NCBI): domain Eukaryota; kingdom Metazoa; phylum Chordata; class Mammalia; order Rodentia; family Cricetidae; genus Chionomys; species Chionomys nivalis. Next base: position 40,537,419 of record NC_080090.1, on the reverse strand, counting down.
TGCTCTGTTCCAGTCCCTGTCCTAGCTTCCTTTAATGATGGACTACAATGTGGAATTTTAAGTCAAATAAAACCTTTCCTCCCCATCTTGTTTTTGGTCATATTGTTTCACAACAGCAATAGAAACACTAAGACACTTGTAAGTGTCCAATACACAACAAACAGAGTACACATTCCCATTCCAAAAAAGAAGATCAGAGGGTGTAAAGGAAAATCAGATCACCGAAAATACCAAACCTTGAAGTTCCATGTGTAGCATTTGTAAATCATGAGCTGTCTTCTTCACTCCAAGGGAATTTGCATCCAACTCTAGGTCTGCTATCTGATGCTTATGTAGGTTCTTTCCTGAGCTGATGTCACGCAGTGTCTACAGCTCTCCTCAGCAGGTTTTCCATTGCAGTTTAGGCTTTAGCTTTAAAGTTCCAGTTTTACACAAGTGTCCTAGAGGACACTTGTCACATTTTCCAGAGTTAGGGGAGCCTCTGTGTATTTTCTCAAATACATCTGGGAAACCACTTCTCTAGGTATCTCACTAGGTACCCCCTAGGATTTAATCTTCTGAGGTACTATTATCTTTTCAGGGAGCCTTCTTCCAAGTAGAGGGTTTGTCCAATGCTGTTCAGTGTTGCAGCTTACAGTGTTCCAGTACATCAGCTCCCTTTCTATTGTCTCAGTGAAAAAGGTGAAGTTTCCCTTTAGTGGTTTCGATCTCTTAACACTGTTTTGAAATTTTATGAAGACCAAAACAACTTCAAACACAATATTAAGAATTCTTTTAACATATTCTCTAATTCTTCAAACAACTCACATCCTAAAAAACTACAGTTCAAAACTCAAAAAAATAAATCAGTAAATGTATGTTTATGTAATATAAACATATAAACCTATAGATCCATTTTCCAACTGAGCAACAAATATTCTTGTAGTGATAACAGCTCCCATGCAAGGTCAGACGATGCCTCTTGTTGTCATGGTTCTTACCTTCTTCCATGGCTCTTTGTCTATCATAATCTTCTCATTGCAAAAGTGACTGGAGAACAATTGTAGAATGCTCTTAGCCTTATTTAGTCAGACATTTTCCTAATGATTCTGCATTTTCATAATGAGGTTTTGCAGATACGACTCTGTGTCTTTTCAGCACATCGTTTTTAAATAATTATTTTCATTCATTTTATGCACTGTTTTCTGTGTGTATTCATGCACATGTGCATGCTTGTGGGTGCCTGAAGAGGCCGGAAGAGAGCAACAGATACCATAGAAATCGAGTAAAAGACAGTTGTCAACAACCTGATGGGATGCTGGGGTGCTAGAAACAAAATGTAGGTCCTTTGGAGAAGTTGCGAGCATGCTAAACCCATGAATTATCTCACCACTCTTTTGTATCTCAGTTTTACCTCAGATTCATGAGTTCTAATGCTTTAGTAAAGTTACTGTTAGCTTCCTTCATTTTATAAAGTAACTATCGTTTTTTGTACTGAAATGGCATGCATGTAAAAAGTTCCTTAAAAGTGTGCTTTATTCAAATATCTATAGCTGACATTTTGCTGAAAAAAATAGCATGCAATCTAAATTTATAAATTTTGAATTTACCCTTAAGGAACAATAATTCTTTTCTACTGTTTGTTCATTTTCTTTCATTATTCAGTAGATATGGATTTATTTTCTACTCTGTGGGTGGTAAGTCCTTACTATCATCATTGTTTATCTTTCTCACAAATTGTTCTAGGGCAACTATGAAAGCCAATTTATCCAAATTGAAAGCAAAATAAGATATAAAGGCAAATGTCTGTGAGCTGGCAAGGACTGTCCCCACATGTAGGTGCACGCCATATAGATGGAGAGCAAAGCCTAACCGCAGAGGGATGACCAGAGGACTTTGTTACAATTCCCTACAAGACTGCTCAGCTTTCCTATAATCTGAATGTGAAAGATTACACTACTGTCAGGTTCACAGGTCACATACCAATCAGCCTCAGACATCTTGCCTGTAGTTTCTCATAGGTTCTATGTTAACCAGGCCCAATTTTATGCTGCCTTGTGGTACAGTATCGCCATTACTCCCCAACAGGGACTTGTTATAATTAAAAGAACTCTCAGAGATCCAGGAGTAGGACCTGAAAAGTGAGCATTGTTTAGACGGAAGTGAACAATTCTGGAAGTAAGAGTGAAGCAATGATAAGGTTTGGTTACTGGGTTAACTTGTGTAATTTGCTTAGAGGAAAAAATAATGTCAAACAAGTAGAACATTATTTTGTTCTATACTTTTTTTTTTTTTTTTTACAAACAAAGCTAAGGAAACCCAAGTGACATGTTCAAGTTCAAAAACCATGTTGAATGATTATGTTAAACAGCACCAACAACTCAGGACATTGGGCAGAGTAATCTCTAGCTCTGTTTTTAGACTCAAAGTTTCTGGATTCTGGTGAGCTCTCCAAGGGGAGCAATGTATTATGTGCCTTTCTAATGTGATTCCCTGGGGCCTGCCAAACAACATGAAGTCCTAAGACCAACCTAACCATGTAAACTGACACCAGCTTCACCCAGTCTCAGTGATTTTTCCTTTGTTGATTGGTTCAGTTGATACCACCATGCGTTGACCAATATATCCGTTTTTATTATTTCTCCAGCATATGTAGCTTCCATTAAAGTCTCATGTAGTGAAGCAAGGGAAAAAGTTTCTTGAGTGATTAACATGCAGAGTCAATGTGAGAAACGCCAACCCACTGTCTAAGATTCTAAGGCATTGGTTATGTCTTGCTTTATTCGAAACAGAAGAGAAAAAATGTGCTCCACATTTTTAGTAGAGACAAATTTAATTAGAGACATAAGAAGCAATTATTGATAGAAATCATTGTTTAGTTATAGTTTATCTATCAGATACATTCCCTTATACTAGCAGTTAACACTAAGCAGTCAAGTGTCAGAACAGCTGATTCTATGGAGCTCACACTTTTTGGAAACTGTGAATTTATGAAACACTTTGGAAGGTTGAAGTCATTTGTAGTATAGCACATGTCATCTATAACAGCTGAATGGTGGAAATGAAACGTGTGCTCCATGCCAGAGGTTTCAGAACACCTTCATCTTGTTTACTGGAGAAGCTCCTCTACTGCTTCTTGGGATTTTGTTCAAGACCCAGGCCCACTTACTGATGTCATTTTATAAATCCACATGGATTGTTGTAGTCTATTAACTTGGCTCTCAGAAAGTTTATATGGAATATGTATCTAAAGAAAATCTTTATTTCTTCTTCATCAAATACTTGAGTAAAAAGCATGAAATGAAAAAAAAATGGCTTATACACCAAAAAAGTTCAAACACAGCAGCTATAAAGGCTTTCTGATATTACAGAGACTATGCCTGATATACAGGAAGCAATTGTGAATACCACAGGTAGATTCCTTGTTCCCTGAAGATGATAGAGATGGTAGTAAGACAGAGATAGACTGACAATGTAAATATAATTATTCTATGTTTTTAATAATGCCTTATTTTAAAAACAGGCATAAAAAGTCACATTTTCTTAGGCTTTATTCTTTGCTAAATCCTTCTATTCTTAAAAAAACTGTATCATATTTTTATGTCTAATAACTTTCTGTCTCCCCTGATAACATACAATTTCCAACAGCACAGAGGTATTTTCAGCCTTGGCCACTATAGTAGGCAGAACCATTACATCTCAGACACTATATTCCTGCTCTAATTCTTACAGAGAGTGTGCTACATTATATGGCGAAGAATTATGATGGCAGGATACATCTGCTAATCATCAGATCTTAAGACAAAGAAAGAGAGGAAAAAAGAAATGTCAGTGTAAAGATATGCTCCAGAGATTTGGTCTTCAACAAAGGAATGTGGGTAATGTCTAAAGGCAAAGGAGCAAGAAGTTGTCTGCACCCAGCGGGAACACATCTGTGGAAACATGATTTCAGGAATTCAAGAAATACCTGATAATATTTTTTGTTATGTTAAGTCATGAAATTTGTGTCATTTTTGGTTAAGTACTGCCGTTACTATCTAGAAATTTATTTTATATCATTTTGTCCATGTAGTCTGTACCACAGCTATGATTGTGTACATATATATGTATGTGTTATAAACAAACAAAAACCATTCATTTCGGAACATGATACCAGAATTTAATTGACTCATAAATCTTAAGAGAGGTCATGAAAATATGCAATAGTCATATATATAAATAAAAGACATTTTAGTATACTATTAAATTAATTTATATCTAATAGTTTACATGTTGCATATAGAAAGGTATGTTATATTAAAATATTTTAACATTTTGAATTCAAAACACAAAATTTTGCATTATTTTAAGGTCAATGTGCTAAATTTTTTCCAGCATCATCACTTCCTTTTTCAGACAGAGCCTCATGTAACCTACACTAGACAAGTATCCTTGTTCTCTGATCCTCCTGTCTCTATTTTCTGAGTCTTTAAAAAAATGCATGTACTGTTACACGCAGTTTTTATGAAGTGCTGGCGATCAATCCCGTAGTTACCTGCATGTTAGATAAGCATATTGCAAACTGAGCTACATCCCAGTGCTAAAGGTGTCTCCTTGGCTAGCCTTGCGTTCATGATAGCCAGCTTCATTCTATTTTAGCACTTGCCTGCTAACTTGAGGTACTGCAGCAAACATGAATGTTCCTGCTGCTTTTCTCAAATCATTTCATGTTCAGCATTACATGAATTCTTGAACAACATTACTGAGAAAAATTATAATCAGAGTCATGGTAATATTAGACCAACACCATCATAATATTACGATTTTCTCAGCTGTATCTCTTCAAATCACCGCCACTTTCTTCTGTCAGTGTGTCAGCTCATTATGTTCCTGGTTCGGTATGGTAGCCCATTTTTCTCCATAGGAGATACAGACCTAGACCTCTATGTATGCCTGATACTGCACAAAGTATTGAATCCTATAATTTGGTAAATTTTCTATTTTAACCAAGCAGTAACCACTCACTGTGACCCAACTTCACAGTTTAAAGTAGAAGAGCAGAAGTAGCATTTTTTTTTGTTTACTTGCTCAGTGTCACAGAAGATGCATTCTCACTTACTGAGCTTAGTAAGCTCATCTTGCCATTTCCTTTTGCTCTCTTTCCTCTTAGCAGATGTGTTTTAGCACTCATCTTTGTTATCTCTTAATTGTCAGCATTTCTAGCCTCATATTTGGGGACCATTTTTAAGTAATATGAGGACTGGTTGAACATAAATACTCTCATCTCTTGAGAGTCAATTTGATAAGTGAGAAGGTACTAATAGATGGATAACATATACAAAGTGGACACATGGAGTGTTAGAGTCTATTCTGTTATAAGTATAGGCAATTGAAAGTTTTCATGAATGCCTGGGGTTCTGAATAAGGTTGTGAGAGTTGTATTGAAGATACTGGGTTCATGTGCAAAGGAATAAGGACCCAGAAAATATATGACACCAGTCAAGAAAGAGAGATAAGGCCAATGAGACTTAGGTTGTTTGTTATTATTGTATAGTGGCCTTGTTGCGCGTCGAGTGAAGAGGGGAGTAAAAGACTTCAGAACAAAGTTGGGAATCAAGTTTTTAAGCACTAGCTTTCTTAGGTTAGGAGTTTCTTTTTACCACCTAAGTTTTGAAAATAGCATATTAATTTTCACAGTAAGGCAGTTACAGATGTTTAACTTGCATACAAAATATTACGACTATTGTTGGGGTGCAGTGTTTCATAGGTTCCCTCTCTTTAAGAAAAGACATAAAAATGTTTCAGTTTGCCGGGCGGTGGTGGCGCACGCCTTTAATCCCAGCACTCGGGAGGCAGAGGCAGGCGGATCTCTGTGAGTTCGAGACCAGCCTGGTCTACAAGAACTAGTTCCAGGACAGGCTCCAAAACCACAGAGAAACCCTGTCTCAAAAAACCAAAAAAAAAAAACAAAACAAAAAAAAAAAAGTTTCAGTTTTTTCTCTCACCACTGCAGAAGTGTATATTCATGAACCCTAAGACCCATGAAGATATCAAATGCATTTTCCAAACTAATGAATGATAAAAATGACCTCAGATTCCTTTTGTCTACCTTTCTGCTCACATATTGTACTTCGTGTTATGCACTGTGTTCAGTTAGTTACGAGGCTCTAGCAATCCTATATAATGATGACATTAAAGTGATTCTCAGGTTTTCCTTTCCGTTGACAAGACATCACTGTCTCAAATCACTTTTGGATGTTTTCAGAGTAAATTATACTTTCTTCTACCTTCCATCTTTGTGTCTTGGTCTTGCTTCTTAAAAGCAACTTATTTTTTGCTTAAAATCTATTTCGTATCTTTCTCTTTTTGCACATGTACTTCCAAAGTTCATATCAGAATCAGGAGATCCAAGTTTCTCTTCATAAACCTACCTGCCTTTTACAACGCCCTCCCCTAACACATTGCATTATGCAAGAAACACTACTGTTATTACCAAAACATTCTGTCTCTTTTCATGAAATACCTTTGGCACAATAAATGATATGCAACAACGTGTGCTATAGAAATGCAGCAATTAATTGTGAAAGTCCTTAAAAATAAACAAAAAAATATTTCCAACCCCCAAAATTGTTTTTGTTAAAGTAAGTTTGGTGGCTTGCCAGTTTTTGCACCCAAAGCAAGTGTGGGAATGGCTCTTTGTATCTTGCATCTGTGCGTATGAGTGAGGCCTGAGTCCTTTCTGTATTTCACGACTATTCCTTAATGCAAGCATTGTACATACTGTGTTGAAATGACCAGTACTTTTACTTATAAAGAAATATCTACCTTGGGGTACAGCTAAGGTTTAGTTCAAACAGTCCTTTACTCAAATAAAATAAAAAGCAGCATAAATCTTAGGAGGGTAGACACTGAAGGAAGAAAATCTAGCTAAATTGGCTAAGAAAGGGAAGGAAAGAAGGAAATATTTGTGATTATGTTGGAAAGACTGTTTCCAGAGAACTGAATACCTGATTTCCCTCTGTCATAACAATGTACTCTCTGAATTTAATTCTAATTATTTGTTTTTGTTCAGCCTGTGAATATTTTTACTCCAACACAGAACACTTTCAAATAATTCCAAGTATATTTATTTTCCCTGCCAGATCATTGTATGTAATCTGTTTTAAATATAATTGTGTTTACTTTAGTAGAATTTTGGTTGACTTTTCTTTCTTATTTTTCCTTTTGTCTAAGTGAATCCATGGTGAAGAAATTCAGCTCAGCTTGTAAAAATTACTTCAAATCAATATCTTAGAAGCCTTAAATTAAGAGATGTATCATAACCTGGAGCTGGAGAAATGGTTCAACAGTTAAGAGTGTGTACCAACTTGTTGCTTTGTGTCTGCAATTAAATACTGACCAAAGTAGTTGAGAGAAGAAAGCTTTATCTCCTTGTCAGGCATGAAGTCAAAGCAGGAACTTGGAGACAGTAACTGAAGCAGAGATCACAGAGGAACACTGCTTGCTGTCTTGCTTCCACGCTCACATTAGCTCACAATCCTTTATACAACCCAGATCCACCAGCTCAGGTTGACTAGATCCCACTCCATCAATTAACAATATGGAAAAAAATGCACAATCTGAGAGAGGAAAGTCCTCAGTCTGTGTTCCCTCTTCCCATGTGTCCTAATTTGTATTAAACAGCAAGAACTGTTTGGTACTCTTCCAAAAGACCTGATTTTGTTCCCAGAACCCATGTTGGACACTTCACAGCCTATAATGCTAGCTGTATAATGAATCCAGTGTTCTCTGTCATCAACAAACATAGAAAACGTACCTCTGCTGTCATCAACAAACATAGGAAACGTACGCACATACACAAATAAAATGTATCTTTATCAAAAGAAATGCACCGTAATCCAAATGGAAAATGTCTAATCCACTCCTTTCCTTCCTTAATGTGTTCTTTTTATCAGCAGAGGGCGATTACAAGTTTGGCATATTTAATAAACCACCCATGTCTTAGCCATTTATCTTTATGTAAAAAAAACAAAAAACAAAAAAACAACAACAACAAAAAAAACCAACAAAAAAAAAACAACTCCATGGAGGTTTTCTTCAATGATTCTTTTTCTGATTTTTGATTTTTAATTCATACTTAAAATTAGCAATTTAACAGATGTGGAAGTTTTCACTCTAAGAAATTTAGGTCACCATTACTCACATTAATATGCATCAGTAATGACAACATGGGAGCCCATAACATTCCTTTACCTTTGAAGTGTTTCTAAGAGTTAGCAAGAACCATGCTCCAGTTTCAGGCCTTGTCTGTGTCCATTTATCAGCATTACTGAACCAGATGGCCAAATGAGCATCTGCCTTGTGTTCCAAATGGTGAGCAACTGGTGACAGAGGAACAATTGTCTTTCACCTGTGATCATATTTCTACAGATGGGCATAATAAAGCTCAGCAAATGTATCTTTCCATCTCTCTTAGTAGGGAATATGTTCTCAAATATACTACTTATGTATTTACTGCGTATTTTGCTTATAGAAAACTACTATTATACTTGCCTACATGGTGTTTATAACCCTGAATCAATATAGACTTCTCATGGGAACAACATGTAGAATAAGTTCATTTTGTGTTTTGAGGTGACACAAATGCTAATTTGTAGATTTCTGTGTTGCATATTTTCAGTAAAAGGCCCAATAGAAAAAGGTAATACAGCCTGTGCCTAGAAATGTCATGGGGATATTTTATTCCCCTCCATGCATGTGTACATTTGTTTGGAAAAAAAACATTCCACTAGTGTCTAAACTAAGGAGTATTTAAGTAATTACACCTTGAGGGCACTGTTTAAAGGAATTAGAATACTTTCTTTTTCCTCGTCTACTTCTGACCCTGCTTCCATAACAGAACAAGGATGAGAAGGTCATCACTGAGGCCATAGTATCCTCTTCTTGAATCACTGTGGGAAGCAATGGCCTGGGACAGAGCTGTATACTAGCGATTTGTTGAGGAGCACAACAGTGTGAGTTATACGGGCTGCAAGAAATGTGCTTCAGAGAGCAGAAGGTAGAGTGAGTTCTCACCTGGGGAGTCATGGCGATCCAATTCACTTTAAAACCTTTGTGCCATCTTCTTTTTATCTTAAAATTTTTATTCAATTTTAATACCAACCACAGTTCCCTCTCCCTCTTCTTTTCTTGCTCTCCACCATCTCCCTCCTATCCTCCCCTAGTCCACTTCTCAGTAAGGATAAGGCTTAATTTGTTGACTTGGGAAGTCAACAAATCCTGTCACATTAAGTTGAGTCAGGACAGAGCCAAGCTAGTCATCCAACTATAGAGAATTTGTTCTAAAACCCATCTCATGCACCAGGGATAGATCCTAGTCCCACTGCCAGGGGACCTTCAAACAGAACAAGCTACACAGATGTCACCCATATGCAGAGGGCCTAGTTAGGTCACATGCAGACTCCCCAACTGCCGTTCTAGAGTCCATGAGCTCTCACTAGCTCAGGCCATCTGTCTTTGTGGGTTTCCCCATGATGATCTTAACCCCTTTGCTCATATAATCCCTCCTCCCTCTCTTTGACTGGACTCCTGGAGCTCAGTCTGGTACTTGGCTGTGAATCTCTGCATCCATTGCCATCAGCTACTGGATGAAGGTTCTATTATGACAGAATAGTCACCAATCTGAATACAGGGGAAGGCCAGTTCAGGCACCCTCTCAACTATTGCTAGTAGTCTGTGCTAGGGTCATTCTTGTGGATTTCTTGGAATTTCCCTAGCACAAGGTTTCTCCCTACCTTATATGCCATCCTTTACCAGGATGTTGTGTCGTCTTCTTAAATATTGTGTACAATATTATTGATTAACCCTCAAGGCCTGTCTTGCAAATGACATACTATTTTTAACTCAGCCCAACCTCTTAAGGTTTCCATTATCTCCCCCGACTGCACTACTAGCTGCAGACCAACTGTTAAACACACACATGAGTCTGTGGATGACAATTTGTCTGCAAAGCCTAACAATGACCTTTTCAGTTCCTGTCTGTGTTGTCACTACCATGCGTACTCCTTCCCCCCTGATATCAGTAGAATACATGGATACTCTGAGTGCACACAGCGATTCTGAAGGTGTCATATTTCTAAGGGAACTTTGAATTCATCAAAGTCCCTCAAAATTCAAAATAAACTCACTGAGCCAGTGGGAAAGAGATGTACAGTGGGAAATAGGAAGGAATTGTTTCTACTGTGCATGAGTCAGCAGGCATTCCAAACCTGGGAACATCAGGGTGAAAGAAGGAACAGTTCACAAAGAAGCAGAGAGCCTGGAGTTCACTGTGACCTTGGGGACTAGAGCAGCAGCGGGGAGTAGAGCAGAGTTTTTTTTCGTGGGGGGGGGACAGGGATAATTGGAGATGCCTGTGCAATTTAGCACTGAGCGATGAGTTCATGCAGTGTCACTATGCTCACCTTCCTTACTTCATCTGACCCTATATGACATATTATAATGCTTTATAATGCATCTCACATGTGATGTTTTCTTTTTTTTTTTTTTTTTTTTTTTGTCTTTTATTTTATGGCTAGAAACCGATTATGAGTGAGTACATCCCATGTTCCTCTTTTTGAGTCTGGGATACTCACTCAGGATAGTGTTTTCTATTTCCATCCATTTGCACGCAAAATTCGAGAAGTCATTGTTTTTTACTGCTGAGTAGTACTCTAATATGTATATATTCCACACTTTCTTCATCCATTCCTCCATTGAAGGGCATCTAGGTTGTTTCCAGGTTTTGGCTATTACAAACAATGCTGCTATGAACATAGTTGAACAGATACTTTTGTCATTTGATGTGGCATCTCTTGGGTATATTCCCAATAGTGGTATTACTGGATCTTGGGGTAGGTTGATCCCAAATTTCCTGAGAAATCGCCACACTGATTTCCAAAGTGGTTGCACAAGTTTGCATTCCCACCAGCAATGAATGAGTGTGCCTCTTTCTCCACAACCTCTCCAGCAAAGGCTATCATTGGTGTTCTTGATTTTAGCCATTCTGACAGGTGTAAGATGGTATCTCAAAGTTGTTTTAATTTGCATTTCCCTTATCGCTAAGGAGGTTGAGCATGACCTTAGGTGTCTTTTGGCCATTTGAATTTCTTCTGTTGAGAATTCTCTGTTCAGATCAGTGCCCCATTTTTTTATTGGGTTCATTAGCATTTTAAAGTTTAGTTTCTTGAGTTCTTTATATATTTTGGTGATCAGACCTTTGTCTGTTGCAGGGTTGGTGAAGATCTTCTCCCAGTCAGTGGGTTGCCTTTTTGTCTTAGTGACAGTGTCCTTTGCTTTACAGAAGCTACTCAGTTTCAGGAGGTCCCATTTATTCAATGTTGCCCTTAATGTCTGTGCTGCTGGGGATAAACGTAGGAAGTGATCTCCTGTACCCATATGTTGTAGAGTACTTCCAACTTTTTCTTCTATCAGGTTCAGTGTGTTCAGACTAATATTGAGGTCTTTAATCCATTTGGACTTGAGTTTTGTGCATGGTGATAGATATGGATCTATTTCCATTCTTCTACACGTTGACAACCAGTTCTGCCAGCACCATTTGTTGAAGATGCTCTCTTTTTTCCATTGAATACTTTTAGCTCCTTTATCAAAAATTAGGTGTTCATAAGTTTGTGGGTTAAAATCAGGGTCTTCTACTCGGTTCCATTGGTCGACTTCTCTGTTTTTATGCCAATACCAAACTGTTTTCAATACTGAGGCTCTGTAATAGAGTTTGAGGTCAGGGATGGTAATGCCCCCAGACGATCCTTTATTATATAAGATTGTTTTGGCTATCCTGGGTTTTTTGTTTCTCCATATAAAGTTGATTATTGTCCTCTCAAGATCTGTGAAGAATTTTGATGGGATTTTGATGGGGATTGCATTGAATCTATAAATTGCCCTTGGTAGAATTGCCATTTTTACTATGTTGATCCTCCCTATCCAAGAGCAAGGGAGATCCTTCCATTTTCTGGTATCCTCCTCAATTTCTTTCTTCATTGACTTAAAGTTCTTGTCAAATAGATCCTTTACTTCCTTGGTTAGGGTTACCCCAAGATATTTTATGCTATTTGTGGCTATCGTGAAGGGTGATGCTTCTCTGATTTCCATCTCTGCTTCCTTATCCTTTGTGTATAGGAGGGCAACTGATTTTTTGGAATTGATCTTGTATCCTGCAACGCTACTAAAGGTGTTTATCAGCTGAAGGAGTTCTTTGCTGGAGTTTTTGGGGTCGCTTATGTACACTATCATATCGTCTGCAAATAATGAAAGTTTAACTTCTTCCTTTCCGATTTGAATCCCTTTGATCCCCTTATGTTGTCTTATTGCTATTGCTAGAATTTCAAGCACTATATTAAAGAGGTATGGAGAGAGTGGACAACCTTGTCGTGTTCCTGATTTTAGTGGAATAGCTTTGAGTTTCTCTCCATTTAATTTGATGTTAGCTGACGGCTTGCTATAAATAGCTTTTATTATAGTTAGGAACGACCCTTGTATTCCTAATCTCTCTAAGACCTTTATCATAAAGGGATGTTGAATTTTGTCAAATGCTTTTTCAGCATCTAATGAAATGATCATATGGTTTTTTTCTTTCAGTTTATTTATATGATGGATTACATTGATAGATTTTCGTATGTTGAACCAGCCCTGCATCTCTGGGATGAAGCCTACTTGATCATAATGGATAATTTTTCTGATGTGTTCTTGGATTCGGTTTGCCAGTATTTTATTGAGTATTTTTGCGTCGATGTTCATGAGTGAGATTGGCCTGTAGTTCTCTTTCTTGGTTGTGTCTTTGTGTGGTTTTGGTATCAGAGTAACTTCAGCTTCATAAAAGGAATTTGGCAATGACTTCTCTGTTTCAATATTGTGAAATACATTAAGGAGTATAGGTATTAGGTCTTTTTGGAAGTTCTGGTAGAATTCTGCATTGAAGCCATCTGGACCTGGGCTTTTTTTGGTGGGGAGGTTTTTTATAACAACTTCTAATTCTTCGCAACTAACAGGTCTATTTAGATTGTTCACCTGGTCCTGGTTTAACTTTGGTATATGGTACTTATCTAAAAAAGTGTCCATTTCTATAACATTTTCCAATTTTGTGGCATACAGATTTTTGTAGTAAGATCTAATGATTCTCTGAATTTCCTCTGAGTCTGTGGTTATGTCTCCCTTTTCGTTTCTGATTTTGTTAATTTGCGTATTCTCTCTTCGCCGTTTGATTAGTTTGGATAGGGGTTTATCAATCTTATTGATTTTCTCCATGAACCAGCTTTTTGTTTCATTGATTCTTTGGATTGTTTTCTGTGTTTCTATTTTGTTGATTTCAGCCCTCAATTTGATTATTTCCAGTCTTCTACTTCTCCTAGGTGAGTCTGCTTCTTTTTTTTCTAAAGCTTTCAGGTGGGCTATTAAGTCTCCAATGTGTGCTTTCTCCGTTTTCTTTAAGTGGGCACTTAATGCTATGAATTTTCCTCTTAGCACTGCTTTCATAGTGTCCCATAGGTTTGAGTATGTTGAGTCTTCGTTTTCATTGAATTCAAGAAAGACTTTAATTTCTTTCTTTATTTCTTCCTTGATCCAGGTGTGGTTCAGTAGTTGACTGTCCAGTTTCCATGAGTTCATAGGCTTTCTGGGGATAGCATTGTTGTTGAATTCTAACTTTAATCCATGGTGATCTGATAAGACACAGGTGGTTACCGATATTTTTTTGTAACTGTGTAAGTTTGCTTTGTTACCGAGTATGTGGTCTATTTTCGAGAAGGTTCCATGAGCTGCAGAGAAGAAGGTATATTCTTTCCTATTTGGGTGGAATGTTCTATAGATGTCTGTTAAGTCCATTTGATTCATTACCTCCCTTAATCCTCTTATTTCTCTGTTAGGTTTCTGTTTGATTGACCTGTCCATTGGTGAGAGAGGAGTGTTGAAATCTCCTACTATTAGTGTGTGTGGTTTGATGACTGCCTTGAGTTTTAGTAACGTTTCTTTTACATAAGTGGGTGCTTTTATATTAGGGGCATATATATTCAGGATTGAGATTTCATCCTGGTGAATTGTTCCTGTTATGAGTAAAAAATGTCCATCTCCATCTCTTTTGATTGATTTTAGTTTGAAGTCAACTTTCTTAGAAATTAGTATGGCCACACCTGCTTGTTTCTTAGGTCCGTTTGCTTGATAAACCTTTTCCCAGCCCTTTACTCTGAGTAGATGTCTGTCTTTGTGGTTGAGGTGTGTTTCTTGTAAGCAGCAGAATGTTGGATCCTGTTTTCGTATCCAATCTCTTAGCCTGTGCCTCTTTATAGGTGAGTTGAGTCCATTGATATTAAGTGATATTAATGACCAGTGGTTGTTAACTCCGGTCATTTTTCCTTTCTTTCTTTCTTTTCTTTGGTAGTAGAGTTTGTGTGTTTCCCTTCTTCAAGTTGTGCTGGTGAAGGGTCTTTAGATGTCTGAGTTATTGTGGGCATTGTTGGACTCCTTGGTTTGTGATTTTCCTTCAATTACTTTCTGAAGGGCTGGATTTGTGGCTACGTATTGTTTAAATTTGTTTTTATCCTGGAAAACTTTGTTTTCTCCATTTATAGTGAACGAAAGCTTGGCTGGGTATAGTAGTCTGGGCTTGCATCCATGGTCTCGTAGTTTCTGCAGTATGTCTATCCAGGACCTTCTGGCTTTCATGGTTTCCATAGAGAAATCAGGTGTAAGTCTGATAGGTTTACCTTTATAGGTAACTTGACCTTTTTCCTTTGCAGCTCTTAATATTCTTTCTTTATTCTGTATGTTTTGTGTTTTGATTATTATATGACGAGGAGATGTTTTCTTTTGATCCAGTCGATTTGGTGTTCTGTATGCTTCTTGGACCTTCAAAGGAATATCTTTCTTAAGGTTGGGAAAGTTTTCTTCTATAATTTTATTAAATATATTTTCTGGACCATTGAGCTGTACTTCTTCTCCTTCTTCTATCCCTATTATTCTTAGGTTTGGTCTTTTTATTGTGTCCCATAATTCCTGAATGTTTTGTGATGAGAATTTGTTGGTTATGCTGTTTTCTTTGATGAGAGTGTTTATTTTCTCTATGGTATCTTCAGTGTCTGAGATTCTTTCTTCTATCTCTTGTAATCTGTTGGTGGTACTTGTCTCTGTAGTTCCTGTTCGTTTATTCAAATTTTCCATCTCCATCCTTCCCTCGGTTTGTGTTTTCTTTATTACTTCCACTTCGTTCTTCAAGTCTTGAACCGTTTCCCTTACCTGTTTGATTACTTTTTCTTGTTTCTCTTGGTTTTCTTGGGTATCTTTGAGAGATTTATTCATTTCCTCTACCTTTTTGTTTGTAATCTCTAATTGGTTGTGGCAGTTTTTCACCTCCTGTTTAAGGTCCTCTATTATTTTCATAAAATTCACTTTTGAGTCGAATTCTTCTAATTCTTCTGTACTAGGGTTTAGACTTCTCATTTCGGGATTCCTGGATCCTGGTGATGTCACGTTGCCTTTCAAGTTGTTGGGGGAATTCTTGCATTGGCGCCTGCCCATCTTTTCCTTCAAATGGAGCCAGGAGAGGCCTGATGTCTTGGACCAGTCTTTGCTGTGACTAACTCTCTAGGTGTATCTCCTCAGTGTAGGGGCAGGAACCGTTCCCTTCCAGGTGAACTCCTCAACACCAAAACATGGATGCGTGGTATTCCAATGACCCGCGTAAAGAAGGCCGAATGCAAGGGGTCGGGCGGGGTCCAGTAGAACACAGGCGACACTGCAGTACAAGCTGGAGGTGCCTGCGCTCCCTTTCGGGGGTTGCTGAGGCCTGCCCGCTGCTCTGGTTGGGTAGCCTTAGTGTAGGGGCGTTTGTGCTCTCTACCGGACCGTCCGCCCCAGGATAGTACACACTCACCCGTCCCGATGAAACTTCTTGGCACCTACACAGGAACTCCTGGATGCCCCAATGAGCCAGGGACTAATGGAAGTAGGGCGCAGGCAGAGCAGGTCCAGCAGATCACAGCAGAGACTGCAGCCCCAGCAGCAGGGGCCCGCTTTCCCTGGCGGGGACCTTGAGGCCTGCCCTCTAGTCAAGAACTCACTGCTCTGGGTTGGTAGCCTTAGTGAAATGGCAGGAAACTGTTCCACAGCTAAGGACCTTGCAGACAAGGCAGGTTTGGGGGTGGGGGTGGGGGCGGGTGTGTAGGAGAGCAAGCCCTGCAGCAGGAGCTGGGGGAGGGGTGTTTGTGCTCTCTACCTGGACAGTCCGCCCCAGGATAGCACACACTCACCCGTCCCAATGAAACTTCTCGGCACCTACACAGGAACTCCTGGATGCCCCAATGAGCCAGGGACTAAGGGAAGTAGGGCGCAGGCAGAGCAGGTCCAGCAGATCACAGCAGAGACTGCAGCCCCAGCAGCAGGGGCCCGCTTTCCCTGGCGGGGACCTTGAGGCCTGCCCTCTAGTCAAGAACTCACTGCTCTGGGTTGGTAGCCTTAGTGAAATGGCAGGAAACTGTTCCACAGCTAAGGACCTTGCAGACAAGGCAGGTTTGGGGGTGGGGGTGGGGGCGGGTGTGTAGGAGAGCAAGCCCTGCAGCAGGAGCTGGGGGAGGGGTGTTTGTGCTCTCTACCGGGACAGTCTGCCCCAGGATAGCACACACTCACCCGTCCCGATGAAACTTCTCGGCACCTACACAGGAACTCCTGGATGCCCCAATGAGCCAGGGACTAAGGGAAGTAGGGCGCAGGCAGAGCAGGTCCAGCAGATCACAGCAGAGACTGCAGCCCCAGCAGCAGGGGCCCGCTTTCCCTGGCGGGGACCTTGAGGCCTGCCCTCTAGTCAAGAACTCACTGCTCTTGGTTGGTAGCCTTAGTGAAATGGCAGGAAACTGTTCCACAGCTAAGGACCTTGCAGACAAGGCAGGTTTGGGGGTGGGGGCGGGTGTGTAGGAGAGCAAGCCCTGCAGCAGGAGCTGGGGGAGGGGTGTTTGTGCTCTCTACCTGGACAGTCCGCCCCAGGATAGCACACACTCACCCGTCCCGATGAAACTTCTCGGCACCTACACAGGAACTCCTGGATGCCCCAATGAGCCAGGGACTAATGGAAGTAGGGCGCAGGCAGAGCAGGTCCAGCAGATCACAGCAGAGACTGCAGCCCCAGCAGCAGGGGCCTGCTTTCCCTGGCGGGGCGTGATGTTTTCTTATATGTTTACTTTCAGCCTTCTGTACTTTTCAGATTCTGATAGGTGAAGAAATTCCTATCAGGTGCCATGTATATTTCTGCTGCAGCACCAGAAACCTTATAGGATGAACTCAAGTTAGTTTGCCAGATTTTAAACATCTGTACCTTTAGTTTACCATGCAGCATTAGATACTTTCAACGATTGAGATCTGACTCTTCTGGATGACTTGGTGTGATGTGAGTTTTCCCCGGTCCTCATAACTATAAGAATCCAGTTTTCCGACAGTTTAAATCATTAGCCAGTCTCCTTCATAACAGTGTAGCAAGGAATGGAATCCACCTCTAGAAAGAGACATGTCCTTGTCTCTTCCCTTATGAGTTAGTGCAGTGGATATATTAGTGACCTGGCTGGCAGACTACTATAAGGAAGGTGGATAACTTAAGACCATGTATCTGTTCTTCCCAAAATTCTTATCCTGTAGTGAAGCCTCCTGGTTTGGTTAGATATGACTGCTTTCTTTTACTTTTTATTTTGTTTTATTTCATTTTTTTGCTTTTTCTTTTTATCTTATTTACTCTTGGATGCTGACTAGAGTCTAAACATGCTTCTAAACCCCTTTATACTTGGTGCTTCTTTGATTTCCTTCTAAAACTTTCATACCTCCATACCATGTAATCTTTTCCATTCTTCTCTGTGCAGCTGCTAGATTTCCAACTTGCCTGTTTTCTGTTTCTCTTTATGAAACTCTAATGACATGTCCTCAGGATTCTGTTTATATCCATTCTTTGTCCTCAAGTATCTGTTTCTATCTGCTCTTAAATTCTTAGGAGACAAAGAACCTCAAGAGAGGACAGTGATTTCCCCAGTATCTTACAATGGTTTTCCTGGGACTCCCCAGGATTTCCAGTAGCACTTCTTTCCTGACTTTTCATTCTTTAACAGGCAAAAGGAAAAAAATCCGTGACAGAAACCCTAGATGTCATCAGTTTCTTCCTTGGAGCTTAAAAACAGATGCATTTTATGAAGTTTCCTACCTAACAAATGTAGATAGTACAACACGATGCAAGTTTGTGGATAAAGGGTATTAGAACCCTGAAAAATAGCTAATAAACGCAAGGACAGTAGACATAGGAGCATGAGAATAGATGAGGGTAATGGCTGTTGCAAAGGTTAAAACAGAAGATTTGCTACAAATACTGATTATATTTTTTCTAATTTATCAATTTCTCTGGTATACTAATGCCAAGCTTAAAGATCTGCAAATAGCTCATGGAGACAGCAGTCTCTTTCCCAATGTATTGTACAGAGAAGAGGAGTCTCTATTTGACAGATGACAACAGTTTTCAATCTCCTTTCCCTTGCTCTTCATTATGGAGGACATTTTCAGCATAATAGGGAGCCTTTCTTTTAGTAGCGCATCTGTTCCTCTTCTGCTGTCTTCACTTGAAATCATAATTTCTTTCCTGGGAATGCAGGATTGGTGGCAAGTACAGATGATTATGATGCAATAATCAGGAACTATGACTTCAGGTGGGTAATAAAAGTTAAGAAACCAGGCCTTTGCTTCCAACTGAGTTCCCTCACTGGAAATGAGGGAAAGGAAGGGCTAATGATGTTGAGTGCTGTTCAGAATAGCCTGAGAATTGAAAGGCTTCTCAATCTGATTGTTTCTGATCTGAGCTTGCCTATTCCTTATGACTGTGTCACAGCTATGGGTTCTGAAATAACTGATTATTGTCACCTATGCATAATGCATACTTATGTATTTCAAATCACTGCCACTTCATTTTTTATATAGTAGAAAGAGTTGAATCTTCTATGAAACAATGTCTAATCAGTTTCTAGCTGAAGCATTTTGCTCTGTAATTTGGGGCATACTAATTAATTATTTTTAGTTTCAATTGTCTCTTTAGTAGAGTCATAGATAAAAATACCATTTCATTCTGAAAATATAGATATGCCTACACTCACACCTGGCCCATAGACGTGTTCAATATATAAAAGTTACGATTACTTTTTCTTCTCTGAAAACCATCTTAAGCCTCAAATAACATCTGTATCTTGTAGATATATCCTCTTATCTTAGATAGGATTTGCTGAAGTCCCTTTATTCTAATTCCCTATTTTGCCTTTCAGTATAGATAAGTTAAATTCTATAATCTACCAGCTATATCTGTCGATGTAAAAATTGGTTGCTCCTAACTAAATTTTTAAATGGCAATAATTGTATGTGTAGTGTGTGTGTGTGTGTGTGTGTGTGTGTGTGTGTGTGAGAGAGAGAGAGAGAGAGAGAGAGAGAGAGAGAGAGAGAGAGAGAGTAGTTATTTTTGTTTATGAGATAGTCTCATCACATAGGCCCGACTGGCTTTGAATTTATAAACTTCCTGTCATGCCAGTGTTGGTGTTACAGGTATTTGTCACCACTTTTGGCTAAGTATTTATTTTAATATACTTAATATATTTATTAGCTCCTCAACTAGGGGTGGGTGTTCATGAGCTCCATCTTTTTCCATGTTAGGACAAAAGGTTTTTGAACGAAAGTCTCTCTGTGAAGTTCTGGCCACCCTGAAATTTATGATATAGACAAAGCTGGATCCAAACTCTCAGAGATCCCACCTGCCTCTGCCTCCTGAGGTTGTGATTGTGTCTTGTACCACCACAGCTAATGCAAAAAGATTAGTTTATAAATAACAACAAAAATTTACAAATTGATATCCAGTGTCCTAAGAAATTAAAAAGAATCTCCTACACTAACCTTGCCCATTAATAATTTGTATTTGTTAATGTTAGTAGAATGGGTTTATATTTGAATTCTTTAGCTACTGACTTTTTGCTGAAGGCTATGTTGGTGAGAGTCTGACTTGCCTTAGGTTTATTGAATTCTAAATATAGAATTTTCTCTAACTTAAAGTTATTTTCCAGAAAAGAATACACTTTCTGACACATTGGTGGGTGTTTCCAGGTTGCCAGGTGATGTATCTTCAGGAATGGACAGCTTGCTTTCCTATTTGCCAGAGTTCATATTAACTGACATGTAGTGACTTCCCCATGAAGGAAAGCTGTGTTCCTCCTTGTTGAAGAGATCTGTGCTCAGTGAGAGGTCCCTTCACCTTAACTCAGATCACACCGTACAGTATCCATGACATTTTCCAGGGTGTGATGGTTTAAGTCTGAAATGCTTCTCATGGTTGTATGATGGATTGTACGTGAAATGTCCCCCAAAGTCCCCAATATTTAAAATGTATAGCCCAGTGTGAGGCACTGTTTCAGGATGTTGTGAGATCTTTATGAGGTAGAGGGTCACTGGAGGAAGTGGGATACTGTAAGAAGACTTTGAGGATTTATTAAAAGTTCAGATCCAATTCCTGTCTACTCTCTGCTCCCTGATCTGTTGAGATGTGATGAGCTTAGGAAGCAGATCCTGAGGGGGGAGTGGACTTTATGACTGGAGTGGCCTTTATGAACTGAATTCTCTTAAACAATGAACTACAATAATCATGTCTCCCAAGAGGTTGCTTCTAATGGGTATTTACAGAGATCAGAAAAGTAACCAAGTCTCCACTAAGACTATCCCCAGCCTCCCTTCTCCCTCTACCATCAATGCTTTCTTCACTTCCTTAAATCCATTTCCTTCATGCCAATCTCTTTTTTCCTTATCATCTTCTTCCTTCAAAATCACAACTGTGATAGCCAGAATAAGGAAGCCTGTACCCATGGTTGTGAAGAAATTAGAGGCTTCATATCTAGCTACTTTGATACACCAGCTGAAAGGAATAATGTCAGCCCTTAACAATGTAAGTTGAACATTGACCTGACTAACTGCAACACTGATTGATAAAAACTGACTTCTGGCAGGACAGAGGAAGTAAAAAAAAAAAAAAAATGATTGATAATTTTTCTCCCGGGAAATGAGAGAGATATCTGGGTGGGTAAACCTGAACTTACCTATTTGGGACTTTGATGCTGTTATTTGGGCACACAGCATTTAAAATAATATAGGAATGAGTCTTAATACACCGTGTTACCTGTGGGGATGTATATGTGTAAGAACGCACAGAGGCATTTTCATGTAGAAAATCACAAACTAAACAATTTCTTTCTTTTAAAATGTTGGCAATATAGGCTATGAATAATTTCAATCTGCCTCTGAGCCTAAAAGATCTATTTATAGTTGTTCAGCATTTATATTTATTTATCCTAACTTTAAAAAGTAAAGATACTGCCAAAAGAGAAAATATGAATAGCTTTTAATATTACCAAGTATATAGAATCAAAATGTCTTTGACGGGGAAACATTTTTACAATTGAATGGTTCATTAGCCCTTCAATGCAATAGATTTAAAGTGCACAGAGAAGGTGAGAACGAGAAGTTTCCACAGCAGTGCCTGGAAAGCAATGGCTGAATGAAGGAGACCTAAGAAGATGACAGCACTATCTGTTGATTGAAACAGGAAAAATATTAAATTGAACGGAAGGATGCAATGTTTGCAAATGTGTATGATTATTTTGTTAATCAAGAATAAAAAAGAGAATAAACTTCTAAGTGCTCTAAGTTCATCGTGATATATTATAAGCCTTATAAAGTTATCACACTATGCCTCATAAATATTTTATTAACACTGCAGTATTAAAAATAAATTTTAATTAAAATTTAAAATTCAAAATGACAATAAGCATAAAATCAATAGAAGCTTTAATGTTTTTTATTTATTATGTATATATGTATGCATATGAATGTGTGTGCATGTTTGTGCTTCAGCAGACATGTGGAGATCAAAAATACATTCCCATAGGATTCTGCTTTGCCCTTCTGCTATGTGGGTTCTGAGGACTGAGGTCAGCCCATCAGGCTGTGGCACACTCCCTTAGCATCATGTATCTTTAGTCTTTTTTTTTTTTTTATTGAAAAAAAAAATTCTGCCTCCTCCCCGCCTCCCATTTCCCTCCCCCTCCTCCAGCCCCTCCCCCCTCCCCCCACTCCTCTTCTCCTCCCTCTCCAGTCCTAAGAGCAGTCAGGGTTCCCTGCCCTGTGGAAAGTCCAAGGTCCTCCCCCCTCCATCCAGGTCTAGGAAGGTGAACATCCAAACTGGCTAGGCTCCCACAAAGCCAGAACATGAAGTAGGATCAAAACCCCGTGCCATTGTCCTGTTCATTATTGTTGGCATACTGCCTCCTAAAGCTTTCATGATTTTTTTTTTTTGTTATTTTTCTTGCTGTTTTACAGTCAGGGTCTCACTATGTAGACCTAGCAGGCCTAAAACTTCTATGTAGAAGGTATTGGCCTAAAATTCACAGATATCCATGTGCCTCTACCTCCCAAGTTCAGAGATTGAAGGCATGAGCACCATATCCAGTATCTTTCTTTTATTTTGATTATCATGGGGCATGAAAATATTTGTGTTTAACAGAATACTTTACAAATTGAAATGAAATGTCATACCTCCTAATTAATGTCATAAACCTATTAAACAGAAAAATATCAGTATCATTATTGTAACAGCTACCAAAAAACCATGGTATTCTGTAGAATAAATGAATATCTGGCTCTGTTTTCAGTAAATTTCTGTATGTGTATCCTGTTCCTCTCATCTCCATACAAAAATCACATCAGATGGAGAATTAGAATTGAATACCATTGCTCTTCATAGGGTCCAGCAGACATTATTAGCACATGTTGATACATTCTCATCTTACCACAGCAATATCTAATGTCA
The DNA here is from genome assembly GCF_950005125.1 of Chionomys nivalis. NCBI lineage: Eukaryota > Metazoa > Chordata > Mammalia > Rodentia > Cricetidae > Chionomys > Chionomys nivalis. The sequence continues at coordinate 40,514,558 of NC_080090.1, read as the reverse complement.
TCACTGTTACATTTCTGGAGGGAAAGATATCCTGACTTGTCAGGAACTCAGGCTGTACCTTGAGCTGCAAACTGACAGGCTATTGGAGCTGCAATAGGACAGTTCTGGAGGGAAAGGCATCTTGACTTGTTGGGAAGCAAGGCTATACCTGAACTTGATGTGGTGGGGATGGTCTCCCTGCAGGATGTAACAATCCCACTCCTCTCCTAGAGAGAGCCCTTACAGCTGAGCTTTGCTCGGAGTCCCTAAGGGAAACGTACTAGCAGAGTTACTCATTTCTTCTTCTGCTCTGCTCCCTTCTGGCCCAAGATGCTGTTTCTTCTGCTCTGCTAAAAAGGAAACCCCCGCAGAAATGTAGCAAGATTCTCCGGCCCCAGTGAAAAGTTACTTTTTCTGCTCAAATAGTAAAGGGAGTTTCACAGCAGGTGTAACTGTTTCTTCTGGAATTTCTGCTCCCTAGGGGAACATGAAGGCTCTTCTGTTCTATCCCTGAAAAAGAAGATCCTCACTCAAACACTCTCTTAAGACAAAGATTTATTTAGGAAGAGTTCAAGAGAGTGGCTGCTTTTGCCAGGGGACTTATCTAGGGATTCTTAGGGGTGAAGTTTTCCCAAGGAGAAGATTTTTATGCTCAGGTATTTGTTAGTTTTCCTGGTCAGGAATTGGTTGGTCAGTGGCAGAGTTGGCTCTGGTTTCAGGCACAAATTGTATTGCTGTAAATGGCTTTTTTTTTTTTTTTTTTTTGGCTCGAGTTTTGGGGCCAAGGAATATTTCTTTCACTGGCTCTGGTTCCAGGGCCAAAGTGTATTTGACTCTGGTTTCAGAGTCAGGCTGTGTTCCTTAGGTTCTGGTTCAGGGCTAAAGTGTTTCTTTCACTGGCTCAGGTTTCAGATCCATGGTGGGTTTCTTTCACTAGCTCTTGTTTCAGGTCAGGGTAGCTTTCTTTGGCTGGCCCCCTTTTTCTATGCCCAGTAGATATTATTAAAACATTTTGATAAATTATCTGGGATAGTATGTCCAAAAAATGAGTTCTCAATTATTTTTCCTAATTAAATGTGTTATGTCAAGCTCTGTGGGGGACAGGTGGACAAATTTTTTGTTCAAGGTCAAACTGGGCTGTATGTAATAAGGCCCTGTCTCAAAGAACTGAGAAAACAAATTCCTATGGATATAAGATTTAATATACATAACATATACATAAATGTATAGCATCTAATATAAGAAAAATTGGCTGACACTGTATGACGTAATTGACAATGAATGGTGGGCTGAAAAGGAAGTTAAAATTGGTCCTCCAAACTGGAAATATGACTCTCACCAGGTAAAAGTCCTTTGTATGTAAACCTGACAAGCTGAGTTGGTTCCGTGGAAACCCAGGGGAAATAAAGGACTATTGACTTTCACAAAGGCTCCATTGCACTTCTGTACACACACCCACACACACACACACACACACACACACACAAACACCCCAATGTAGGAATAAATCTGACTTGTTTGCATTTACTAATTAAAGAAAGAATATTGCACTGAGTGTGGTGGCACACAACTTTGATCCTAACATTTTGTGGGCAGAGACATGAATTTCTGAGCTCAAGGCCAGCCTAGGCTACAGAGTGAATTCTAAGACAGCTAAGACTACACAGAGAAACCTTATCTGGAGAAAACAAAACAAAAAAGTAGTAACATCAGGAAAGAATGTTGCTTTGTTTGTTTCCAGAAAAATTATAGACTTAACTTAGGACGTAAAAAATTAAATGGCTTTCTTTGGGAACAGTTAACAATAACCACACTCCCTGAGAACCATTAAAGTCTCATTCAATTGTTGTGTTGCTTCATTCTTTAAGTCTCTTGCACGTCAAGAAATCTCAGCCACTGAGTAAATTGAGGACTTTAGCAGGTGTTTCAAGAGTGCTTGTCACTTTCTAAGAAACTCAAGTCAAGATAATATTAGATTGCTATTCGCATATCTGCTTTCTCTGATGAATGAACATGAGTTTTAAGATAAAATTTTTAAAATAAATGTTGTTTAAGCAAAAATAGTTACATGTTATTTTATGATTAAATACAAATTGTAACTGAAAGACAAGATGGCCCAGCAGCTTCATGGAGGCTTGAGCAAGCAGGAAGGAGCTCATCCTCTACTCCAGGCCATTGGTCAAGTCCACTGGAACAGCTTGTTTTACTAAGGTCTATTTTTGAACTTTAATTAGACCAATCCACTAGTGGGGAAAATGATTGTGTATTATAAGGTTACATTAAAAGACCTGAATAAAATTGTTTCTTGCACAGTCTCTCTTGGCCCTGGTTCACTAAAAGTTAGTGTGGGAGCTACCCCTAGGCCTTTTCTGAATGAAGTTTTAGATAACTATGGAAGTTTGTTCTGTAGCTATGCTGTAGCATAAATATGATAGCTTAAGGGGTTCATCACAAAATGTAGTTTAATTTGATAATCAGCCCCAAAAGATAGCTTATGAGAAAGTGCACATCTGAGAAGATGGAGATATTTACAGGCTGCTGGACCTTTTTGTCAAAAGACAGAATTATTAACTCTATTGAGTTACTTTGGCATTTTATTGGTTATACGTGTATGTTTTTATATAAATATTTTATTTAAAATATAATGAATATATGTTAATATAATATATGCATAATTATTGGTCTAAGTATCTAAGTACTAGTTCCAAAAGCATCATGGAACAGAAATTGATATTTATCTTTTTATTCTTAAATTTTACTTAATTATATTTCTTTATCTGTGAATGAGTATGTGTGATTGTGCATGAGTGTATGTGTGTGTGCATATGTGTTATGCATATGTTATTTAAAGATATTCACTTGACATAGTGTTTGTGTAGAGGTCAGAGGACAACTTGCCCTGTTTAGCTTTCTCCTTCCAAGATGTGGGTCCTAACATTTAAATTTAGGTTATCGGATTTAGCAGCATGCATATCTGAGCCATCTGCAATCCAAGATTGATATTTATTTATTAGTAGGTAGTAAAGATTGCTTCTCCAGAAAGCTCTGCTTACAGTGTTTATTAATAATACTATGTCATAGCTGGATATGCACTTCACTCATAAGCCAGCTCTCTGGACTCCTAATGAATTTTATTACACAAATGTGAAAACTGAACCTGTGGGAAAGTGTTTGACGAATGTCACCAACATCTGCTGGCCTCACTCTCAGCTATACCATATAACCTTTTCCATATCATAGCACACCATTTCTCCTTAATGCATGTTGGCTTTCAATAATAGACATAATTTTTATAGACTTGTAACCAACAATGATAAAGAAAAGGTGAAGTTATTTTGAAAAAAATCCTTAAAATAATTCAGAAAAGGAAAACATTATGACAAATGAAATTAGCTGAACTTAAAAGAATATAGACATTAAAAATTGTAATTGTGTGCAAATAACATAAAGATTTGAAGATACTTTATAATGGTTTGCTGAAGCATACGTAGTAAGTTTCTACTTTTGTTATGCTCATTGGTCTTATTTTTGCTGACTTTTATTATTGGTAATTTTAAAAATTTTTCTTCAAAAAGAAAACTATAACCAATAATATGGATGCAATCCAAATATGTAGTGTTTATGAAGATTTTTTTTTTAAAAAAAGTGTGTGTGCGCGTGTGTGTGTGTGACGTTGAATCCCCTAGAACTGGAGTCACAGGCAGTTGTGTGCTGCCTGATCTGCACGTTGGAAACCAAACTTGGGTCCTCTGCAAGAGCATTATGTGCTTTTAACCACGGAACATATCTGCAGAACGTAAGTTTTAGTTCTTAATGAAAGCCAAACCTCTTTCTATATGCTTTCTTTCCTGAATCTTTGCACTTATGTGATATAAGTTTTATCTTTCTTTTCCTTTGAATTTTCATCATGCCCTTTAATTTGCAACTTAAGTTTCTTCTGACTGCTGAAGACCGTCTGCCTCATGTATGCTTCCTATTGCATAGAAGACACAGCAAGTTGAGAGTCTTGGGTGTCAGATTATTACCACAAAGTACACTTTCCATGATTTTCCCTAAAAGATAAGTGTTTGATGGAAACGAACAGACCACAGCTCAGAAGATCTACTATACAGAACAGCTAATATCTACAAAGCAGCAGGGATCTTAATATCCACAAACGCTGCTAAAAAATCCTGCTTTCCTAACTTGCATACATTAGAGTTGCTGAAGTTTTCCCAGAGATAAAGTTTGGGCTGACATTTCTGTAAGTAGAAGACATCCCTTTTTTTTTTTTTTTTTCCAATTTGTCACTTTTATCTGACTGTAGAACACAGGTGTTTAGAAGCTTAACCTCTTTAAGTTGGGCTGTCTTCCAGCATTTACCAAAATGCTTTCAGTGAGCTGATAAAAATAGTAGCAGAAAAACAATTAGATGTATTCCCAAACATTTAAAGCCCAGGTCGGACCAGCAAATAGTTTCTCCTATTTCAGTTACAGGTAGATTCAAAATTCTCGCTTAAGGTCCTGATGAATTGAAAAGAATGAAAGAACACTTGAATAGCACACCTTCAAGTTCAGCCCTAAATACATCAGTTCAATTCTCACGACAAATATTGGCTGTCAGTGCCAACAAAACTTAATGTAATGAAGTTATTTTGTATCTGGGTTCACTGGCAGAGAATAACTGAAAATTGGATTTCAGTTCAATTTAGAAAACATTTCACAATTACCCACTGGTCACAGATGTTCTCAAAAGTCAGATAATGATAAATATCACCTCAGATCTCAGATTCTAGAGGTGGGCTGTAATCAGTTTTTGCTTCAGTACTACAGGCACTACTTCTTGATATGTTCATTACCGTCTTCTTTCTGACCAAATGAAACCGTTTTTAAGAGCTAAATAGCTCTTATCAGGCAGATTTTTGTAGTTAAGGAAACCTTTCTATTGTATTAACTATTTTTCATATCCAATTCTGTTTTCTGAGGGTCAACCTTGATCAAACTTGAAGACATTCACACATGTACACAATCTCTTTATATTGACTCTCTAAATGACCCCATGCCTTCATTTCCTTCTACGAAAACTGAACAATTACACTCTTTAATTTCATAAAGGTAACATGGCTCCAAAGGAGAGATGTTGTTTGGAGTACTTAAGAAACAGATGCCAAAGTTAAGTGCAAGTGATAACATTATATATGGTGATGGTAATTCATAGGAGCAAAATGTAAAGAAGAAAATGGAGAGAAAAGAAGCAAAAGGAGGTAAGGGTAGCCTTCTAAATAGAAAGGGAAGAAGAAGGTGAGACCTAACAGAAGACACTGTAGAACAGCCCTGAGAGAAGCAGCCAGCCACAGAGAGCTCTAGTAGAGGCAGCATGGCAAGGAAATCCAAGCAAGCAAAACGCTCAGAAGGTTGTTTACAAACCATGCTCAGGCTTGAGTATCCACAATGCTTAGAAAGAGATGGAAAAGTCCAGAATGTGTGTAATCTAGGTTAAATTCTGAGGCTGACCTTGAAGGTGTCAGATTTTGAGAACTGTGCTCCCTGTTCCAGGCTCTTGATTGGGAAGAAATTTATGCATCTCACACTTGTGGTCATAAAAAGGAATTGCTACTGATTTTATGTCTTATGCTGCATTGATTCTGTAGCTTTCTAATTGAGATCTATGCCCACATACTCTCAAGGAATGTTATATATTTATTTTAATGTAAGTTTTCCATTTAACTTGAAGGAATTGTACCATTGCCTTTGAGGATGCCCAGGTATCATAAAGAGTTTCACTGATCAATCTACCATTCATCAGGAAAGGCTGCCATATTTGTTCTCAAAATTCCTTGAAAAATCAAATACCTCACTTGGAAAACATATGACTGAGTGATAAGCATACAATTGGAGCTAAAGAATAAGTGAAATCAGAGGCTAATGCCACACAGTCAGACTCGGGTGATATCGCTCAGGGATCTTTCTTCTTCTACTTTGATTAGAATCTTTGCCAGCCAATTTACTAAACGGGACACATTTTAAACTATATATTTTGGAGTGGAAGGGTGTGTTGGATATTGAATCAGTCCACTCTAAACAGTTTGTTATTTTTACATAGCATAGTTTCACACATATTGTTCAGCAAGTTGTCTGTTTGCTCTTTAAAAAGTCATTTTTATAGCATTTCTTATCGTTTTGATATCATCACACTGCAAAATTGAGTTGTTACATCTCCAACTTTTTCCTATGAATATTTCAGTCCTAAATCAAACAATAGTGAGAATATGAAAAATTCAATTTCTTGAACCATCTCTTAATACAAACATAAGCATAATAAAGAATTTAAAATTATAAACTGAACTAACAATCTTTGTTATGAGTGTTTAAAAGGTAATATCCAATGCCACAAGATAAAAATTACTAATTAAATATCTGAAAATGTTGCTAATGTTTTATCATTTAATATTTCAAAAACTGAACTTTCAGTAAATATAGACAAAGAGAAAAGCAATTTCATAAAAATTGCCATAAATATAATGTTAGAAATGATGTCATAATGATTTTAAGGTATGTATATATGTTAATCACAATGTTCATTTTTTAACATTTTTATGTATTCTTTGGGAATTTTACATCATGTAAACAAATTCCACTCATTTCCCAGTCCCTCCGTATCTGCCCTTCACCTTTTAGCCCTCCCCACCCAAGGAATACTTAAAAATAAATAATAAAAGTGAAAAAATAAATATAAGAATATTCATTTAAATGCAAACAAATAACAAAAACAAAGAAAGAAAAGAAGCAAACAACAGCAGTAACAAAAACATACTTCCCACCTCCATCTTTCCCACCTCCCTAGTGTTTCTTCATTCTTCTTAGTGGTTTTGGGAGCTGCTGTGTATCATGCAGTATACCCTTTTGTCCAAATATCTTTACTTGCAAATGTTACGTGTGTACTGTGTTGTTTGTCAGGTTCAAGGCCTCTGGCTTTTAGTACACCATCAATACTGGCCCATCACCAGAACTTCTCCAGGATATCATGCTGTGGCCTCGAATCATGGAGATCCTGCTGTTATGGTTAGACAGCAGCAGTTCCTTCTGATGCTCTTGCAGATTTTAGATGCGGTAGATGTTGAGGTGTGCCCACTCAATATCTTGGATATGTTTCTTGGTTTCTCGGTGGTAGCTGAGTTGGTCAGTCCAGGTTGCTCAGACAACATCCCCCTCTCCCCGACAGGTGAAGGGCAGAGTCAGATCTCAAACACCCAGGGTGAGTGGTGGGAACAGCTTTCCTAATGTGTGGGTGGGGCAATTCTTCCATGAGGGATAGGGGCATCTATACCATGCTCGGGTTATCAAGTTCCAGTATCCCAGGGCTAGAAAGAGGGGGACCTGGCTCTACCCAGGCCAGTGAGGGGTGGGACCAGCTAAAAATGGCCCTCATACTTCAAAACATGGTTAGCAAGGGGTCCTAACATGGGCAGTGGACATCAAAACAAATTCCATCTATAGCCGTACCAAGAACCCAGACATGGCCCTCAGCAGCAGCTTGAACCCATATCTCATCACAGTCTGGTTGGTAATAAAAACCTCTCAGATTGGCATGATCCCGATAGCAATTGGTCCGTGGACTCCAACATGGCCCCAAGTAGTGCCCCAGACCACAGGCAGTTGCAGGCTTTTAACTGAAAACAGGAGCCATAGACAATATAGACCTGACTGCAGTAAGGTCATAGACTAAGTAAGACATGAACCCTCGCCACAGCTTGGGCCTGATGACATCATGGCCCCGGGTGGTAGGCCAGGCCACCCTGACCTGTATGACCGTTGTGGCAGCATAACCCTCAGACATGAACATGGCCTCAAGGTAAGCCCACACCCTGGGCATCTGCAAGCCTTTGGTGGTAACATGAGCCACAAACATTGATGCAGACCTTAGCTGCAGTAAGGCCACATATCCAAACACGGCCCTAAGCAGTAGCTTGGGCCTGGATGACTATTTGGCCCAAGGTGACAGTATAGACTACTCTGACTGAAATTATCCCAGCTTCAGGGTAACCCTCAGACAGTCATATGGCCCCGAGTGGTGGCCCAGACCACTCAACGTATCACCCTGACTATAATAGAGTTATGGGCCCAGACATGGCTCTTGGCTACAGGTTGGGCCCAGATGTCACCATGGCAGCATAGGGCACTTGGATCTGTCTGGCCCCAGTGGCAGCATGACCCTCAGATACCAACATGGCCTTAGGTATTTGCCCAGACTCCCGGATATCTGCACATCCTTTGGTAGTAATAGAAGCCACAAACATCAACACAGACGGTGCTTGCATTGGGTTCACAGACCCAAACATGGCCCCGGGTAGTAAGCATACCTCCCATGTCAGCCTGTTCCTCACTGCCTTCACTTCTTCAGACCTGTCTCTCTCTACAGGACATGGACCATTCTGCTCCTCTCTCTCCCATATCACACCGTATATTTGCTCATCATAACAGCACCTGACTACCTGGTGCCGCATGGCTCCAGATGGACATGTGGGTGTCCTTCACCTTCCAGGTGCTAAATGCACTGGGTGTGCTTATAGTTTCTCTTACCCACCCAGAGTTAGCAGCTCCAGTAGGGCCTACGGGTCTTCTTTTCCCACCCAGTCTTAATGATACAATGTTCTGTTTTTAAAAGGAAATATATTAGATTTCTATTTCTGAATAATAAATTGCTAACCTCAAGATCAGCAACCTCAAACAAAACATACTTTTATCCAACAATTTGTGCTACAGAGCTCATGGAATAACTAAATAAAAAATAAACAAATAAATCAGTTATCATTTCAGGGTCTCATAAAGCTGTGATCAAGGGCTTGGCCACGTTTCACTTTTATCTGGAGTTTGACTAAAGAAAGAATCTACTTCCAGGTTGAAACAGGTTGCTGAAGAATCCATTATCCTTGGATTGTGTGTTTGCAACATCAGTCTTTGTTTGCCAATCACGTTTTCCTCAGATGGAGGACACATCCAAAGTTCCTAACATCTACCCAACAGTCTTGACCAAGCAACTGTCTCCCTTGTAGCTATCTACTAACCTCATCTAGCCTGCAAAGAGAATCTTGAGCTCTAGGTCCTAACACAAGACAGTCCCGTATAACACAATGTTATCACAGGTTTCCCAACTTCTCTTGCCAGATCACCTACAGAAGAGGCAATGGCAACACAAGGTAATGATTATAAGTAAGTCGCGGGTCCATGTCAGACTTGACAACAGGAAAACATGCTGCAGCGGTTGGCAAGTGGTTCAGAATATGTACTATTCTCGCAAAGGACCTGAATTCAGTTAAGAACGCTAATCAGGTAACCTGCAAATCGTGGTAACCCAGGCTCCAGTGTATTGGACACCCTCTTCTGATTTCTGCAGTCACCTGAAGTTGCAAAGAAATACTCACATGTAGCACAAGTGTACACACATGTTTAAAAAGTAAAAATAAATCTTTTGAAAATATAAAAACAGCAAAAAAGAAGAGGTGAGCACACAGAAGTGTGAGCACCAGCATATGGCACTCACAGGAGGACTTTCTAGAACTTTCTGCTATAGAAAGCCTGCATTATGTTGAAATGAATTAGCAATTCAAAACAAATTAACATGTTTAGCTAATACAAGCAATTATTTGATTCATGGATAAAGTTATAGCTTACCATAGTTTATTGGCTATTTAGCTTTCAGAAGCAATTATTCACTAATGAATTTAATACATATTTACACACATTTAAGAGTTCCAGATCTTTATGCAATCAATGTTAATTATAGCTTGTAGTGATTGCTCAAACCTAATATAAACCTATTACTAAAATCAACAAACGTAGGTTTACCAAATACCAAGGAAAATCTTGTTTTCTATCATTGCCCAAAGCTGACCCTCTACAGTACTAAAAGTCAGCTTCAGTCTTAAAACTTATGTCTGACATTTCATACCTTATTGAAATTAAGAATGTATATCCAAAGAGCCTTTACTTATGTGTGTTATTATGCTTTAGAAAACTGTTATACCATAAAGTATTTGCATAAGATAATATATATCCTTATGTGCTTGGATTATTTTTATTCAGCTTTGTTCATCAATTTTACACTAACTCCACAACATAGGCAGGAAAAAAAGTCTTTTTCATGAGGATCAAGACTCTCCACGATTCTTCACAGTAGATTTGTAGATTTGTCTTTAATATTACATATACAAAAGCCGAAAAGAAAACAAAATTCCAGTTCTCTTTTATTTAGTCTTCTTTTTAAAAATATTTTCTTCTCAGACTTCCAATATTTCTTGATTTAAATATGTGGCATTATATCATGTTGTATTAATGTAAAATTAGACACAATACCACGTGCCTTAAATTCTGTATGAATGATTGATTGATGTGCAAAGCATACAGTCAGAAACAGATGAGAGTGCTATGCTCCGTAGCTGTTCATTCCACATTGAAATATTGCCCAGGGGACTTGGGAATAAGCTCACAGGGTCACTGAGTTTATTAAAATCACACAAGCCTCATGGGTACCCCTTCCTGTATAAATGCTGACTAACTGTTGATGGGAACACAGAGTAATCTGGAAATGTACCAGCCTGAAAATTGCTCAGGGAATGCCAGCTTTTGTGAGTTCAAATCCACACTGGTCTGTGAGTCTTTTCAAAAATGCAACAGTTTAAGTCACTCATGATTCTGTAACTAATCACTTACTCATGCTCCTGTAATTAATCACAGTACACTCTTTGGCAAGCCAAACTGGATCTGGATAGAATTCTTTCTTTTATCTGCTATTGTCCTCTTTTTCTGGAGTCAATAGAAATAGATCCTTCCAGGAAGATTAATGCAACACTTAGTACCTGTATAGGGACCAACAGAACCAAAATCAGGTCTGGAAAAATCAGTTGCCTGTCTCTGGATATGTGTGCTATGATGTGCGATTTAGACTGCACATTCTGAGCTATGATATATCTTGATAAGTTTGCACTTCATTGTGTAGCTTGGAATGCCATAATCGTTATTATAGTTGCAGTGGTGTGCACTTGTTGCTGGTGACATGATGCAGAACTAAGACTGAACTAGATAAATGTAGAATATTCAAGTGGGCATCCTCAGATAGTCACCTTTTTCTTAATAGTGTGAGGTGGCATTCTTCTCTGATGAAAGAGTTATGCTGCATGAATAAGAACTCCATCCCTCAATGGTTAATGGACTAAAATATATTGTAATCAATAAAAGTAGCATGGACACGATCATAAGCAGATGGCAGTTGCATGATCCCTGCTGTAGGCAATACGAGATGCAAGTAAGGCTGAACCTTGACATATACAAGAGGAATTTCAACAGAAAAAGGGGGTGCAGATGCTGTCCCTCATATTAATAAGCCCTGATTTGACAGGGAAAGTAGTAAACATGGATAATATCAAAAAGGTTTTGACTTGATGTTTCTTACCAGTGGCAATGTGAGGGTAAAGAGAGTATAGATTAAACCTCTTCGAACGAGCCTTTCTAAGAATCTGGTAATTTAGAAACCGTGAGAAGAATCAGCCAAGGAGGAGGAAGGTAGTGAGGTGCCTGTGAAAGAACAAACCCCTCCAATCCAACCTTAAGTGCAGATGAAGGGAAAAGTCTGATCCAGCAGCTAGATGGGGTCTCATGGGTCACCCCGAACAGAAAACTAAAACAATAGATGAATATTCTGTCACAACTGCCTGAGTTTGCCTTCACATCCTTGTTTATGAACCTGCATGTCGTAGGTGAAGATGGGGCCAATCTCATTGTTGTGGAAGAGAAGAAACCATAATAGAACTACTACTTAAGACAAACCATATACACTGAAACAAGATAAAAGAAGCTTGTGCTTTTTTTTTTTTTTTTTTTTTTTTTTTAAATCTTTTCACAGGAGAGCTACCCATAGATAATCCTCTCCTCATGCTGGGAAGCAGCAGCAAGTAGAGCCCCTTCTCAATCATGACTGTGGCTGCTACCATTCTACAATGGACTTTGCTGATGTGTTAGGATGTCAAATGTATTGAATACATTTTGACTTATTTTGCTTTCAACTTAATGCATTTATTGGGCCAAAACCTCATCAAAAATCTATAACACTTGCATTTTTAAATGCAATGACCTTTTACAAAGACTGTTTCTCTTTTAGTATTTTCTCATAAACTGTATTCCTTAGTGTTTTTCCTGTCTACTGTACTGTCCGATTTTCATAAATTATGTGTGAATAAAAAACAAAATACCCGCCCCCCCCGTAAATATCTCTGTCTACCTATCTCTATCTCCCTATGCTGCGGTGTCTTCCTTTAAACTCATGATCATTTTTTCCTTAATCTCTCTAATTCTAGAATTGTAGGTGACCTGCCACAGTAGTTTGTCAATATTTATCAGTATATTTTATAAAAAATTACCTGATTCTTATGCTTTTGTTTTGAAATGTTCATTAATACTAAGAAAAAAAAATGTTAAAAGTCGCTTGCCGTGATTCACTAGCTCTTGCAATCATTTTCTTATAACCATCTTGTTTTTTCTATATCTTCAACTTCCTTCTCCTTTACCTCAACTCTGTGACTATTGGATTGTGTAACTACTGGAGAATATTGTGAGTTTCCTTCAGACTTCTCCAGTCAAATGGATACCACGATCAAGTGAAATACTTGATTTCTCACAGAGAATAAAAATTATATCTGCGCATAGTTTGCTAATTGGATAACAACATCACACCTGTTAGAAAGAAAAGAATACATGCAACTTAGTTAAAATATGTACAGGTAAAATGGTACAAGTCACTGGAGCTTCACCAAGGTGTCGCCTTTGTTCTGTGAAAGGTGTTGGTTTGGTGTTAGTAGCTGTTAATTGTCTAGTGGGCTGAATGATGAAGTACAGATGGCAAGAAACTTAAAAGAATACTTTGTCGCATGGATTGGCTGGCCTTTTCATAAAAATGTTGTTGTATCATTTGATGCTGTTGAAATTCCCTAAAGACTGGAACAAGCCTTGCTGCTGTGTTAAAAACAATTTCTGTAGTACAATAAATACTAGCTTATAAATTTTTAAAAGTTCAGAGTATCTCTACTAGGAATCAATTCCATTTCAAGAAATCATATGCAGTCATCAATAATAAGCCACTCTTCACATACTAAGTTCTTATCTTGAAGTTCCAGCAATGCATTCACATCTCTAAGCTGTATTGTGAATTACATTTTCTTTTCTATTTCACATGTATTTATTCCACTGAAGCCCTGAATTTCTCAGTGACCAACGAGGGATAGAAATGTGTTCAAACTCCTCTTAAAATGGACATTTATTCCTTCTTTCTGATAGTCACAACAAATACTCTTAGTGGCATCTATGCAAAAAAAATACTTTTCCAGGAGGTTTTCCATTCCCACCTGTCATAGGAACTGCTATCTACAGCACCTATAGCTCCATGAATTCTATTTTTTAAATAATCAGTCTTGAAACTAAAATTTCTTTCCTTATTCATGGGTGGAGGAAATGCTGTTGTGTGAGCGGGCATGGTATCAACAATAATCCCCTTGCACGTCTCCATCAGAGCTCTTCAGGCTCTAGGTACGTTGTTATAATGAGCTGTGATAATGTTTTAAAGGACTCATTTTTCCTGAGTCGTAGGTCTCAATTCCCTCAACTTCAAAGATTAAGCAAATCATATGGTCAACAGATGAACTGCCACCCAGGCTTGGCTGTTCCATTTAACAAGCACAGGCAGAGTCAATAGGTGTGGTTGTTAAGAACCTTAGCATATCAGAATATCCGGTGAACATTGGCTTCAACTTAGCATTACCAGGTGCATTAGCCCCTAACAAAAAGTAGCCTGATTTTTGCAGTTTTGAAGGCAAATATCAATTTCTCACCATCTAGAAAAGTTCTAGATAGTTCTCTCAGTGCAAGCTTGTTTCAATTACATGAGGTTTCTTCTCTCCAGGATCTCTTCCTTCATTGATCTGGATCTCCATTGCTTGCTGTATTAAGTGTCAGCAATGCTTTGCTTTATACTAAATATTATATAATTAAGATGGCTTCTTCTCTTGAACCACATAAGCCAAATACTGCTATAGATTACATGAATCTGTGCATTCTTAATTCTCTGGGCATTGTTCTAGTTTAGACTTTGGCTTCTTGTAATACCGGGGCTGGTTTAATCATTTTCATATATCACGAAATCTTTTTAATCTGGGTGATTTGCTTTATACTCATTTATAGGTTCAGTGAAAGAGTACTATCCCCTAAAATATTCATGATACTATTATAATATATTCTATAAATCTATGGGAATGCCGTGATAAGGCTCACTACTTTATACAATTAATATATGTTAATAATAACACATTCTAAACATTCTAAAAACTAAAAAGAGGTTGTCTCCCCTGTATTCACAGCTTGTTTTTTTAGCATAACAGCTCAATTTTGGGTCTATCTTCATTTCTTGCTGTATTTAGCATCAACAATGTTTTTTAAATGCAATGAACTTTTACAAAGGCTGTTTCTCTTTTAGAATTTTCTCATAAACTGTGTTTCTTTGTATTTTTCCTATCTACCATATGACTTGTTTAATCACGCCTAGTTCTTTCTCACTTGAACATCTGGAGACTATTGTTTGTTAGTGCTTCACTGACCTCTTTTCAATATTATTCTGTCCCAGGAAAAAGGGAGTTTGACCACCATGACTTAAAATAACAAGAGCAGTAACACAAGGTTCTTTGATCACAAGCTGTCACAACACATATGCTTAAACTAGTTTGAAGTACTGTTAGTAGGTCAATAGCACAGAGACAAAAAGTAAGTGTGTGCTATGGGAAAATCATTGCTGGGAACTTCAGTAAAACAAGGTTGCCACAGACTTTGAACTTGTAAGAAAAATCCACAAGAAATCCACAAGAAAGCAAATGTATGCGTGCATTTAAATAACTTTATAAGTTTATTTCACTCTTGAACACTTTAGTGTTACTCTGAAAGCTTTTCCAGTAAGCTTTTCTGGAAACATTAGTGTGGTAAAAATGATGCATTGTCAAAACTAGATATCACATCAGAAAACAGGGTTTATATTCAAATTTTCCAAATTTTCAGGTGTAAGTTTTACAGTTAGTTTGTTCTGTGTTCAGAGAAATCCAACATGTGTGTCAATTTTCTCTTAATCTGTTATGTTTGTTTCACATTAATCATCTACTTTCCTTATAAATTTTGCATTATTTATTGATGTATTACAAATTTATGTAATGCTAAGTGATGTAATTTTAAAATTTATTTTTTCCTTAGAATTTAACATATATTTTAATCTGATCATGCTTTCCTCCGTTCCCAACTTCTCTCACACCTTCCCTTCTTTTTCTACTCAGTTTCATGCTCTTTTCTCTTTTTTTGACAAAAAAAGAACAAAAACTACAATAAAAACAAAGTGAAAAAAATTACAGCAGCAATAGGAACATATCAAAATGAAACTAAAACCAAACACACACACAAACACACACACACACACACACACACTGAAATCCATTTTGTGTTGATAGGCTACTCCTATGCCTGGAAAATGGCCTGGAATGTGGTTGATAAAAATAGTAACACTCTATTGGAGAACATTGAATTTCACTTTCCCAGCAGATTAGGGGTAGTAATTTGTGTCCAATTCTTCTTTTCCTTGCTGGGATTTTGTCTGGATTCATTCTGTGCAGCTCTTGTGTGTGCTGTCCCGGTTCTCTGAAGATTCACAATTAAAGACCTTTTGAAAAGTCATATGGAATCCCGTTGCTATAGAAGCTTTCTAAAATAGATACATATGTGAAAATTATCTAAATGAAGTCACCAAATAATGAAGGAGATAATGCCCAAACTAAACATCTTATCTACTTAATAAAATATTCCATGACTGAGTTCCTTGCTCGTGCTTTCTCTCCTTCTGCTCCTCATTTGGGCCTTGGGATTTCAGTCCGGTGTTCCAATGTGGGTCTCTGTCTCTGTCTCTTTTCATCGCCTGATGAAGGTTAATATCCAGGAGAATAACTATATGTTTTTCTTTATTTAGCTTCTTATTTAGCTTCTCTAGGATGACGAATTAAAGGCTCAATGTCCTTTATTTATGGCTAGAAACCCATTATGAGTGAGTACATCCCATGTTCCTCTTTTTGGGTCTGGCTTACTCACTCAGTATAGTGTTTTCTATTTCTGTCCATTTGCATGCAGAATTCAAAAAGTCATTGTTTTTTACTGCTGAGTAGTACTCTAATATGTATATATTCCATACTTTCTGCATCCATTCTTCCATTGAATGGCATCTACAGGGGTACACCCACACACTGAGACAATGGGGATGATCTATCGGGAACTCACCAAGGCCAGCTGGACTAGGTCTAAAAAAAGCATGGGATAAAACCGGACTCGCTGAACATAGCGTACAATGAGGGCTGCTGAGAAGTCAAAAACAATGGCACTGGGTTTTGATCCTACTGCACATACTGGCTTTGTGGGAGCCTAAGCTGTTTGGATGCTCACCTTACTAGACCTGGAAGGAGGTGGGAGATCCTTGGACTTCCCAAAAGACAGGGAACCCTGACTGCTCTTCGGGTTGCTGAGGGAGGGGGAGTTGGTTGAAGGAGGGGGAGGGAAATGGGAGGCGGTGGTGGGGAAGAGGCAGAAATCTATAATAAATAAATAAATAAATTAATTAATTAATTAAAAAAAGAAAAGACAACAAAAAATATTCCATGACAAGGATGAGCTACATAAAGATGAGTCACTGGTCAAAGGGGTATCACAGACACCCCCAAACATCACAGACAATTCCATGGTTTTTGGTCACTCTCTATAACATGGTGAGTCTCTTTTGGGAATGATACAGCTTACTTATGTCACAGAACAATGAAAAATAGAGCTCTTCTCATCTACAAGCTTCAAACCTACTGATGGGTGTTAATGGTTCTAGAAGGCACTTTGCATGTTATTGGAGTAGAAGAGTAATCATCAACATCATCCAGCTACATTTCCTGTAACCTACAAAAGTGTGCTGCCTACAAGATAAACTGGTGCTATAATGATACAAATAATTATGAGAGTAACCAATTTTTAATTGATTATAATTAAGATCCATTTATGAGCTAGAACTCATATGTTATAACTACTAAAATGGCAAAGGGTCCTAGATAGGTGATAGGCTTGTGGTAAAATCTACTACTAATATTTTGCTAAAGGAACATGGCAACAAAATTATGTCTAATGAAATATTGCTATATTTATAGATCAGAGACTCACTGAACACCCTTCAGAGAAGCTTCTGCTGTTAACTAACACAGTAACCTACAATTGGATGATGTACAGAAAGTGAGAGACTCTGGAGTACTCAGCCCTAAATCGTGTATCTTTATCAAACCCCTCCCATCGAATAAACCACATTCTGCTTCCTATTATAATATTCTCTGTGAATTACTAATAACTTTCACAATAGTCCAGCTGATTGTTTTCATTATCACTCTATATAAGGCCTTTCTCTTTTCACGTACTAGGGTCTGATTTCTGAGCTCTCATCCCAGTCTGCATTGTCTTATTTTTTATTTCATCTTTTATTATTATTTTTCTGTACAGCTCTTAAACAAACATCCTTAATAGACTAGTCTTTGGTATCTTTGAAGAGATATACTTTTATTTATTTATTCACTTGCTTATTTTCTGTGTGTATGTGTCTACATGAACTTGTAAAAGTGCTTATGCACATGTGGAAGCCAGAGAATGATTGTAGGAGTTGGATTTCTCCTACCGTATCAGGTCACCAGACTTGGCAGGCTGCACCTTTATCAGCTGAGCAATGTTGCTGAGGCTGTCATTTTACATTTTCCTAGACTTTTATATTTTCAGCCAACAAATTTTAGAATATACAAATTTGGACTAATTATTTATATATATTATTTATCTTATGTACCTTATATATAATCAAGAAATACATTTCTTTATGCAGAATTATATGCCCAGTGGTGGCAATCCCTGGCAGGGATAAATATATATTTTGTGAAGCAGAATAATTTAATTAATAAATTGAACTCACTTTAAAAGATAGTTTCCCTTTCTTCAATGTCTAACCAGAAAATTTTCAATTCTTAGCAACAATTAAATGTTTTTTCCAAGGTCCTTTTGGGTCTACATTTTATCTCACTCCAAGCCCTTTCTCATCTTCATTTCTAATTCATGCTGTTAATGATCATGTTTATGTTGGAAGCTTGTGCTTGGATGTTTAAAAGATCTAGATTCGCAGCTT
Organism: Chionomys nivalis; assembly: GCF_950005125.1. Taxonomy (NCBI): domain Eukaryota; kingdom Metazoa; phylum Chordata; class Mammalia; order Rodentia; family Cricetidae; genus Chionomys; species Chionomys nivalis. Next base: position 40,496,338 of record NC_080090.1, on the reverse strand, counting down.
CTTTTTCCTTCTATGCACCTTCAAGTCTCACGCTATCTCTAAAAGCTCAACTTCCAATGTACTCAGAGTTGTATTCCTGTCCACTGCTGTGCATTTTCTTTGATACTTTCACTGACTACTGGATTAGCACTCACTAGCATACCTAGAAAAACTCTCCACACACAGCCCTATCAGTCACCACACACATACAAACCATGCATAGGCCTTTAAATCCCAGTGCATTATTTTTAATCCCTTGTGTACTATTATTGCCACTTTCCAGCCAATGCTGCTGTCTTTGCTAAGTTATAACACACAATATACTGGTACCACTATCAGCAAATTCCCTTGTAGCCTGTTTTCCATGTGGCCTACTGATCATTTTCTAAAAATAAAGCTTCACTCTAGATTGTCCTGAAGTAAAGCATTCTTTTTTCCTCCCTTTGGGTACACACAGAGAGACCTGAAAATCTAGCTTTCTAGATAACTAGATAAACCTCTTCCCAATGCTTTTCCATTTCTCACTGTGAAGAAATAGAATGTTCTACCCATTAGCCTGGTGGAGTTATTCCATCTTTCTTAATTCTGCCATCTCTTTCATTAATTCTATGTATTTTCTATGGGAATATATATTATGATATATAAATATCTTATAAACATAAATATATAATATATAAATATAAAAATAATATATATGTAAACTATTTCATGTTCCATAAATAATTTGCATATTACATATGATTTATAAAATATATACATACATTACATGTGCATATGAATTATAAATTTATATAAATATGTAACTTTGCACCAATAATTACATATATGATAAATTTGCAAACTCTCTGAGGGTTCTAAATTAGGAATGGGTGTTTTCCAATAATTCTATGAAAAGCAAGTGTCCTGTTCTTAAGTTAGTATTTTCTGTTAAGACTCTGTTAAGACTCCAGTGTCCACAAGAGACATTACGTAGGAATTACATTCACTCAAAAAATCAACTGTGATTATTAGATAAGCGGTAAATAAGGAGCCTTGGCTATTCTCATGCCTTTCATTAAAATTTGCTTTTACTATTTTTACACATGTGTGCATGCTGGCTTGTGTGTGTGTGTGTGTGTGTGTGTGTGTATGTGTGTGTGTGCATATGAATGCTGGTACCTACAGAGAATAGACGCAAGGGCCAGATCCCCTAGAACTAGAGTTACAGGTGATTTTGACATTTGCTTGACACGGATGCTGGGAGCCAAATCCAGAAAGAATAGCAAGTGCTCTAAACTGTCGAGGCATCTTTCTAGGCCCCTCATGCCTTTCTTAGCCAGCTTATGCCTTCTCTCCCTGCTTTCATGCTTTCTGGAAAGGAGCTTGCTACTCACTGCTGCTTCTGTGTTCTGCTCATACATAGTCTTTTAAAGCACATATTGTTATGCTTTCTGTTCATTTGCTGAAATGTAGAAAAAAAATATGAATTTATTTTGTGCAAGTCCAATTCAGCTTTCTAAGTCTATATTATCCTAAACACACCCATCTAAAATGAATGACCTTGTCATCAACACCAATGAAGTGTTAAATGTAGAAGAGGGCTCAGGAATGAGAAATCTGTTTTGGATAGCTCTTAGTTTCTTGGACTATGTATTTCAGAAGGTAAATGACACCAGAGAAGTGAAACATTTGTATAAGAATCTTAAAAAAATCTAAATTCTAAGAGCTGGAGGGTGGCTCAAAGGGTAAGAGAATATGCCTCTTTTACAGAAGACCTAAGTTCTGTTTCCTAAAATAACATCAGGTTGCTTATAATCACCTGTAACTCCCATCCAAGGGGTCTGATACTGTTTTCTGGCCTCTGCAGCACTGAAAATAATGTACACTACCACACTCATATACATATAATTAAAAATAAAGTAATCTTATAAATATAAATAAAATATCCAAATTCATGTGTCTGGGGATTGAGATGTATTTTGATGGAACACCTTGCTTTGGAATCTTTCCATCATTCTGTGGGATAAAGATCAGCTCTCAACAAACTCCTAGGGAACAATGGCTGTTACTCTTGTCCCAGAGAATAGTTCAATGGAAGTAGGAGGTCTTTGTCTGAAAGTCTTATGATCTAATTTGAAGCATTTATTCTCTCATTTCAAATAAAGTCTTATTTTGCTTAAATTTTTGCCTTGTTGGCTACTATTTAATGCTATTTAAATGAGCCGATCATAGTTTTCAAAGATTTTGGTCTTTGAATCTCTTTAGACTCTGAATGCATGACAAAGAACTTATGAGCTCTCACAAGCAGGATTAATATGATTAAAATACTTAATATGTATTCATTAAAATGTAGCAAAGGATCCATATCTCTTGCAAGTAATATGGTATTTTGAAAAAAGTAGCATGATTCAGGTATAATCTCAAGACCTTGGATGCTAAAGATAGAAGGTCCTAGCCAACCAAGCTATGTAGTACCACTATATCTTAACAAAGAAAAAAAAAAAAAAAACATGTGTTTTTGTTTCAGTATCGGGGGAAGATTTTCTTAAGCTTGGAAGTTTTCAGAATTCCTATAAACAGTGGTAGTGTTCAAGTATAACACGATCTTGTGGTACTGTAGCGATGGCTCTGTGTGTAAGAATGCTCTCTGTTTGAGCCTGAGGACCTAACTTCTGATACTCAGAATCAGCATAAAAAGTCAGATATACCTGGAATTCCATTTAACCCCAGAGTTGGAAGGCAGTGTAGACAAACTTAACTTATGAACTCCTTGACAACCTATATTAACAATATAACAAGCGCTGGGCGGTGGTGGCACTCACCTTTAATCCCAGCACTTGTGAGGCAGAGGCAGGTGGGTCTCTGTGAGTACGAGGCCAGCCTGGTCTACAGGGTGAGTTCCAGGACTGGCACCATAGCTACTGAGAAACCCTATCTTGAACCACCCCCTAAAACAACAACAACAACAATAACAAAACCAATATAACAAGTTTCTGGTTCAATGAAGTACCCTGTATCAAGCAAATAAGGCACAGAGTAATAGAGACAATGATCTCCTCTGGTAGCAACATTTGAAGAGTGACATGTACTCACACACTCATATGTATGAAATACAAACACATGCACACACACACACACACACATACACACATACACGATAACATCAACATCATCCAAGGAATGTAAAAAATACAAGTTGGCTGTTATTAGTCACCCTAATCCCAAATATTGAGCAAGAGTTTTGTTTGGGGTTATACTATCACTTTGAGTATTAAGGAAAAGAGCTATAATTCAGAAAAAGCAAATGACACACTTTAGGAACTGTGTGTGTATAGACTTGGTACTATCAAGTTGGCTAGTTTCTGAAGAACTGCTGTATTCTGTTCTAATAATGACAGCAGTTGTGCTTCCTGTGGTCTCCAGATGCCTTTGCTTCTGATGTCAAGAGAGAGCTTGCTTGTTTTTGTAACGGTGAAGCTCCTGGGTTTTCTGTATAGTTAAAAGTCAGAAGATAATAAGGCCTGTTGAAGTCCCTGTTAGTAAGTTGTGGGAACGTGAATTGGTAATTATATAATCATGAGTAGGAAATAAAGACAAGACATGACATATTTGTTCTCTGCATTTGTCGTAGGTTCCTAATAGCTAAACAGAGTATTCTGTGGAAGACCAGTGTGATAATGTCATTAACTGAGATCATGCAGTTAACGAGTACGTAAAAAGGTGCAAAGCAGAGAACACCTGTGCGGCGCGCAACTCTGCCAGCAGAGAAGACGACCACAACAGGATTCTTCTTGGAACGTACTTTATTGGAGCGCAGAAGACTGAAGATAAGATGGAGGCAAAAAGACCCCGAGCCCGACCGCGCGGGGGAATATATAGGCGCCTGGTCTGCCTATGATGTGTCATTGCTTGATTGGCTCGGCCCACACTGATGCAATTGCGTGAGCAAGACGTGTGAGCAATTGATAGGTGGATTCAAACCACTCTTGGGCCGGTAGCGAGCGTGCGCAGAAGTTGTTTACTGCTAGGGACACTAGCAAATGGCGGCAACGGGCTTAGTGCCAGACCCTGTGAACATGACAGCTGACAGCGCCGAGGTGCGCAGAGCGCCTTGGCGCGCTACACACCTGAAAAACCTGTATGACACATTATCAACATGGATTTAGCATTTGCATCAATGAGAAGGCCTGTGAAAATGACAGCACTAATTATCTGAGTGAAATGGTTTTAAATAATTTGCCTGAAGTAATTAACTATTAAGATTTCCCTAACCCTTTCCAACAAGGCAAATAAAATAATAAAATGGTAGGGTACAATTGCAGGTGTTCACTCTCCATTAACCACTTAAGCAAGCTTGAAAGGCAGGTGTGCTAAGTCTGAAGCTTGATTGACTTGTACTCAATTGGGGAGGGGGATTTCCTTTTCTGATAGGGAAAGAAGGCAAAGACTCTTGTTTCTGATGCTCTCTTTAGTCCTGTAACCTTTCATTTATTGTTAATGCCTTTAAATGAAGCCAAAACAGGCAGGTGAAATAGAAGATTAAATAGTGTTCAGTCAGGTGCTTCTCTTGACCACACTGAGCCCAAGATAAATATATCATTTAAAAATGTCCCTTTTACAACTTGATAGATTTCCTCTATTAATATTTTTTAGTCATATGTTTCCTTTCTTATTTGGAACATAGTTTTCTTTGTTAATATTTTTTAACTTTTCAAACTTTATTCGTGTGTGTGTTTGTGTAGTTGTGTGTGCACATGCATTAGTGTGCCCACAGATGGCAAAGAGGACTTTGAATCCTTTGGAACTGTAATTAGAGATGGCTGATGTGGATTCTGGGTTCTAAACTCTTGTCCTTTGCAAGAACAGTTGGCACTCTTAACTGCTAAGGCATCTCTCCAGTCCTCATTCTCATTTCTCAGTTTTTGCTCAGTTTGGATCATTTATTAAAACTTCTCCTCCTTCTCTCTACCTCTCTATTACAGTTTGTATACTTAATTTGCTAGGTTTCCTATAATTACCACATTTGCTGCAATCCAGAAATTTTGCCTTACTCTGCTTTAGATTTTCTTCAAGTATGCAACTTGATGCCTTTTCATAACTTTCCTGGTGATGTGGTTCTAGGACTGCTGGGTTGCTATAGAATTATGCAGTGAGAGTTCAGCACATAAATCAGGGTCAGCCAATCAGACATGCATATCTCATGGAGGACACACCTCACTCATCACTCAGCAAGGCAATGAGAAATATTGTCTCCAGAGATGCATATCTCCATCAACTTTATCTACAACATGGTTAGGAATACTGCCTTCTATATATGTTAAGCTGTCCCCATTCTCTTGTAAAGAACTGCTTCCCTTACATCACATCTTGGGAATTCTTCCCATAGCAATACAGTGTGTTAATCATTTACTAGGCACAATCTTCCCGACACATTGGTATATTGGATGACTTCCTTCAGCAGTGCATGATTCTGGCAAGAAAGTAATCACAGTCAATACCGTTACTCTTTCAACCAGGCCTTTGTATAAACTTAAAAGTCTGCCCTCCTGTAATTATTTTCCTTGGCAGACAGTTGTTCAGTATTAGTATCCAAGAAAAGAGATTTCTTTTGGACACCCACAGATGCCCAAAAACAAGAATTACAGCATGCCCAAAGTTGGTTGAGCCATAACTCTCAGAAAGAAAGAGATCAAGAGTGTCCTGCCAGCAAATAGGAAAGTGCTATCCTAAGGTAAACTTACGTTAACCTTAAAGCATACCTATTCTTTGTTTGCCAGTCTACTACAATGTATCTGTGTCTCAAAGTTGTCATTGGGCATAGAATCAGTAATTTCATTTCCATTGTAAATCAATGTCTCATAGAAATTTTAGTATAATCTAGAGTGAAAGAAACATTTTTCAATACCCATTAGGTCATTCAAACTCACCTTTGAATTCAGATGCTATCTAGAAAGAGGTCTGTAGTATTTCCTTTGTTCTGATGTCAAATCCTTTAATTTATATATGTATATCCTGTCTCACAGTAGCATAGTACAGCAGTGCTTCCTTAAATTGCTTTAATGCACGTTTTCCTTTTCAAATGTCCTTAACTATTTTACCAAGAAATCATGGCACAGAGATTTCAAATCCTGCACTGAAGGTTCACTGACAACAGGATGTCATGACAGTTTTATGCTTCTTTTGTTTAATTGTATGGTGTCTGTTGCTTGCTATTCTTCTGGGCCAATGAAGGGTCAAATTGAGAAGGTACTGCATTAATTTGTATGTTCATTTAATAAACACCATGGTTTAGGTTCGATTGAGGTGACTCAACTTCTCATTCCATTTCATCCTTTCTTGAAGACTTTGCTATCTGCCTCAGCATTAATACCCCATCCCTATCTCCTAGACTTGACCCTGGTAGAACAAGTAAAGAAGTATGCAAATCTCCACACAGTGTTGTTCAGAACAAGCAAGCATACTGTGGACGCTCTATGTAATTCCTAAAATCTGGTAGCCACACATAAAAAGTGTAATAAAGTAAACATAATTTTCTTACTCCAATACATCTGGGACTGGAGATTCAGCTCAGTGGTATAGTATACCTACCAGAGAAAAAGGTCCTGGGTTCAGTGGCCAGCTCTGGAAAAATAAATATCAACATATCCAAAATATGGCAATTTCTACTTAACAAATTACACAGAAAATACTATAATCAATAATACAGAAATATAATTAATTACATAAAAGTGATAAAACATTGCAGAAATTATAAATTGTTTACATTTTGGTACTAATTAAAGATTAGTACCAAATCTGAAGAATTTCCAAGCTTTAAGTAGACTCTTGAAGAATTATCATGGAAAGCCGGGCGGTGGTGGCGCACGCCTTTAATCCCAGCACTCGGGAGGCAGAGGCAGGTGGATCTCTGTGAGTTTGAGACCAGCCTGGTCTACAAGAGCTAGTTCCAGGACAGGCTCTAAAATACCACAGAGAAACCCTGTCTCGAAAAACCAAAAAAAAAAGAAAAAAAAAAAGAATTATCATGGAGTCTCTGCTAATTAAGCCCTGTTCTCATAATCTCTGTACAATTTTCACTACTTGAAATCTGGGGTTCTTTTTTAACAAACTCTGATTTCTTATTTTCTCATTCTATTCTGACATTATTTTACTTTACAATTTTGATGACTAACTATATTGTGGTGTCTGTCTTCAGATTTCTCTGAAGCCAACATTACAGGTAGCTGTGAGCAGAACAGCCTGCCATGGGTGCTGGAAACTGAACTCAGATCCTCTGTGAGAACATTACAAGCCTTTAACTGATAAGCCATCTCTCCAGGCCATGACCTCTTATATTCTATAGAGCTTTATTGTAGCAAGGGAGGACCAGCCATCGATTCCAAACAGTGCATAACACATCTTGAGCACAAGCATTATTAATAGCCATGTTCACAGAAGTCACTCTGTCATTTTTATCTATTAACAAGCACCCTATTTTCTCTAATAGAAAAACACCAAAATTTCAGTTGCTAAATTTCTAACGTATGACTCTCTTAGAGTATAGTCCAAATTCAGGCTCTTTCTCAGGAAGGGCTCTAAAAGCTGGGAACTAGAAATATCCCACAGTTCCTCAGACCTCAGTTCACTATTCCTGTTAGTATTTACTGTCCAAAAGTGCTCTTTTAAGTCAACAGATAAAGAGTAGAATATAGCACCATTTCCCCCTTCTGTTACTTTAGAATGAAAGCAATAGACATCAGTTTTATATATGTTCTACAGATCACTCTCTGACAAGCAAAAGTTGTCAGAAATGTTGGCGCAATTGTTGAGGAGCTTCGTAGCATCATTTGCTGTAGATGGGAAATGAACACACATCTTTGACAGGTACCAACTCCTCTGCCACACGTTCTATTTCTTCCGAAGTCACAAAGGATCTTGCTAATCTGAGAAGTAGCAGAGGTACACTTCCTAGAAACATAGAGACCTGGCTCTACTTTGGATTCTGGCACCAGAAAATCAATTTCTTTGAATCAATTTTCCTTCCACGAAAAAGCTGTTGGAGACTGTGACAGAAATTAGAATTCTTTGTCTTCAAATCTTTATTCTCTTATTCTTTTAACAGCAAACTCCAGTTTTCTTTGATGAACAATTAATTTATTCAACAAAAATGATATATTCCATGTTGAGCTAAATATATAATTTGTTAGTTTTGCACCAATGACAAGATCACTAATTTATTATTTTTGATTTAGTCTTTTTGATATTTTTCTTTTATTTTTAAAATTATAACATAATTATACCTTTTTTCACCGGGCGGTGGTGGCACACGCCTTTAATCCCAGCACTTGGGAGGCAGAGGCAGGCGGATCTCTGTGAGTTCGAGACCAGCCTGGTATACAAGAGCTAGTTCCAGGACAGGCTCCAAAACCACAGAGAAACCCTGTCTCGAAAAACCAAAAAAATTATACTTTTCTCCTTTTACTTTTCTCCCTCTAAGCCTTCATGAATACCAATATCCTTTCTTTCTTTCTTTCTTTCTTTCTTTCTTTCTTTCTTTCTTCCTTCCTTCCTTTCTTTCTTTCAAATTCATGTTTTACTTTTTATTAATTGTTGTTACACACACATTTGTATATGAATGGAAGCCCAAAAATGTGAGCTTATTTCCACCTTAACCAAAGTTCACACAGCTGGAAAATTATACTGCAAGTGTAGATGAGTAATGAGGGCTAAGAATAAATAAAAAATAGATAATAAAAAAAGAAAGAAAGGCAGGGGGAAAATGAAGGAATAAAACTTGGAAATAATAATTGTAAATATGGGTCAAGGAAATAGTACTCAACTATCTGTACAGTTCCTGGGATGTATTTTTGATAGCTAGAGGAGCTGAAATGGGGCAAAACAAAGTCAGTGATTTTTAGAGTTTGTAAATATCATATTCCCACCCCCATGTTGGCAGAACACCCACCAGTGTCTTTGGGCTGCTCCAGAACTCAGAGAGTGCAGAACTCAGAGAGTCAAAGTACAGCCTTGCCTTTGCCCTGAGAAGCTGTAATGCTATGGTAACCAAGTCGTAACCTCTGCTGCTGCTGAGCAGGTGGGAAGAGCGAAGGGAGTACTAACTCAGGCCCAGCAATGACTTGGGTTACCGCTGAGATTGTGGTAGTCTGTGAACACATGCTGTAAATCAGCTGAATCTGACCCACACTGTGCCATGGATCCAGGAAAGACAGGAGACAGGAAAGCTAGGAGGAATCTGCCTTCTTTGGTCACCGACCAGAGAGCTGATTGATAGAAATGGCTAGAAACTAATTGGCCCATGAGTCAGGGAGCCTAGATGGATATATATATATAACTTTTAACACAGAAGAGGATTTTCAGGAATTCTCCTAATTTTAAAATAGAAAATCAGAGGTAAAAAAGTTAATTAAAGCCGGGCGGTGGTGGCGCACGCCTTTAATCCCAGCACTTGGGAGGCAGAGGCAGGTGGATCTCTGTGAGTTCGAGACCAGCCTGGTCTACAAGAACTAGTTCCAGGAAAGGCTCCAAAAACCTCAGAGAAACTGTCTCAAAAAACCAAAAAATAAAAAATAAAAGTTAATTTAAAAAAAAAAAAGGAATCAGCAAGGCTATACCCACCTAAAATTATGCTCTCACATGGCAGTCTCAGAGCTGCTGCAATGGGGAACCTCAGAACCTGAAGACTATTTGCCAGTCAGTAATGGTCTGTGCTGGGACCGCTGAACATAACCTGTTCCCGGGGGAAATGAGGGACCAGCCTTCTGTTCCCAAGTACCCGAGCAGGACTGCCAAGCAACAGAGAGCATGGCTAGAACGGCAACTGTGAGCCCAGATTCCAATTCCTGGCATGACTGCCAAGGTGTAAAAAGATAGGAACTGCAAATGTCTGTGAAAATGTAAATGAGGAAGTCAAGCCTGTCAGCTAGGAGAATTGCAACTTGGATTAGAAAAAAAGCTTAAAACTTGGGGCTGGAGAGATGGCTCAGAGGTTAAGAGCATTGCCTGCTCTTCCAAAGGTCCTGAGTTCAATTCCCAGCAACCACGTGGTGGCTCACAACCATCTGTAATGGGGTCTGGTGCCCTCTTCTGGCCTGAAGGCATACACACAGACAGAATATTGTATACATAATAAATAAATAAATAAATAAATAAATAAATAAATATTTAAAAAAAAAAGCTTAAAACTTTAAAAATGACATACAATGGTGAAAACCTTATTTAAAATATCCTACAGGAGACCTCGAGCCACTAAAAGAAATACTTTTTTTTTTTTTTTGATTTTCGAGACAGGGTTTCTCTGTAGTTTTGGGTGCCTATCCTGGAACTAGCTCTTATAGACCAGGCTGGCTTGGAACTCACAAAGAAATTCTTAAAGAGACAACCTAAATAGACCTGTTAGTCGCGAAGAATTAGAAGTTGTTATAAAAAACCTCCCTAACCAAAAAGAGCTCAGGTCCAGACGGCTTCAATGCAGAATTCTACCAGAACTTCCAAGAAGACCTAATACCTATGTTCCTTAAGGTATTTCACAATATAGAAACAGAGAAGTCATTGCCAAATTCCTTTTATGAAGCTGCAGTTACTCTGATACCAAAACCACACAAAGATACAACCAAGAAAGAGAACTACAGGCCAATCTCACTCATGAACATCGATGCAAAGATACTCAATAAAATACTGGCAAACCGAATCCAAGAACACATTAGAAAAATTATCCATTATGATCAAGTAGGCTTCATCCCAGAGATGCAGGGCTGGTTCAACATACGAAAATCTATCAATGTAATCCATCATATAAATAAACTGAAAGAAAAAAACCATATGATCATTTCATTAGATGCTGAAAAAGCATTTGACAAAATTCAACATCCCTTTATGATAAAGGTCTTAGAGAGATTAGGGATACAAGGGTCGTACCTAAGTATAATAAAAGCTATTTATAGCAAGCCGATAGCTAACATCAAATTAAATGGAGAGAAACTCAAAGCTATTCCACTAAAATCAGAAACACTACAAGGTTGTCCACTCTCTCTATACCTCTTTAATATAGTGATTGAAATTCTAGCGATAGCAATAAGACAACATAAGGGGATCAAAGGGATTCAAATTGGAAAGGAAGAAGTTAAACTTTCATTATTTGCAGACGATATGATAGTGTACATAAGCGACCCCAAAAACTCCAGCAAAGAACTCCTACAGCTGATAAACACCTTTAGTAGCGTGGCAGGATACAAGATCAATTCCAAAAAATCAGTTGCCCTCCTATACACAAAGGATAAGGAAGCAGAGAGGGAAATCAGAGAAGCATCACCCTTCACGATAGCCACAAATAGCATAAAATATCTTGGGGTAACCCTAACCAAGGAAGTGAAGGATCTATTTGACAAGAACTATAAGTCTTTGAAGAAAGAAATTGAGGAGGATACCAGAAAATGGAAGGATCTCCCTTGCTCTTGAATTGGGAGGATCAACATAGTAAAAATGGCAATTCTACCAAGGGCAATTTATAGATTCAATGCAATCCCCATTAAAATCCCATTAAAATTCTACACAGATTTTGAAAGGACATTAATCAACTTTATATGGAAAAACAAAAAACCCAGGATAGCCAAAACAATCTTATATAATAAAGGATCGTCTGAAGGCATTACCATCCCTGACTTCAAACTCTATTACAGAGCTTCAGTATTGAAAACAGCTTGGTATTGGTATAAAAACAGAGAAGTCGATCAATGGAACCGAGTAGAAGACCCTGATTTTAACCCACAAACATATGAACACCTGATTTTTGATAAAGGAGCTAAAAGTATTCAATGGAAAAAAGAGAGCATCTTCAACAAATGGTGCTGGCAGAACTGGTTGTCAACGTGTAGAAGAATGAAAATAGATCCATATCTATCACCATGCACAAAACTCAAGTCCAAATGGATTAAAGACCTCAATATCAGTCTGAACACACTGAACCTGATAGAAGAAAAAGTGGGAAGTACTCTACAACATATGGGTACAGGAGATCACTTTCTACGTTTATCCCCAGCAGCACAGACATTAAGGACAACATTGAATAAATGGGACCTCCTGAAAATGAGTAGCTTCTGTAAAGCAAAGGACACTGTCACTAAGACAAAAAGGCAACCCACTGACTGGGAGAAGATCTTCACCAACCCTGCAACAGACAAAGGTCTGATCTCCAAAATATATAAAGAACTCAAGAAACTAGACTTTAAAATGCTAATTAATCCAATTAAAAAATGGGGCACTGAACTGAACAGAGAATTCTCAACAAAAGAAATTCAAATGGCCAAAAGACACTTAAGGTCATGCTCAACCTCCTTAGCGATAAGGGAAATGCAAATTAAAACAACTTTGAGATACCATCTTACACCTGTCAGAATGGCTAAAATCAAAAACACCAATGATAGCCTTTGCTGGAGAGGTTGTGGAGGAAGGGGCACACTGATCCATTGCTGGTGGGAATGCAAACTTGTGCAACCACTTTGGAAATCAGTGTAGCGATTTCTCAGGAAATTTGGGATCAACCTACCCCAAGATCCAGTAATACCACTCTTGGGAATCTACCCAAGAGACGCCCTATCATATGACAAAAGTATCTGTTCAACTATGTTCATAGCAGCATTGTTTGTAATAGCCAGAACCTGGAAACAACCTAGATGCCCTTCAATGGAGGAATGGATGAAGAAAGTGTGGAATATATACATATTAGAGTACTACTCAGCGGTAAAAAACAATGACTTCTCGAATTTTGCATGCAAATGGATGGAAATAGAAAATACTATCCTGAGTGAGGTATCCCAGACCCAAAGAGAGGAACTTGGGATGTACTCACTCATAATGGGTTTCTAGCCATAAATAAAGGACATTGAGTATATAATTTGTGATCCTAGAGAAGCTAAATAAGAAAGTGAACCCAAAGAAAATCGTATAGTCATCCACCTGGAAAGGGGAAGTAGACAAGATTGCCGGCCAAAAACTGGGAACTAGCGGGTGAAGTGGCTTGGGGCTAAGGGGAAATGGGATGAGAAACGTGAGAAGGGGAGGATGGGAGGAGCTTGAGGGCTTGGGATGGTTAGGACATAGGAAGGATGGATACGGGAGCAGCGAAGTATATACCCTAACTAAGGGAGCCATCTTAGGGTTGGCAAGAGACTTGACTCTAGAGGGGCTTGCAGGTGTCCAGGGAGATGTCCCCAGCTGGTACCTTGGGCAACTGAGGAGAGGGAACCTGAAATGATCCTATCCTATACTGATGAATATCTTACATATCACCTTAGAGCCTTTATCTGGCGATGGATCGAGATAGAGACAGAGACTCAATTTGGAGCAACGGTCTGAGCTCTTAAGGTCCAAATGAGGAGCACAAGGAGGGAGAACATGAGCAAGGAAATCAGGACCACGAGGGGTGCACCCACCCATTGTGACATTGGAACTGATTTATTGGGAGCCCACCAAGGCCAGCTGGACTGGGACTGAATAAGCATGGGTTGAAACTGGACTCTCTGAACATGGCGGACAATGAAGGCTGATGAGAAGCCAAAGACAATGGCACTAGGTTTCGATCCTAATACATGAACTGGCTATGTGGGAGCTTAGCCTGTTTGGAGGATCACCTTCCTGGACCTAGATAGAAGTGGGAGGACCTTGGTCTTCCCGCAGGGCAGGGAATTTGTACTGCTCTTCAGTATCGAGAGGGAGGGGGAATGGAGTGGGGAGAGGAGAAGAGGAGTGGGGATAGGGGGAGGGGAGTGGGGGGAGGGGCAATATTTGGGAGGAGGGGGAGGGAAATGGGAAACGGGGACATGTGGAAATTTTAATTAAAAAAGAATAATAATAATAATAATAATAATAATAATAAAAAGAGAACAATGATTCAAATTCCACTAGAGAGAAGTGGGGGGAGGGGGAGAAATGGGAGGTTGAGAGGAGGCGGAAATTTTTTTTAAAAAAAAAAAGAAAGAAAAAAGAAATATATAAAAAAGTAAAATAAAATAAAATAAAAATTCCACTAGAGAATTTACAGAAACTGTCAGACAGGTACTCACACAGGTTGAGTATGCTATGCAGAATCAGCAAGTACATTATATTGATTATGATCAGCCTTGGCATGATGTGGGATTCCCTTCTGTGTGCTGTGAATTTATTTTATTACCCTTGATTAAGAAAGAAGCTGCTTCAGTCAACAGATCAGCAGAATAAAGCCAAAGGGAAATCTGAACATATATATATATATATATAGAGAGAGAGAGAGAGAGAGAGAGAGTAGAGTCAGGAAGATGCCATGTAGCGGCAAATGATAAATACGCCGGAATGATGGTAACTTACCAGTAGGTCACAGCCTCATGGCGATACACAAATTAATAGAAATGGCTTTAGTTTAAGTTATAAGAGTTAGCCAGAAATATGTCTAAACTATTGCCTAATCAGTGTTGTAATTAATATAGTTTCTGTGTGATTATTCAGGTCTGGGATGCCAGGAATGAACGAGCAGCCTCCAGCTAAAAAAAAAAAAAAAAGGATTTATGTGCTGCACAGTGCTTTCCATGTTTTTGGAAAGCACGGTTCCCATCCAGCAGTTCTAGAGCTGGCACTAAACGTACTTCTGCCATATTAAAAGTCCAAGAGAGGTGGAGCCAGCATTCAGGGCTGCCACAATCACTGCTTACCATTTTAAAATGCTCCTTGTCAGAAAAAGATTTCAGATACTCAATAGAACAGATTCAGACATAAAAGAACTCAAAACAAGACACGGTGTTTTTAAAAATGTACATAGGCTTGGGAGAGAGAGGAGAAAGAGTACAGACAGTTATCATATAAAAGTTCACACAGTTAGCCGGGCGGTGGTGGCGCACGCCTTTAATCCCAGCACTCGGGAGGCAGAGGCAGGCGGATCTCTGTGAGTTCGAGACCAGCCTGGTCTACAGAGCTAGTTCCAGGACAGGCTCCAAAACCACAGAGAAACCCTGTCTCGAAAAAAACAAACAAAAAAAAAAAGTTCACACAGTCATAGATTAAAGGAGCAAAGATAATAAGTAAATAAAATAAATAAATAAAATACTAAACTTGTATAATATCAAGTAATCAAGTAAAAAACAAATAATCACATAAAGATGGAAAATATACAGAAAGTCTGGATTATGTATACTATTGTGTTATCTGAATTTTTTGACTGTGAAAGGGCTAATTATAGAGAGCCATTTCATTATATGGGCTGATATGTTAAACCAACATAGATATTTTAAATATATCCTGGCTGGGTAGTAGTGGTGCATGCCTTTAATTCCAGCATTCGGGAGGCAGAGGCAGGCGGATCTCTGTGAGTTCGAGGCCATCCTGGTCTACAGAGCTAGTTCCTGGACAGGCTCCAAAGCCACAGAGAAACCCTGTCTCGAAAAACCAATAAATAAATAAATAAATGTATCCTAACTTCAAAATTTGAGTCTAAGAACATGTTTCTTTGTAAAATAGGTTGTGCTTTTGTTTCTACAGAAGTTTGGAACCTGTGGATTCCTTCCAGACTAATGTGGTTTGACAGAATAACACCCTCAGAAAAGTCTCTGTGAATCCCAAAAATAGTTCACCCAATAAAAAGCAGGAAACAATACAGAAAAAGCTACACTCAAATTCACAAAATGATTTTTCATCTAAAGAGGAAAATGATATAGAGATGACTACTTTGTGTTGATATAAATCTTGGTCTACTGATAAAGTAGGGGCTATTTTGTTACACTGTGTATATATATTTCTGATCTTATTTAAGGTATTGTGTTCATGCAGCTCAATTAAATGTGTAATGTAAAAATAAATAAAATAAAAATGCAATGTTTAATTAAGAAATACAAATTAATGGATAGTCTTTTAAATAATCAAACTTTTGGACATGTGAGTTAGATTTTAGATATATACAGAGATATATTTCAGTTAGATAATCTTCAGCACTTCAAAGATTATGAATATGGCATTTAAAATGTTTTAAGAACTTAGAAGTCTCAACAGTGAGACATATCTACACTCCTGGCAGCACCAATTACTTCAGAGAGGTTGATGGGCATTGAAAAAACTCATCATAGAATCTGCCTTCAATGTGACAAGCTTAGCCATTTGGGCAAGAAACTGCTCTTTCCTGGACTGCTTTATGGTATGCTATATGAAGTGGACATGGAGGACCCACAGAAAAGTTAGCCAATAAAAAAGCTAGAGCTAATGGGCCAAGCAGTGATTTAATTAATACAGTTTCTGTGTAATTATTTCAGGGCTAAGTGATTGGGAAGTAACAAGTGGTCTCCTCCAACAGGCTCTATCATGCAACAATAATGAATAAAATCAAATTTTCTATGGTTTATTATAGGGGGAACTTTTTTGATGACTCATATATAGTATCTATTGTCAATCAATGTGATTTCCATGGCAAATTTTCTCTAATCAGTAAATGAGTAAATGAGCATCAAAGATTGAGGTGCACTTCCTTTCCATTGGGTTCAGACATTCTCAGATGAGCAGTAGAGTGGATGTACCCTGTGTCTAAAACATACAAATATTAATTTTTTTGTAAAGGTAGTAACTGATAATCTGCTTCTGTGAATATGTCCATAGTTTCCGTTAGTTTTGTGTACTCTTTTTCCAATTTATTGATGCATTATGAGCTATGAAAAGCTCTCTTGGGAAGCTTTAAGAGACTATGAATAAGTTGCTTTTGTTTCAAGATGCAGCAAATACAATCATTTACCCTCTTTCCCTCCAATGCTATTTTAGTTGACAAGAAATGATTGTCACTTAATAACTTCTCTGCAAGGCATGCCTCAAATCACTGTTTTTGAAAGCCACCAGTTACAGACTTATGAGAAGGAGCTGGGCAAATGTGCTACAGTTTCTAAGAAACCACAGATGCCAGCCCATACTACTATACTGAGCAAAATTTTCAACCATCGTAGATGGAAAAAAATAAGGCTAAATTTAAACAATATGTATTAACAATTCAGCCCTATATAAGATACTAGATGGAAAACTCCAATGTAATGAAGTTCACTACACTCAGGAAAACAGAAGAAATAGAAAATCTCAGACAATAAAATCAAAAGAGGGAAACACATACACCACCACCAACAACAAAAATAACACCAATAAAAATAACAGGTGTTATCATTTATAAAGGTATGGGGGACCAGAGGCTGGTCCCATGAGGGTCGGCAGCAGTGCCACAAGGTCTTCGCAGGATAGAAGTGGATCCTCCAAGACCTTGGCAGGTTCCCTTGGCAGGTTGGTGATCACAGCAGGTGAGAGACTATGCCAAGCAGAGAAAGCTTGGGTAAAGAGTTTATTTAGTGGGTTATAAAGGGGAAGGGGAAGAGGGAAGGGAGGAAGGGAAGAAGGGAGGAGAAGAGAGAGAGATGGGGTGGCAGTAATTATCTCTTCAGAAGAAGAATGGAAAGTGAGAGAAAAGGTTGGAAAGGAAGTCAGTGATCCACTTGCCTTGGTGGAATTGGGTTGGGAGTGGGTGGGGCTTGTTGCTTAAAGGGACAGGGTACCCAGGTGACAGACCAGGCCAGCAGATTATAACAGTCTCATTTTTTTCTTATAATAAAAAGGCAGGAAATTAGGCATAGCAGGTTGAGGGAACTGAGAGGGTATATTCCCAAGACTGCTTCCTGTTTATTTGTGGGCATTGTCTTGGGGGGGGGGGTAGGCAGCGCTGAGAAAGCTGGGGCTAGTCACATTCTGGGGTAGCTGGTCACTTTACTCTTGTCCAGGGTTTGTGGTAAGGAACTGTCCGGTGTATCTTGGACCTGGAAAGGTGTTGGCAGAGCACAGGACAAAGTTAAGTTTAGGAAGAATAAAAAGTTTCAGGACCAGGCAATTGAGAGAGGTATATCTGACCTGTTTAAGGTGGATCCTTCAATTCGGCTCCCTGGAACTTACAAGAAAGTTTTGAGTTTGTGAAAACATAAGTTTTAGACATATACATTGTATAAACAGCAGCATATTTATGTCAGAATAACTGTGACAGATGTTTTTGCATAATGAAAAGTATTTTTAAGACAATGAAATGGAGCTTGAGAGAGAAATTTGATAACTTGTATTTGTCTTCACACCTTTATAACTTGCAGGCACACACAAGATACTTGGAGACAAAAGGCACTCACAAAATCCAGTAGCCTTCCTATATACAAATGACAAATAGACCAAAAAGGACATCAGAGTATCAAAATATTTTACAGTAGCCTCAAATAATATAAAATAGGTTGGGGTACATCTAAATAAGCACACAAAAGACTTGTATGATAAAAACTTCAAGTCTTCAAAGAAAGAAATTGAAGATAATTTCAGAAGATGGAGAGATCTCCCATGTTCAAGGGTGTCATCCTACCAAAAGCAATCTACAGATTGAGTACAATTTTTATCAAACTTCCAACACATTTTTCACAGACCTTCAAAGGACAATTCTTAACTTCATATGGAAAACCAAAAAACCCAAGATATCTTAACATGATCCTGAGGATATTGTACCCACTTGACTACCCATGGCATCTATTCTATTTTCTCTATCAGGCAGATCCAAATGCCTCCCCAATCTCAATCTATACCTAACCTTGTCGAATTTACAGATTGTAACTTGGTTGTCATTTATCTCGTGGCTAATATCTAGGTATAAACAAACACATACCATACTTCTCTTTCTGGGTCTGGGTTACTTCTTAAAGGATGATTATTTTCTAGTTCCATTATTTTCCTAAAAATTGTATGATGTCGTTTTTTTTTTTAACTGAGTAATAATACAATGTGGAAAGTACCACATTTTCCTTATCCATTCTTCTGTTAAGTGACATCTAGGCTGTTTCTGGTTTCTGACTATTATGTATAAAACAGTATAGAACATGGCTGAGCACGGGTCCTTTTAGATGCATCTGAAAGTTCATCTGGGGAAGAGGGGGGATATAGGGCTGATAGAAGGAATGGGAGAAGATAAAGCTGGGATTGAGGGGCATTTGAGGCATATTATATAAACAGTGTAGTGAAAAATTCCTTAAATATATGACAGAGATGCTAATGAAGTCTCCTACTAATTAGGGAGATGGAATCCCAACTGGCTATCTCTTGGCACCAAATGCAGCTCCCAATACCAGGACTGAGTTATAACCAATTTAGCTGTCTAAAGGATTCCCATAGAAATCCTCAAGCAACCCAGGCTGTTGCCAAGACAGTAAGTTGCTGTCCACAACTGAAACTGCAACCCCAGTGCTGGAAACAATACCCACACAACTCATTGAACATGGAGATGTCCAGCTAATGTCTATACATAACATCCATTCTATGTCTTAATGTCTTTGTTATGAGAAGGTACATTGCATACCACCAAAAGAGAAACACAAACACCAAATTACCCTCAAATTCTCAGTTAATGTGGGATAATGCACTTATGCTCTGTAAAGATTTGCCACTTTTATTGGTTTAATAAGATACTGATCGGCCAGTAGCCAGGCAGGAATTCTAGGCGGGGTGACAAGACTAGGAAAATTCTGGGAAGGGAAAAGGCTCAGTCTGCAGGCACTAGCCAGAGGCAGAGGAAGTATCAGAAGAATGTCTCACTGATAAAAGGTACCAAGCCATGTGGCTAAACACAGACAAGAATTATGTGTTAATTTAAGCTGTAAGAGTTAGGTAATAAGCCGGGCAATGGTGGCGCACGCCTTTAATCCCAGCACTCGGGAGGCAGAGGCAGGCGGATCTATGTGAGTTCGAGACCAGCCTGGTCTACAGAGCTAGTTCCAGGACAGGCTCCAAAGCCACAGAGAAACCCTGTTTCGAAAAAAAAAAAAAAGAGTATAACAGGCCAAACAGTTTATAATTAATATAAGCCTCCATTTGTTTCTTTGGGACTGAACGGCTGTGGGACCAGGCAAGACAGAAACTTATATCTACTTACAATCTGTCCTCCCTGGAAAATATGCTAGGGAAATGGTGGAACAAATCTTGTAGGAGTAACAAACCAACATTAGTTTTGACATAAGGCACATTTCACAAGATTGAAGCTGTTGAATTTCATTGACCTGTGCAGATCTTGTCTGTTGGACTTGGGATCTGAGAATCTGAAAGAATGGGATAGAGTACAGAGTAATGCTGTAGACAGACTGGCTTCAGTTTCAGTGTACTTTTATATACTACTTTGATACACAAATGATACATAAAAAACAATGATCCAAAGAAGGTTGCTTGAGTTCAGAAAAAAACATGATCAGAAAAGCATGTAAATCATCTTCTGTAACTACATACTAAATATTAACAGAGCAGCCTTCTCCTAGAACTCTCTCAGAACAGATCAGTGTAAACAGAGTTGTTTGGCATGTACTATAGATTATATCTAGGTCTAGGGAAACATGAAAATAAGGCAGAAGGCCATATCTAGATTCAGGATACCCTGAATATGCATTCCGATATCAAACATGAAAAAATATATCTTATAAATTGAATGTAAATATTTGCCATGAGAGTATGAAATCACATCCAAGAACAATCCAGGAAACAAAATGCACTTGAGGTAAAGGCTCTCTGCCTTTTTTCTTGGAGGTTCTCTCATATTTCTCCAAAACATTGTTCACCATGTTCTGACAGTGTTCAGATGGAAACAATATCCAATTTTGCTTAGATGACCAGGAGTCAGAGACTAGATAGCTCAGAGATATGGGAAAATCAAATACTACTTGTCTTTTAAAAAATAAAGAAAAATGAAAAGAAAGAAGGGAAAAAAGTAATACTAAAATACCTTCTAATGATCTTCTATACCTATAGGTCAGTGTCATACTCAGCCAGCATCAGAAGTTTACTCCTACAGCAGACAGCACATATAAAGGGATGCACAACCAGACATTGAGCAGGAGAGATACTTTGAAATTCACAGCTCTAAATGGGACATCTCCGTCAAATCTCTCCCCATCAGAGCTCAGGGAACTCTGTGGAAGAGGAGACAGGAAGAGTATATGAGCCAGTGCAGACAAAGAACACCAGGAGAACAAGACCCTCTAAATCAACCTAGGAAAGCTTATATGAACTCACAACAACTAAAGAAGCAAGCACAACATATATATGCACTATCTTGTGCAATTTCTTGTATTCTTTTCTGTCTATTGGTTTTCATTATCCAGCTTTAATTTATTTTTTATCTTCTTCTATTTTAATTTGTTATTTTTGGTTGTCATCTTTTAAAAGCCATTTTTAATAGGTAACAGAAAGAGACTGAATGCAGATGTGAGGAGATTGGGAGAGGGCCTGGAAGGAGAAGAGGGAAGAAAAACTCTAATTAGGTTATATTGTATCTAAAAATATTTTTAATAAAATGAGGAAAACAACAGCAAAAAGAAAAAATAGTTTTCTAAGGGATGATAGTAATGTGGCTAGGAAAAAAAATTCCTAACACATCAGAATGAGACAAGGTAAATAACGAGACAGAAAAGTCGTCAAGGGAAGGTACAAAAACCAAAGAGATCTTTGAGCTCGGAATATTTAGTTTCATTTTTTATTTTTATTTTTAAACTTTATGTACATGAGCTAATTAAAGCATCCTCATTAGCAAAAGTATACATATTCTAGTGTCCAGTAAAACTGGCTTATTATTTGTGGAGAGAATGACATGGATGTATGAACTTTTAATAATTTTAAATTTGTTGTGCCTCTGTGTATGTGTGTGTTCATGTTTTTGTACTTGTATCTACATTCACATTAGCTTCAGTGTGTGCACAGAGAGATCAACAAACAGCTTTCAGGAGTAGCCTTTCTACCGCGTGGACCCAAGGGATTGAACTCACACCGTCAGCTTGGCGTAGCATGCCTTTGCCAGCTAAGCCACCTCTCTAACTAAAATCCTGGTCCGGCTTCAAAGTCAAGTCAATTTTATCAACAATGACTCCTTTGTCAAAATAAATGTGAATATTAACTGAACAATCTCTGGAACTCACTTCCCTTATTATAAAACTTTTAATTGGGTTTAGAGAATCTATAGGATGTAAATCATATCTTTCAGCTAAAAATTATAATGAGCTATAAAGAACAATACATCTTATGACAATTTAATATCAGAATTAAGATGTACCAGAAATATAATACTACTATATTTTTTAAAAATCTCATATTTATACTAGTCATGTCTTGAAACAAAATTTTGTTTAATAAATAATCTATACTTAATTATAATTAGTTAATTATATATAATTATATTAATAAACACTATGTTAGCAATGCTTGTTCATGTATATCTTGCCTTTATTAAAATACTAAGTTGCATCCAAGTAAACATAATTCAGATTTATATTTACATTGGGATATTGTAAGAGAAAAGAAAAAACACCAAAATATAATAATGTCCAGAACCAAAACTTAGCTAAGATTCAAACGTTTGAAAGTATAGCTTCATATGAGTAGAGCTTAGAGGAAAATAATAAACAGAATAAAGGTGGCTTGTTCCAGCCACAAAACACAAATTTAAAGAGAAATGGAGAGCAAAGAAGCATGAAAAAGAGGCTAGAAACAGTTCAGAGAAATTACAAAAAGACTAGAAAAGCTAGCTACCAATAACGACTATGTTGGTGTTTTCAATTTCAGTGTTTAACCTGAGTGCACACATCTAGCATTTCGAAAGCTCCAGTGCATTCACACATACTGATGCTTCATGTGAATTGTACATTGATGGGAAAATTTCAGATTGACTTGTTCTGATTCTGGATTGAAGCAGCACAGAACTGAGGTAGCTTACGTGAAATCCCTGGGACGGCGCATGTGTTTCTCCCTAATTTAGTGTGCAGCATAGACTGAACTTGGAAGAACACACACCATTTATTTTTCTTTTTCATATTAAATGTCTAGAGATATTTGCTGTTTTGAAAGCTATGGAATCACCAGCAGAAACAGTCTGGGTTCACAAAACCTTGTTCGCTTTAAGAAAACCACAGTAACACATCTGTTTTGTGCTAACCGTTTCTAGCTAGCTATTTTTTTTCCACTCCACACTTTCACCTTGAATTTTAGATACTCGAGTTATGTATATTTTAAAGACATTTTCAGGTTTTATCCAGAAACTAAAATTACTTTAAAATATATTCTCTTTTTATTTGATCAATTGTGATTTCTGGGAGTGTTATTGACCTACAACTATAGGGTGACACCTTTAAACCCCATTCCCTTGAAATTGCCCCTCGTAGCACCTCACTGCTTTCCTGACTTCTATGGGTCCTCCAATAAACACGCAGATCTGGAGATTCAAAACTAACTTTTGCGTATGAGAAAAAACATGCAGTCTTTGTCTGGTTTGGAACTCACTGTGCTCACATGTTTATTTTCAGCTCCACTCATTAACCTGCAAATTTCTTAATTTCAAGGTTTTTGTTTGTTTGTTTCTTATACATGAATAATTGTGTATATGTTTCATATTGTGTTATTATCCATTTATTGCTTAATGGACATCAAGGTTATTACCCAGGTTGTTGTGACTATAGATAGCATCAATAAACATGGATGAACAAGTATCCCTCTAGTAAGACACAGCCCTTCAGGTATATTCCCAGGAGTAGGATAGCTGGGTCAGGAGGTAGACATCATTCTCGCTTTTTGAGAAATCACCACAGCAACTTCATAGTGACTGCACCAATTTGCACACACAGATAGTAAATATCTGTTGTCCCTTCCGTGCCAGCATGTGTTGTCATATTGTTTCTTAATTTTATCTTAGCCATTGTGACTGGGTCAAATGAAATCTCAAAGTAGTTTTAATTTGTGTCTCCCTGTTGGGAAGCAAACACACTTTGAAATATTTCTCAAACATTTGTGTTTCTGCTTTTGAGAACTCTATAGTTCCATGCTCCAATTTTAATATGATTCGTTCTTGCCATTTAGTGTTAAGTTATTTGTATATTTGCATTCTGGACGTTTACTCTATGTCAGATGTATGTATGTATACACACACACACACTTGTATATTCCATTCGTTTTTACTCAAATGAATAAGGAGGACTGAATTACTACTGCAAAGCTCACATCATTGAATTTGAATACATACTCAAAACCCATGTGAAAAATCTGGAAGTTACCATATATGTACATACAATTCCAGCATTTCTGCAAGGGATAGGAGTTGGAGACAGGACTATCCACAGAAGCCTCTGTACAAAGTAGCTGGTATATCCTGAAGCAGACACAAGGGATACTTCCACAAGTAAGGTAAAAAGTTAGGACAACATCCAAGGTTCTGACTTCAATACTTATTCTGTTACATGTGTTCCCACACTCAAACACATGAAAATACAAATACCACATTTTCACATCATATAAGATCTTCACATCACATACAGTACATGCACACTTAGGATTTGAGAAAAGATAGTTCCTGAATATCTGTTGTGAGAAAGAACTTGTTCTAAGTACCAAGAAGAAAACAGTAAATAAAACAGTCAAAAATGCCCACCTTCATGGTGCTTGCTTCCCTTCTACCATTGACAGGTATATAATAATTTGATGGTAGGTAAATGGAATGAAATATTGGAAGGTGATGAATGCATTAGAAAAACATCAAAGAATAAAAAATGGAATTCAGATTTGGCAAGTGAATATTGAAATATTTAAACATTAAATATAAAATGGCAGTAAGATAGAAAACCTAAAATAGATAAAAGTGTGAGCCATGAATAGTGCCCAAATGAAGCAACCATGACAAAGACCCAAAGGAGGGAAGCACTTAATGCTTCAAAGAGTGAGTTATTGTTAATGGGAGAAAATAATTTGCAGGGGTGAGGCAACAGGAGGGTGGGGAAAGGCCTCAAAGAAGACTCACAGTCATTGTAGGGTATTGTTTTGAGTGACATGAGAATTCATTAAATGATTTAGTCAGTAAAATGATAGGTTTATAAGAAAACAATTCTGAGTGTCATTTTAAGAGGATGAATCAGACAAGGTGATTATTGGTCCCAATTCTCCTGCTTGGAAGAATGTTTAAGACATTTTTAAGACTGCCAATAATAAAATCAGGAAATTCCCCCCAAAAAGAGATATTTATTCATATCCAAAGTACACAAGAAGTCTGAAAATCATCTAGTTAACTGTTGTAAACTTCACTATGATGATAATGATGCTGTTGATGATGGTGGTGGTGGTGATGGTGGTGGTGCTTTCCAGTATCACAGCCAAGGACTTGGCAAGGATGATATCATGTTCTAGTTTATTTTGAAGCTAGAGACACTGGTCTACTGAGAGATGGGGCAGTATGAGGTGAGAGGAGTCTGGAATTCCTTATGTGGAAAGATTAAACCACCATTAGCTAAATTTAGAAAGCCTGCACATGGTGTTGAGCTTTCAAAGTACATCTACTTTGTTACATGATGTTCACCACCAGCAATGGAGGAGTGTTCCCTTTACCCCACATCTTCTCTAACATAAACTGTCATCAGTGTTTTAGATCTTGGCCATTCTTACAGGTGTAAGATGAAATCTCAGAGTTTTCTTGATTTGCAATTCTCTGATTGCTAAGAATGTTGAGCATTTCTTTAAGTGTCTATTAGACATTTTAGATTCATCTGTTGAGAGTTTTCTGTTTAGGTCTGTACCCAGTTTTTATTGGATTCTTTGTTCTTTTGATGACCAATTTCTTGAGTTCTTTGTATATTTTGGAGATTAGCCCTCTGTCCAACGTGGGGTTGATTAAGATCTTCTCCCATTCTGTACGCTGTTGTTTTGTCTTAT
This sequence comes from Chionomys nivalis, assembly GCF_950005125.1. Lineage (NCBI taxonomy): Eukaryota > Metazoa > Chordata > Mammalia > Rodentia > Cricetidae > Chionomys > Chionomys nivalis. The sequence continues at coordinate 40,470,652 of NC_080090.1, read as the reverse complement.
TGACCATGTCCTTTGCTCTACAGATTCGACTCAGTTTTAGTAGGTCCTATTTATTAATTGTTGCTCTCAGTGTCTGTGCTGCTGGGGTTATATTTAGGAAGTTGTCTCCTGTGCCAGTGCATTCAAGTGTACTTCCCACTTTCTCTCCTATGAGGTTCAGTGTGGTTAGTTTTATGTTGAGTCTTTGAACAATTTAGACGAGTTTTGTACATGGCAATAGATATGAATCTATTTTCATTCTTTTACATGTCAATATCCAGTTATGCCAGCACTGATTAATGAATATGCTTTCTTTTTTCATTTTATATTTTTTGCTTCTTTGTCAAAAATCAAGTGTTCTTAGCTGGGTGGATTGACATCCACATCTTTGATTCAGTTCCATTGATCCTCCTGTCTATTTTTATGCCAATACTCTGGTAGAGTTTGAAGTCAGGGATTGTGATGCCTCCAGAAATTCCTTTAATATATATGACTGTTTTAGCTATCCTGGGTTTTTTTCTTTTTCATATGGAGTATTGCTCTTTTGAGGTCTGTGGAGAATTTTGCTGGGATTTTTATGGGCATTTCATTGAATCTGAATTTTGCTTTTGGTAAGACTGTCATTTTTACTATCTTAATTCTACCTCTCCTAGAACATAGGATATCTTTCCATTTTCTGGTATTCTCTTCAATTTCTTCTTCAAAGACTTAAAGCTCTTGGCATACAAGTCTTTCACTTGTTTGATTAGAGTTACTCCAAGATATTTTATTCTATTTGTGGCTATTGTGAAGGGTGGTGTTTCTCTGATTTCTTTCTTAGCCTACTTATCATCTGTATAAAGAAGGGCTACTAATTTTTTTGCATTAATCTTGTATCTTGGTACATTACCAAAGGTGTTTCTGAGTTGTAGAAGTACCTTGGTAGAATTTTGGGGGTCACTTATGTAAACTATCATATCATCAGCAAATAGTGAGAGTTTGACTTCTTCTTTTCTGATTTGCATCCCCTTGATATGTTTTCTTATTGCTCTAGTTAGAACCTCAGGTACTATATTGAATAAATAAGGAGAGCATAGACAACCTTGTCTTGTTAATGATTTCTGAGGGATTGCTTGGAGTTTTTCTCCATTCTAGTTTGATGTTGGCTGTTGACTTGCTGTATATTGCCTTTATTATGTTTAGGTATATTCTTTGTATCTCTATTCTTTCAAAAACCTTTATCATGAAGGAATGTTGTATTTTGTTGAAGGCTTTTTCAGCACCTAATGAGATGAACTTGTGTATTTTTTTCAGTTTGTTTATATGGTGGATTACATTGACAGATTTTCATATGTTGAACCATCCCTGCATCTCTGGGATGAAGTCATGATGGATGATTTTTCTGATGTGTTCATGGATTCGGTTTGCCAGTATTTTATTGAGTATTTTTGCATCAATGTTCATGAGTGAGATTGGTTTATAAATCTCTTTCTTATTAATATCTTTGTGTGGTTTTGGTATCAGGGTAACTGTAGCCTCATAGAAAGAGTTTGGTTTGGCAATCTTCTTTTTGTTTTTTTGTTTGTTTGTTTGTTTTTGTTTTGTTTTGTTTTTCGAGACAGGGTTTCTCTGTAGCTTTGGAGCCTGTCCTGGAACTCCCTTTGTAGACCAGGCTGGCCTCGAACTTAGACCAGGCTGGCCTTGAACAGCAATCTTCCTTCTATATCTACTTTGTGGAACAATTTGATTATTGGTATTAGTCCTTCATGTAAATCTTGTAGAATTCTGTACTGAAATCAACTGGTCCTGGGCTTTTATTGGTTGGGAGACTTTTGGTGACTGTTTCTATTTCTTTAGCAGTTATAGGTATATTTAATTTGCTTATCTGGTTTTGATTTCATTTTGGTAAGTGATATTTATCTAGAAAGTTGTCCATTTCCTTTAAGTTTTCTAATTTTGTAGAGTACATATTTTTGAAATATGAACAGATGATTCTGTGGATTTCTTCCATATCTGTTGTAATATGAGCGGCGGGTCTGCGTCCCTGGCACCCGGCCGCCCACATGGCTAGCTTATGCCCCGAAATAATTACACAGAAACTGTATTCTTTTAATCACTGCCTGGCCCATTAGCTCCAGCCTCTTATTGGCTAGCTCTTACATATTGATCTAACCCATTTCTAATATTCTGTGTAGCACCATGAGCTGGCTTACCAAGGAAGATCTTAACCTGCGTCTGTCTGGAGTGGGAGAATCATGGCGACTCCTGACTCGGCTTCTTTCTCCCAGCATTCTGTTCTGTCTACTCCGCCTACCTAATTTTCTGTCCTATTAAAGGGGCCAAGGCAGTTTCTTTATTACTTAACCAATGAAACAACAGATAGAAAGATGACCCACCTCCATCATTTCCCCTTTTTCTGTTTAAACAAAAAATGGCTTTCACTTTGACATAGTAAAATTACATATAACAGTTATCAAGCAAGAATTACAGTTACAATATTTATATCTATTTTATCTTTTATCATAACTAAGGAAAACTATAACTATCTATACATTCTTCAACTCCATCAAAGACTCCAGAAGGATATAATATTACCTAAGTAAACAAGAGATCCAAAACTCTAGAAATGACAGAGACATCTCGCTGCCTGGGCAGTCACCCAAAGTTCTTTTGTACTGTTGGGGCATCCATCTTCAGCCTTCAGGCCTATAGTATCCAGCAGACATTTTCATCAAGCAGGAAATTCCAAAGACAGTTCAGTCACTTTTTGCTGTGTCCTGCAGAATGTCTCGCAGACTCTTTTAGGAGTCAGGAACCCCGAAAAGCCATCTCACCTTTAGGCAAGTTCAGTAGTTCTCTCTCTGTGGGTTCTTTGTGTCCAGTTTATACAATAGTCGAGGCAAGAGCAGTTTCTTGCCCAAATAGCTGTCAAACTCCATAAGGATCCTCTTCGATGCCCATCTTCTTCTTCTTGAAGTAGATTGATGCTGCCAGAAGCAGACGTGTCTCATTGTCATGAAAAGCCCTAAATTATTAAAACATTAAATGCCATATTCTGCAGTCTTTGAAAGATATGAAGAATGCCTATCTAATTGAAATATATCTCTATATATCTAGAAAATCTAACTAACATGACTACAAATTTGACTAGTATTGATGATTATCCACTAACAACCTATATTTCCTAATTATACATTACATTTTTAAATGAACTACATAATCACAATACCTTAATCAAGATCAGAAATACATATACATATAACAAAATTGACCTTCAAATCCACACCAATGCAAATTATTCATATCTATATCATATCCCCCTTTAAATGTAAAAGAACATTTATAAACAATATTTGGGAACATGGGCGCAGTTTTTTTCTCTCCAAACTGCTTCCTGCTGAATGGGGGCGTCGTTAATTAGGTCTTTTATGGGATAACCTGTGTGCCAGGGTCATCTCAGTTGGCAGTTGAGTGAAGCAATTTTTTTGAGGGTGTTCACAGCAACCTTTCAGGAGGGCGTGGTCTATCATACCATATTGGGATAGAAGCAATTAACAGGGTCTCGTCCTCTGTGAAAACAAAAGAAGACCCTCTCCAAAGCATCATATCCTTAGACCCATATTCTGAAATCATAATACCCTTATATCCATTCTGGTTTAGCTTGGCAGCCCATATAATGAAATGTCTCTCTGCACTTAGCTCCTTTACAGTCAAAAATTTTAAAGAAAACACAATAATACAAAGAATCCAGACTCTCTGTGAATTTTCCATTTTTACGTGGCTTATTTTTCTTTATTTCTTTTAATCTATAACTATCTGTACTCTGTCTCTTTAAAGACTTTACCCTTTTTTTAAGACATTAACTTTATTCTTTATATATATTTTTTTCTCTCTCTCAAGCCTACGTACACTCATCCAACAGTGTCTGAATCAGTTCTATTGTGAATCTGTAATTTTTAGTATCCAGGAGCACTTTGTTTTGAGCTTTTAAATCGCTAAGCTCTTAAGAATCTAAGCTGTGACATTCCTAGGTCAAAAACAGGTACTGCATGCTTGCCCCGCCCAGTCCAACATGGCGGAGCCACTCGTGCCTCTGATCCTTGCACATTGCACCAGTAGCATGGTGGAGCTGCTTGTGCCTCTGAGCCGCAGCACAAAATGACTTCCTTTTAGGCACACAGTGAGTCTAGCTGCCATCAAACAAATCGTAGCACTTTACTCCAAATGCTCCATTCAAAAGCTCTGTCTACCACAGGAGCCAGACAGAGATTGCAATGGCGGCACAGCGCAGAAAGCCTGCATTTTAAAACAGCCAGTTTTTTCCTGCTGCTGAGTCAGGACAATTTCTTTGCCGCAGGCAACCACAAACAGCAAAAAGCTGTCTTAAATTCTCTCTGTGTCCTTTTTAAGCCCTCTTAGGTTTTACGTGGAGTTCATTAGCACGTTGGGTGCCACTCTGTGTTGTATAGGAGCAGTGGGGCGTCCCCGGCACCCAGCCGCCCACATGGCTAGCTTATGCCCCGAAATAATTACATGGAAACTGTATTCTTTTAAACACTGCTTGGCCCATTAGCTCCAGCCTCTTACTGGCTAGCTCTCATATCTAGATTAACCCATTTCTAGTATTCTGTGTAGCACCACGATCTGGTGGCTTACCAGGGAGATCTTAACCTGCGTCTGTGTCTGGTGGGCGAATCATGGCGACTCCTTACTCGGCTTCTTTCTCCCAGCATCCTGTCTGTTTACTCCACCCACCTAAGGGCTGGCCTATAAATGGGCCAAGGCAGTTCCTTTATTAGTTAACCAATGACCTTCTTCCATCACATATCTGTTGTTATGTCCCTCTTTTCCTTTCTGATTTTGTTAATTTGTATATTCTCTGCCTTTTGGCTAGTTTTGATAAAGGTCTGTCTATTTTGTTTATTTTCTCAAAGAACAAACTCCTGGTCTCATTTATTCTTTGTATTGTTTTCTTTGTTTCTATTTTGTTGATTTTAGCTCTCATGGTGGATATTTCCTGCCTTCTAGTTCTCCTGGGTAAGTTTTCATCTTTTTGTTATTGAATTTTCAGGTGTTATGTTAACTCACTACTGTGGGAATTTTTTTTCAGCTTCTTTATGTAGGGATTTAATACTATGAGCTTTCCTCTTAACACTGATTTCATTGTGACACAACATACATAGATTTGTGTATGTTGTATCATCATTTTTTGCTGAATTCTAGGAAGTCTTTAATCTATTCCTTTATTTCTTTCTTGAACCATTGATGATTCAGGTGAGCATTGTTTAGTTTCCATTGTTTTGTGGACCTTCTGAAATTATTGTTCTTTTGAATTCTATTTTTACGCCATGGTGGTCTGAGAAGATATATGGGGTTATTCTAATTTTTAATCTCTTGAGGGTTGCTTTGTTACCTAGTATGTGGTGTAATTTTTGAGAAGGTTCCATAAGGTTCTGAAAAGAAAGTGTATTCTTTTATGTTGGATGGAATGTTCTATAGATGTCTGTTAAGTCCATTTGAGTCATTACATCCATTAGTTCCATTTTATCTCACAGTCCTGTCCAGTGGTGAGAGTCAGGTGTTGAAGTCTCCAACAAATAATGTGTAGGTTTTAATGTGTGATTTAAGCTTTAGAATTGTTTCTTTTACATGTGAGGGTGCCCTTGTATTTGGGGCATAGATACTCATTATTGAAATTTCTTCTTGATAGATTTTTCCTATGACTAACATGAAATTACCTTCTTTGTCTCTTTTGATTGATTTTAGTTTGAAGTCTATTTTGTTAGCTATTGGGATAGCTACACCATCTTGTTTCTTAGGTCTGTTTGATTGGAAAAAAATTCCCAACCTTTTATTCCTAGGTGATGTCTGTCTTTGAATTTGAGATGTGTTTCTTATATGTAGGAGAAGGGTGGGTTCTGTTTTCATATCCAGTCTGTTAGCCTGTGTTTTTTATAGGTGAATTGAGTACATTTATATTAAAGGATATTAATCATCAGTGATAGTTAGTTCTTGTTATTTTAGTTTTTATTGTTGGTGATGCTATTGTGTGCATTTTTCTCTTCTGTGGGGTTTGCTGTTGTAAAATTTTCCACTCTGTTTTTTTTTTTTTTTTTTTTTTTGATACAGCTAACTTCTTTGGGTTGGAGTTTTCTTTCCTGCAAACCTTGTGCAGGGCTGGGTTTGTAGTTAGGTATTGGTTAAACCTGGTTCTATCATGGAATATCTTGTTTTGTCTATCTAGGGTGATTGAAAGTTTTGCTGGATATAGTAGTCTGAGCTCGCATTTATAGTCTCTTAATGTTTGCATAAAGCTTGACTAGAACCTTCTGGCTTTCATTGTTTCTATTGAGAAGTCAGGTGTAATTCTTTGCAGCTCTTAATATTATTTTGTTCTTCTGTATGTTTAGTGTTTTAATTATTATATGGTGAGGGAACTTATTTTTTTAGTCCAGCCTCTTTAGTGTTCTGTACATCTCTGTATCTTCATATTCATATCTTTCTTTAGGTTGGGAAAGTTTTCTTCTATGATTTTGTTGAATATGTTTTCTGTGCTTTTGAGTTGGACTTCTCCTTCTTCTATCCCTATTATTTTTAGGTTTGATCTTTTCATGGTATCCCATATTTCCTGGGTATTTTGTGTTAAGCTTCTGTTAGATTTAATGCTTTATTTGACTGATGAATATAATTCCTCTACCATATATTCAGTGCTTGAGATTATCTCTTTCATTTCATGTCTTCTGCTGTTTATGCTTGTACTTGTGGTTCCTAATTGTTTTCCCATATTTTCTGTTTCCAGAATTCCATGGGTTTGTGTTTTCTTTATTGTCTTTATTTTGATTTCCAAGTCTTGAATTGTTTTTGTCACCTGTCTGATAGATTTTGCTTGGTTTTCATTAAGAGACTTGTTGATTTTTTCCAATTTTTCCTGTCCTTTTCTCCATTTCTTTGAGAGAATTTTTTATTTCTCTTTAAGGGCCTCAAACATTGATGTAAAGTTATTTTTAGGCCATTTTCTTCTTCTTCATCTGTATTGAGGTATTTAAGTCTTGCTGTTTCAGAGCCATTAGTTTTTGTTGGTTTTATATTGCTCTTTATGGTGTTTAGTGTGTCTTGTTTACTAATCTTTTCTTCTGATTGGTGTAGTTGGGGCTGTGTCTCTGGTAATCACTTTTCCAGGTGTCAGTCAATACAAGACTTAGATGGTTGCTCCTTGTGGTAGAGTCGGGGCCACAGTTCACATCAAGCTGGAGATCATTCAATGTTCCTGGAGGTGCCTGGGCAATCCTGGAGGTCACTTAAGCCTGCTTCCATGGAGGTTGCTTGCTTGAACTTGCTCTCGTAGAGGTTGCTGGTTTCGGTCTGCTCTTGCAGAGGTCTGGCTTGGGCCTACTCACACAGAAGTCGCTGGCTAAGGCCTGATCCCACTAAGGTCTCAAGATTGCTCCTCTTGTACCTGCTTCAGCAGAGGTCTCTGGCTCAGGACTGCTCTGGGAGAAGATTGCTAACTCTGATCTGGTCCCATGGAGGCTGCTGGCTCAGTCCTGTACCAGCAGCAATCACTGGCTTTTACCTGCTCCCAAGGGTGTCGGTGTCTTTGGCCTGCTCCTGCAAAGGTTACTGGCCTGGGTCTGGGCTAATGGAGGTGACTCCCTGGGTCCTGTTCCCAAGGAGATTATTGGCTCAAGGGTCTGGTCCAGGTCGCTAGCTTGGGGCTGCTTTGGTGGAGGTTACTGGCTTGGGCCTGCTCCTGCAAAGGTCCTTGATATTTATCTAAAAGTTGAAGACATTCTGGTAGCATGCAAAATTTCATAGGTAGAAATTAAAGGCAAGGGAGATATGTAAGAACAGAGGCCAGAGTCAAAGGGAGAAATAAAAAAGGGGGTCCATTCCAGTGATACAGGGAAAATTGATTGCTCTTTGGCTACAGTTCAAATTTGGAAGAGTTATCTCCAGATTGGTTTTGAATCAACTCTAGTTAGTCTGTGATAACACACATGGCTACAACAATCAAATTTAAAGCTCTGTTAGTCAGGAAACCTATTTTCTAGGGACCAGTTCTCTGAAGCTCAAGTTTAACCAGGGCTTAAGCTGGTTCTCATTTGAAACTTTGTCATTCTCTGCACTTTATGTCTTCCCATTTTCACCCGCCGTCACGAAGGACTATGCATTTCCTCTGACAGTATATTAATATTGAAAGGATTATGAGAGATACTCAATATTATTGTGGAGTCAGACAAGATAAAGACAAATGGCAAAAACTGTTCTTACCAACACAGAAGTCATAGGTTGGTGTAGGAGGTTCTTCTGTCTATGTGTTGCTTTCATTGGTTAAATAAAAAAACAAAACAAAAAAAAACTGCCTTGGCCTTTTGATAGGGCAACACTTAGGTAGGCAGAGTAGACAGAACTCAATGCTGAGAATAAGGCCAGAGACAGAGAGCTGCCATGGAGCTGCTAGGTCAGACATGCTGAATCTTTCCTCGTAAGCCACGACCTCATGGTGACTTACATAATATAAGAAATGGGTTAAATCGAGATGTGAGAGTTAGCCAATAGAAGGCTAGAGACAATGAACCATGTAGTATTTAAATAAATACAGTTTCTGTGTGATTATTTTGGGTGTAAGCTAGCCGGATGGGATGAACAAAGGGCCAGGTTCTCCCAACAATAGGTAGGTTTTCTGAGTCCTTGTGGGTAGTTATCAGTGCTCTGCATAAGCTGAGTAATGAGTGACAATGGAAAGGGAAACAGGGAAAAAAAAAAACAATATGTCCCATCTGCCTAAACAGTGTTATTTTATTTCAGAATTGTTTTAGATTTACAGTTGATTTGTAAATACAGTAGTAAAGATGTATGAATAAAAAACGAGGGATGGTAAGTATAAGCAGAGGGGAAATCACAGTTGTTGTGATCCAGCTGCCCTCACTCCCCCTGACTGACAGTGGAACTTCCTTGTGGTCTGTAATTGACAAGGATGTTTGTGTTCTTTCTGGCCGGTGGGTCTCCACAGAAGGAGTAGAGGTATAAAAGGTTGCTGGACAAAATAAAGGCTGCTGTTCTTCCACCTGAAAAGAAGCCTCCATGTCTCAATCCCAGCACCCCCTGCCAGTCTCTGCTATCCAGGATGCGCTGGCTGCAGCAGCCCTAAAGGAATTTGGAAATCTTTGCTTCCTTTTACTTGTTTTTTTTTTCTCTTTGAATTTCAAATAAGAAAGATCTCATTAGTAAATGATGATTATGGTTATCATGGAGACATAAAAATATGAGGATATGATGGAGGAAGGTCATTGGTTAAATAATAAAGAAACTGCTTGGCCCTCATAGGTTAGAACATAGGTGAATGGAGTAAACAGAACAGAATGCTGGGAGGAAGAGGAAGTGAACTCAGATGCCATTTCCTCTCCTCTCTGGGGCAGATGCGATGCCGCTCCTCTCCAGAGCAGACGCGATGAAGCAAGCTGCCAGGTCAGACATGCTGAATCTTTCCCGGTAAGACTGATGCTACACAGATTATTAGAGATGGGTTGATCGGAATATGAGAATTAGCCTGTAAGGGCTAGAGTTAATGGGGCAAGCAGTGTTTAAATGAATACAATTTGTGTGTTGTTATATTGGGGCATATAAGCTAGCTAGGCGACCAGGAGCTGGGGCGGCAGGAACACAGCCTGCAGCTCCCACTACAAGGATAGATACCCGACCTTTTTATTTATTTTATTTTTAGCCTATGATCATTGTATAAAATTATTGACTTAATCATGATTACTTCAGCTGGGTCTGCAATGGGAAAAACAACAAACAGAAATGTGCAATTTGGTAAGGAAAGATTTGTGAGCAAGTTTAGTGAACAAGACAAATCCTCTGTAACTGCTAAGGAAATGTGAAATACTGAGAGAGGTCAGGGCACAGGTGCCTAGAAGTCAAGCCCACCTGCGAGAGGTGCTAAGTTGTGCAAATCCAAATTGATTTCAAAGGACTGAACTTAAAATGGGAATGTCATCCAAGGGGTGCCCTACTCCAAACAAACACTGAATGAGTTCTGAAGGGTCAAATATTGCAAAGCTCTATCCTAAGCTGGCAAAAGAACCTAACAGCAGCATCCCTGTGGTGCTGGTTTTATAGGCATGAGGATGGAGCATTGAGATTTAAAGAATCACTGAGGCCAGACTGGGCACTGCATGAAATTATAAAGGTGAAGCTGAAGGTAAAAATGGAGATCCCAGGGTGTTAGAGAAGCCAGGATTATGAGATTTTCTCCACTGAGAAAATCTGTCTGTGTCAAGTGGAGCTTGTGCAAAGTGTTTGGAGGCTAGATACTTTCATCATGAGTCCCAGATATAGGCATAAAGCTACAGGGTTGTTGTTTTCCTGCTGTTTTAGTTTGTTTGTTTTAATTGAGAGAAAGAATATCCTTTTTAAAATTCATTTTTGCTTTATATGTGTGCATGTTTTGTTTGCATACATGTCTGTATACTATGTGCACACTGTGTCTGCAGAGGACAGGAAGAGCTTGGGAGTTGTCATGTGGTTGCTGGAAAATGGACTCTAGACATCTAGAAGAACAGCAAGTGCTCTTATCCTCTGAACCATCTCTCCAGTTTCAAACTTCTGCTCCCTGTTTTTGTAGGGAGTAGCAAGGATTGAACTGCCAAGCATGCACTCTACTACTGAGCCAAATCCCAGCCCCTTACTGGATTTTGATCTTGCTTTGATATGTATGATTCTTTATGTTTGTGCCACATTCTTCCCTTTAAAAATCTTTATTCTGCGCTATTGTATATTGAAAGTATGTAAATTCATTTTTATTGTGGATGAACTCACTACAAAGAGGTTGCTTTGGACCTTAAAACAATGTTGGAATTATTAAACTATGAAGACTTTTGTAAATGAACTGATGGTGTTTAGCAGTCATATAAGTCTATAGGGATGCGGTGTGGAAGAAAATGCCTTAAAATTGATATATTTGGAGGTCAAATTGACAAAGATTAGTGTTGTGATGAATAATCTTGATTTTAAACTTGATAGGATTTGGAATCAATCTTGATTTTCAACTTGATAGAATTTAGAAATGAATCTCTGGGAGTGTCTGTGAGGAATGGTCTAAATTAAGTCAGTTGAAGTGAGAAGAGCATCCCCGAGTGTAGGCAGTGTTGTTCAATATCTGGGGCCTAGAATGAATGAAATGGGAAAGAGAACTGGGTACCACTATTCATCTTTCTCTGTTTTTTGATCACAGAGAAATTGTGAACAGCTGCTTCTTCAAGTTCCTGCCACCATGCCTTCTCACCATGATGAACTGTATCCTCAAACTGTGAACCAAAATTAATCCTTCCTTCGCTGAGGTGTTTTTCTGAGGTATTTGTCACAATAACAAGGAAAGTAACAAATACACTCTTCTCCCTCCCCCACTGATTCTCTTCAATATTTTAAAATGGTCCTCATATTACTATGCTGTGTGTATCACATGTGCATTATATTCCAGTGTGTTAAAACAAGATTCCACATATAGAGACCATATGTAATATTTATATTTCCCAGTGTTCCTCATTTTGTATACTATCACAATGGATCTCCCATTCTATTCACTTTTTCATACAAATTAGATAATTTTATTCTTCTTCCCAGCTGGATTCATTGAGTATGTACCCTGCTTTGTTCATCTCCTCTGTTGAGGGACATCTAGGTTAATTCTTTAACTTGAGTGCTGAGAATAATGAAATAATAAACGTGGATGTACATATATTTCTGATTTAAAATTCACATTTGTGGCTCCAGATGAATCTTTTATGAGTGATTTATTTGGTTTAACTTGCGTTTTACTGTCAGCAATATCTCCCAAAAATTCTATAGTGCTGTTCCCATCCCAGCCCCACGCCAGAACAGCTATCATCAAGGAGACAAACAACAAACGCTGATCAGAGGGCAGGAAAAATGAAACATATGAATGGGTGGTGGGAGTGTAAACTGCTGCCACCACTGTAGAAATCACTATAGATGGTCTTCCAAAGACCAAAAGTAGAACTGCCATGTGGTCTAGGTTTGCTACTCATAGGTATTTGACTGAAGAAGCTAAGTCAGCACTTCGCAGAGATACCTGCATGTCGTTATTACAGCACTATTCACAAATGCTAACATTTGGCATGAGAGGAAATAATGCAAGTTAATAATGTTTTTATTGCATATTAATAGAGGGAATGTATTAAAGAATGTGATGTAAATCAATAGGATAATAAATATAAACTTTTCCTTCAAGAAATATTTAAGTCAAAAGTGAAGGTTTGATATAGAAAGGGGTGTGTTACAAAAAATTGAGACTACAGGAAGCACTTTAGAAAAGGCTCAGATAAACATAAACAAGGCAAAGCACAGACAATGCCACCAATAACAGGTGACAAGAACAAGGCAGAATGGTAAGCAAAGGTCCTTCTTGTGCATTCACTACAGCCATTTCCTTCCTGTTGGAGGCTAGCAGCATCTTCTCATTGATGGCAATGATCTGTAGATATTTTCCCTCTTTCTGTCTAAAACCGATCTTATGTGTGCTCCTGACACAGCCCCCAGTCATGAGAACTATCATGCTAGAAATAGCACAATTACATGTACCAGAAGACCCCACATTGTTGGAACAGACAGCTTATAAATGTAGACAATTGGGGCCAAATAACATGGCAGTGACCTTATTTTCTGCTTCACTGATGTTCTTTCATTAGAATTCGTTTCCACAAAGCAAAGCTTGTTTCTTTCCTTCCCTACCTTGTACCTGTTTTGTTGAATACTGATGAAGTGTGACTTGGGTCAGCTCCAGTCCCCTCATTTTCTGGTGATCTGTATAGACACCTAAATGCTGGCTAAAATTGTAAGAAAATGTGCAAGACAAGACAGGCCTTATGGATATGGAGAAATTATGGTATGCATGGGTGTGGAGTGGTTCTACAAATTTCAATTGGGAAAAATATAGTGGGAGCCTCTGGATGACAGGATGTGATGTAAGAGCAGAGCAACATTCTAGTTGAACATCATGACCTTCAAGCTCAACTTGGAAAATAGTGATAGCTTCTTCCAAAAACTGTCATAAAATTCCAGGTATGCCTTTTGTTTTAGTAGTCTGCTATTTTTTTTCTATGTGTTCCTACTTTAAGAATACAGGTAACTCCACTCCAAGAGAAAAGGCATATCAGTGCAGATGGAACACCAAACAAAACTCACTGCTGGGCCAGCAGTCCTAAATAGCCATTACACTGCACACTGGAGATGTTTCCTAAGATGATTTATGAGTTCTTTTCCAGTGCTGTCTTCTGTACCATCTCCGAGCAAGGCCCTGTCACTGGTCAAATCCTAACAGAATAGCATGAACCAGTGGCAAGACCACCAGAGGAATAGTCTTGAGGACATGTGTGCTCTGTCTGACTCTTCCACTTAAAAAATAAACAAACCTGTGCAAGGTGTGCAGCAACAACCCTAAAGTTGGAATGAAGCATTTATCCACTAAATATTACTATGGTTTCAGAATCAAACGTCCTTCACAGACTTATGTGATGGTAACTTGGTTTCTTGGAGGTAGGCTTATAGGAAGAGACTACAGTGAGGGTTTTTAATTTTATTACTTATAAAAATACCAATCCAAATTTCCACTCCCTCCCCTCATTCCACTCCCCTCCCAGTTCCTCCACAGACCCTCCCACACCACTCCCCTTCAATCCTAACAGATGTCAATGCACCCTACCTGTAGAAAGTCCAAGGTTCTCCCTACTATATCTAGGTTGAGCAAGGTATATATCCAAAGATAAGAGGATCCCAATAAGCCAGTACATGCAGTAGAGAGAAGTCCCAGTGCCACTGTCAGTGGCTGCTCAGTCTGCCCTAATTGTCAACCACCTTCAGAAGGACTTATTTGTTCCCATGCTTGTTCATTCCCAGTCCAGTTGGAATTGGTGAGCTACCATTAGCTCAGGCTAGAGTGAGGGTTTTGCTGCAATCAAAAGATGAATCCTTTTATCTTTCTTTCTGTTTATAATGTAATAGTGTTAATAAAAGGGCATTGAAAACAGGACGTGGGGATGAATTGGAGGAAGTAGGTTAATGAGAGCAAAACCCTGGTGGCTACATCTTGCCTTGACTCTTCTTAACACTTTTTCACTATTCTCCCTCTGAATCTCTGCTTGTCTCTGTCCGCGTTCTCCCCCACCTCTCCTTCTCCCTATCTGTTTCCCACTACCATGTGATACACCTCATCATGGTTCCATAATCAGCAGGACCGGGTTAGGTCTATGGAGAGAATCTTCTGAAATCAGAGTCAAAGTAAATCTTGTACATGCCTAAGTTGTTTTGTCAGATATTTCATCTGGTAAAAAGTGATCTGTAGTTACTTCTCCCCCAATTTCTGTTTGTTTTGTCTTTTTAAAGAAAAACTCAGACCCCATTGATTACCATTTATTAAAGTCGACATAAATGATGAAAGATTATAAACAATATGAAAATTTCATTTTTTAATTACAATGAAATTTTTGTGAAGGTTAATTTCAATTGTAAACTTAATGAGATTTAGGATCATCTAGGAAGTTTGTCTCTGGGGATGCCTATGGGAATCATTTTAATTAGCTTAACCTACAGGGAATATATGCCTTCTGTGGGTGGCACCATTCCTTAGGCTTGGATCCCAAACTATATAAAAAAAGGAAAAAGTCATCTGAGCACAAGCATCTTGACCCAGATGCAATGGGAGTAGATGTCTCAACTTCCTGCTACTATGAAAAACTGTAGCCTTGAAGTGTGAGCCCTTAGATACCTTAAATCACTTTCATTAGAGTAGTTCATCACAGCAAATATGAAAGGAACTAAGAAGATAAGCTTCATTTATTTCACTAAATTTTATAGGGAGCATGTGAGGCAATATCTGTGAACTGTAAGGCACTGTGCAAGAGTAAGAGGGAAAAATCTGTTCAGTTTCTTTTTATTGGTGCAGAATCTTTTTATTTTTTTATTAATTTATTTATTTATTAAAGATTTCTGCCTCCTCCCCACCATCACCTCCCATTTCCCTCCCCCTCCCCCAATCAAGTCCCCCTCCCTCGTCAGCCCTAAGAGCAATCAGGGTTCCCTGCCCTGTGGGAAGTCCAAGGACCACCCACCTCCATCCAGGTCTAGTAAGGTGAGCATCCAAACTGCCTAGGCTCCCACAAAGCCAGTACGTGCAGTAGGATCAAAAATCCATTGCCATTGTTCTCGAGTTCTCAGTATTCCTCATTGTCTGCTATGTTCAGCGAGTCCGGTTTTATCCCATGCTTTTTCAGACCCTGGCCAGCTGGCCTTGGTGAGTTCCCGATAGAACATCCCCATTGTCTCAGTGTGTGGGTGCCCCCCTCGCGGTCCTGAGTTCCTTGCTCGTGCTCTCTCTCCTTCTGTTCCTGACCAAATCTGTTCAGTTTTAAAAGGAGGAATGTTTGTACCAAAAACCATAAAATCAACAAAAACAAAGCCTACTGTTCATTAAGAATGTTGCCATCTCTTCACACTGTGCTGGGCTATATAGAGTTGTATCTTTGAAAGCAGCATACCTTCTTTTTTAAATTAACTTTTGTATTTTAGAGAATTTCATTCATGAGATGAGTACATTTACAATTATATCATTTCCTAGCCCCTCTCCCCATCAACCTTTTTTACTATATATTGTCTCCAAGAATCAGTACTTTCTGGTATATTGGAAATTCCAGGAAATAATGTCTACAAATATCTTTCCAGTGAACAATGTACATGGTAGGCTTTTAACACATTTATTTAATGAGTTGAGATGCTCACTCTCTCCTCCTCCAAAATATTGTAGACCCTACAAAGAGAGATGGAATATTTCTTGTATTTGAGGACTTGGCTAATCATCACAATTGGAAAACACACATGTTCAGTCAAGTTATATTGTAGCTCTGATTATTTCTTCTGGGCACAATTATATTGTACTGGGGTGTGTGATCTATTAATATTGAGTGAGGTAATAAACCATGTGTCAGACTAAATTGTTTTCAATTGAGCACCAGTAACAATAGGCTAGAAGGCAAAATTCAGAAGATTTTTAGAATCTGAGAAGGGAGAAGCTGAAACCAAAAACTGAGCATATTTCAGGCACTAAATGAAAGCCATTTTTCTCAGCTAGGCAGGATGCTTCATGTGGAAAATGGTCCAGGGGACAGAAGGGAAGACATTAAAGGGGAAACAGTATAGATAATGTGGAAGGAGGTTCACCACAGCTTCTGGGTTGCTGCAATGAATCTAAGTGGGAGATGAGGTCTGAATTTAGTCTTCCTGATCTCTGAGTATGTGATTACAAATCCCCTCATCCTTATAAATTACATTTTCCTTACCTGTGAATGAGACTGAGGTTTATTTAAGTAGCAAATACCTAGTGGGACAATAAAGGAAACACCTGATAGTCAAGCACAATGTTCATATTATACATATATGACTTGACTAAATCTCACTTTCATATGTATTTAATTTCATTCAAATAAAGCATCCAACAAAATAAACTATAAGCATTTTTTTTTAGAAAATTCAGGCGTAGAGCTTCAGGATAGTGTTGTTAGTAAGCTTAACATTTAGAATCTGTAACCTCTGTTGATATAGTCATGTCTCACCTTTGCTCAAGCTCTAGAGTCAACAGCCCAGGGTGTAACTAACCAGGGTTCAGGAAGCATTTCTTCATGTCAGGGGAAGCCTGGGAAAAACCTTCACAACTGCACTAACAAAAGAGTGGAATACCCATTCACCATCCTGACTTGGTGTGGGATGTGGGCTGCACAGTGACCTAGAACAGTTCACTGAAAATGCAGGGTAAGTGCTCCAGTGAAGGCGTCAAGAGAGCAGTGAGAAAGAGTATAAGGCTAATTTCCCTCCCCAAACTTATGCCAAAGAGAAATAATTCTAGAGACCACATTTTGAGTTTTTCTGATTTGTTTTAACAAAGTAATACATTCTTATACAACTTTCCCCTTTTCTCCTGAATCCTCTTCATGATATCACAAGGATGAGATATCAGCACAGTTCTGTTTGGAACAACCTCAATGTTCTTTTTTTTTTTTTTTAAGAAAAAAAAACTTTAGTTTTTATCTTTTTTTTGAACAACCCAGAATGTGTCTGACTCTCAGACTCTCAGGAGGTTTCATCACAAAACTCTTTCTGCTCCTGGAGTTTCTATCATACCAGGAGGCACTGATTTTGTGCGACAATTTGCAGTATTCCATATAGGTGATAGCTGCTTTGCAAACTAGAAACTGGAATTCTTCATACACTTTAGTCAGGATGAAGATCAGTTGTGGGAATGAATGAATGTTTCTCATCAGTCACAATAATAAAAATCTCTAATATTTTCCTGAATTCCTATTATATGTCTGGTTCTATAAAAACAGCTATGGGAATGTTGTCAATAATGTTTTAATCAATTTCAAGGGTGGATTTTAGGATTTCAGTCTGCTAGTGGTGATGGGATTTCCACATAGACCGAACACAGTTAGATGTAGAATACAGGACTGAAGTTAGGCCATCTACCCAAGACAGGTTCTATGTGGCAGATTCTCTGCAGGGAGGGATTTCTTTTCTTTAGGATGAAGAGGCACCAATTTATATATATATATTTTAAATATTTATTTATTATGTATACAATATTCTGTCTGTGTGTATGCCTGATAGCCAGAAGAGGGCACCAGACCCCGTTACAGATGGTTGTGAGCCACCATGTGGTTTCTGGGAATTGAACTCAGGACCTTTGGAAGAGCAGGCAATGCTCTTAACCTCTGAGCCATCTCTCCAGCCCCACCAATTTATATTTTATCATGGATCCAAATTACGTGAATGAAAAAGTGAACCTTCACAAATAATTCTCAATTTATTCCTAAAAGGAAGCTCTAAAGTTGTTCTGCTTTAAATCAAAGCCACTTACAGCTGCAAAAACCAAACAGAACATACTCCACCAGAAACTCAACAACCACAAAAATATAGAACCCCCTTGTTCATCAAAATGGAAATTTCTGGAAGCAGAGAATCAGCATTTTGTGGGGATGGCTGCTACAGGACGGGGTACAGACAGCGCCTGTGGCCTGACTCTAGCAGTTTTCTTGGCTAAAGAATTATTACTTCCTTCACTTTCTGAACTTGCTGAGCCATCAGGAAAAAGAAAACCCAATACTCTTTGGATGGCAGGTAGTTCTAGAGGAAATATTGCCTTGGATGGGATTTTGTCTCTCAACATAAGAGAAAGTGTACAGGATGTGACCACAACCCAGTTTATTGACACAAAAATAAAATTCCATGTTTCATCCTCAAAATATAATGTTAGACCCAATACTAAGTTTGACAGATGTGCCGTGGTTAATAAGTTTTGTCACCGAGTGAGTGTCCCTACAATAGCTTCTTCTAATTGGTCTTACAAAGTTGGTAATTTCAGTTTTAAAGCCCAAGTTTTAAGAAAGCTTAAAAACTACAAACAAAATTGTATCTCTCTCTTGGAGAATTCCAAATGCACACATTTGCTTATTCTTTCTGCATGTCTTAGAGACCAATTCATATGACAAACGCTGTGCTACATAATGTGATTAAAGCATGTGAGTTTATAAAGTCAACAAAATGATAAGGCCCACAAGAACAGGATCACCTCCATTCAGTGCTGACATAAAATACTAGAGAATATGCTTAGGATTCATGCACCTTTTCTTATTAAATCACCACAACTAAAAGTCTATTAGCTTCATATGTAATAGAACTAAAATATAAGAACCTTTTACTCGGGAGGCAGAGGCCGGGGGATCTCTGGGAGTTTAAGGCCAGCCTGGTCTACAAGAGCTAGTTCCAGGACAGGCACCAAAGCTACAGAGAAACCCTGTCTCGAAAAACCAAAAAAAAAAAAAAAAAAAACTTTTACTCAGGCAGAAAGCAATGAATCCAGTTCAAAGGAAAGTGGATGGAGAGTAGAGAAAGAGACTGCCATTTTACAGTCTCACCCTGAAATATTCAATTCTACCACATTGAAGACAGTCCGGGTTACTTCTTTCTGAAGGGCAGAGCCGTGATTAGACACACTATATTTAACATGGAAACACTAGCAGATGCAATGGCACACAGACTGAGTTTCTCCATGTTCCCTCACAGTAAATGGACTCAGGACCACACGACCAGCAGGGGTGTCTAGTGTGAGAATAATAAGTTATAGATGCACCGAGCATAAAAGTATAGTCAGTATGAGAACTGTTTACATAATTAGCACTAAAACTGCTGATTTAAGGTAGAATACATGCATTTGCTGATAGTGTAGTATAGCCTTTCTTTCCATAGAAGCTCATAAATGTTTGAGCAGAAATCACCTGTCAAATGCATTTCTGCTGCAGCCTTCTCAACTACCTTTTTTATTTTATTTGAGAGCCTAAATTTTTAAATGAATTTTATGTTTTAAAAGAGATTTTGGATATTTAAAGGGTCTGAGATTATAAAGGTTATGTGAATTTTTAAATTCATAAATTTTCTTATTGTGGGGTATTAAATGTGTGATCTTAGTGATGAACAAGAAAGGAAAGGCGATGGCTTAACATGATGTGTTTGTTTTGTGTTAAGCTGACAAGGGGTCAGTTGTACTGGCTAGTTTTATGTCAACTTGACAGGAGCTTAAGTCATCTGTGAGCAGAGAGCCAATATTGAGAAAATGCCTCCATAAGATCCAACTGTAGGATATTTTCTTTATTTTTAATTTATTCTTCTTTCATATAATACATCCTAATCCTTCCAGTGCCCCCCCCCCCATCTCTTCCTCAGATCCACTGCTCTTCTGTTTTACTTCAGAAAGCAGGTTTCCCAAAGAGATCAACTAAACATGGCATAACAAGATGGAATAAAATTAGTCACAAATCCTTATATCAACACTGGAAAGGCTAGCCAAGGCAACCTAGTAAGAGAAAAGGGGTCCCAAGAGCAGGCAAGAGTCAGAAACACCCCCTCTCCCACGGTTAGAAGACCAACAAACACCTCAAACTAAACAATCACAGCATGAATGCAGTGGATCTCCTAGCACAGACGCATACAGGCTCAGTGATTGCCACTTTAGTCTCTGTGAGCCCCAATGGAACCTGCATAGAAGAGTCACAGGATTGTGTTATCCTGGTATCCTCAACACCTTTGGTTCCTACAATCCCTCCTCTTGTCTTCTGTGTGGTTCCTTCAAGCTTCACCTAATGCTTGGGTGTAGAGTTTTTCTGTATGATATATATATATATATATA
This sequence comes from Chionomys nivalis, assembly GCF_950005125.1. NCBI lineage: Eukaryota > Metazoa > Chordata > Mammalia > Rodentia > Cricetidae > Chionomys > Chionomys nivalis. The sequence goes on along the minus strand of NC_080090.1, from coordinate 40,450,443 downwards.
TATATATATATATATATATATATATATATATCACAAGTGTACCCATTACCCTCATAGGCCAGAGAAGCATGTTATATTCCCGGGAACTGGAGTTATGGGAGTTTGTGAGCTAAGAAGGGGTGCTAGGAATAGAACCTGGGCCCTCTACATGAGCAGCAAGTTCTCTAAGAAACTGAGCCATCTCTTCAGCTCCAAATTAGCTACATTTGTAGTTGAATAATTTTCTGTTTTCAGCCTCTCTTAACACACATACACATGCACTCAACCCGAAGTTATTCACTATTATTACAGTCTAAATCTTCAAATTAAATAATAATTATATATAAACTTTCATAATTTCAAATTATATACACATACATATACAATTCACACACATATATATATATGTATATATATATACATATATATATATACAGTCATTTGGGAAGTGGTAGTTTTCTAAAAGATTTCATCTACAATGTAAGGACACTTGCCACACATGTTCCTCGTATTTAAACTCCGTCTTTGTTTACATTATTTAAACATGCAAAATTTTAGCTTCTCATTTTTATAAATAAGATCATTTTACATGTGTTAAACTTGATAAAACTGACATACCAGACAGTATATTTTAGAAACCTTGTGCTGTAAATTGAGTGTATCATCATTTATCTGTCTCGAACTTGTAGAAAAACACTGGAATTTATAAATCCAAAACATTAGAGACAATACTTCGGTAAGCTTCCTCATAGATATGTGGCACTGTGGAAATAATGATAGCTCTATCACATGTCTTTGTCTATTTGGACATATCTTAGCAGCAGAATGTTATATTCAAATGTACACAGGTGCAGGTATCCCTTCCACTTCTGTTTTGAAAAAATATTCCTCGCAGTTCTTACATTTTTCATTTCCTCCTAAGCTTTACAATCAGCTTTTCAGTTCTATGGCATTTATTCACAATATGATTGGAAGGACCAAACATCTCATTAAAGTGGTGTGCTAGCAGAATGACACTGAAGGTCATTTTAGATACGGATTATGACATGGCACAATCCAGATGATGTAACTTTCCCAAGAGAAAAATAAACGAATATGTGTCAGTCTACCCAGAGTCTGCTGTGCTGAACCATCACTCCTGATTATCATTGGTTGGTAGAAACAGGTGTTTTTCATTATGCAACATTGTAGCTCATTCCTCTATATTTAACATAATGAAGATGTTATATAATAAAGGATTTATTTTTTCAGAACATAAAGTGAAAGCTTGTTAGCATGATGAATGCAGTTGAAAATTTGTCCAATAGGGATTGGTTTAAGCTCACAGTCATCTCAGCTCTCATGAAAGAAGAGATTATGGGTATGGGTTGCCCAACTTCATCACCAAGTTTTCACATAAAAGAACTCTGTGCTCATCGCACAAAGAAAATACTTTGAATATCCAACAAACAAGAAAAGGTTCAGTAAAGGTTTACTGTGTCCAATTTTATGAAAACCCTAATAACATATTACACATAAAATGCTAAAGGGATATCTTCAAATTTACTTCCTGTGGTGACCAGTCTTGGATATCAACCTCTTTGAATCTGGTACCAAATGAGAGACAAGTGTTTTGGGTGGGTCAGTGAAGATGTTTCCTAGAAGAATTAAGCACTTGGGAAAGACCCAGACAGGAATATTTTGGAGGTAAAGCACAGCTGTTTGCTTGCTGACATTCCTCCTTCCATAATGGAGTGCTTGCCATGTCTTACCTTGGCCCTATCACTACTGCCATCTTTCTGCTGGGATTAGAGCCAAGCTTCTTTGACTTTCCGGTGTGGAAAAAGAAAGTAATAGTTGTCTAGGAAGCCTCTAGGTCTTCAGGGCCAGATAGGACTTGAAAAGCATCCATCCACTTGAACTGTTGTCTAAACATCTCCAACAACCCTGTATCCATTGTTGGATTGTGCTTCTGATAGCCTGTAACCAGTCTACTGAATCCATTTTGCAATATTTATTCATTTAAATTTTGTTTTAAATTTGATTTTTATTATTTTTTGAGAATTTTGTACAATGTATTTTGATCATAGCCATCCACTCCCCAAGCCCCTCCCAAGTCCACTCACTCTTCTTCCAACCCAACTTCTGTTCTTCTTTGTTTTCAACACATTTCGTACAATCTGTGCTTCTTATAGATTCTTGGGTGTGTAGCTTGCAGGTGGAATTTGGGTTACTTACCAAAGGTAACATTCCTAAACAAAAGTAAAATTCTCTCTGTGTGTCTTATCAGTTATCAGTTGCCAGTAGCTCTTTGGCTACAAGTGAGAATTCATGCCCATCTCCCCTCTCCATGACTGAATTTGATTTGTCTTGAGCTTTCACACTGTGTATGCTTTCATAACCACTACGAGTCCATGCATACAAGTGTCATGCTGTGTTGGTAGGGTGGTGTTTATATGTATTTCATTGACCACCTCTGGTTCTTACATTCTGTCTGCTCCATCTTCTGCAATCATCCCCAAGTCATTGAAGGAGGGGTTACAGTATGCAGCTACCACTGTATACCACTTAAGATCTAGCATTCTGAAGGCTCCTATTATTTGCTCCTTGGCCTGTTTTGGAGCTTTGTGATAATCACAGATTATTGAAAATAAAAGTTTCTCTGATGATAGTTGAGAGATATAGTCTTCTATGGGTATGACAATAAATCATTTGGTGTCAGATTGATAGTATGTCCATTAGCAGAATCATTCCACGACCTGCTTCACCACCTATTCTTAGACTAAGAGTAGTGCCAGGTGTGGAGTTCATCTCATGGAGTGGAACTTAAATCCAATCAGAAAGTTGTTGGATATTCCCACGATGCCCATACCACTACTGTACCAGTGGGCGTGTTTTACCCCATCAGTTATTACTGTAGTTCAAAGTTTACAGCTTATTTATTTTCTACTCTCATAGCATGCATTGCACTTTCTAATCCTATGAACACTATCTGATAAGGATGGAGATCTGAGGTTTGTCCTAGCTTGATTTCTCCATGGTCTGTGACTCAAGTACTTGGTATCTTCAGCAATAGAGTCTTACCATCAAGTTTGAATGGTAACCAATAGGATTGGGGAAAAATAATATTTGGGGTCTATGGAAGCTCATGGTCAACAACTCCAAAAAAATGAAAGCTGTTCCTGTCACTGGGATTTTTTATTTATTAACATGTGGTATCTAATAGGGTTATTATTATCCTATTATAAGGTAACTACATTTTAATTATTTCTCTATATGTGTGTATGTATGCATACATGTGTATTTAAGAAGCACCTATAGCAGTATATAGATTTTGAACTATCTTTAGAGTTACTTATCCATGTCTCTATTCCCTCCTTTACTTGGCTTTCTCATCCCCACTGCAACATAAGCTTTCTGTTCCATTTATCCCCTTTAAGCTTTATATCACATTTTGCTGGTGTTGGTCCCCTAGAGAGTCATAACTGATACAGGATCACTTGCTGATTTTCTGCTCCCTGTACCTCATTTCCTGCTTCTTCACTCAGTTCACTCTTTCCTTGGGAACTTTTCCTTCTTGTTTCACTGAGAACATTGCTATAAGAGATTACTTCCATGTTTTCATGTTTCTGCCAGATCTGCCACCCTGCCTTTGTTTGCTCTGGCCTTCACCTTCCTGTCAGGATGGATGAAGTATCTGCAACTCTAAAGTTAGCCGACCACAATTTTTTTCTTTTTTTTTTTTATTAATTAATTTATTTAATTATTAAAGATTTCTGCCTCTTCCCCGCCACCACCTCCCATTCCCTCCCCCTCCCCCAATCAAGTCTTCCTTCCTCCTCAGCCCAAAGAGCAAGCAGGTTTCTCTGCCCTGTGGGAGGTCCAAGGACCACCCACCTCCATCCAGGTCTATTAAGGTGAGCATCCAAACTACCTGGGCTCCCACAAAGCCATTACGTGCAATAGGTTCAAGAACCCATTGCCATTGTTCTTCAGTTCTCAGTAGTCCTCATTGTCCATTATGTTCAGTGAGACCGGTTTTGTCCCATGCTTTTTCAGACCCCGGCCAGCTGGCCTTGGTGAGTTTCCGATTTTTATTCCAGTATTGGTTCCCTACCCTTTTCCCAATCCAGTACAAAACGCTGTGCACATGTAATGCATAAACAATCTCAAAATAGAAACATTTTAGCTACATTTATAGTTTTATTGTAGAGAAATACATTTTGAATATTTACCATGAAAAGAAAACCAGAATTAACGTTTGTCCTTTGAAGGGAACCAGAAACAAACTGTGTAACAATGAGGCTCTGGACTGGTCCCCACTAACAAGAACCCAATTTAAGGTAATATCTTTAGTCTGCCATGTCCCGGATCTACCCCTCTAACAGAAATTCAATTTTGATGTCCCCTGATCTCTTATGCTTCCATCTTGTGATTTCAGGTACACGCACTCAATTTTCCTAGTGGATGCATTCAACGAGTTGTTAAAACTGTGACAGGGCAGGAGATTCCCCCTCCTGTGCCTAAAGCAGAAGGACTGTCAGCAAAGAAGCCAGGCAGATCACATTCATGCTTCTACCAGCCATACTAAAAACTCTAAAGACTCCCCAAGACACTGTGCCAAGGATTGCATGCTTGCTGCCTGGCTGCTGAAGACTCTGCCCAGTGAGAATTCTCTGAAATATCCGAGAAAGTGTGTTTTACCATTATAAGCCTGAGTGAACATTTCCACAGGGCTACAGGGTGAGCACATCACTTGGTGGACAGACTACTAGATGACTAGTAGCAAAGCCATACCTAGTGCCCAAACACAGGCTTTAATATATGGGATTCATTTAAAAATGAATGACTGCTATTAGCCCAACTTCCTCTTTATAGACATAGAAGCAGCCTGTGCGGTGTCACTCAGTGAGTCAGCAGAGGTACTCTGCTCTGTAGCCTTCTTCGTGTTGTTGTATCAGGCTCATCTCAAATGGTCCCTTCCTTTAGTGTTGTACAATGAACTGCTAATGTGATTCAGCAGAAACCTCAAAGAGCTGTGATCGATGGAAAAGTGAGAGTAGGAGCTTGGCAGCTGCTCAAAGCCTTGCCCCAGTGAGCTGAGCCTACAGAATTTTAAACCCAGCCTTGTGGGCATTTTGTACACTATGAGATGTCCTGGCACATAGTCAAGCACCTGCCATCGCAGACAGTGGCACTGTGCTCCCAGGAACTGGAGGGAGTTCAAAGCTCCTGGGCAACTCACTGAGTTCTGGCTGTGGCTACAGTGTGGTAGGAATGTCTAGCAACCAATGGCCTGGTAACTGAAGAGCCACTGACTTTCAGAATCAGCCACAGCAGAAAGAAGTGGGGAGGTGGGGGTTTGAAAATATAATGAAAGAAAACAGGACAGAGCAGAGAGCTGGACTGCGTAGAAAGAAAGGCTTTCAGGAATCAGAGATGAGAAACCTCCCCCCTGGTTACCAGAAACATGCTAGAAGTTGCCCACTTTCAGAGTTAAGTATCTCAGATTCTGTGAGGGCAGGTGCAGTGCTGGCAGCTATTAGGAGACAGCATCCACACACCTAAGGACAGCGCAGGGACCATGACACTGGACAAAGCTGCTTGCTCCCATTTCCATCTGTCTTCTTTCCCATGGCTGCAGCCAGACTGTTGGAAGACAGCTACTCCAGCCCAGCATTTGAAAAGCTCCTGGCCTTCCTGTGTTTTCTACCCAGTTAGAGTAAAGTTCTTCAGTCTGATCATGGTTGGCAAAGTGAATACCTAAATCATTGACTCTATGATTTTCCACTATTACTCCATCAATCTGTTGTGGAGTATTGGAAAGTCTCTCTTCATCCTCATGAATGTTTAAACATAAGATACTGTGCTACACCCTAAACCCTACATCAAAAACTCCATTTTTTTAACCTGAAGTCACCTTCATATTATTTAATTCTTCATTTATCAAGTCTCTAATGGAAGTATCTCTGTATTTTTACAACACCTCTCTTGAATACTCTCTAAGAATTCTGTATTCATTGTGGTCTAAGGAGATATTCTAGTAGTAGAATAGAATCTATAAGAGCAGTTGCTGCTTTTGCAAAGGGCCAGAATTTAATTACCCAGAACACATGCAGTAGCTCACAAAAGTCTGTAACTCTAGTTTCACGGCATCAGTACACACGCCTGGACTTTGTGGGCAACTGAACTCCTTTGCTTGGACACACACACACACATACACATAAACCATTTCCATTCAAACCAGGAAAGCAAGTAGGTGAATGTCACCTTCCTTCTTGCCTCCAAAATCCACTCCCCAAGCTTCATCCCCAGCTCTGAAGCAGGATTACCTGCTGTGTCCTACCCTTCTTCTCTGCCCCATGTCTACAACGTCACATAGATATTCTCCTATAGATGACCTCACAACACTATCCCTTTGTCTCAGCCTCCTGCAGGCAATTCCTATTAAACATACAGCACTGCCAACCAGAGAAGACTCAATCTACCTCCTCTCCTCCAAACTCAATCCCTCCGTCACATTTCTAGCTCTGTATTAAACCACTTGCTGTGGCCTTTTACGTCTCTATGCCCTCTTTCCCAGGGGACTAGGCAGGTCCTGGTGGTACACTCAGTTTTCTTCCTCCTGCTGACTTCATCAACAACCCCCCAGCCTCACCCATCATCACTTCTAAGTGCCAGATCTCAATATCCAAGAACACATTCTACATGGTACTCAGAGCAGCCACACATATTAGGATATCAGAATTCTTTATCAGACAATACACAGTCACCACACCCTCCTAAAAAGGAGAGAAGGCTGCAGAAATCAAGGAATAAAGCATCTACCCAACAAAGACAGAACCAGATAGGAGCACCTAGAATTACAATCTTATCAATCCCATATGCCCAAATGCCAGTGTAAAAACATAATCAATAACAGACAAAAAAGTATGTCCCCATTAGGGCTTACAGTGGGCCCTGAGAAATACAATATAGGCAAAGCACAAGACAAGGGTTTCAAAATAGCATTTATAAATATATTGCAAATTGATAAAAATTTATGACTAAATCCATTAATGAAATCTGAAAAAGCAAACCAACAAACAATGGTAAGAAATGAATAAAATGATCTGAGACCAGAAAGTGGAAATACAATTAATAAGGAAAACCCAAAGTGAAGGAAATAGAAAAGTGAAAAATTTAGGAACTCAAGTAGTAACCCCAGAGGTAACTCTTCTCAAAAGATTTGCTAATTTTGTTTCTTTTTGATTTTTGGTTTTACTTTCAAATTTTGTTTTGTGGAGAGATTGCAAGGGCAGAGGGTAGAAGCAAGGGTGCAGGGAGATAAATGGGGTTAAAATGCATGATATGAAATCCACAGAAAATCCATAAAAAGTTTAAAAAGGTGAGATCAAAGACAGAATCTCAGACGTTAATGACAAGGCATAAAGAAACAGATACCCCAGTCAAAGACAGTATTAAAACTTAAAACATTTCCTGTCACAAAACTTGCAGGAAATCTGGAATATTATGAAACCATATCTATGAATGGTAGGAATAGAGGAAGGAGAAGTAATCCAGATCAAAGAGTAGAAAATACTTTCAACAAAATCATAAAAAAATTTCCCTAGCCCAAATAAGGAATACCTGTTAAGGTACACAACATATACTGAACACCAAAAAGACTGGGCCAGGAAAGAAAATTTACTGAGCACATGATAATAATAATAATAATAATAATAATTTTCTATATTATTATATAGAAAATTTAAAAATATAAAATTGCAAGGAAAGTGGGCAAAATAACACATAAAGGCAGAACTACTAGAGCAACCCATGACTTCTCAATGGAGACTCTAAAAGCCAGAAAACTTGGAAAGATGTTCTACAAACTCTAAGAGATCCAAAACTTTCAATAACAGTAGTTAGAAAAACTAAGACATTCCATGATAAAACCAAATTTAAGCAGCATCTATCTACAAAACCACTGCACGTGGGGCTCCAAGGAAATCTTCAACCTGAAGAGTTTAATCCCAGGAAAATCAAGAATAAATATCATGTCAGAAAAGAAGAGGGGAAATCACACAACAATGCAACAAAATAAAGGGAATCAACAAACACTGCCTGTTGATGATACTCTCAACATCAGTGATTACAATTCCCCAATAAAAAGACACAGACTAACAGAATGGATGCAAAAAATAGAATCTATCCTTTTACTATATATGAAAAACAAAAACTAAACAACAACAGAAAAACCCCACACACTTTAACATAAAAAGCAGACATTACCTCAGGCTAAAAAGGATGAAAAAGATATTCAAGCAAATATATCTAAAAAGAAAACTTGAGCAGCCAATTTGCTATATGATAAAAGAGACTTCAAACCAAAACTAATCAGAAGAGATAGAAAAGGATAATACATACTCATCAAAGGAAAAATCTACCAAGAGAGCACTGCAATTTTTAACATCTATGTGCTTGGCAAAAAGTCACCCAAGTTCATAAAATAAACACTTCTAGAGCTGAAATCACATATTGATCCTCACATTAAGAAACTGGATGACTTCAATACCCTACTCTCATAAAGAGACAGGTCTTCCAGATAGAAACTAAACAGAGAAATGCTGGGGCTAACTGGCAGCATAAAGCAAACGGATTTAACAGATATTCACAGAATGGTCTATCCAAACACAAAAGAATATACCTTCTTCTCAGTACCTCATTAAACTTTCTCTAAAATTTACCACAGACAGAAAGCAAGTCTCATCAGTTATGAAAAATGAAGTGACACACTGCATCCTGTCTGACCACCATGGACTAAAGCTGGATATCAACAAAAACAGAAACAAAAGAAAGCTCATAAACTCATGGAAAATGGATAACTCAACTACCGAATGAAAACTGGATCAAGACAGAAACAGAAAGAAATTAAAAACCTTTTAGGTTTAAATGAAAATGAAAACACTACCTACCCAAACATTTGGGATGCATTGAATGGCATCCTAAGAAACAATTCATAGCACTAAATGAATATGTAAAATTTGGAGGGAGCATATATTAGTAACTGAACAGTACACCTGAAATATCTAGAACAGAAAAAGAATTAACACTCAAAAGAAGTAGATGGCTAGAAATAATCCATGTCAGGCATGAAATCAATAAAATAGAAACAGACAATCAACCAAAATAAACACAAAGAATCAAAGAAACAAAAAGTTCGTTCTTTAAGGAAAACTGAGTTTAACAAAACCTTAACCAATTTAACTAAAGGGCATAGAGATTATCCAAATTAACAAAATTAGAGATAAAATGGGTCATAACAAACATAACAAAGGAAGACATAATTTAAAAACCTATATTTCACCAAATTGGCAAATCTAAAAGAAATGGACTATTTTTTATATACCACCTACAAAAGTTGAATCAAGATAAGATAACCAATTTAAATAGACCTATAATACTTGGTTTAATAGAAGCAATAATTAAAAGTCTCCCCACCAAAGCAAGCTCAGAGCTAGATGGTTGTAGCCCAGAATTATACCAGATTATACTATACTCAAATTATTACACAAACAGACACATACACACACACTGCCAGAAGAACATTGTCCCATTACGTTTACAAGGGCACAGTTACCCTGATACCAAAAACATATGAAGACCTACAAAGAAAGAGACTTACATACCAATTTCCCTTCTGAATATAGAAACAAAAAATATCAATAGAGTACCCTAAAATCAAATTCAAGGACACCTCGAAAAGATTTTCTACCAAGACCATTATAGGCTTAGTCCCAGAGATGTAGGCCATTTCCACACATTTAAATTAATAAATATAATCCCCCATATAAAAAAATTGAAAGATAAAACCACATGATCTCATTACCTGCAGAAAAGACCTTCGATAAAATCCAACACCCTGTCATCAAGGAATTCTTGGAGGGGTTAAGGATGCAAATGACATACCTCAACATAGTAAGGGCAATTACTTGCAAGCCAATAAACATCATCAACCAAAATGGAAAGAAACTCAAAATAGTTCGACAAAAAATAGGAATAAAATAACATTCTCTCTGTATTTGTTCAATCAATAATTGAATTCTTAGCTAGAGCAATAAGATAAAGGAGATCAAGTCGATGTAAATATGTAGGGAAAAGTTAATATATATTATTTGCCAATTATGTGATAGTATGTATGTTACCCAAAAATTCCACGGATAAACACCATCAGCTGATAAACACTTTCAGCAATGTAGCAGGTTACAAAATTAACACCCAAAAGTTAGTAGCCTTCTTATACCAAAATGACAACTGAGAAAGAAATCAAAATATATAAAATATCTTTGACTAACTCTAGTCAAGAATGTGGAAGACTTGTATGATAAAACCTTTAAGACATTGAAGCTATTGAAGAACATATAAAAGGATAGAAAGATCTTCTATGCTCTTGGATTGATGGGATTAATATAGTAAAAATGGTCATCCTACCAAAAACATTCTACAGACTCAATGCAATTCCCAACAAAATTACAACACAATTCTTTACAGATCTTGAAAGGACAATCTTCACCTTCATATGGCAAAAATCAAACACTCAAGATACCTAAAAGTATCCTGAATAATAATATAACTGTAGGAGGTATTAGAATTCTTGAACTCAAATTGTACTACAGAGCAATGGTAATAAAACCATCATGGTACTGGCATTAATACAGATATATCAATCAATGGAATCAAATATACACACCTATGGACACCCTATTTTTAATAAGAAACACACACTTCAAAAAAAAGATGCCTTCAGCAAATGGTTTTGGTTAAACTAGATGCATGCAGAAGAATCAAAAGAGATCCTTTGTTGTCACCCTGCACAAAACTCAACTCTAAATAAATCTAAAACCTCAACATAAAACCAAATATACTAAGTCTTATAGAAGAAAAAATGGGGAATTGCCTTGAACTCATTGCATAAGAAAATACTTTCTGAATGGAACACTCTTAGCATAGGCACTAAAATAAATAATTAACAAGTAGCATCTCATAAAACTGAGAAATTTCTGCATGGTAATGTATACCATCATTTGAAGGAAGTAGAGGCCTACAGGATGGGGAAATATTTTTACCAACTACACATGGAAAAGATGGTTAATGTCCAAAGTATACAAGGAATTTAAAAGAGATATCAAGAAAATAAATACAATTTAAAATGAATTCTTGAAACAGAATTCTTAATAGAAGAAACTCAAATGGCTGAGAAATACTTAAATGATCAACAGCCATCATAGAAATACACATCAAAACTTTTTTGAAGATTTCATCTTTTACTGTAAGAATGACTGAGAGAAAAAAAATAGTAACAGCTCAGGCTGGCAGGGATGTGGAGTAAGTTGTTGGTAGGAGTGAAAACTTATACAAACATTGTATAAACCAGTGTGACAGTTCTTCAAGATGGAAACTGACCTTGCTCAAGATTCTTTTATAACACTCTTGGACATATATTCTACAGATGTTTCATCTAACCACAGAGACTTTTTACTTAATCATTTTCATTGCTGTTTTATTCATAAAAGCAAGAAATAGGAAGCCACATGGATTTCCCTTAACAAGAGAATGAATAAAGAAAATGTGAAACATTTACACAGTGGAGTATTACTCAGATGTGTGTGATATCAAGAGCATAGGATTTCCATTAATTGCTCTGTGCCTAACAAGTAACTTTAACTACATTTCTTCTTGTATATCACCTCCTGAAAAGATCTGTCTTGAAAATTGTACATGAAGATTATAAATTCCCAAACCTTGTTTTATTCTTCTTCCCAAAATTTATTTTGTGTTGTTCTTTTGCATAGTTTGCACTAAACTTGGGCTGTGTACTCACTTACTCTCTGTATCCCCCTAGATTATAGGGCCCATTAGTTTGTGGCTTGCTAATGTCTAAATCAGTGTCTAGCAGGTAGCAGGAAATTAATACATATTTGTTGGGAAGTGGATGAGACAAATCATGTATTTGGTGTGATTTAAATTCTCAGTCACTTGAACTGTAAACTCAGGGATTGGATTGCTAGGGAAAGCTTTCACCATTATTTATACCAATCAAGAATCCCAAGGCCATGCTAATGAGGCATCAAGAACTTTATGGACATATTTTTATACATATAATCCATCACAAAGATAGAGAAAATAGATTAATGTTTGAAAAAAAATCATTGTTTCCCAGAGGCTCTCTCTGCTCAGTGTTTTGAGCTGGCAATAATATGCCCCTGGTGCCATCAAGGGAGATTTCCTACTTCCCCCAAGGCACCCAGTCTCTTGGCAGACTGGTTATCATTTGTTTGAATGAAATCCCAGAACTCGGGATGCTGAATTCTGTTTTTCAGATCTGCTAATAATGACTGACAATGTGACTTTAGCTATGTGGTTCCAACCATCCTCTGACTGAGGATTTCTCACCTGTAAAGGCAATTCAATTTTCATGGCACTGTTTCCTAAAGATGTTATTTGGTACTGTTTATGATAACAATCACTCAAGAAATATTTTAATTTTTACTGTCTATTAATAAGTGACACTATGTGCTGATTTCCATCAAGACTGTAAAGAGCAAAGTAAAAGATTCAAGTAATTAAGAGAACAAGTGGTTTATCAGCCATCATATTCTACTTAAGGAACTCCAGTTAGAAAGGATACAAAAAAATAGAACTATGCTCTTAAAACATAATGAACAAACACAAAAAAATAAATAAAAAATAAAACAGACAATAAAAACTATGACTGTCTATGTGGCTACAGTTTCCTGCTGTCTTTCTCTGTGTCTAAACTTTGTTCCCTTACCTGTGACATGCTGGGAGGGAGAAGCTCAAAGCATTTGGGCCTCAGTAGATCTCAATTCTGATTCAATGGCACTTTGGAGACATAGTACTTGACACCAAGAGAAATGGGAAATTTTTAGATTCATCAGACAGGTGTCTAATATGTCACAGAGTTACATTTTCAATGGTTTCAGTGGTTCCCTCTCTCAAGGAGGATTCCAGTACCTTGAAGCTAGTAACTTCCATGTTGTTTTTGGTCTCAGATCAAAACTATCATAGAAAATTCCTGTATTCTGTTAAAAGGTTGTCAGTAAGAACTCACAAGATTCAATCCTGCTGACATACTGTGTATTAAACCTCAACTGGGTTCTTTATAACCATTTTAATTTTACCTCATCCTAACCATGTATTTTACTTATTTAGCAGTCATAATGTTTTACAAAGGAGTATTAAGAAGCCTAAAATGATGGAGCTATCTATCAGTGGAGATAAGATTAGAACCTAAATTTTATCTAGTTTCCAAATTCTTTACTTCTTTTATTTTTATTTTTGTCTTACCATGTAGCCCTGTTGGGCTTGAACATTTTTTAAAAAGTTAAATTATTTAATAAAACAATATTTTATCAATACCATATATGTGTGTGTGCATGTGTGTGTAATTTTAAAGTATTCACTATATAATATTAAATCACTATATAATATTAAATTATTAAATTAAAACAGAGAATATTAAGTGTAATACAGTCACAAATAGAGATTAATACCACTAGCAATGAACGCTTCTTAGTGTGATCAGTTTCGATTCTTGCCTCAGCATTCTGAGTGTTGAGATTAGAAGAAAACTCTACCATACCTCAGATTATTTTCTTACGTTTACACAGTGTTAGGAGAAAACGTAGCTCAACTGCTGGGAGCCGATTCCAGTGGCCGCCATTACAAGATGGCGCTTGGCCCCGGCCTCGCTTGGTGAACAGCTCCATATTAGGCAATGCAGTGGAACCGTGCCTCTCGCATGTGCAGTGACGATGATGTGCTTAGGGCCAATCCCGTGGCCAGGAGCATCAGCAGGTGCGCATCGGCCAATCCAGGCACGACTCGTTCCCTTACCCCCTATATAAGCAGCCGCTGCTTGGCGCTGGGGCCCCTCGCCTCTTCCGCTCTCCCTTCAACCAAGAGGCTCCAATAAAGCGTGATTTGGGAAGAATCCTCGTCTGGTGGTCGTCTTTTCCTCCTGGTCAGGGAGCTCGCCGCAACTCAACAAGGGAAAGGCATTTCCTTTGTCTACAAGAGGGGTCAGAAGTTTCTCTTCACAGGACTCAAGGGAATTTTTATTTTAAAATTTAACCTAATAGTATATCATTTCATTCATTTGGGAAAGGGTTTTGCTGCTTCTCAGGTTGTCTTCGGGATTATTATGCAGTACAAGGTGGCCCTGAACTTGTGCTCTGGCTGTCGCAGCACTTGGAGTGCTGGGATTGCAGGCATGTGACAACAAGGCCAGATGTTATTTTCACATTTATTATAGCACTTCTGACTTGTGCAGATGCCTGGTCTTTAAAATCTCCTCTTGAACTGACTAGACTACTACTGGTCTCATTAATTAATTAATGACTTAAATAAATTTTTAAATATATTTAACTTACATCTGACAATCATTTTTTTCTGAAGGATCATCCATTATAATCTAGTAAAAATAATTAGCATGCTGCCTTTACTACATCTGTAATCTTAAAATGTGTTGACATATTGGTTCCTGACTTGAGGAGACATGAGAACAAAAGGCTGGTGGGTCTCCCTGAAGTCCTCTAGGCCTGATACTCACCCTTAGCCCCATGGCTGATGCTGTTGCTCTTTCGGCTTAAGAATATTGGAGCTGTTTCCTCTCATTCTTGTCAGTGTGTGTCATAATAGAGAACATCAACACAATTTACTTGTCTTTTATGGTACGAAGTTGATGGGAGGAAAAAAGTCGAAAATGTGATAAAGCAGTTTCCTCGTGGAGCTTACAGTGAGCTTCTCTACTTTTCTCTGCTTTGTGCTTGACTGTGGCATTAAAGACAAAGGCCATTGAATCCACACATATACTCACTCTTTCACACTTCCTGACTTACTCTCACTCACTTGCTTCCCTTCTGAACTGAGTGGCCTGTCAAAGGACAGCTGTGGGTCAGCGAATTTTAAAATCTCAAGGTTGAAAGAAAACATAAGGCTCTTTTCTCTAATGACAATGGCGCAAACCAGAATAGTAACAAGGACCATAAATGGTGAGAGTTAAGTGATCCCTTTTGTCTTCCAAGTGAGTTAACAAACTTCTTAGCTAGAATTCCCAAGACAAAACACCTGCTGTTGTGATGAGATTAACAGCCCCTTCTTTCATCAAAAAGTGCCATGTTCACGGGAATGCTGTGGTTACTCAGCTCCTTTGGATGTAATGTGATTTCGTCTGCACAGCCTCCTAAGATTGTGATGACACAAACATGAAAGTAGCTTTCTGAGTGAACACAAGGAGGGAGATGAGGTCATACCTTAGACATCTGACTGTGCCACAAACACCGTTGTGGTTTTCTATTGCTTACTCTTTGCATATGCCAACAGTACAGTCTAATGTCCTTCTACTGATAGTGAACCCTTTACCATACTAGAAACCTCTACCATCTTTGGGAAATGCTATGGGGGAGTGTGTTGACTATGATGAAATTTATTCGTAGACCTGAAGTGATCCTCAGGAGAATAAAAAATAACATCAGAGGGAACTAAAGCATAAAGGTAATTTTATTCCAAGATACCAAGAAGTTACTACTATCTTGTCTCCACTAATTCTGAAGACAATAATTAAGATTTGCACTCTTTCAGAGAGATAGACCTTTTTTGTGTAGAATTTCCAAAGCCAATGTCTTCACAGATGCTGGTGGCCAGCTGATCGGCATGTTGCCTTGCCTACAGACACTGTCCAGCAGCCGGTGTCACGTCCCCTTTCTATTTGAGCGCAGACAGAAGTACTTTTGTCTAAAAGATGAAGCAACTGGATTGTGGAAGCTTGCTATTCTCTCCAGGCACCCACTGTTGTAGTATGTGCTCGAAGATACTTTTCTGTGGATAGGTGCAGGCGAGCACCATGACACTGAGCTTCCACTGATAGAATACATAGACCATCAAAACCCGGGGAAAATGGTTTATTATATTATCTTTAATATCAAAAATATGTGTAGTGTTTTATGAAGTACAGGAAATAGAGAAAGGATTGTTAGTGAAAGCGTTTTTCTTTTTGCAGTCAGGCTAAACATTGCTAGAATACTCCTCATGCCTAATATACATTAAAGATAACAGTTTTGTTCATTTTAGTAGTGGGAGAATTTTGTTCACCAACCTTAGAATCCTATTTAATCGGTTTAGAATTGGGAAAATCACAGATGCCTCAGAGCTGCCCTTGCTCTTCATCTGTGACTGTATTTGACATCTTTCCTCCAGCCTGCTATGTCAGCTTCCGCTGGATTCCACTTTATATCCTGGGAAATTCACTAACAATTATTTATAAACACAACTTTGTGTAGTTTAAATCCAGGAACTGTCTGGTTTGGGTTAAGTTTGTTGCAAAAGAAAAACAAAGCAAAATAATAACAAAAAACAAAACAAAAACCAAAACCTTATTTCTAATCAAGGAAAAACTAGACCTTTGAAGTTCATAAAGAATTCACCTTTGCAGTGTGTCTGAGGTATGTGGAGCTGACAACAGTATCCTATTCCATTCATGATCATCTGTTAGCATCTAAACATACAGACCAGGCTCCAGCAGCATTGTTCCCACATTGCCCCAATAGCATCATTCTGGCCAAGTGCATTGTACATCCCAGGAAGGTGTGCCATGGCACTTTCTGAATTGACCCATTCCCTGGAAAAAAATGTTGGTGACGATGGCTATAATCAAATTGCCAAGGTCATCAGTGAGGAAGTCTCTAGGGTAAATGATTAGAGATATCACTCATAAAGAAATATGCATCACAACTTAAAAGACAATGACTAAATTCATTATTTGATGACAGAAGAAATTTAATTTCCTGAAGCTTTTATTATAAATTTGAACGTGTTTTAATAGAGCAAAACTGAATAAAACTTTTCCTGAGACAGAATCAAATTGGCTCTAGAATCTAAGGGAAAAACTTATCATTTACATTGTTTTAAAAATTAATACATTGTGGTTCTGATTTTTCTACTTTCTAGAATTGATCTTTTTCTGATTGCAGGTATACTTGACTCTGAAGAATGGAGCCCCTATTCAAAAGACAATAATTTTTGAATCCATGTTATTCCTGATGAAGTCAGCATTTCCTTTTAAATTCTTGGAGGCTTCATGATTGCGGAGGACTTTACAATGCCTGCCATCTATAGCCTGGTGATGAATGCTACTATTAAAAGCAGCTGGGAGAAGAATCTGGTTTGAATGGAATGAGTGTTCTAAGCAGGTGTTTACCAGCACCAGGGTAGTAAATCGTGCTGTAATTACGAATGTCAAAAATAAATTTAAAAGTCATTGTGTGACCAGTATACTAGTTAAAACACACTGATGTAAACAAAAGCCCAGTAGCAAATTGAACTCACAGTGTCCAAATAAATAAGCCCAACAGTACTTGGCTGTAGAATTGATGTCTGTTTTAACCTCTGAGCATGCTCACAACCAGCTCTGAGCTAACAGATGTTGAAAGAGATATTATTAAAGAAAAAGGTCCAGATGGGACCAAGAAAAAGATCTGCCCTATTATTATCACACAAAGGAAAGCTGGAAGGTTCTATGAATAACAGACAAAAATAATGAGCAATAAATGAGATGGTGTGATTGATGTCTCACGAGAAAAGATCAAGAAGCTCTCAGAAATTATGGTTATATAAAAAGAAATACTTGAGTTTGTCCCTAGCACTGGAAACAGATCACCAACTGCAGCCTCCCTTCCCTGCTGCACACTTCTCCTGTGGATCCCACAGACCATCGCTTTCTAATCTCCTTTCACCTATTCATCTCTGTATCCTAGGCCCCAATTCCAGCAGGGCACCTCTTGTTCAACCACAGACTAATACAGCCAGCAAAACAGGTGGACTGCCTGTAGATAGCTTCCTTTCTCTTACTTCCCCTAAATACAATCCCTTAGTATCAGCCCTAGTGCTGCAAGAGTTGCCCTTCTCCCCTGCACACATCTCCTGTGGATCCCACCGATCATCCCTTCCTAACCTCTCTGCTCCCACTCACCGCTGTATCCCAGGCTCCAAAGAAGCAGGCATTCCCTTGGCACACCAGTCGAGCAGTACAGTAAAACAGGTAATAAAGAGCCAACACACTCTCTGATAATCCAGAGAAGGAACAAAAACAAAGAAAAAAAAATCACCCACCCCACAAAGAAAACACTACCTCAACCTATCAGACCCAGATGCCTAGATAAATAAGAATGCCATCAATAACTGCCAGAGCAATATGTCCCCACTAGAGCCCTGGTATGCCCTGAATATCCCAACATCTCTGAAGCACACACACACAAAGACTTTACACTTATCTATATCAATATGATAGAGGTCCTTAAAGAGGAAATGAATTAATCCATTAAAGTAAAGAAAAAAAGCAAGCGAGCAGTTAGAGAAAATGAATAAATCTCTTAAAGGAAGCCCCCCCCCGCAAAAAAATACAAACACTTGAAGGAAATGAGTAAAACTGTCAAAGACCTAAACGTGGAAATAGAAGCAATTAAAACACACACACACACACACACTCTGAGAGAATTCAGGAAAACAAAAACTTAGGAATTTGAACAGGAATACAGAGACAACCTTTGTCAATAGAGTACAAGAGATGGATAAGAGAACCTCAGGCTTAGAGATAAGATAGAAGAAATGGACACATTGGTCAAAGAAAATGTTAAGCCTAAAATATTCCTGACACAAAATAGCCAGGAAGTTTGAAACACTATGCAATGGACTTAGCAGATATTTACAGAACACTTTCTCCAACATTGAACACATACTCTGAAACCAAAGAAGTCTAAACAGACAGAGGAAAACTCAAATAACTCCCTGTATCCTGTCAGACCACCATGTCTTAAAGCTGGATATCAATAGCAACAGAAAGAATTAGAAACTCATGGAATCTGAACAAAACTGTACTGAATGAAAAATTGGTCAAGACGGAAATAAAGAAAGAAATTAAATAACTCCCAGGATTCAATGAAAATAAACACACAGCAAATACAAACGTGGGGCATAATGAAAGCAATGGTAAGAGGAAACTTCATAGTACTAATTGCCTACAAAAACCAGAGAGATTCCCTACTTGTAACTTAACAGCACACTGATAATTAATATTTCTTAACATCAATGAACTCAATTTACCTATAAAAAGACATAGGCTAAGATAATGGATATTGTTTAGTTTAATCTTAATAAAAGTCTCTCTGCTGGTGCATGAAACTCAAATCAAACTAGATTAGACCAAATTAAAATGCCCATGTTCAATAAATGCAGTACTCTTGGGTGGACTGAGACAGCATGGCAGGGAGAAAAACCCACACAAACTCAAAACTACTTCTGGTGCAAGCCTAAGTAGCCTGTGGGAGTGGTCCTGTCCCTTCCTGGGGGAGGGGTCAGAGCTTTTAAGGCTGGGATTGGAGTCCAGATTGGGGCAACTCCCAGGTCAGGGGGCTTCCAATCATCCCAGACTTCTTATATATAGGGGTGTTAGAGGGCTGGGATGACACTCCCAACTTAATATTACATTCTAGACTCCTTGGATATAGTGGTGTGACAAGGGGCTAAGGGGATATTTATGGCCAACATTTTAGGCTCTCTTTGAATAAAGGGGCATTGGTTCAAGTCTGGCTACTTCCTGTGGGAATGGAGTGACATGGGAGGGGAGAGCTTAGAGTTGTTGCGCTCACACTTGGCGAGAGGAGTGGCTTCCAGTTTGCTGTCATCCTGGAGTCCTTAAGTAACTGCTTTTTAAGGGAGATGAGAAAGCAGGTTGTTAGGAGAAAAATATTGTTATTATTAGCCCTATGAAATGGTGCTAGCCATGGGATGGGACACAACTGCACATCCAGAAGTGTTGGTACCGATGGTGAAGTTCCGGGAGCTGTTGTAGGTGTTTGGTGTTATCTGGAGAGTGCTTTGTGAGTTGGCCTTGGCTCAGGCAGCAGGAGTGACCTGTAAATTATGCTTGAAACTGGCGCGAGTTACTGTAGCAGAACTTTAAGAGCACTGCAACAGATTTAGAAAAAAGGCTATTGCTTTAGGTTAAAAGCTATGAACATTAGAAGACAATTAAGGAAATTGGAAACTCTGAACCTCTGAGGACACACTTGAAATCTATTAATCCTGGATGATGAAGCCTGATAAAGAGGAATACCTGTCTGTATTTCAGCAGGAAACTTCATTAAATGTCATAGATGAAGTAATAAGTTAATAGTACCTTAAGTTGTCAAACGCCATTAGATGGATCTGGGAGGGATAAAAGAGGCTGCCCAAGTGGCAAACAGCAGGGAGGGGGCAGCAACAGAGTGGAGCTAGAGTGATCCCAGCATAGGCAGCAGAGGCCCGGGAAATAGCTGATGGGTGCCTCCTCTGTCCTCAGCTGCTGGAAAGAGAGTCAGGTTTAGATCCCTGGATCAGGAATGGGACAGGAGCGCTGGCTGTGAATAATCAGAGAGAGAGAGAGAGAGAGAGAGAGAGAGAGAGAGAGAGAGAGAGAGAGAGAGAGAGAGAGAGAGAGAGAAACTTGGGGAGGGGTGCAGAATGCTGGCCGCGAATAAGCAGGGAGAGAGAAACGGAAGTGGGGATGGAACAAGAGTGTGCATTTAGAAACCACGGACTTTTGGAGCGTTGCTACTTTAGGTTAGATAACCCCAATTTAAAAGGATTTTTGTAAAAGGCCATCTAAGGGCAACTTGGAATTGGCTTGGAATTGCAGGAAACTCATTAGAAGCGCATGCCTGTGTGACTCAAGCCTGTTGCAATGCATCCACCTAACAGAGCACTTGAGTCAAACAATGGGGATGCATGAGGTGACTCAAGCCTGTTGCCAGGCATCCACTAAATAGAGCCCTTGTGTCTGTTTGGTGGAAGCATGAGAAATGAACATGGGTCATCTCCTCATGCCCAAGTCCTATCTCAGAGAAAGTCCCTGGCTTTTGCTGCTCCGTGGATCAGGCTTCTGGCACAGGCCAGGACTTCAGCAGAAAACCTGAGAAGTGAATGCATCACATCAAGACCCTAAGGATAAGGGGGGGAGGGGGGGAGGACAGACCCTTTCTTTTTTTTGGTGGGAACCTCCATCCATTTGCTTTTAATCTTAATAAAAGCCTCTCCTCCAGTGCAAAAAACTGCAATCAAACCAGATTAGACCAAATTAAAATGCTGGTGTTTAATAAATGTGGCACTCTCGGGTATACCAAGACAGCATGACAGAAAGAGGAGCCCACACAAAGGCAAAACCACCGGTTTCTTTTCCCAGCATGACCCCAAATAGCTTGTGGGAGTGGTCCTGACCTTCCTTGGTCGAGGGTTCAGCACTTGGCTGCCTGGGAGTTGGAATCCGGGTTGGGACAACTCCCACAACAGGGACCTCTAATCATCCCAGACTTCTTGGATACAGGGGTATTAGAGGGCTGGGATGACACCCCCAACTTAATATTACAAATATGAAATCAGGATCCAGTTTTCTGCTGTATATAAGAAACACACCTCAACCTCAAAAACAGACATTACCTCAGAGTAAAGGGTTGAGAAACAGTTTTCCAAATAAACAGGCCTTAGAAACAAGTGGGTGTAAAAATCCCAATTTTTAACAAAATAGATTTCAAACTAAAATCAATCAGAAGAGATAGAGACAGATACTATATACTCATAACAGGAACCATCTATCAAGATGGAGTCTCAATCCTGAACATCTATTCTCTTAATTCAAAAGCACCCACATATGTAAAAGATATATTACTAAAGCTTAAATTGCACATCAAACCCCACACACTAATATAGTAGGAGACTTCAACACTCCACTCTTGCCAATGGACAGGTCAACGAGGCAGAAACTTAACAGAGAAATAAGAGAACTTACAGATGTCATGAATCAAATGAACTTAACAGAGATCTATAGAACATTTCACCCAAACAAAAAGAATATACCTTCTTCTCAGCACCACAGGGAACTTTCTCTAAAATTGACAACATACTCAGTAACAAAGCAAATATCCACAGATACAAAAAAAAAAAAAAAAAAAATGGAGTAACCCCCTGTATCTTATCGGATCACAACGGTTGAAAGTTAGAATTTAACAACACTACTCTCAGAGAGCCTACAAACTTATGGAAATTGAATAGTGAACTATTAAGCCACCCATGAGTCAAGGGAGAAATAACGAAAGAAACTAAAGACTTCCTAGAAGTCAATGAAAATGAAGACACAACGTGCCCTAACATATGGGACACTATGAAAACAGTTTTAAGAGGAAAGTTCATAGCACTAAGTGCCTACTTAAAGAAAGTGAAGAAATTTCACATCAGTGACTTAACAGCACACCTGGAAGCTCGAGAACAAAAAGAAACAGACACACCCAGGAGGAATAGAAGACAGGAAATAATCAAATTGTGGGCTGAAATCAATAAAATAGAAACAAAGAAAACAATACAAAGAATCAATGAAACAAAGAGATGGTTCTTTGAGAAAATCAACAAGATATAAAAACCCTTATCCAAACTAATTAAAAGCCAGACAGAGAACATGAAAATTAACAAAGTCAGAAATTAAAAAAAAGGGACATAACAACAGACACTGAGGAAATTCAGAGAATCATTAGGTCATACTACAAAAACCTGTACTCCACAAAATTGGAAGACATAAAAAAATACTATTATCTAGATAGATATTGTATACCAAAATTAAATCAAACCAGGTAAACAATTTTTTTTTGATTTTTTGAGACAGGGTTTCTCTGTAGCTTTTGGTTCCTGTTCTGGAACTAGCTCTTGTAGACCAGGCTGGCCTCGAACTCACAGAGATCTGCCTGCCTCTGCCTCCCGAGTGCTAGGATTAAAGGCGTGCGCCACCACTGCCCGGCTGGTAAACAATTTAAATAAACCTACAAACTGCAAGAAAATAGAAACAGTCATTAAAAAAAAAAACTCCCAACCAAAAAAAAAAAAAAAAAAAAGCCCAGAGGCAGAGGGTTTTAGTGCAGTAGTCTACCAGAATTTCCAAGAAGAGCTAATACTTATACTCCTCAAAGTGTTCCAGATAATAGAAACAGAATGAACATTGCCAAACTCTTTTTATAATACTGCAGTTACCCTGATACAAAACAACACAAAGACTCAACCAAGAAAGAGAATTACAGACCAATCTTACCCATGAACATGAATGCGTAAATACTTAATAATATACTGGCAAACCAATCCAAGTACATGTCAAAAAAAATCGTCCACCATGATCAAGTCGTCTTCATCCCAGAGATGCAGGGATGGTTCAACATATAAAAAAAAAAATCAATGTAATCCATCATATAAATAAATTGAAAGAAAAAAAAACTTGTACATTCATCTTATTGGATGCTGAAAAAGTACTTGACAAAATCCAACACCCCTTCATAATTAAGGTCTTGGAGAGATTAGGGTTACAGGGAACATAACTAAACATAATAAAAGCAATATACAGAAAGCCAACAGCAATATCAAATTAAATAGAGAGAAACTCAAAATGATTCCACTAAAATCAGGAAAAAGACAAGGCAGTCCACTCTCTCCGTATCTCTTCAACATAGTTATTGAAGTTCTGGCTATAGCAATAAGACAACAACATCTTACATGTGTCAGAATGGCTAAGATCAAAAACACCAATGATAGCTTATGCTGGAGAGGATGTGGAGTAAGGGGAACACTCCTGCTTTGCTCATGGGAATGCAAACTGTACAACCAATTTGGAAATCAAATTGGAAAACTGAGAATCAACCTACCTCAGAATCCAGCAATTGGGCATATATCCAAAAGATGCTCAATCATACTACCAAGACATTTGTTCAACTATGTTCATAGCAGCATTATTTGTAATAGCCAGAACCTGAAAACAACCCAACTGATGCCCTCAACTGAAGAATCATTAAAGAAAATGTGGCACATTTACACATTAGAGTACTACTCAGCAGAAAAGAAAAAAAAAAAAAAAAAAAAAAAAAAAAAAAAAATGAGAACTTGAATTTTGCATGCAAACGGTTGGAACTAGAAAAAAAAAAAACATCCTGAATGAGGTAATCCAGACTCAAAAAGATGAATACGGTGTGTACTTACTCATAAGTGAATACTCATAGCTGGTGCCTTGAAAAAGAACGATCACCAGAGAGGCTTCCTCCAGCAGCAGATGGAAACATATGCAGAGACCCACAGCTAAACATTATGTGGACAGAGTCGCAATTGGAGGTCTTCATCAAACCACTCCCATTAGAGATCACGGAATCCTGTGAGGGAGGAGTTGGGAAGATTGTTAGAGTCAGATGGGTTAGAGTACAGCAAAAGAACATGACTCACTGAACCAATAAGAAAGACTCATATGAACTCAGAGAAACAGAAGTAGTAAGCACAGGGCTTACAGGAGTCTATACCAGGACCTCTGTGTGTATGTTATAGATATTAACTTAGTGTTTTTTTTTTTTTAAATGACTCCTGACTTTGAAAATGAGTGGGTCTCTGGCTCTTTTGCCTGCCCTTGGGACATTTCCTCCTGTTACGTTGCCATGTCCAACTTTATGAAAGTTTTTGATTCATTTTATTTTATCTTATTTTGTTATGTTTGATGGTTCTCTCTTAGAAGCCTGTTCTTTTCCAATGAGAAACAGAAAGGGCATGGATCTGGAGGGGTGGAGAGGTAGAGAGCAACTGGAAGAAATAGAGGGAGGTGAAACTTTAATCGGAATATACTACATTAAAAAGAGAATCTATTTTCAATAAAAGCAAACAAAAAGAAATATTGCCCAGAGGAAGAAAGAAACAAACAAACAAGGAGGATCAACAAGATGCTCACTGGGTAAAAACAGTCTAAAACCTGAATTAGATCTTTGGAACCAACACTGAAAGAAGGAAAGCAACTCCCACAAGCTGTCCCCATGAGCTCTGCACTTGCACAATGGCACATATGGGTCCACACATGTGAACAAATAAATGTTTAAACTGTTTGTGTTTTTTTGTTTTGTTTTTAAGATAGTGTCTTTATGTATATCCTAGAATTCACTACATAGACCAGGCTGGCCTTTCACACAGAGATTGGTCTGGCTCTCCCTCTGGAGTACTAGGATATACTGCACGTGCCTCCATGCCTAGAAATACTTAAACTGTTTTTTTTTTAAAAAATGGAATTGCCTAGAAGTAAACCTAGGAAAAACAGGAAAAAATATGTCACCTCTTAGGACTTTTGTGACCTCTGCTGTCCCCCAAATCACTATCATTACTGTGTTAATCAACATCATTAACACAGTAAAACAATCATTAATATTTGACTACAATAGAGCACATCACAGTTAAAGGTAAACAGATTAGTAAAATTAAACGGATGTATCACTAAGTAGCCATTATCAACTCATAGCTAAATTCTTCTCATCCTAATCCCCAGTTACTTTCAGCATCCTCTATTTTTGAAATCAAAGATTCACCATTTTTCTTGATTAAAATTGCTATATATCTCTAAAATACTAGAACTCTCTGGTTAACACAGCTGAATTATCAATGACAACATCTACAAATTTAATAATATATTAGTAACCCAATGGCAAAGACAGTTCATATTTCCAGTTGCCTCATAAATGTCAAAGATGGTCTAGCCACTGCTTACATCTTGTTTGAGCTTGGATCTAAATGCTGTACCCATGGTTAGTACACCTGGTTGATAGCTATAAGCATTCTCTCAACCCCAAGTCCTGGCTCGCTCTCTTTGGGATTTCTTTGTTGAGAACATGTGACCCATGCATTGTTGGAGACAGTTGTATTTGTTTTCTCTGACTTGACAGCTGTATTTAAAGTCTTGACCAAATTCAAGACTCTATAATTAATCATATTACAATAGCTTTTCATGTAATTTCACTTATGTTTTTTGTAGCTTTTTTCATCACTTTCCGCTGGTATCTTAATTATAATAACCATAGTTCCTAGTATGGTGTTTATGCACTTTAAAATGAGCTTTAGTGTTTAATAATGACACCTCACTAGTTAACAGCACTTGCTGCTTTTGCTGAGGACCGATATTTGGTTCCTAGACCATGGGTAGTTCACAACTGTCTGAAACTCCTATTCTATGAGATCCAATAAACCTTATGACTTCTACAGGCACCTGCATGCATATGATACATATACATACATTCAGGAACATAAATTTATGAATAAAACAAAAGTTAAAATATTTTAAATGAAAATAAATTGAATCTATAGAACTTGTTATGACATCTCACCTTATAATTTAAAATGGTAGGTGTTAAGAGCAATTCCTCTTTTCTAATCATACTCCATTGTTTTTGAAGACACACACACACAATCATACACATAGACACACACTCACACACACACTCATATACACACACACACACTCATATACACTTGTGCATACCCCGACACACTCAGATTTCACACTTAGAAATTTTAATTTGTATCTATCTTCCCAACTATTTCAATAATCTAAATCACATTTTCTGAAACTTCAGAAACTCTCATGTTCCTTGAAATAATCATTTGAAAAAAATTATTCATTTTTTGTAAAATAATTCCATGGAATAAAACTATTTTTCTAAGCATAATTTTGGGTTGCCTTAATTTTCCTGACTGGGAGGGCTTCTTAGCTCTCCACTTTCCTTGCTTTTGTAAAGGAGTACACAGTATAGCCCCATGCTTGCAGACTTCTGAGGGGCCACGCCTTTCTCATTCCTGCTGGGTCTTGTCTTTCTTGTCCTGCATTGTTCACTACAGACCCCAGTCTCAGCAACCTTTTCATAGACCACAGGTTTGTGTGGGAATGTTGCCATGGCTGGTTGGCTGAGACTTTACAGGAAGTGGGGACAATGCTTAACTCCATCATTCCTTATAGAAACTTCTTGAATTTTAGCTTTACTAGTACGTTCATGTTGTCCCCATCCTTAGTCATAAAAACCCACCTTTCATTTGCATTCCATTCGTAAATCATCTAGACATGTCTCTAACTTATTGCATAATATTGTACCTGTTTAGCCATTACAACTTTGTCTTCAACCACCCATATTAAAACAGTGAGAGTGGGTAGCCATGTATTTTGCCTATTTTTTTAGATCATAGGCAGCCACACATAGTGGGATATTAAATGTGATGTGTCAAATCATAAAACACTTGAAAGAAAGCAAAAAAAAAAAAAACCTTGTCATCCCCTTGCTGCAGATAAAGTATAAAAAGAAAATTGAAAAGACAAGCTACAAGTTGGGAAAAGAGATACTTTATCATTTTATATTTTGCAAAAGACCAAATTCAGACTAAGTTTGACAGTCCTACCAGAGGCCAGGCCAGTGCCCCGAACGCCAGGTAAGACTACTCTGCTACACCATCCACACTCACCCAAAATAACAACAATATCCTTTTCTCTCCTTGTCACCATATCCTAGCCCACACAGGCAGAAGCTTCTTACCCCACCAGAGGCTAGACCAACATTTTGAACCACAGAGACCAGGTCAGCTCCCTGAAAGCCAAGCAGAAGCCTTCTACCCAATCAGAAGCCAGGCTAGCATCTTAACCCACAGAGGACCCATTACCAGATCAGAGACGACCTACATAGCCAGAACTCCAGCCCAAAACTTGAGTGACTATGCAGGACCAGAGACATCCAGGACTTCAGATGTCCAGCCTCAACTTAAGCAGAGACCTTCTACTCAACCACAGGCCATGGCAGCCAGAAGATCAGAGAGGAAACAAAAACTAAGGAAGAAATCATTCAACAAAGACAAACCTATAATCACTCCAAATCCATATACTTTAATGTCAGTGTAAGAACAAAATCAACAATAGCCAGGGCAATCTGTCACCAGTAGAGCCCACACATCCCACTCTTCAAGCCCTGAATATTCCAATGCAGCTGATGCACAAGAAAACGATCTTAAAACCAACTTAATGAAGATCATAGAGGTCTTTAAGGAGGAAATGAATAAAATTGCTTAATGACCGTTCAACAAAAAGCATTCTGCAGATCCAATGCAACCTCAATCAAAATTCCAATAACACTTGTCATAGTTACTGTTTTATTACTGTGAAGAGACAATTTGATCAAGAAAGAATTTAACTAAAAGTTTGTTTAGTTTTAGAGGGTTAGTCCATTATCATTTTGGTGAGAGCATGTTAGCCTATGTGGTACTCAAGAACTATCCCAGAGTTACATCCTAATCCATAGACAGAGAGAGAGAGAGAGAGAGAGAGAGAGAGAGAGAGAGAGAGAACTGGGCTCAGCAATTTTTGAAACCTCCAAGCCCATTCCCCAGTTACACACTTCTGCCAAGAAGGCCACACTTATTCCAACAAGGTAATACCTCAGAATCCTTCTAATTTTCAAATAGTTCCACTCTCTGGTGGCTAAACATTTAAACATATGAGGCTTTGTGGGGCATAACCATTCAAATCACCGCAACGTTATTTACAGAAATAGAACTCAAAAAAATCACCCTAAATTCCATGTGGAACCTCAAAAGACTCGAGACATTCAAGGAAATTCTGAACAAAAACAACTAATGGTACTGAAATAGCTGTATGTCCACACTTAGAAAAATGAAATTAGACCTATGTCTATTACCGTGCACAAAATAGATCAAAGACCCCCATGTACAATCTGAAACTGGTAAAAGTGAATACAGGTGGTAACCTTCAAGTTGCAGGTATAGGAAAGTAATATTTGAATAGGACTCCAATTTTTTAGAAATTAAGACCAACAATTGACAAATTCGTCCTGTAAAATATCCTCTTTTCATTAAAATTTTACGCAATATATTTTGTTCATGTCCTATCCCCCACAGCCCTTCTCAGGACCTTCCAACCTCCCTACTCAGCTAAGCTCATTTTTTTTCTCTCTCTCTTAAAAAAAATACAAAAATAGAAACCATAATAAAGAAGAAAACACCAATAAGAAATGCCAAAACAAAAAGCACACACACACAAAATTAATGAATTAATTAATTTAAAAAGCAACAACCAAAAGGGAATTCATTTTGTTTTTGCCAACTATTCCTGGCCATGGGTCCTTCCCTGAAGTTTAGTTGATATACACAGTGACAATACATTGGAGAAAACTGATTTTTCTCATTGCTTAAAGGTATTCATTGCAAATGCGTTTTTTGATTAGGGAAAAGCCTTTGTGTCTACTTCCTCCTTTCTATATCAGGACTCCCTCTGGCTTGTACAGGTTTTGTACGTGATGGCAATACCTGTGAGTTTATGTGGGCATCCATTTCTCTTGCCTGAAAGACACTGTTTCCTTAGAGTCCCTCTGGTGCTTTCCCACCTTCTCTTCTGGAGAGACCCCTAAGCCTTAAGGAAAAAGGTCTTAGGGTGACATCCTTTTTAACATTGAATGCTACAGAGTTTCTCAGCCTCTCAACATTGTCCATTACTTGGTCTTTGTTAGTTCCCATCTATTACAAGAAGAAGACTTACAAAGTAGGAGCATTAATACCAATGCACCTAAAGGTTTTCTGCACAACAGAAACATAAGGAATATTTCCTAATTCTTTTGAAAGAGCAACTATTACCCCAATACTCAAATTATACAATGATCCAACAACAAACAGAAAATTTTACACCAGTAACTTTTATTAATAAAGTATTTACAAACTCAGTCCAAGAACATATCACAAGATATCCACCGTGATCCAGTTGGCTTCATCCAAGGGATGTAGGGACTATTTCCCATATGCAAGTCATTAACTAAATCCATCACATAACAGGCCATAAGACAAAACCCATACCTCTCTGTCTCTCTGGGTCTCTCTGTCTCTGTCTCTGCTTATGGGTGTCCTAACTTTCCATAATGTGTGCTGGTACTCCATATGGCTTGACCCTATACAGTTCCAAAAATATCATCTCATTAGATGTAGAAAATTGTTTGACAAAATCCAACACCACTTTGTAATGAAATTCTTAGAATAGGAATACAAGGCACATATTTCAACATAATAAAAGTAATTTGTAACTTTAGTTCTTCCTGTAAAAACAATCTGCTAGTGATATAATCCCTTAACAAAAATGTGCCCAGAATCATCTTTACTTTCTTATCTAAAACACCATATTTGTCAATTTAAAATAAAAAATCTCAGTTGTATTTTAAAAGTTCATCCATAACACATACAGACTTCCACATTGGTTTTTAGTTTCTATATTATTTAATGAGAATAATGGACTGTGGTTTTCTTCTGTGCTATCTGCTTCTTTTCTATGACTGGTCACAATTAAATTTTTTGCTTTGTATAATAACTTCACCAGTTTATTTTAACTTATTTAGTGTCAGTTTCTTTATGTTTGATGTGGATGAGCTTTATTGAGTTTCCTGTACCTACATATAAAGAATTTTATTTTTAAAAATCTTAAAATATAAGTATAGAAAGACAAGAAAGATGGTTTGGGAGTTAAGAATATTTGTTGCTCTTGCAGAGGACACAATTTCAGTTCCCAATACAGACATAGTAGCTCACAACTTTCTCTAAGGGATCTGAATCACTTATCTGTTCTTGTGGGCACCAAGATATAGATATACATACATATGTATGTATATATACGTATACACACACACACACACATATATACATACATAGACACACACCCCACTCATATGCAGAAGATAAATCAAAACAAAATTAAAAGAAACTAAAGATTGGAAGTGGGAAAATGAACCAGTTCTTACTTCAGATAACATTGCTCTTAAACATACAAACTAAATGCGAGATTGGCATGTATTAAATGATGACTTTTAAAACACATTTAAAGGGGACAGAAGAAATGACTTAGCAGTTAAGGACACTGGCCGCTCTTCCAGAAGACCAAGGTTCAATTTCCTGCACCCACAAGGTGGCTCAAAAATGTCTGTAACTCAAGGATCCAACACCCTCAAACAGACACGCATCTAGGCAAAAAAACCAATACACACAAAATAAAAATAAATAAACTACTGAAACAAAGAGAAACTTTTAAATACAGAGATGCAGTTATTACTTTTGTATAGAAAGAAAACAAGAGCTAAGAAAGAAAATTAAACATGTTTTATCATCTCAGACATAAACTCTAAAAGAAATAGTATAGAAAATAAATTGTACTTTATCTCACAGAGAGCTTAAGGATTACTAAAGAAGATGGGCTAAAGGTAATGAATGACCCAAAGCAAATGTGATTTCTAACCACAACAGGACAATTGCATATATCAACTGCAATGGTGTGACAACCCACACAAGATCTCTGGAAACTTAAGCCAGATAAAATCCAAGCAAAATGAGAGGAGGTGGCCATGAAGTCCCATGGTAAGGGCACTGTCTACGACTACTAATTAGTGGATGCTGGGAAGAGAATCAGTTTTCTTTGGCGATGTGGCTCCTGCAGGTCAACCAAGTTCCATGACAAATTTCATTTTCAAAAGTATTTGGGCACTATAAATTGTACTCAATGTTTTTTTTTTTAAAAAAAATGAGGATGCAGAATGGGGTAAATATGGAAAGAAATAAACCTGAAAGGCTTTTGGAGAAAAGAATGAATATTATCAAAATATAATGTACTACTAAGTATATAGAGTTACTAACTGAGAAAAACTGTATGATGAAGAGTTAAAAATGTCTGCATTTGAGCAAATAGCTCATCTACAGTATCCTCATCTGGATTTGAAAAATCATAATTGTATGTATTTTGTTATGAGACTGAGCAACTTTTAGTACTTTTAGCCATGGGACATCACCGATTTCTAAGCTGGACCAAATAATTTAGTTAAGTCCTAGAGACAGGAACAATAACCAAGAATTTCATGGGACTCCTGAGTAAACTGAGAGCATGGGGACCGTGGGAGAAGGTTGAAGGGGAGGAGAGAGGCAGGAAAGGGAGAAGAGAAAAATGTAGAGCTCAATAAAATCAATAAAAAAAAACCCTAAGGGATGATGAGATGGCTAAGCAAGTTAAAAGAAAAGAATTTTGTGTGAAGAGTATCTTACTTCATCTGACTCTCCAAGGATATGTTTTGTAATTTTCTGAACCAGAGTAAATACACTGTCCATTTACATGAATATCCTATCAGTGGTATTTCTAATGAAAAATTATGTTTCTTGGCCTACACTTAGCAATAGCTTTCCCTTTGTAAGGTTTCCCAAATTGTTTTAAGTTGCGGTTTTCCCTTTTCTATTCAACCCCATATGAAATTTGTCAGGACAGTTTCCATTCTAAAGAGTATTTGGTATCCCAGAGGAAATGGGGGTTTTCTGGGAGCGAGAGTGTAAGGCAATAACAGAATCTGGATCAAAATTCAACTCCATCCCAGATGTTGGATTTTGTCCGCAGCTGGATGTGGGCCATATGAAACCTTCAAACTCTGCATCTGTATCTGTTTTATATATCACTCCACTGAGAAAGATTTCTAAGCAGATGAAATGTATAAAATACAGGAGAAAAAGAGAGTGTTGAGGATATAGCATATCGATCAAACTGAAATTAGCTGCTGTCTGTGTTCTGTATTTTGCTGGACCCAAAGTGCATCAGGCTCATTGGTTGAGTCTGACAGTTACCAGGTAAGAGTCCATCACTTCTTTTTATATATACACTTTAAATAGCTTAGGTTCCAATGAAGTTTAAAGAGTGTCAAGGCAGTGGAAACTCCTCAAGCCCAGGGAGGGATAAGCTTTTCTTTTAGGTACAACACAGATGTTGTATTTCAGAGTTAAGACAATGTCAATTAAAATTTTTCTTAGATGCTTGTTTGTAGCCACTGTCTACATGGCTAAATGAACTATCTGAGTTTGCATTTTCAGTCTGATTTCTTTGTTCTCCATTCTTAAAGTTAACTATATGTTAAAAGTCAAAAGCTCTTTTCAACTCTCTGGGAAGAAACCAAGGATTTATCTACAATCCTACTTTGTCTCTGTGAAAAGAGGATCGACAATCTGAACATATAATCAGACAATCAGCAAATTGAGCTGCATCCCTTTCTCCTATCAGCTTTATTAGCAAATGTTCACTGCAATGTGTCACTTCTCTGGTTCAAGGCCTCTTATGGGAAATCTTCTTCTGCCTAAGATCACAAGTTAAGGAAAAGTTTGAATAGAACAAAGGGTATCTTTGTTGTGCTTTTCACTGTAGAATGCAGCATAATTTGATAGAAAAAATCCATACCGTCAAATATATGAATGTCTGCTCCTAAAATTAAGAAATATTAAGAAATGTTATCACCTCAAATAACAAAGAGCTGAGTTTACGTATCATAGAAAAGATTTACAACTAAATGAATAGTAAACACTTCGCTGAACCCTGCAGAAATGATTGGAGAAAGACAAAGAAAAGAGAAACTGCAGGGATAGTCTAATATATGTGGCAAAAATCCACATAGGGAGAGGCATAGATTATGACCTTACTAACTACTAAATCAGGAGTGACAGAAACTGCCAGTGAAGTCCACAGTGCATCCATTTTCAGCAGAATACAACAGGAACTCTCAGATCTAGCTTTGGTTGGAATCTACTAGATGCTAACTCAGATTCCTCCATCCATATTGTGATGCAGACTTTCTCCAAGAAAAAAGACTCTCCTTGTAGCTTGAAACCCCCGAGGTCGTTTCAACTCATCCATACAACTGAGATCCAGTAGATCATGGTGACACATCACCCTGTAGAAATAACCCTCGGTAAAACATTGGACACCAGCTAGTGTGAGGCAAAGTAAATTGGCAATTCGAGGATTTTTATATACTGAGGATTTAAAACAATAAGACACATTTAAATCCCCACTGACTGGGTTTCTCTATGCTTTAAAAGAAGTGGGGTCTTATTTATCCCTCATTGAGAAAAGTCAGATGCCAAAAAAGTTCCTCTGCTCCAGCACAAAATGCTGAAACCATCTCCACGCCAGTCTTCACAGTTAAGCTTATCACAGACCATTCATTTCTGATAATTAGCATAAGCTAGCATCCAAGACTAGCAAGTATAACAAAACTTTGTATTTTTAACTGTGGAATAATATGTAGACTTTAGGCAGAATAGAAGTTACCTCTGTGACAGGGAGAAGGAGAATAGTCGGATTAAGAAAAGTTAGCAACCAAAGAGGAGAAGAGCTTCATAGATTCAAAAAAGTAGAAATGGTGCTGGAAAATTGCGGGAAAAAAAAAAAAGGCAAGTGATTAACAAAAGAGAAGGCAAGGCCCAACCAGTTCTGTCCAGTGGTTTCCTGTAGGGAAGGGAAGAAGTGGAAGATTCCTCCTAAGGCTGTCACTCTCTTGAAAACAGACCGGGTTCCAAAGTCTAAGGAGTTGCAAACCCAGCTGCAGGTTTTGGTGAGCCAGTGAGCAATCCCCTGACCAATGTGTCGACAGTGAAGAAGAACCACATCAGACTTGGAGACCAGAGGCCAGATGTCATCTTGAGAAGAGAACCCGTTGTTGGAAACTGAGTTGCTAAGGGACCTTAAAAATTCAAAAAACTCACAATACAAGGGCTAAATTTCTTCTGCCACACCCCCAGGTCTACAAATAGTCCAGGGAGGAAGCTATGGAGGGCCAGATAGTCAGTCACAGTCACAGGAAAGCCAAAAAGTACAAGCAGGTGATGGCTCATCTCAGGCAGTGACGTGAATGAAGAATGATAACCCTGCCCTCTATTGCTGGGAACAGATCTCATCAACTGACATTAACTTGAACTCTGATTACCATGAACCTTTTCAGCCGTGGTACTCAAGTGGCATCCTTGATACCCAGAACTGCATGTCTACAAACAGGTGACTAATATGTTGGATGTCTTGATATTGTGAAGACAGATTCCCAGGGATGTGTTTTCTTCTCGCACCCCAGAATATTTGGAAGATATACCCAAATCAAAGAGCAGTCACTCCAAATGGTGTAAACTGGGGATCTAAAACAGTTTAAGGGCTCAGATGACCAACAAAGTCTTCTGGTATGCAAAGAAGAAAAACTAAAAGGAGGATATTGCTGATAAATGTTCAAAATAAACATTTGATATGCAGAAAGGGTAGATTTGGCTTGAAGCCAAAGTCAGAAGGGACAAGAAAAGTTATAATATTTTAATAAATACAACAATCCTTCAAGAAAATGCAGAAATTGTAAATACTTTACATTGAGTATGAGACTACCAATTATATTAAAATATAAAAAGCAATGACAATAACAAAGAAAAGACTCATGGGTAAAATTCTAGTGAACTCCACTGAATGCCACATGCTAGGGTATTGGATTTGATGGGTTTACAAACAGAAAGAAAAGTAAACATAAAATTGGGTAGGTAGAGAAGAGGGCTAGATCTGGGAGGAGTTGGGAGAAGGGTAAATATCATCAAAATAATTGCATGAAACTTGCAAATAATTAAGAATAAAAGCATGCCTTTAATACCACCACTCGGGAGGCAGAAGCAGGCAGATCTCTGTGAGTTCGAGACCAGCTTGGTCTACAAGAGCTAGTTCCAGGACAGGCTCCAAAGCCACAGAGAAACCCTGTCTTGAAAAACCAAAAAAACCAAACAAACAAACAAACAAAAAAAAGCAAGTAAACACAAAAGATTCAAAATAATTTCTTTTATTTTATCTGATGACTATGGAATAAAACTGAAAACAATCAGCAAAAGCACTGCTTGGAGAAAGGAATATATACTCCTGAAACACCAGTGAGTCATTGAAGAAAAGGAGAGGATATATAATGTCCCTAGAATCAAATGAAAATGGAGATATAACTTCCCAGAACATTTGGAACACTCCAGGGCTTTTCTAAGAAGAAAGTTTATAGTTATAAGTGTTTCTACTGTAATATATCCAGAAATGTCTCAAAGAGCTAACCTCATGATGAAACTCAAGGTCTTATAAAACAAGAATAAAAGAAAAACCTAGTCAAAAAGAAAAATGATACCATTGAAATTAATGACAACATCCTTGAGATTCCATGTCACTCCACTCATAATAGCTATCACAAGGAAAATGAATAAAAACAAACCTCGTAAAGGAGTGAAGACAGAAAAGTCTCTGTACACTACTGTTGGGAATATTAATAGGTATAGAGATTAAAAAACAAACACAGGGATACAGAGATGACTCGGGGTTAAGTACATTGGCTCCTCATTCAGAGATCATGAGTTCAGTTCCCAGCAACTACAACATAGCTACTCACAGTTATCTATAATGACATATAGTGTCCTCTTCCTGTGTGCAGGCACACATGTAGATAGAATACTGTATACATGATAAATAAATAGATCCTACAAACATAAAAACAAAAATCAACAGGACCTGAAGGGATGGCTCAGCAGTTAGGAGGGCTTGTTGCCCTCCCAAAGGACCAGAGTTCAGTCCCTGCTAGTAGCTACTTTGAGCAGCTCACAGCTACATGTAACTGCAGCTACAGATGATGCCACAACTTCTTCTGGCCTCCGTGGACACCTGTACACACCTAAAATACACTCACATAGATGCATATAGATATCAATAAAAATTTTAAATGTTTATGATACTATGAAAAATTAGAAAGACCATATATATGCTTCAGCTATACCCCTTCTGGTTATAAAGGACCCCAAGATAACACAGCAAGGATACTTGTACATTCATGTTTATCACTGCAGCTTTCACAAATACTAAGACATGACATTGGTCTAGGTGTCTATCATTAGATGAATGTATCCATAAGGAAAAAAATACAGTGCATAGACATAAGAAAATTTTATTTGGCCATAAATAGTAACGAAATTGTCACATATGGAACCAGAGATCATTATGTTAAATGAAATAAGCTGGAATTAGAAAAACAAATAGCATACCTTCTCTTCCATTCATAAGTAGGAATAATTTGATGTGTGTGTGTGTGTGTGTGTGTATGAGAGAGAGAGAGAGAGAGAGAGAGAGAGAGAGTCGCAGCTCATGAAAATAAAAAGGGAATCTTGACAATAGAAGGAGAGAGCTTAATGGAGGAGCAGGATGGAATGCAGTAATGGAAAACATGGGGCATTAAAGCAGAAGTGGGTTCTACTTGATGGAAGAGAAAGGAACAGAAAAGCGGGACTAGAGGTATCCAGGAAAGGACAGTGAGGAAAGGATTAACTAAAATGACATATATGAATGAAAATGACAATGAAGCAATTTCCTTCATATGCTAAGTTGTTTTGTTTTAAAATGCAAGCAATTTGCTAAAGACCAAGCTTGGAGTTTACTCTCTGTATGTTATTAGCATACCAATTATAATTTAAATCTTGTTGTAAATGTTAATTCTTAAAGGTTAGATGACTTGGTTTTCATTTCACTTGTATTTGTACAAACATTAATTTGAAGACAGATTGTTTATCTTGAAATCAGTGGCTGTAGCATTTTATTTATTAAAAATGTGCTGTGTTGACCTATTGGCATGTTATTACTGTAGAAATATTCAGAATTTATCAAATCTCGCTACATAATGTGTGATAGGTTAGTTGGGCAATGTTATATAGACAGCTAAGCATTGGGAAATGCAATGGTGTTTGTTGTCAGCCAGAGGTGGACTCATGAATGTGCAGTTCTTTTTTTTTAAAGATCCTTTGGGAGCAGGAGACAGAGCACGAGCAAGGAACTCAGGACCACGAGGGGTGCACCCACACACTGAGACAATGGGGATGTTCTATCAGGAACTCACCAAGGCCAGCTGGCCTGGGTCTGAAAAAGCATGGGATAAAACCGGACTTGCTGAATGTAAGGGACAATGAGGACTACTGAGAACTCAAGAACAATGGCAATGGGTTTTTGATCCTACTGCACGTACTGGCTTTGTGGGAGCCTAGGCAGTTTGGATGCTCACCTTACTAGACCTGGATGGAGGTGGGTGGTCCTTGGTCTTCCCACAGGGCAGGGAACCCAGATTACTCTTAGGGATGATGAGGGAGGGGGACTTGATGGGGGAGGGGGAGGGAAATGGGAGGTGGTGGCAGGGAGAAGGCAGAAATCTTTAATCAATCAATCAATCAATCAATCAATAAAGATCCTTTGGGCACATTTTTGTTGCCAACAGTTCACCAGAGTAATATCAAACACAGCAGCACCTCATCTTAGAAGATCAGGCTTATGGAGTAACAACAAATCTGTTCTCAGTCAAGCAACTACTTATGGGATGAGCACATATATAATTTAATTAATGAACTAAAAATAATCTGCTAAGCCACTGGAACCCAAAAGTTTCTGTCCATTCACTGTGTTCCTCTGGTTGATCATTCCTGTTGTGGTGACTCCCGGTCTCCCAAAAGTGAAAAGAGGGTGGAACAGAGGTTGAATAACAAGTCCTGGTTAGAACAGCAAGGATACACTGGGTAGGATGGCACACACCTATAATAACAGCATTTGGCAAACTGAGGCAGAAGAATTGCTGTGAGCTTAGGCAAGCCTTGGCTAAATACAAGTATCAGACCATCCAGGGCTATACAACATAGCTATGTCTTAAAACCATACACACATACAAATACACACACACACACACACACACCCCAAATTACATCACATCAGAAAAACAGCCTGCTTAAATATGTTACTTATATTTTCTAATAGGCTAACATTTTGATCTTTGCCTATTTTATCCCTTTCTAAAAAATATTGTTTAATTATCAGAAAGTTATTCAAGTAAGTGGCCAACTCAACAATCTAAAGAAAAATTAAAACCCCATGAAACATGTTGACCTCATCATTAACTCTTACAATTTGAGAATTATGAAAAATTATATATTAGATTATTTGGATGTCCAAGATAATGTATTTGCTATGCATGAAGTAAAAATACATGGGCACCAGGTGAAGGTTGGTAATAAGGCACTAACCTCACAACAAAAATAATAGCATACATTACTATTTACCTGGGTGCCACAAATTGGGCTCTCTATTGGGAAAACAAAACAAGAGATACAAACTTAGAAAATGTTATTCAATGGTGTTAGCCCCCCAAACTACCTTGCAATGCTTACTTTTGTCAAGATAAGACAACACAAATCAGATTTTGCCTCCTGACTGATGAGTAGAAGAGGAGAAATGACTTAAGGACCTGAGGAAACTTCTGTAGGACAACCATCAGAGTCATTACCTTACCTTCATGCTAATGGTGCCTTCAAGCCTGTCTTCAGAAATCAAAATTTGGCTAATAGTGTGCATTTTGGATTAAGGGGGTGTTTGATTAGTTTGGTTTTTTTTTTTTTTTTTGAGATACAGTTTTAATGTAGCCCAGAGTGATCTTGAACTCCTTATTCTTCTCCCTTATTCTCCCAAGAACTGGAATTATAGGAATGAATATCATGCCTCGTAAATGATATATTTTATGTGAATATTATTGAACTTCAGTTGTATCTTAAACAAACTCTTATATCCATATACAAACTCTTTCCTAACCGGACCACATAGTTGAAATGAAAAGTACTAACGTTCTTGCCTCTATTTCAAATACAGAAGAATCAAAACTCTCATATACTGATGATGGAAGCAAAATTTGATAGAATGGGTTGGTAAAGCTGATTAGCTTGATGTAGTTATGTTTTTTCACCCAGAAATTCTACAAGGTGTATAAATATACATTTCAAATTCATATAAATGTTCTGGAATGCTTATAAGAGTATACTCACAATATTCAAATTATTTGCTCATTGGAATGAAACTGGTGTTTTTCTGCTATATGATGCTATACAGTAGGTTTGATCAGCTCAACCACCTAACCCAACCGATGGCTTCCTCAGATGGATTAGCTTTGCCAAAAGAAGCACAGAATGCCACTTTCTAGCAGTCCAGGTTTATAAAAGCACTGAACTGAGTTTAGAAATGTATTTTGACGAGTGAAGGAGATAAATCAATGTTAAACACATACCACACAAGTGTGAAGACCTAAGTTTGGATCCATGAACTTGGTAAGTCAGGTATTAATGGTGCCGATGTAAGTGCCTCCAACACCAGTGCCTCTCTGTTGGGATGGGAGATGAAGACAAGTGAATTCCCAGAAGCATTTTGGTTCCCTAGCCTGGTATATATAGGGATAAGCAATAAGAGACTGTTCCTCACAATGCAAAGGGTGAGAACTAAGACCTGAAGCTGTTTTCTGACTGCCACATGAATACTCCCCAACACACACACACACACACACACACACACACAAATAGCTTAAGATATTTGAATGACTTTTATAGTCGGATAATAAAAGATGTAGCAAATTTAAATTGTTTAAGTCACCTGATCTAAGTAAGGGTTAAAGAGTTGTGCTTTTTTCATTTTGTAAATATTCTTCAAGTGTCATACTTGTATGTGATTCTGGGAGTGGAGCCTAAAAATTAGGTGAACTAAAGTGTCATGCAATAGCCAACTTTATTCATGGTGTCAGACAATTTATATTCTGAGGGTTAAGCAAGGTCCTATGAGCAAAGTTCACATGAGTTCAAGCAGTATCATTAGGACAAGCCATGCATAGAACCATCATCTGAATAGTGGTAAAATAAAGGGTCATCTGAAGTAATCCCACTCTGATTTACTGTCCCTTGGAGGGGCATGAAAGCACACCCCAAGAGCAATCCCATGCTTTGAGGGGATGAGGTCAGAGGACTCTTAATCAATTTGGTTGGAGTTTTCTTGAGATCACACAGCCTTACTCACGGACTGTGTTCTGACTCTTGTGTGCATTTCTATATGCACATTGTCCTTTAAGAATGTTAAGATAAACAGAAAATTATGTTGGAAGAAAACTGCTATTCAAGCCAAAAGGTGCACATATTTCTAATTTCTAACTTCATCAAGTAATAGCAAATTTCCAAGTGTCTGCCAGCTGTAAGTTACATTTGGTTATTCTAGAGTGTTTAGATCAGGAAAGCAAAAGTAACTAAAGTTTGTATCTACCCCAGTGGCACAGAAACCAGTCAGAGGGAGAAAAAGATAGTTTTCTGAATGTTCCCCTCATGCTAATCAGTCAGCATAATGGCAACAGAAGCTGTATTGCACGAGGTCCTAATCTGCCATTTCATATTACATGCACAGATAAAAAGAGGGTTGGTTTATCGTAGATAGTAGACAAGGATCTAACCATTTGCAGCAACTTAAAAGAGAAAAGTTTTAATTGGGCTTATGGTCTCAAGAGAAATGATTCATCATTGTGGTCAGGGGATGGTGGCAGGTGGCATCATGGAATTAGCATGTGGCACCTGTCCCCACAGCTCAGTAGAGAAGGAAGCAGAAGCGATAGGAAGTGGAGCTAGATGATGACACCACGACCCATCCCCGGAGACCAATGTTCTCTAGGAATACGACACTTTCTAAAGACTCAACAGCCTTCCAGAGCAGTGCCCGCAGCTGCTAAACAAGTGTCCAAACACAAGCGTGTGTGCAATGTTCTACGTTCAAGCCACAGCAGCAGTCTCTGCCCTGAAGAGACCGTGAGACCCCAGGACCAATTTCCAATACCATTGATGCACCTGATTAGGTTCACCCAACATTGTTTTGGATTTCATCATTCTTTCTTCAGTGTGTTTAAGGATGCATCCTCAATGGCCAACCTCGTAGTCAAAGAAAGAACAATCTTTTCAAAGCTTTATTAACATATTTAAAGTATGAAAATTCAAGGTTTACCGGCTGTAGAAAGCAAGTTAGGATAGAAAGTTAATTAGGTACATGATTTTGGACCACAAGATAGGATAGATATGGAGTATGTTCCCTGAATTTGTGAAATGCAAATGGACTAGACATTGTTGATGTATTTATTGCCTACATAAATCACATATAGTGATTGTACTTATTATATAGAGTTTTTCTTATATTAGTTATAGCTGTCTTTTTTATTTTAAACAAGAGGGGGAAATAAAATAGAAGACCATAAGGCAAAACTGCCACACTAGTCAGTCGTACAGACCAGGCAGCAGTGCCACACACCTTTAACCCAGCAGCCACACTAGTTAGCCATAGAGGCTGTGCAGTGGGGATGCAAGCCTTTAATCCCAGTACTAGAGAGAAATATAACATGGAATGAGACAGGAACTTGCTCTTTTTCACAGATGTAAGAGCTCTGTAGGGGCTTGGATGCTTTGCTTTTCTGATCTTTGGGTTGAATTCCCTCCCCCTCAAAAAAGTATGAAAAGTCACCAAAAATGGAACTCTAGGCTCTACATACTCAACTCCAACAACTCTTGCCTTAAGGTTTTTCTTGGTTCATCTATGCTCCACTCTTTCCCAAACCCTGTATAGATTTAAAGCATTCTGACACTATTATCACCATTTTTTTTTAATGACAGAGTTTTTCTGTGTAGCTTTGTTGCCTGTCCTGGAGCTAGCTCTTGTAGCTCTTGTAGACCAGGCTGACCTTGAACTCACAGAGATCTGCACCATCACCGTTGGGCCTATATCAACATTTTGATTATCACTGCATACCTCCAAAAAGAGTTTATAAATTTTGTCTTATACTGATTCATATTTTTAAATTTATTTGTATTCATAGCAAGTAAATTGCCCAGACATTAAGAATACACAATGAGTTTTGATAAATGGACACTCTCCTTAGCCAGCACCCAATGGGGGGATTTACAACTGTGATACTCTGTAAAGTTCTCTAATACACATCACTAGTCTACCCTTATCCATATGCCACTCTTCTAATTGCAATTCTCATAAATTGTTTTTCAGTCTTGAAATTCAGATCTATATAACACATAGTATTTTATCTTCACTGCATTTTCAGCCCAAGCTTTACTTCTGGACCTGATCCCAGCAAACACTTTGATGTCTCCCTACCACCCAATTCATTATCTATGCTTCATTGTAGATCCCTTAAGCACTGACCTGCTTTGAAGCACATCACTCCTTTATGTCGCAGCGTTTGTGGTGTTTCCAGCTTAACATCTTTAAAAGCTTGATATAATAATTTTCATATCCAAGCTTTCTCTTCTATTTTGCACTTTCCTTTTACGCAATGAGATTTCATAGTTGTAACCCATTTCATCTCTCCATAACCTCTTCATTTATTCATAATAATGACTAACAATATAAAATAATAACTAATTCACATTAATTGCTCTTACCTAGAGGCCAGCTGATGTGAAAGCTTCTTCTGAGTGAAAGTTCTATGTACTTTTTTCTTTTTATGATTTTTCCTTTTTAATTATGTAATGATAGTAGCCAACATAGAAGGATACGACAGTTATTATAATTATTATTGTTATTGTTGAATTTGGGTTCTCTTAGAGTGGAAAACTTTGTGTTTTTTTCAGAATATGAAAATTTATTAGTGTGCTTTCATTGTTAAAATTTATGATCTTGGTCTTTCCTTCCTGCTTTTGTACAAGGCCAAAAGGGACATAATGGCTACTTCAACAAACAAAGTGGAATCCAGGAATATCACCTACAGCATGACTATTTCAAGCAAATTCAGGAACCAGAGCTTTCATCGTTTCCCTCAATGAATTTCAAGAGCCATCATTAGGCACAAACGCTGTAATCTTCTTGACATTCTTGATGAGCTGCATCCTGACACACTTCCTGATAGCAGAAATTGGCAGTTTGACTTCAAGTCCTACTTTCTCCAACACAATCTCCTCTTATGAGAAGCACCTCCAAAAGAACTGGCCTTCAGGGCTGTGCCTAAGTGGGCTTTCTTTTTTCATTTCTGGTACTAACAGTGACTAAAGAACGTCCTGGTAGTATGGAGACCATGACACTTGCCCATCTTGCTGGTGCCATGAACATAAGAGAAAGCAGGTGTGAGCTCCACTCATGTTAGTTTACCAAAGCAAAGAGACAGTAGCAGGATGGCTGGGGAAAGTAAAGGAGACCCTACTGATACTATTTTTCTAAAAAGTTATGTCATCCCATTGTCTTCTAAATATTTCTGTTTCTATTCACAGGTTTGTGTTGTTCCGAGTAACTTGAGTGAGAAATAGCTCATGGAGAGACACATTGCTGCTCAAAGTACTGAAGACAGCTGACTTTGAGTGCTAAGACATAGTTAGAACATCTATATCAATCCTTTCCTCAAAGGATGAGGAAATATTATATAAAGTTTATAAGAGCCAGAGGATGGGAAGGAGTGCCGTGAAATGGTGTACTCTTGTGAAGGCATGACTATTGCACATGTTAACTCACAGCGGCAGCAGTTACCTGCCCCAAATCAAATAAGTTATAGATTCTACCATGGAAGAGGCATAAGTAGGGGCTGCCATAACTGAGTCATTCCCTAACTGAGAGGCTATCAGCAGTTGGTGTCTGCTGGAGAAGTGAGAAAGACATTTCTTTTGGGGTGAAGGGCGATAGTTATTGCTTGCCCACCTGTACCCTGGTGGATGACTCTACACCCAAGAACATAGAAGCAGCATTAATGGGACTCAGCCCATGAAAATAATTAAGTTATAAAAGGATGACATAAAGCTGAGAGGAAGAAGTGATAGAGAGTATTCTGGGAAAATTTGGAGGGTGGGAGAGGGGAGTGGGTATGATTAAGATTCATTGTATAAATTTGTGAAAATTTCAAAGATAAATACAAATTAAGATGTAAAAGAAGAGACAACATAAATCAGGAGGAAATTCTCAGCTATAAAAAAATTGGGCCTCTCCAGGTTCCTTTCATGCTTTTGGGCTCTTACTTTCATAATTTTCCCTGGCATCATTTGAAGTATAATCTTTTGGTTTTTATAATGTGTTGGGGTCTGGAGCCAAAAAAAGTGTAGGCTGAGGCTGAATAAATTGTTTTAGTTATTGTAGAAAAAGGCAGAGTCATTTTCTTTGGTTGGCTTATTTGTTTGTTTATTTTTCAAGACAGGCTTTTTCTGCAGCTTTGGATCCTGTCCTGGAAATAGTTTTGTAGACCAGGCTGCACTTAAACTCACAGAGATT
The DNA here is from genome assembly GCF_950005125.1 of Chionomys nivalis. Taxonomy (NCBI): domain Eukaryota; kingdom Metazoa; phylum Chordata; class Mammalia; order Rodentia; family Cricetidae; genus Chionomys; species Chionomys nivalis. The sequence goes on along the minus strand of NC_080090.1, from coordinate 40,405,658 downwards.
CACCCAACTGTGCCTCCCAAGTGCTGGGATTAAAGGCATGTGCCACCACTGCCAGCAAAAGGCAGAGTCTTCAGGCCTGCCTAGCCATTTCTGGTCTTTGTCCTGCTTCCATGGCATTTGATTCCTCAATATCAAGGAAAGGAAGGGAATGCTGCTTGGTGATCTAAGTCTAAGGAACTCTAGTCTTCTGATTATTCTCACCTGCTTCCAAAGCCTCCCGTGTCTCTGCTCACTTCTCAGCCTTAATATCTTAGGTCTTGTCATTGATCTTTTACCTGTATCTGCACTTATACCCAATTATTTCCCTAGAAACCAATTCAAATTGCTGCTTAACTGTGCAAGGCTCCTTTTTCTCAAAATTTGAACATCAGGGCTTTCTTAAATCTACCATTCTTCAATAATCACATAAAAATCTGTGCTGTTTATGTTGTCCAAAGTTTTCTAAATATCACTCTGCATAAGGACTTTAATATTCTCATACTTACTTCACTAGAACCTCATGAGACAAACTTTATCTCCAGAGAAGATAATACAATCATTTGTGCCGACTGTCACCATACAATAGGCTTCTGAGATCAAGAGGTACTCCACTGATACCTTTGGGCTATGTATTTGCTTCGTGATGATGGAAAGGTATTGTCTTTGTATGTTGTGTTTAATATCCCTGACTTCCATCTGCAGAGGGCAGGAGCAAGTGCTTTCACTACCATGACGACCAAACATATATCCAGAATTTTCTTAGAAGCAGACTTCATGTATAATTGTCTAGCTTCTTTCTGTGTAGTCTGTATTTATTTAAAACTTTAGATTTGGCAAAAGGATAGAAGATCCTCAGACTCTGTCAAAAGGATTTAAACATAGCTTATGCGCAAGCTTGGTTTTTCATGAGAGTCAGTCCAGATTTAAAGCAGGCATTTAAAGTATCCTCATCATGCCAGGCCACAGGACAGAACTAGAAAACACTGCAATGTTTCCACCCAAACAAATACCCAAGTGTCCTGGGCAGGAGACAAGGCAAGCCAAGCTGGCAAAGAAGGCCTGCAGGCTGAGGTCACATCTCATATCATGAGCCTTGCCCAAAGACTGAGATACAAAAAGCCCTGGCTAAGGGTGTCCCGGATGTCCATCTCGTCCCTGGCACAGAGCTGGGGTTTTAAATGCCAAAACTCACAGAGAATGGACTCCTTTAGTTTGGAATCCATCTGCCACTCCTCACTACCTCCAAGTTTTTATTATAAAGACAGATTTATTTGCTAGCATTATTTGTCTTCATTCCAACTTGGGGCTAAGCAATCTGGTGTGAAGACAAGGTCACCTCTGCCTGTTGCTACTAGCAGCTTTCATTTATGGCAGGGCTTAAAATGAAAGTAAAAGAGAAAACAAATTCTACAACCTAGAGATGGAGAGGCTTCATTTCAATATGACAAGAACTTGAGGATGGTCACGTGTGTTGCTAATCTATAAAAATAAGTCCCTAATAAAGAGAACAAGTAGTATTCTTGACTAAATTTCCTTGGATGTCAAGATACCCTGGGATACATGCTCATTCTTAGCTTTGATTTTTCTCCTAATTTAGAATCTATTACTTTTACTGCTATAAGTGTACTTGGAGCTTCTTATCTGTTTAATCAATCAAGCTGTAGTCACTGTGAAGGGTAAACTCTTAATACTCAATTATGACCAATGCTTCATTCCTGTCAATAAGTGGTTCGGCTGTGTCATCCTAGAGGAGCACTTCAGAAGTCCTTTCACTCATGCAGCTAATGTCAGCTGGGATAAAAAGATTTTTAATCTCTCAGCGCTGAAGCAGCAGCAAGGAATGAATTGCTATAGTGTGACTTCTTTATGAAGTAGAGGGAAGCAGCCATCGACTCCGAATTCCCATGTATATTTTGGTTGAAAAATCAAGTATGAAAATGATATTTAGCATAGATAAATAAAATGTTGGGGCTGTAGAAAATGCTCTGCATTTCCAAGAATGAACTGTTCTTCCAGAGGACCTTGGCTCAGTTTGCAACACTCGTATCTTACTCCAGTTCCAGCAGATCTGTCATCTTCTTTGGACCACAATGGGCATCTGAATATACATGATACACATAAATAAAATAAAAAAATAAATCTTTAGAAAGAGGAAAATCTTTGCTGAGTAGATTTGATTCAGCAATAGTAGTAACACCATAAGCCGAGTATGCCATTGACCTTGTCTCTTTGACACAATAGACTCCCAGAGCTTAAAAATCTTTGACATGCTAGGAAATTTCTAAAGACTTCCATGATGAATTCTGTTCAAAAAAAAGCATTCTGTCCTAGTTAGGTTTTCTATTTCTGTAAAGAGACACCAACACCACAGCAAACTCTTATAATGGAAAACACTTAATTGGTGTGGATCGCTTACAGCTCAGAGATTCAGTCCATTATCATCATGGTGGGACATGGTGGCATGTAGGCAGACAGGGTACTCAAAAAGGAGCTGAGAATTATACACATTGATCTGCAGGCAATGGAAAGTAAACTATGCACACACTAAGCATAGTTTTCGAAGAGGAAACCTCAAAGCCCAACCCACAGTGACATATTTCTTTCAACAAGTCCACACCTACTTCAACAAAGTCACACCTCCTAATAGTGCAACTTCCTTTGGGGACCATTTTGTTTCAAACCACCACACACACATTATACTATATCCCCTCTTTCTTGCTGAAAATAAACTCTGGGATACACAAAAAATCCTATCTCTTTCAGCCTATTTAAAGACATTATCCCAACAATTGCCCATTTTTTGACTATATAATTGATTTTCCTGCACAATTGAGTAGCTTATGTCAAAGTATAAACCCACTATTTTTTGAGATCACCATAAAATTACTTAAAAAGTCTTTTTTTCCCATCTGTCAGCCTGGTGCCATTATCGCTACATTTTACAGCAAAACTCTGTGAAAGCGCAACCTGCTGTCATTTCCTCGTTTTCTTTCCCAGTACTCTCCTAAATCTGTACAAAACCGAATTTGCTCTAAATCTGTACTGAAACTGCTGTCATAAGGATCATTTTCTGGGGCTTGACAAAGATGCTGACTCAGACCATCCTTCAGGCAAAAGATATTTAATGACAATAACCATGAAGAGTTTCAGTCTGGTGTCCTGAGGAATATAATGTCTTAGACTAGAAGAAGCAGGCTCACTTAAGATCTGACTTTGTTAGTTCTTTTCTATTGCTGTGAAAAAATACCATCACTAAAAGTAAATTAAGGAAGAGCTTATATATTGGTTTCTGGTTCGAGAGAGCGAGATGTCCAGAATAGCGGGGAAGGCATGGTGGCAGCAGACAAGAGATTGCATCTCAGCCACACACAGGAAGCAGAGAACAAAAGCAAGAAATGATGAAAGGCTCTTATTCTTCAACGCCTATCCTAGTGACCTACTTCTTCCTATGAAACCGTACCTCTAGAGCTCCATGACCTCTCCAAGTAGTACCACAACAGGGGTACCAAGTGTTCAAATATATGAGGTTATAGGTTATAGGGCACATGGGTCATTCAAACAATCACACAGGTAATGTGACAGAGAATATTTATTCTCTGGATAAGAGAGGGGTCTTTGATAATAAGTGGCCCACATAGCAAGACTATAGTAACATGGTTTCCAACCTCTTTAGAAGCAGTGGGCAAGATGTGTTCCTGCCCTACTCATATCCCTATCTTCTTGGGCCTTAGTGCATTTTAACGATCAGTGATCAGTTCTGATTTTGTGTCTCCTGTCCAAAGGATTTGACATAGACAGTCTTCTTAATATAAATATTTCCAGTTTCCTTCAAAACATAATTCTCTGCTTTCCTCTAAAGTTATTCGTCATTTGACATAAGTAACCATGGTAGATAACATTGTCAGCTTTAATCATTCACACTTACCAGTGTGTTCTTTATCATATTTCAAAGTTACCAGCAGTCTCTTGTTATCAGTGTAGCTTGATACCTAATTTTATGAGTCCAACTTAAATTGTGTGACTTTATTATGATTTAAATCCCTCATACCACAAAAAAAGGCAGCCTTGGGTCTGCCTCTGCTATGGGGTGAGATATGCTGTTACTATATAAATTTTCCTGACACAATACAACTTCATTCATCCTGTGAACATATGACAACCTAGTCAAGACCTACTGATCATTTTCTGATATAGGGTTGACGAAAAAAGACTCATTAGTACAGTCTGTGGAATGAAGGTGACATCATGTTGGTGATAATCCCCAGATGACTGAAGCAGACAATCTCATCAAGTTCCCAGCAGTTAACCCTTGCTAGCCCACAAACTCACATACATCTGCAGTTTACACAAACTACACAGCTTCTTAGTTGTCCTAGTTTCCTCTCTGTTGCTGTAATAACTTGATAAAAAGCAGCTGATGGGGCTGGAGAGATGGCTCAGAGGTTAAGAGCACTGGCTGCTCTTCCTAGAGGACCTGAGTTCAATTCCCAGCAACTACATGGTGGCTCACAACCATATGTAATGAGATCTGGTGCCCTCTTCTGGAATGCAGGCAGAACAGTGTATACATAATAAATAAATAAATCTTTAAAAAAATAATAAATACAAAAATTCTTACGTTATATAATAAAAGCAGCTGAGGCAAGAAAAGAATTCATTCAGCTTAAAATTCCAGTTGACAGTCTTTCCTTTCAGTGAAGCAGAGGTAACAAACCATAAGCAGCTAGTTATATTCACACTCAAGAGCAGCAGCAGAAGAAATGCATGCATGCTTGATACCCAGCAACAACAAACCACCCACAACAAACAAAACACCAAACCCCAAAACTAGCTATTCTGCATTATAAAAAAAATCCTTTGCTTTCTTTAGTCTCTAGACCATACTTTCTCAACCTGTAGTTTTCAACCCCTTTGTGGTCACATATAAAATACTGTGCATACTTACTTTATAAATCATTACAGTAGCAAAATTACAGTTATGAAGTAACAAGAAAATAACCTTATGGTTGGGGGTCAACCCCAGCATGAAAAACTATATTGAAGGTTGAGAACCACTGCTGTAGATCATCAATAAGGCAATAAACAAAACCTTATTTGATGCATTTGCTGATGTCTGCTAAACAAGCTATAAATACTACTGTAAATATCCTCACAATGGACAATTTCAAATTTCCAAGACATCATTACACTTTTTTGAAAGAAATGTATACTGTACACTATTCTATAATAATACTCAAGGCAGATCTGGTAGATATAAATGACTTCACAAGCACTGATAATACAAAAATGACCTAAATAATTAGAAAATGGCATTTGAATATTTATAACATTAGATTATAATAGAGCTTGATCTTATGTGCATATAGTTTAATTTCAACTAATAGTTATAGTAAATTAGATGATCCATAAAATTTCTAAAAACATCAGTTAGTTCCACTAAGCAAGTATGAGCCCATGACAATATACAAGATAAATATTTATGTGTCATTTCACACTTGGACTTTCTTTGTTTATCATGAAAGGAAGCTGCAGAGTTTAAAAATGTATCAAACCTTTTTTGATCTCCAACCCTAAGCTTTCTTCTTAGGATTTTAAGAGAAGCAGAGAAAAATAGCAAAGATGTTTTAGGTATAGAACTGTTCAGGGTCTTCTCATATTATTCAGAAAGATGGGGAGGGAAAGAGAAAAACACCATACTTCTATTGGTTTCTGTGCATCTTCAGAGAAAACTGATTCTGCAGGTGTTTAGGATCTCAAGGCTCAGAAGGCAGGGAGTTTGCACTATAAAATCCTTATATCGTAGTCACAGGTACGGTATGTACTTTAGAGAAGAATGTTTCTACAACAGATCACAATTGATATTGAAACAAATTAAACACAATCCTTAGTTCCTGTCAACTACAGGTAAAATCTTTCCTTTAGTACTAATTCAAAGGATCTGAGACAACCTAGAAATTCAATTTGTAAGAAAATAAAACAATATCAAATTTTACTGGTTAGATGTATGCAAGCGTTCTTAACAATTTCTCCTAGAGGAATAGACTCTGCACAGTCTGAAGGTGGTATTGTGTCTATGACTGTGAAGACTACAGGAGATGACTAAGGCAGACAATCTCATCAGAACACCTCCATACCCTCCTAAGATAAGACCAGGAAGTGTCACCATTGAGTGCTGAGTGACCTGATGGTTACACAAAGCAGACTCCTACCATGATGTGGGATAGACTTCTGTATAAGTGTTAATTTTATTGGTTAATGAATAAAGCTATTTTGACCAATGGCTTAGCAAAGTAAAACCAGGCAGAAAATAGAGAATAAGAGGAGTCAGGGAGATGGCATGTAGCTGCCAACGAAGAAAGACACCAGGGATTTTACCTGGTAATCCACAGCATTGTGGCCATACGCACACTAATAAAAATGGGTTAATTTAAGATATAGAGCTAGATAGAAATACACTTCAACCATTTGCCTAACAGTGTTGTAATTAATATAGTTTCTGTGTGGTTATTTCAGATCAGCTAGAAAATGAACGGGCAGTCTCTGTCTACACTGACACTCTCCTGCATGACAGATTTGTGGTGTGTTTGACTATCTTCTACATACCAGAGTGAAACATTCTTTAAGCCATCTTTAGGTCACCTTTTCTAAGACACTTCAGAAAAAAATATTTTTGCTTCCTTGCTCATGTTTTCCCTCCTCCTGCTCTTCATCTGGGCTTTGGAAGCTCAATCCAGTGCTACAAGGTGGGTCTCTGTCTCTATCTCCATCCATCACCAGATGAAGGTTCTATAGTGATATGCAAGATATTCATCAGTGTGGCTATGGGAGAAGGCCATTCAGGCACCCTTTCCTCTGCTGCCCACGGACCTAGTTGGGGAAATTTCTTGGACACCTGGGAACCCATCTAGAGCCAAGACTCTAGACAACCCTAAAATGGCTCCCTTAGTTAAGATATCTTTTTCCCTGCTCCCATATCCACCCTTCCTCCATCTCAATTATCCCATTCCCCCAAGCTCTCCCCAGTCCTCCCCTTCTCCCTTCTCTCTCCCCATCTCCCCTTCCCGCCAACCCACCCTCACCCTCCTGCTCCCAACTTTTGCCCAGCGATCTTGTCTACTTCCAATATCCAGGAGGATAACTATATGTTTTTCTTTGGGTTCGCCTTATTTAGCTTCTTTAGGATCATAAACTATAAACGCAATGTCCTTTGTTTATGGCTAGAATCCACTTATCAGTGAGTACATACCATATTCCTCTTTTTAGAGATGGTGGGTCTGATCTAATGGGAGCTCACCAAGGCCACCTGGACTGGGTCTGAACAAGCATGTGATCAAACCGGACTCTCTGAATATAACTGAATATGAGGGCAGACTGAGAAGCCAATGATAATGACACTGGATTTTGATTCTACTGCATGTACTGGCTTTTTTGGGAGCCTAGTCTGTTTGGATGCACACCTTCTTTGACCTGGATGGAGGGCGTGCAGGGGGGGGGTGACTTGGACTGCCCACAAGGCAGGACACCCTGACTTCTCTTAGGACTGGAGAGTGAGGGGGAGGGGAAGGGGGTGTGGGAAGATGGGAAGATGTGGAAATTTTAAATAAATAAATAAATATTTTTGCCAAGTGACTTTAATTGCAGTGAAACACATATTTTCAGGTTCAAATAACCCTATATTTTTTAAAAATTAGGAAGTCAGTAAGAAAAGTTAGTGTTTATATTCATATAGTCATTTATGTGTTTGATTTATGACTTTTCTTCTTGCTTTTCCAAATATGTTAAATGTCTGAGTAGTAAACATTATATTTTGTAGCTCTTAGGAAACTAGAGATCAACGATCTATAGAATGTACTGACCAACTTCCTTGTACAATTTTATTTTATAATTAAATCATACATCTTTCCTTAAAGATGGGCTTATAATTTTAATTTAGTTATATTTATTCTAAAATATTACTAGGTTATTTTATAAATCATCTGTTTACTGCTTTTTAATTTTCAGTTTTACTTTTAGGCTAATGTGAGTTGGGCTAGTTTCTCAAAATAATTTTCTGTAGGAAATAATAAGAGAATCACAGTGACTTGGGAAGTTTGTTCTATCCTTCCTCTGGTCTCTGAGAAGTAACTTCATTCAAGGAATCACACAGGCCAGGTCACTCACTTGCCTTTACAGCTTTGTAACCTTACACTGTCCTAGAATCACATTCAGATATTTTTTTTTAAGTCACTGTTCCCTTCCTTCCTTTTTTTCACTACCTTTTCAATTTTTCTAAAGAAAAACAACACTAAAACATTAAATGGAAGGTTCTACTTATCTGACTTCTGACGCGAAGGCTTCTCAGATGTGATAATAATGCCATAATGGAAGGCTCCTTTTCTTCTCCGTTATTTCAGGGTTCAGGCCCCCATTTTCCTTTCCATAACATCAATAGAAATGGCATAATAGAAGTATCTGCTATATCAGATGTTTTCATAGGCATTTTATTGACCCTGATACCCCTTTACAGAACTCACACTGAATTGAACCATTACGGTTATTTTCAGAGTGCATTGTCAATGTAATTGCCATTGTAAGAAAAGTGCTATGAACATTTACTGCCTCTCTGCTTTGGCAGTAAGTACTTTCTAAACATGAATGTTTTAGCAATCAAAATCACAAACATTATCATAATAACAAAGGGCATATCTTTTATTATTATTATTAATTATTATTATTGTCTTTAAAAACACACTGTTTCCCTCATATTTAACTTGAAAACATGGTACTAAATTATTGATGTACACCAAACAATTCACTTAATCAGAGTCTTTAGTTGAATAATTATAGTTCATGCATGTAAATCATTTTATGAATACATTTATGTTTGTTGTATCAAATAATTCAGAGTTGTCATAACGAACAGCTCCAGGTCACTTGAAGAGCAAATCAATCAGATTTCTGTAGGTTAATTAGAAGCAAACACATATGGAAAAAGAGAAACATGCTACACACACACCCTGCAACACTGAAAAATCTCAATAAAAATACTAGGTACTGTAAATTTTGCTGTAATACCATACCAGAAAATCATCCTTATAGATCTAGAGCTAGTTGAGTTTAAATGGTGTGAGAGCCAGAAATACATCAGCATGACTTGAGTCTAAATGGAAAAGTCCTTTGAAAAGCACTCAAATGATTCTTTTGGACAGAGCAGGACTGTGATACCATGATTTATATCCTATGTTTAGTGATTCCAGAATGCTTTTTGTCACTGTAACCAAGGTACATGACATAAGAAACTTAAAAATAAAGCTTTTATCTTGGTTCTTAGGTGAACCATGGTTGCTCGATTCCATGTCATTCTCAGAAGGTCATGGCAATGTCAGTCTGTGATACAAGCTGATTTTTACTTCTTGTGGACTGGAGACAGAAAGGGAGCCAAGTGTGGACTAAAGACCAGATACTCCCAAAGACTATTCTGAGTCACCTACTTTCTCCAGCTGGTCCTATCCATCCAAGGTTTCCAGGATCTCCCACCAGCCAGAGATTTAGGCTATACGAGTCAGCCTTTTGGAGATATTTGATATTCAAATCATAACTAAGAGATATTCAGTATTCATTTACAAAGTATACCTTCTCACTAAATCAAAGTTCAGTGTAACAGTGTGAGTGGGTATGTTGCAGGAAAATTAGAAGTAGAGAACATGCCAGGAAAATTACTGGGGAAAACTCAGCAGTTAATTTATACAGAAAGCCAACCTTACAGGTCTTCAGAAGACTAAAGTCTATTCGAGTGAAACAACTTCAAAACAACTAACTCTATTTTAAGGAAAGAGCTCTGCATTTTAAGAACACTCCTCTTCAATGCAGAACACAGTAACCAGAATTAGAGAAGTTGGATTTCCTGGGTCCAAGATTGAAATTCACTTCCCTCCCTGACATAGCAACTTGACAGATTAAAGGATTTCAGAAATAGCTGCTGAATACAACCTTGATTTATTCCTTCTTAATACACTTTAATAACATTTAATTTCAAGCTAGGAGTTACAGAGAATCCAAGACATGTTATTTTCAAGTTATAGAAGTGCCCTTAAACAAAAATTAGTTGCATAATTCTCAATTTAAGAGCCAAAAAATTAAGGTCAGCAAAAGAATGCTAGATAATTGTTTCCAATGTTCCCATAATTTTATTTCTATATTATGAATAAATAATGTTTTCTGCTTAGAGTTTTAAGGGGAAAGTTACATAATGAACTATTTTCAATCCTCACAATATGTTCTATAATTGTGTGTCCAGATGTTTCTAGTAATAGATAAAATTAGGTAGAGTCTACAATTTCTCCATTATGATAATACAAATGAAATAAAGGAATTCTTTTTCATGACTTCTAGCCCTAAGAAAAATCTAGCAGAAACTTAGCAGTCCTTACTGTTAAAATATTTTCCAACCATAGCACATTTTTAAGTTTCTCTGAAACTGAGTAGGGAAGAGGTTATTGAAAATCTCCTAGTGTTCCTTACCACACCCATGGTCGGACAGCGCTGTCTGTGGGTCCCGGAAATAACTCAAATAGTATCTGGTCCTATAACTCTGTTATTATTAACCTGCCTTTAGCCCCTCTGTTCCACATCAGGGCATTCTCTAATGACGGCACTCATGTCAGAGGTCAACAATTTCGAAGACATGTAGAAGTGCTGAAAAAAATGTGTATACTGTAAGAAACCGTACAAATGTAATTCCCTTTCCTGATGCTCACCAGCTGTGCAGTGTTCCTCTAATGCTCTGCACATCCAGGGCCCTCCTTCCATGATCTACAAAATTTGTGTCAATAATATAACATAGCTGCTCTGATATAAAAATGACACATCAAAAGTTATTGCACTGATACATGGTGATTAGTCATCTAACGTTAGGGTATAATTAAATTACTGCAGCTACCATTATTGACATAAATGTAATTAATCTTAACTTTTTAGTTGAATTACCAAAGAAACACTTTTACTAGTTAACAGTTTTATGAACAACTTCAATTTGTAGGAAAAGCAATGAAAAAAATCATACAATTTATAAGTACAATGTTATAAAAAGAAGAGACAAATATTCCCTAATCTGTTATTTACCAGAATTTACCAAGACCTATACCTGACATAGTTAATCAGATCCTTTGAGTCATACATATGTAAACAGCTTGGAAATGATTAGCTCTTATGAAGACTGATGGGTGTGACTTAATAGAAATCTTGCATGCAGCCTCAATCTTTGAACTATAGACAGTGGTTCCCATGTCACTTGTACATGGCAACTACTGAGAATGGTAAAGAAAGCAAAATGTTGCTAAATCCCTTATACTTCTATTCAAGTAATTTAAAAGAAAAGGCAGAAATCTAGTAAATGCTTTTTTTAAAAAAAAAAAACCTCAGAAGTGATTTTAATACAGACTTCAATCCCACTTTCATAAGAGCCAATCAAATGGCAGTTTTCACAGAAGAGATGTGAGAGGAAGGGAAAATAAACCTATCAGTCACTTACAGGTCTGTCTTTCAGTAGTTTTTATGGATTCTTTCCTCCAAAACAATTTCAAATCATAAGCATAGTGAAAAAACATATCAGCACAGAGTCCCTCCAGGAAACATAATAAAGATGGACCCTAAACCTCTCCAGAGAACATCCTACATGCTCCGTGGCATGATCAGGAAGTCATCTAGGAATGCAAGGGAGTGTCAGTCAGTTTCCAGGGAAACAAGGAATTGGTTTTTGAATCATGATTAGAATCTTCTTGCTCCTCTCCTTCTGTCCTCCTCCCCTCCCTTTCCCCATTTCTTCTTTTCTTTCTTCTATCTCTTTTATTTCACTTATCCATTAATTTAATTGAGACAGAATCTCTTGGCATATATAGCACAGGCTACCCTCCAACACTTACCCTTCTTGTCTCAGCCTTCTGAATGCTGAGATTATAAGAGTGAACTGTCATAAGTGAGTCTAACACATTTTCTTTGCATAATCCACCTTACGTTTAAAATCAGAAAGGGGCCCAGCAGGATGCCTCAGCTTGGATAATGGCACCTACAACCAAGCCTTAGAATTTGAGTTCCATATGATAGAGGAAGAGGATTAACTCCTTGTCTTCACACATGTGCCATGGCAAATGAAAATAAACAAACAAATAAATAAAAAAGATGTGCATGAAACAATAAAATCCAGAAGGGTCACCATAATGCCTAAACTATTAAAAGCTAAAAACTAAGGCAATGATTTATTATTGTGAAAAAATTAATCATGCATTGTATTTATTGATGATTTCTCCTTACTCTCTCTTTCCCCATTTCTCCAATTTTGACTTGTCACTTTAAGAAAACATTTAGCTTCATTTCTTTATGTAACTTAGCTTTAACACAGATTTAAGGAAACAGTGAACGACGATGTAAGAAATTTTCAGTGAGAGATAAAGCTGAGGAGTCTGCCCCTTCCCTTCTATGTTGCAAATGTACATGGTGCCCTGCTTTTACACTGTTGGGTTCCTGCAAATGCTATGGCTAACAGGGAAAAGTTCTGTGAGACCAAGAATAGAATTGGGTTCATAATGCTTAGTTAGCTGGTGCTGGTGCAAACTTCTCAAGCCTGACATTAGGCAGCTTATTTTTGACATATTTAAGAATAATATAATTTTGGGAATAAAATCTTAAGAATGACTACATCTCAACTGTTTTTGCAAAGGCATGTGAACTCTACCATGAAAATGAGTTCTTATGTCTTAAGAGTCTCAGATCTGGTGTGGTCTCTGACTGAGGTAGCATAGAGGTCACCAGTCTATACAGTACATATGACATCTCCTCTAAGGATGGGTTTAGTTGTATGGGATAAACATTTTGTGGGTTTCCAGTAAGGACTGGCCTCACAGATAGCAAAAGTCACCAGGTTATTAACTATATCCACTCCCAGCCTTCTGGGTAGAAAACAGATGTACATCCCTTTCATTGAAGAGATAGGCCTGCAGTGATTCACATTCCTGGTTTCCCTAGTGCTGGTCTGTGAGTTCATGTTCTTTACACTATATGACTTGGTATGTCATTTAACGAGTGGTTTGAAAAAATTAACCTCCACTTTAAAGTATTAATCAGACCAAACTTTAATCACACTGTGGTCCTTATAAATAGGTCCAACGACAAGTGGCTTAGGTAAGGTCATATTTAAATTGCTAGCAGCTTACTAATGAGAGTGAGATTCCTGAGCACACACATGAATACGTACACCTGTGAATATACACACCTGTACATAGGCACACATGCCTATGTACCTCTGTGCACATGTATACTTGTGAACATACATACACCTGTATATCTGTACACACACATGCACATATATACCTGTGCACATGAGCCTGAACTGTTGCCACGGATAGCCTACACTACCTTGGGTCTCTGTTGTCAAATAGCTGTTACCAAATGTAAGCTCACAAGCCTAGACAAGATCTGTGAGCTTCATTTTTGATGGAGACCTGTTAGTCTGTGGTATCAGCAACAAAAAGCAGATGGATACCCACAGTTGGGGAAATCTCACCGAATCTGTCAGGGTTCTGAGGTAGGTGTTGCTGCAGGAGAGTGATGACCAGATGAAAACCACAGGATCCACAGAACTAAAGTGTGTAGAGGAGCCAGGCACCAGGAGAGGAGTAGTTAGTGTTCAGGTATTGTAAAACACAGTGGTAGCTAGCAGAGATTAGCTTTTCAAAGGTCACTTTTAAAATGTCTCTTATTCACTGCAAAAGTAAATAACTCTAAAAGAACAGTAGGTATAAAATGCCCTAATCAGCAGTCACAGAGGCTCAGCTCTATGTCTCCAGATGAGAAAATAGACCCAGGCAGAACACAAACCCCATGAAAGCAGTAAGTTTCGGAGCAGAGCAGAAGGAGAACATGTACTATATTGAGTCATATAAGATAATGACTTAAAATGAGATTTAGGAAGGCTATAGAAAAATCCTTAAAGCTACGAGTCCATTATATGGCTGCCATTAAAAACAGAAAGAGGAACAAAAGAAAATACTGGGATAGAATCTGTCTACTCGAAGAAAGGTAACAAAAAACAAATTACACAAAACAATGCCCCTCAGGTATTATTATTTCTATTTTCTGTGTCAATATTGCTGAAAGAACTTTCAGTGTTTAAAGGGACATGCTGAAAAGACTTGATGTATTTAGGAATCTAGACAGGGCTCTAGAGTTGTCAGTAATGCCAATTCTTCTCAAGTCCCTGCCCTCACATGGTCATTGAAATAGATGATGGATTATATACATATATACATACATATCATATGTAAATATGTGATAGACTATAGAGATGGATGTGTAATAGAAGGATAGATAGATGATAGATTGTAGATAGATAGATAGCTAGATAGATAGATAGATAGATAGATAGATAGATAGATAGATAGATAGATAGACAGACAATGTTATAATAGTATACAGGCTAAAGCTACATCTTCATTTCTAAGGTTGGTTCTGTAGGAGATAGTCAGTAAGACAGTAATCTTCTTCAAGGTCCTGTTTACTTTTGGAATACACAACTTTCTTTACTAGGAAATATAACTTGCTCATTATAAATTCTTGTTTTAAAGTCATCTCGTGGTTCCATGAGGTACCACCTTCTACAAAAAAGGAGATCAGAACCTACTTCTTGAACACAATGTTAATGCTATCTTGTACACCTATGCAGAAGAGCCAATAATATATAAATAAAATAGAAGATATCCGCTCTGAAAGTTATAATCATGAAAAAGTAAAAATAACCCCATTAAGGTAAGCCAAATATTTCTCATAGAACTGTTTTCTTATAAGAATATTCATATATATAAAGCCTACAAGCTTCTTTATGGTTTAACAAAAGTGGGATTATGATATATATGAGACTATGTACTAGTGAGTATAAAATTATTAATACATACTAGTATACAGTAACATACTAGTATATAGTAACTTTCAACTGATAAATGTGGGAAATATCTGTAATAATGTATATAATATATTGGTATATTGTATTAGTATTAGTACATTAGTATACAAAATGTTGCAAATATCTAGATGCTTTATATGTTTGCCTTTAAATGTGCATATATGTACCATTTATATATGCTCAAATATTTATACATATATATGCATATCCACACTTCATATGTGTGCATAAACATATTATGCACATATATTAGTAAGCATGCATTTTTCTCCCAACTATGGACCAATATCAGTCTCCTTATATCTTACTTAGATCTCTCTCAGTTTCCTTTATGTGCTATGCCCACTATTTCCACCCTCATCTGTCAAGGTATACTGTAAATTTTATCTCAAATAAGTTACAGTTAAGTGTAGTTTGAAGCCATTTTAATACATCATAACTTGTGATGTCCATTTATGTGTTTATGAATATATATCTTGCTGTCCCTGAACAAATTAAACATCTGTTATTGCATCTTCGTAATTTCAGGAAAATTTTACTCCAAACTACTTGTAGTAATATCTTATTTACAAACCAGGCAGCAGACAGATTTGGCCCAGGATCTTTACCAATTACTGATCTAAATTTTGGGGTCCTTTGTTTTTTGTTTTTACTTTTTCTGTTATTCGTGAGACTTTTCTTGAGTTTGTTCATTTTGTGTAGTGAATGAGCTGTTTGCCAGAACTTAACACCTGACATCTTTCTTAGCTGTTTTCTTCTGGAGAATTTCTGCACTAATTCCCATTAGGCAATAGGAGTGCTATGTCTCTGCTCAAAACTTACCAGAAAGTATGGACAGTATAAATTAAGAATCAACTTCAGCATGAGAATGAATTGTGGACACAAATTCCATGGAAGAATTCATTTGTTGGTAGCTGGTTTTCCATGCAGAGCTGTTGAAGAAACAAATATATTTCCTTGGGAACATCAACAGAGGATACGTTTTCTCCTAATCCACATAGAAGGCTTTTGAGCCTTTGCAAAGTTCAGGAGAACGCATGGTTCCTGAATTCCTGCTTTCCACTCAGTATGTTTCCATTGTCTAGTTTTCCAAGTCCCCTGTGTCCTGTTAAGAATTTCCCAGTTGTCAGTGCAGGAAGTGACAGAGCAGAGATTATTTCCGCCCTTGCTTCCAGGTTTTGACTCAGGGCTTTCTTTCATATCCAATGTTTTGTTTGTTTTTTTTTTTTTTTAAAAAAAAAAACCTAAAACATACATTTAAGGCATGTTTGTTCCAATTCAGCCACAGCTTGGTCTGTTTCAAATGATCTTGGCCATTGTGTTTGTTTCAATTTATTTTTTAATTTATTTTGGGAGCTTTCTATAGTATCCAAAATGTTGGTTCCCAGGCCACCAAGGCCTGATTGCTCCTGCTCCATCACTATCTTTCAGCACTTTCTTTCACTGTTCAGATGACTTAGTTGTTTCTCATCTTATCTTTTCATTTCTAGCTTTAGAGAGACTTTGGCACTGTAATTCTTTCTTAAATTTTATTTAATTAACTTTTTTTTTCATTTATTTTGCATACCAACCACAGTTCTCCCATGCTCCTCTCCTCCTGTTCCCTCTCCCACTTTCAATCTACCCCGCCCACCCGCCGCCTGTGCACTCCTCCTCTGTCTTTATTCAGAAATGGGCAGGTCTCCCATGGACTGAAACAAACACGGCAGGACCAACCTCGTCTCCCTGCATTAAGGCTGGGCAGGGTAATTCAGCACAGGGAACAGGTTCTGAAAAGCCAGATAAAGTGCAAGGGACAGGGCCTGATCTCACTGCTAGAAGCTTCACAAACAGACCAAGCTACCCAACTCTTACACTCAGAGGGCCTAGGTCGATCCCATGCAGGCTCCCTAACTGTTGGTCCAGTGTCTATGAGCTCCCAGTAGCTTGGATCAGCTTCTTTTGAAGTCTAAGTTAGTGGCATTACCTTAAGTTGTCTCTTACAGACAAACAATTGTCCATATAGCATGTTATCATGAAAGCAGTTAATTGGAGGATGAATACTAACTGCTGCAATCTATTTCTCCTCTAAAAGGTGATTCCAGATCAAAATTCTGTGGTAAAAATTATTCACCAGATATCATTATATCTAACTAAAGTGAAGAATATTTTAACAACACCATTCTGATAATGAAGAAATCAAGGAGGGCTTCTGAACCTGAACTAGACTTTCAAAAATGGCAAAATGGCAGTCTTGTTTTATCACATAAGCAAAATAACCTTCTGCTTAGATAATTATGTGACTGATCACTTCTGGACACAGACCTGTCCGTGTGTATCAATAGCACCAGCATCAACTCATGTTGGAAGCAGGCCTTGCCCTACGATATAAATGTGGCAACAAAGGAGTTTTTGGGACCACATCTGCCTTTCTATGGTTGAGTCCAACCCTGTAGTCAGACTGAGACAAGCTCTCACTTGAATGCTGGTCAAAAACTCATGGCAAGTAGTATTTCTTTTCTCTCCAATCCAAGCTGTCTGGAAGAACATCTGTTCCTATAACAGAGTCCAAGTCAGCTTTATGGACATATTTTTACAATCTGCTATCCCTTTGTGAAAGCCCACCCAACATCTATGTCTTCCAGTCCTCATACATTACAATTGCACAGTTGTTTTGTTTTTTTTTTCTCATGGAATCGCTTACATAAACCTGAATGTTCTCACAATGATCACATTTATTTTTACTACCACAAAGAGCACAGACTAGACACATTATTTCAAGTTTTCACAAAATAGAGTATAAATATAAAGTTGAGACCCTGGTTTTACCACAGGAATCTCTTCAGTTTTTTTTCAAAAACCGATGTGGCTCAATTTTCACACACAAAACAGTTAATAAATAAAATCATGGAAAATTTCATTCAGGTATTTGTTTACAAGATTCTACCTGGCAGGAACTCTGTCTGGGTTTTATTCCCTGCTCTCTTAGAGTCTGACTCTGCTCCCAATTTACATCTCTCCCATATCCAGCTCTTGCATTAGACCCTGTTGTGTTAGAATATGAACATCTGGGAGGAAAATCCTGTTGTTCATTGTTTTTCCACATGTTTCCTGGGTGGCTTAAGTGAACTCCATTATCTGAGTGTGCAAATCAGGAGTTTATGAGCATAGACTTCATTTCTGGAGCTATGCCAAGCTTGCTACATCATGGTGCCAGTCCCAAATAATCTTGTGTCTCCTCATTCACATTACTGTGAATTCTAGAGAGTTACCATTTCCAGGTCTAGATTTTGTACAACCTCCTGGGTTAAATGAATTAAAACAATTTCTCACAGGTTCAAACTAGTAAATCTATTTAATGTGATAACAAAATTCTTTTCTTTCAAAGCCATCTGATAATCCTAGAACAAGATGAGCTTTGGTGGGTTTCAACTAAGTTTCAGAGACATGCTCAACTTCATTATTTGAGGATTTCAATCAAAGTGAAAAAAAAAGTGAAGCCATGTTGACTCCTACCTATAATCCCAGCACTCAGGAGACCAACTCAGGAGTATTGCCACAAATTTGAAGCCAGTAAGAACTAAAAAGTAAAACCCTTTCTCAATACCTAACCATATCAACATGGGATTCACTGTTATAAATGAAGTGTGTGTGTGTGCGTGCACGCGTGCACACATGCGTGAGAGAAAGAGAGAGGGAGATGAAAAGCAGAAGAGAAAGTATTTGTAGGGGGAATATTACAATGAGAGATGGAAAAGTGAGGGTAGTGTGGTCTTAATATTATCAAATTCCATAATATACATGTACAAAAAATGTCATAATGAAATTCCTCATTTTGAACAATAAATGTACACTAATAATAATAAAGACCCATCAACACCACTGTAGAGGAGACAAAACATTTTAAGAGCCAGACGAGGTGGGATTCCACTCTGTATGCTCTGAAGAAGCTGCTTCTGGCCTATGGCTTAACAGAGTAAAGCCAGGTAGATAATCCAAAGAGTGATATAGAGAGAGAGAGTAGGCAGAGTCAAGGAGACATACCTGCCAAAAGAGACAAATGCTGGACAGAACCTTACTGATCAGGCACAGCCATGTGGTCATACATAGATTAATAGACATAGGTTAATTTAAGATGTAAGAGTTAGTTCATAAGAAGCCTAAGCTACTGGCCAGACAATATTATAATTAATATAGCTTCTGTGTGATAACTTTGGGCCTGGGAAGCCAGGAAACGAAGAAGTAGTCTCTGTCTACAGTCAGACATCTTCGTAGCATGAAAGAACAACTTCACTTATGAACTCACGACAGTTATGATTGCTTGTACAAGACTTACAAGAAATCAAAACAATGAACACTGCAACATGTGTAGGGGGAGGCCTCATGAGACTCCACCCCATGCGTGGAGCGTTGGACAGTAATGGCTGATGAGAGGAAGAATCCATTTTCTTCTGTAGAACAGTCCATAAGTTGCCTATACTTCAGTGCATACCTCTATACTCAAGGTCAGATAAGAAATATGAATCTTACGCAGTAAATTCTATTTTTAAAAAGAGAAAATATGAAATTGAGAGGAGGATGGAAGAAGAAAAAGGAGTTGGAAAGAGGAACCGTGGCTATAAACTAAATATGTTGTAGTCATGTAGAAATCAACAAATATTGAATAAAAATAAACTCATTACCATACAGGAAAAAATTTAAACAAAGAAACAAAAATGCCAAAGACTTTTGAGGGGATATTTCCTTAGAAGCTGACATGTACCTCTGTCTTCCAAAGTAATTAGGGAAAAAACATTTGGCCACAGTGATACTGTGGATTTCCTAACTAGTCTTTTCATAGAAGCACACAATTCTCACTTCTAAATTTATCATTTAGAGAGATAGGGAGAAGAAGTGACAGGGTAAACAAGATTCGTTTCAGGAGAGTTATTAGAATGAAATAAACCAGCATACTAATGTGAAGTTGACGTTTCTCCACCGTCCAGTCTCATTATTTCCTATTAAGCTAACCTACTCACTGAAAATGTATCAGAGTACTGATTTTGTCTAAGAAGCTCCGTGATCTTGAAGTGATCTATTTCTAAGGAAGTTTCTTTTTCCTCCAAAAAAAATTTTCATGTTGAAGAGGTTGTAAATTGCCTTGTACACTGTTGAAGGAAGCTGTGGGCTGTGTTCCTGCCACCCAGCTCCCAGCCGCCTGGCTAGCTTATGCCCCAAAATAACAACACACAAACTGTATTCTTTTAAACACTGCCTGGCCCATTTCTATTAATGTGTGTAGCACCGAGGTGCACTTACGGGAAGATTCTAGCCTACGTCCATCCTGGGTCAGAGCTTCATCACGTCTGCCCTGGGGAGCAGCTGCATTGGCATCTAAGCTCACTTCCTCTTCCTCCCAGCATTCTGTTCTGTTTACTCCACCCACCTATGTTCTAACCTATGAGGGCCAAGCAGTTTCTTTATTAATTAACCAATGACCTTCCTCCATCAGTACACACAGTCCCGAAATCACCCCCCAAAGACAATTATCATAAACACAAGTTTGTGCAAATAAGACACGTCATCCAGTAGCCCTTGAAACTAATGAGATTGGAAGATCTTGATTTTCTTAACCTCTTCAGATGAAAAAGAAAATTATCTACAACTTAACCATACAATTTTGAGAAGATTGAAGGAGTCATCAGAGAAAGGAAACTGCCATATGACCATACCATTCTAAAATTTTAGACATGTTCTTTGTACATATTTACCTCTATAGCTAGTGCTTTCACAGACTGAGTTGGGCAATAAAATTAAGCGATATATTTGTACTTTTCTTTTGGTAGATGTGGATATACTAAACAATTGAAAATATTTCTAGAAAATATTTTTAAACATTTATTTTTTAAAACCTTTTAGATGAAAAAATGAATCATGCAGCATAACTACCAAGAGTTGAAGTCTAGAAAAAAAGTAGACACAAATCAATCATCAGTACATTTTTAACTAAAAAAATTGTTTAAAAACATGCACCAATTGAAACTCAAAACAAATAAACAAAATAGATATTTTCTACTTCATTATGTTTTATGTTGCATTTTTCAGTTTGTATTTAAAATTTAAAAACTTTAAAATTTAAATATGCCTCACATTGGGTTGTATATGGACATGAAGCATCCTAGATTTTGTCAAGTAGGTAGAAAACTCAACAAAAAAATCAAAATAGGAGTAAAGCAGACAAAAACAATGGCACATTTGTAAACATAGTATATATATATATATATATATATATATTAGAAAATTGTAATATCAGTACAATTGGTATAGTTTCAGGTGAATTCAAACTGTCTGCATCTGGTCTTCCACTAGTTTCTGGACACAGACAGACCATATTCTTATGATGTTAGGTTATTGTTTCTGATGTATTTTATTTTTACTTGTGTGTCTGTGTAGATATAGGCACATGTGTTCCAGTGCCTGTGTAGATTAGATGAGTCATTTCCTTGGAGCTACAAGTGGATGTAAGTTGATTGATAGGGGTGCTAAGGACAAAACCTGGAAGAACAAACAACCCTATATTATCCACTGAGCCCTTTCTACAACCTGTGGTGATTATCTTTGTCAACTCAACACATCATAGAATTATCATGCAGGAAGAGAGTCTCAATGAAGAAATCTCTAAGTTAGGGTGGATTGTAGACATATCTGTGGGGAATTCTTTTGATTCCATTAATAGATATGGTAAGACCCAGCTTGTTGTGGGTGGCACTAATCCCTAGACAGGGGATTCTGGACTGTGTACATGCTGAGAGGAAACTCAGCACCAGTAAGCATATATGTTTTCATTTCTTTTTACTCTTGGTTGTGGATGTGTCTAGTTGATTCATGTCCCTATATTAACTTCTCCTCCATGGCAGATGGTAACAGCAAAATGTGAACTATACGTAGCCTTTCTGCCCTAAATTGATTCTGATCAAGATGATTTATCATAGCAACAGAAATGATACAATGATATTAATAAACAAAACTTGGATGTTTTTATTAAAGAAGGAGTTTTAAAATCTTAAAATCTAAGATGAAGTCTTACATTAAATACTGAATGATGATTTTTGCTTGTTTTGTTTCAGAGAAATGTACAAGGGTGGGCAAAGGGTCTATTCTCTCTGTAAAGGCAAAGTTATATAGACACTCTCATGCAAGAGATTAAAGCAAAGACATCAAAAGAACATGGGAATAGAAAAAAGCATGCGGCCCGATTGTCTTAACAAGAGATAACTTTTAAACTAAAGTTTATTCACAATAATTAAAAAATTTAATCAAGACTTTGACTCATTGGTGTGTTTAAAGCACACATCCTAATGTTCGATGGTTCAGAACACTCTCATTTGTGTGTTCAGTTAAAAAGCTTTGCGGGTACAAAACTTCTCAAGATGAATTTGTATAATGGAGATTTGGGGAAAGATTCAAATTAGGCAGAAAAAAATTATTTTGATATTTTAGAAAAAAAATAACCTAGTATTAAAGACAGATTGAAATTGTAGGACCCTGGAAGTGGAAAGGACCTGTTGCTTCTATAATGAATCACAGCTCTTGAATGTTTTAAATAAAGCCCAAGGGGCTCACCCAGTGCTACACAACTAGTCTGGAGATCTAAATAGCTATGTTCAACTTTTGTCTAAAATTCAAAGCATATTTCATAAACATATCCATCATCCTGTGACCAGAAATCCCTCAGAAAAGATACTAGGCAGTGCTGGAAGGTGCTCAAATCTGTACCAAGGAACACAATGTTAGTTCTGTTTGCTGAAGGTCCTGACCAAGAGGGGATGTGACTGAGAGTTGGCTGCTGTGTATATCCCCTAAGCCAAAGACAAAGCCAAGTATCAGTAATTTGAAGTTTTCTTTGTTTATCTGGGACAGATACAATGCTGGGCTCAGATTACAATTGTCTAAATGACAAATGATGTCCCAGTTATAAAACATTTAGAAATTTGGCTGACTGCTGCACTACCAAAGGGAACTGAATGCTTACCAGATGCCTAAACTGCACTGGAAGGAAATTTAGCAATCATGTCATCCAACTTCTTCGTTTTACTGGTAAAGTCTATGAAACACCAAGATGTTAGTTCAAATTATATAGACAAAGTACAGAAGAAGAGGAACTCAATATAGGTATACAGCTCAGGACCATTAGTCTAAGCTGCTCAAAATATTGAATGATGAACAATTGGCACGATAATTGTCTTCAGTTGAAAGCTATTGATTGATTTCCCCATTTTCTATATTAAAATCACTAAAGCTTATACCATTTCTTCTTTAAAATTCTAACATAGTTTATTACATGTGGCTGTGATATTTCCTTTGTAGAAGTGATTTTGGTTATTAATTACATTTCCTTTTCAAAAATAATAATTCAATATTTTGATTTGTTTGATTTTGATAAGATATATTTTTCTAAGAACTTTCAACTTCATTCAAGTTACCAAATTTATTTGCAAAATGTATTTAATAAAATTATATCTTTTTAAAAGTATAAGATTCATCATGATAATCACTTTCATACAATGATAGATTTCTCTCTCTCTCTCTCTCTCTCTCTCTCTCTCTCTCTCTCTGTCTTTTGTCTGTCTCATTCTCTTTCTCACAATTTACTGAATCTAACTGGGTAATCCAATTTGTTTAACTTTACAGTCTACTGCTTTTTCTCTAATTACACATTCTTTCCAGTATTTGTTGTGTTCAGCCTTAAATTTTAAACACCCTATTAAGTTGCAATAATACTATATATATTAAAAATCATGTGTGTCCCATGACAACCTAAATCTTTCTTAAGTAATGGAATTACTAAATCTTTTTTGAGGATGGAATTAAAGGCATGAACCACTGGGATTAAAGACATGCATTACCAGCCGGGCGGTTGTGGCGCAAGCCTTTAACCCCAGCACTTGGGAGGCAGAGGCAGGCAGATCTCTGTGAGTTCGAGACCAGCCTGGTCTACAAGAGCTAGTTCCAGGACAGACTCCGAAACCACAGAGAAACCCTGTCTCGGGAAAAAAAAAAGACATGCATTACCTGGTTTCTATGGCAAACTCATGTAGCTACTGGAATTAAATGTGTATGTTACCACTGCCTGGTCTATAAGGCTGAGCAGTAGTGCTGTTTTACTCTCTGATCTTCAGGCAAGCTTTATTCATTAAAATGCAAATGAAATATCACTACATTTCCCCTTTTTGTCTAAAATTATAAAGAAAGCTATAGCTACATATAACTACATAGCTGCATACAATAAGAACAATGACAATATATAACATATACAGACAATAAATACATCAACAATGTCTAGTTCATTTGCATTTGATAAATTCAGAGAAAATATTCCATTTCTATCCTTTCTTGGTGAGTCCAAAGTCTTGTACCTTACTACTTTCTATCATAACTTGCTTTCTTCGTCTGATAAACTATAAATATCTAATCTTTAACTTTCTCAGAGACCCAAGAAGGAAATAATAGTAACTGAGTAAATAGGAAATGAAAAAAAAATCACTTCCAAAAAATGCAAGAAATGACAGAAATAGATAACTGCCTGGATAGTCACCTAATATTCCTCTGCAATGTTGGGACATCTTCATCTTCAGCTTACAGGCCTAGCATATCTGACAGACCTTTCTGTGAAACAAGACATTTTGAAGGACTGTCCTCCTTGTCTTGACAATGCTTGGCAGTCACTTTGTTTTCTGTCCTGCTTGTTTAATTAGGACAGCATACTGTCAGCAGTTGAGGCATGGCATTTTCTTTTCTTGTGGCATAATTTTGCCAAAAGGAAAACAAATCTCACGTGGAGTTTCTTTGATGCCCATTATTCTTTCTTAACTATATTGGTGCTGTCAGGAACAGACACATCTCATTGTCATAAAAAGAAAATCCTATTCTATTAAAGCATCATATTCTGTAGATCTCTGAAGTGTTTGAAGATGACCTATCTATCTAAAATATATCTTTGTTTGACCTTGAAAACAAACCTAATGTGACTACAAGTTCAGTTATAATAGGTGACTAATGACTAACCAGAATTTTCTTATTATCCTAAAGAGTTGCTAATAATAATTTTCAAGTACTAGAAATTTGCATTACATTGTTAAATGAGTTAAGTAGGTTCAATACCTTAAACAAGATAGAAATGTATATATAGTATGTTCTAACAAAATTAATCTCAATATACAAAATTTGTATACAATACACAAAAGTCTAATCCAATGTAAAACATTTAAAACTAGTAGTTGCTTTTTAAAAGTAGATCAATATGAGAGGAGGCAGAAATTTTTAATAAAAAATAAAAATGTAGATCAATATTCTACTGTTTTATCTTATCTTATCATATCTATTTCTTACTCTTTTCTTTCCATAGTAGATTCAATAATCAGCCATTTTATCATATCATGTCTATATCCCCCTTTTTTCTTTTCAAAACAAGAACCTAGAGTCTAATTTCTTCACTTAGCTTTTTTCCTGACCATTATCCATAACAACTTGTAACTAACACCCCCAAAAGAAAACAAGCATCCATAATCCATTTTGGGGGGAATGTGGGTACAGTTTTTAAGGCTACTTCCTGTTGATTGGGGGCACTGATAACCTTATGGAGGTCCAAAGAAAATTTAGGAATATAATCAAGTACTGACTGGAGTATTCTGGGGGTTGGATAATCTTAGCCAGTAGTCTCGAAGCTGTTCTGGGTGTAGAACTGAGAGGAAAATGCAACAAAGGTACTCTAAAACATTGGAACATCTGGGCCATCTGCTCCTATCAGAAATATTTCAGGGTGTCTTCCTTGATCAAATCTTATTTTTCTTAACCCATAATGAATCCACAGCCTCTCACTCCATGTGGAAACAAAAGAAAAACCTCTTTTCCAAAGTATATATCTTTTGACTTAAATTTTAAAGTGAAGGCATTATTTTCTAATAATTTTTATTACTTTATAAATAATACCATTCAAAATTTCCACTTCCTCCACTTCTCCCACTTCCCTCCTGCTCTCCCATTCACCCTCCTTTCTACCTCCTCCAGTCCTAAGAGAGGGCAGTGTACCCTGCCCTGTGGGAAGTCCAAGGCCCTCCCCCCTCCATCCAGGCTTTGGAAGATACACATCCAAATAGACTAGGATCCCACAAAGCCAGTACCTGCCATAGAGACAAATGCCAGTGCCATTGTCATTGGCTTCTTAGTCTGCCCCAATTATCAGCCACATTCAGGAAATCCAGTATGATCCCATGCTCATTCAGTCCCAGTCCAACTGGCCTTGGTGAGCTCCCATTAGCTCAGGCACACTGTCTCCGTGGGTGGACCAACCCCTCGTGATCCTGACTTCCTTGCTCATATTCTCCCTCCTTCTGCTTTTCAACTGGACCTTGGGAGCTCAGTTCAGTGTTCCCATGTGGGTCTCTGTCTCTATCTCCATTGTAGCCAGATGAAGATTCTATGATTATATTTAAGATAGTCCTCAGTCTGACTATGGGACAAGCCCAGTTCAAGCATTCTCTCCTCCACTGCCCAGGGTCCTAACTGGGGACATCCTTGTGGACAACTGGGAATCCCGCTAGAGTCAAGCCTCTTGCCAACCCCGAAATGACTCCCTTAATTAAGATATCTTCTTCCCTGCTCCCATATCTGCCCTTCCTCCATCTCAACCATCCCACTCTCCCAAGCTCTCCCCAACTATCCCTTTCACCCTTCTCTCTTCCCCTCTCCCCCCCACCCCACTTCCACCCCCATGCTCCCAACTTTTGCCCAGGGATTTTGTCTATTTCCAATTTCCAGGAGGATCTATAAACATTTTTCTTTGGGTTCACCTTATTATTTAGCTTCTCTAGGATCACAAGCTATATGATCAGTGTCCTTTGTTTATGGCTAGAATCCACTAATGAGTGAGTACATACCATATTCATATTTTTGGGTCTGGATTATCTCACTCAGGATAGTGTTTTCTATTTCCATCCATTTGCATGCAAAATTCAAGATGTCATTGTTTTTTACTGCTGAGTAGTACTCTAATGTGTATATATTCCACACTTTATCCATTCTTCCATTAAGGGGCATCTAGGTTCTTTCCAGGTTCTGACTATACAAATAATGCTGCTATGAACATAGTTGAACAAATGCTTTTGTAGTATGATTGGGAATCTTTTGGGTATATTCTCAAGAGTGCTATTGCTGGATCCTGACACAGGTTGACTCCCAGTTTTCTGAGAAACCGTCACAAACTGTTCCAACATGGTTTCACAAGTTTGCATTACCACCAGCAATGGATAAATGTTCCCCTTACTCCACATCCTCTCCAGTAAAAGTTATCATTGGTGTTTTTGATTTTAGCCATTCTGACAGGTGTAAGATGGTATCTCAAAGTTGTTTTGATTTGCATTTCTCTGATAGCTGAGGAAGTTAAACATGTCCTTAAGTATCTTTGGGCCATTTGAAATTATTCTGCTGAGAATTCTCTGTTCAGTTCAGTACCCCATTTTTAATTGGGTTATTTAGAATTTTAATGGCTAGATTCTTGAATTCTTTATATATTTTGGAGATCAGACCTTTGTCTGATGTGGGGTTGGTGGAGATCTTCAAGGTGAAGCCATTTTCAAAATATATAGGTTGGATTAATTCAGCAGTATTTATAACCAAATGACTTTTAGCAGCTGTTGCTCCTTCCTCATCAGTCAAGCAATTCAGAGACAACATAATAGTATACAGTAACCAGATTCTCTGTGCACTTTCCATCTTTACATAAAAGCTAAGTTGGGGAGGATGGGAGCTGGGAGTGCTAGTTTTTCTCCAAAACCCAGGTGGCTAGGTTTGGGTTCCAATTCCTAGAGCTGGAATTCCAATACCAGCTCTGGCTTGCCCCAGTTGCTAAGAAACATTAGGCATTTTTTTTTCATAAACTTCTGTTCTGAAAGTTGGGTGCCAAATGAAACACTATTAATAAAAACTCAGTGACAGATATTGTGATTCAACCTGAAGGTCAGAAAAGTAAAACAGCCAACCACTGGCTCTTTTCTTGATCTCAGTTCAAAATGACAATCCTGCCTCCAGGAATCTCAGAATGAGCCTGTGTGTCAGAGAGCTGTCTCCCCCACCCCTGTATTATATTCCTCTCTAGTGCTGGGATTAAAGCATGTACTGCCCCTTTTCCATGGTAAACTAGTATGTCTACTGGAAGTAAGGTGTGTGTTAACACTGCCTGGTCAGTAAGGATGAGTAGCAGTGCTCTTTTATTCTCTGATCTCAGGCAACCTTTATTTATTAAAATACAAATGAAACACTACAATGTTAAGTTTATTTTGGATAAATTAAGTTTGGTTTCCATTTAGTAATCACAAATCCTAAAATAATAGCTTCACTGTTTGTTTCTCTGATTTTCAATCCAGCTGCCTTTTCATCTTGAAGTTCCAAAGTACTTCCTTAGTCTCTATATTCAAATTACAAAATCTCAGGAAAGAAAATCGAATTTTGAACAAAGATTAAAAGCTGTCTATAACAATCCAATAATAAATAACAAGTTAGAAGTTTGCCAGCAAGGTGAAATTATCCCTGCAGATAAACTATCAAATGGATCTAGTTTATTTTACATGATTATGGCTATATTAAACCTTGCCTGCTTAATTCAATCTGACAAAATGTAGCTTTTATAAATAGGATATTCCTCAAAGAAGCTTGATTCTTCTTTCCTTCAGAATTTCATATATACTGGCCAGGCGGTGGTGGCGCACGCCTTTAATCCCAGCACTTGGGAGGCAGAGGCAGGCGGATCTCTGTGAGTTCGAGACCAGCCTGGTCTACAGAGCTAGTTCCAGGACAGGCTCCAAAACCACAGCGAAACCCTGTCTCGAAAAACCAAAAAAAAAAAAAAAAAAAAAAAAATTTCATATATACTCAACATTTTACAAAACTTACAAAACTGTTTTTCTAAATGTATTTGGAAAGACACAGGAAAAGAATAACTTGATAAATGAGGATACCTAAAACTGTGTACTCCTCACCAGCCCCTGCATTTTTTGGGATACCATTTTTAGAAAATTTATCTAATGTCAATTTAAATTTGAAATTAATTTGGAACAATCACAAAATAAATAAAATAACACCATTTGAGGGCAAAAATGTTGCAAATTTATAGGAATATTACTCAACTCTCAAAAATGACATCATAAAATATACAGGCAAATGCATGGAACTAGCAAAAATTATCTTGAATAAAGTAATCCAGACAAATATTGTATATAATCACTTATATCTAGATATCAACTATTAAATAAACAGTAGCATACAATCTGTAGACCCAGAGAGGTTAGGTATAGAGAAAGGGACTAAGGGCAACACATGGGAGGGGGATAGTATAGATTTTATTGATGAACCAGAAATGGCAGTGAAGTAGAGAGAAGAACAGAATGATGAGGTGAGAAGGAAGATGGGAGAGCAGACTGGGGAAGACAGGGGCTAGTCATGGGTGGTATGCTATGTCAGAAAGAATTGAATTCATTTTTCCTGGAGAAACCCATACTGAACCTTTGGATCCCTGTTAAAAGCTTCCTAGTGAAAACCTCTCAGATCTGCCAGAAAAGAAACAAATATATGGGCAAAATATTCTGTACCTTTTCTCTTTCAGAGACTGCCACAAGAGTATAGGAAAGAGCTTGGCATGAGGAGAGACAGCAAAACCAAATATGGAATAGTTGTTTATCTGAGAGCCTTCTGCCAAAATACTATGACTTTCAGCATTGCAAAATTATACCTGACATCTCATTTCATTTTATTGACTCTGAGAAAATTCTCTTCTAATTTAGGCAAGCAAATTCCACACCACACATTTCTACAAGTCTCAAAATGACTGCTGTTCCCTCTGTACTTCAAACCTAAGATTTCAAACCTTTCCCCATCACTTGTCTTTTAGGTTTGATGACCCAGTGACTTTCTCTGCACTTTTCTCATCATATCCTAACTTTTACAGCTATTCATGTGCAAAGCCACAGGGAGAAAGGCCATGCTATCCATCTCTAGGAAATGGCCTATCCTACTTCTGTTTCTCTAAATGGCCCATTTTAGTAAATTACTATATGAGTTCTCTGAGATGATCGCTCTGATATTTTCCACCCAGCATATTATGTCAGCTGTTCTGACCATTGACCTGGTTCTGGGTCGGCACAGTGTCAGACGAGGCACCATTCACATTTCAGTGTTAGATGAGTTGTGATTCTTTCATCTCTTAGAGGACCTGCAACGCAGCATAGATTCTTAGTGTGTTGGTGGTTTGACTCTCATAGCTATCCCTTTCCTTGATGTTGAAACTGCTTATTACGCTGATTCTTCTTCCAATGGCTTCCTTATTAATGATTTCTCATTTTATTTTTGAAGACAGATTTTTCTCTTATTCAATACATCCAGCAGAGTTTCCCTCTTTCCACACCTCCTATCTCCCCCTCTATCTTCTCTCTTCCTCAATCCACTTAATAATTTGCTAAAGAAAAATTTATAGAACAGAGAGGTATTTCAGCCTTTAAGAGAGCTTTCTGCTCTTTCAGAGGACCTGGGTTTTGTTCCTAGGTCCAATATTGATTGGCTCTCAACTGCCTATATTTCCAAAACAAGAAGGAATCTGATGTCCTTTTTGGTCCTCACACCTATTGCACAAACATGAGTCACATACATGCACACAAAATAAAAATATGTTTTGTAGAAAAAAAGAACATTTTAGCACCAAACATTCATTACTATTTTAGGGTTGTCTTACTGTTTTGACATTGTCATTTAATCTATACTTATAAACATTGTAATTCTTTACTTATAGCAGTTTTGAGTATCTCAACAAATTCAAAACTAACTAAAGAAACATAAAGAGTGTATGCAGAGCAAGTAATAATATATAGATTCAGAGCATTATGATGTGTCAATACAGCTCGTATTTTAGTTTTCATTATTTTGTTTCTTATTTTGAAATAAGTATTTTGCCATATTAAGGTAT
The DNA here is from genome assembly GCF_950005125.1 of Chionomys nivalis. Lineage (NCBI taxonomy): Eukaryota > Metazoa > Chordata > Mammalia > Rodentia > Cricetidae > Chionomys > Chionomys nivalis. Next base: position 40,374,780 of record NC_080090.1, on the reverse strand, counting down.
TCTTTTCAGTGATATGTGCTCTGTGCACATTCTGTGTTATCAATTCTCTCTCTCTCCCTCTCCCTCTCTCTCTCTCTCTCTCTCTCTCTCTCTCTCTCTCACACACACACACACACACACACACACACACACACAAAATCCATGGAAAAGCCATTTTGCATCCGTTAGGAATCTTTGAAATCTAGTACCAACCTAAGAGAAAAGCAGTTTTTTTTTTTCTGCAAACATATCTCCCTTTAGGCTCCCAAAAACCTCTTATTAAAATCCTTAGTGGCATTCTTTGGTTTCATTTTAGCATTCCTGTTGGTGTATTTTCTCTGAACTTTACACTACCCAATTTAGTAGGCGGTAATAAGCTGTCATTAACAATGCCTTCACATAATCACAAAAAGAAGTTCATGAAAAAGCTGAAGTTAGCAGCTCAATAATGGCATAACTCAGGCAGACATGGGGCTGTGTGCTCTAACTTTTTTTTTCTTTTATTGAAAATATATTTTTCTTACATAATACATCCTGATTATGGTTCCTCTTTCCTCTAATCTTTTCAGGTCCTCCATACCTCCTCTCCCATCTGGATCTACTCCCTTTCTGTCTCTCATTAGAAATGATCAGGATCCTAAGAGATAAAAACAAAACATAACAAAATAAAATATAAAAAGTAATACATTAGAATAAGACAAAACAAATGAACAGAAGAAAAATGACCCAAGAAAAGACACAAAAAAATTATATAGATGCAGAGACCATTTGTTTATACACTAAGGATTTCCACAAAAACACTAAATTAAAGCTAGACAGAACTGGCACATGCCTTTAATCCCAGCACCCAGGAGGCAGAGGCAGGTGAATCTCTGTGAGTTTGAGAACAGCCTGTGGTGTGGTAAGTCCTTCTGTATATATGTTGCTTTTATTGCTTAACGAATAAAGCTGCTTTCGGCCAGTGGCTTAACAGAGTAAATCCAGGTGGGAAATCCAAACTGAGATGTAGAGGGAGATTAGGTGGAGTCAGGGAGAAACCATGTAGCTACCATAGGAGACAGATGCTTCCTCAGGAACCTGCTGAAACTTTGCCGGTAGGTCACAACCTCATGGTGATGCACAGATTAATGAAGATGGGTTAGTTTAGGAAATAAGAGCTAGCTAAAAATGTGATTAACCTATTGGCCAAACAGTATTACAAATAATATAGTTTCTGTATTATTAGTTTGGGTCTGGATAGCTGAAACAAACAAGCAGCCTCCATCAACAAGCCTGATATAAAGATCAAGTTCCAGGATCAGCTCAAAAGCTTTGCAGAGAAAACCTGTCTCAAGAAAAAACAAACAAACAAACAAAAACAACCCACAACTAAACAAGACTGTTGTTACCATCATAGTAGCATATTTTACAGAGATGAAACTCTTGTAGATCAAAGGGTCTATGACTATGTTAGTGTCTTCATTTTCCTTTGGTAGCTTCAGAGTGCCTTTCTAATACCAAAGACGCCGGCACAGAAGGATAAAGGTTCTATGTAGGCACCAGTTCAACTTCTCTGTCAGTAAGTGTGTATATGTTATTATTGGCAATAGGGTTTTCCCTCAGTTTGTGGAGCACAACCTATAGTCTTGGCAACAGCCTGTGTTGTTTGTGGGTATCCATGGAATCCCTTTGGCCAACAATTCAATTGTATGTAATGGATATAAACCTGGATGTTTTGTATTATCATTTGGTAACAAAAGATGTCCAGTTGAGGCATAGTTATATGTATGTATTTTAGAAGTCATCTATTTCATACTACTGCTGAAATGACCCTGATATTAGCAATCTCTTATTGTATTCCCATTCTCATTTTCCCTTTTTACTCCCATTCTTCACTTGCTCGTTCCATTTCAGAACCCAAGTCACTATCCATCCATATTTATTCTATGTCCATTTCCTAAGAATCTACTTGATTCCTAGAGTCTTTCTCTAACCCTAACATCTGTACTTCTATGGATTGTAGCTTGATTGTCATTAATTTAGCAGCTAATATCTCTATATAAGTGAATTTACACCACATTTGTTTTTCTGAGTTTGTGTTACATTACTCAGAAAGATTTTTTTCTAGCTTGATCCATATGTCTTTGAACTTGATGATTTCATATTTCTTAACTACTGAGTAACATTCAGTTGTGTAAAAGTATAACATTTTCTTTACTAATTTGTCTTTTGAGTAGCATCTAGATTGTTCACAATTTCTGCTATAAATAGAGCAACAAAGAATACATTGAACAAGTTTCTCTATGGTAGAATGAAGTGTCATTTGTGTATATACCTAAGGGAGGTATAGCTGTGGCTTGAAGTTTACTGATTTCCAGCGTGAAGTAGGGTTCTCCTCTATATGCTCTTGTTACCATAATGAATAAAATATTGCTTTGGACCTATAGCAAGGTAGAACAGAGATAGGCAGAGAAAACTAAACAATGCTGGAAGGAAGAAGAAGTCAGGAGAAGCCATGGAGCTGCTGTCAAAGACAGACACACTGAAACTTTGCTGGTATGCCACAACCTTGTGGTGATGCACAGATTGATGGAGATGGGTTAGATTAAGATGTAAGAGTTAGCAAATAAGAAGCTAGAGCAAATGGGTCAAGCAGTGATTAAATAATATGGTTCCTGTGTGATTATTTCAGGGCTGAGCAGTCAGGAAATAAACAAGCAGCCTCATTTCAACAAATTGGTGTCCAATATGGGGCCTGAACCAAAGACCCTGAGATTGAGTCTCATGCTGTACCAACTGAGTTATTGTTTTTATAAAGGGGGGGGAGTGCTGTGGGTCAGTGGTTTTACCCTGTAAAGATTTGTTTCTTGTACTTGTTTAATAAAATGCTAATTTATCTGTGGCCAGGCAGGAAGTATAAGCAGGGTGACAAGGTAGGAAGTAGAGGCGGGGCAATGAGAACAGGAGAACTCCGGGAAGAGGAAAAAGTCAGTCTGAAATCATCATCCAGACGCAGAGGTCACAAGATGTAACTGCCTCGCCAAAAAAAAAGGTACCAAGACATGTGGCTAACACAGACAACAATTATGCACTAATATAAGTTATAAGAGTTAATAAAGCCGGGCGGTGGTGGCGCACGCCTTTAATCCCAGCACTTGGGAGGCAGAGGCAGGCGGATCTCTGTGAGTTCGAGACCAGCCTGGTCTACAGAGCTAGTTCCAGGACAGGCTCCAAAACCACAGAGAAACCCTGTCTCGAAAAACCAAAAAAAAAAAAAAAAAAAAAAAAGAGTTAATAAGAAGTCTGAGCTAATAGGCCAAACAGTTTATGATTAGTGTAGTAGACCTCTGTGTGTTTATTTGGAATTGAATGGCTGTGGGATCAGACAGGACAAGAAAACTCGGTCAACACAAGCGTGCTGAGGAACAGTCATACTGATTTGATTAGTGGCAGTACAAATTTGTACTCCCACCAGATATGGATGAATGTCCATCTATTCTACATTGTTCTCTAAATGAGCAGTCACTTCTATTATTGATTTTGGGTATTCTGACATGTGTTAAGATAGAATGTCAAAGTAATTTTCATTCTCATTTCCTTGATATCTAACAATGTTGAACATTTATAAGTGTTTCTCAGCCACTGATTTTTTTGTTTTTAGGATTCTCTGTTTACATCTGATTCCCATTTTAAATTGGGTTACCCCTCTCTCTCTCTCTCTTTTACATATGTGCCCTCTTTGTTTGTATTTTTATAAAATATATATCATATATGTGATATGTGATAACTACATAACACACACACACATTCTATTATTGCATAGTTGGTAAAAATCTTTGTGAGTCTGTAGGTTATCAATTTGCCTAATGACTGTGTCCATTGTTTTATGGAAACTTGTCAGTTTCATGAGGTTCTATTTATTAATTGTTTATTATGGTGCCCGTGCTAAAGGTGTTCTATGCTATATCTTACTCTGTACTAATGAGTTCAAGGTTATTTGACATTTTCTCTTCTGTCAGGTCCAGTCTATCTGGTTTAACTTTGATGTCTTTAATCTATTTAGAGTTGTGGGTTTTTTGCAGAATTGTTAGTATGGATATGTTGTATTCTTTTATGTGTAATTGTCCAGTTTTACCAAAACCATTTGTTGAAAATTCTCTCTTTTTCCAGTACAGATTTCTGGCTTCTTTTTCAAAAATTATGTGCCCATAAGTATATAGATTTGTCTGGGTCTTTAATTTAATTCCAAGGATTAGTATGTCTGTTTTTTTGCCAATACCATGCTCTTTTTATTATAATGCTTTCTCTGCTTCCAAACGTGTTATTATAATGCTAGTATGAGATGTCTCATTTGTTTTTTTCTTTCTTTTTTCTTTTTGTAAGCACATGTATAACTTACCAATTAGAACAACCTTTTGTGTCTTACAATTTTTGGTATGCTGTATATTAATTATCATTAAATTCTAAAAAAAATTATTAATTCCTGTCACATTTTTCATTCAGAAGAGAGTTGGTCAGTGTCCTTGAGTTTATAAGACCTCTGTTATTACTATCATTCAACCTTAATTTATGTTTAAGTCCACCCCCTCAGTGGTCACACTCTTAAAGATAATTGATTCTTCTTTTCTTAGCATCTTTCAAATTTCAGTATCTTTTTAGATATAGGTTAGAGTTCATAACACCTCTTCTATGCAATAAATTTGTTTGGCTTGAACTTTGTGCAGGTTTTGTGCATGCTATCACAATCACTGTGAGCTTATATGTACATTTTGTCCTGTTCCAACAAGAAAAAAAATGTTTTCTTAAAATTAAGTCTGCCAATGAAATTACTCCAAAATTCAATTTACCCTCAGGCAATTTCTTAAGACAAGGGCAAAGAACAGTCACATCTTTTGCCAAAATAACACAAGAATGGTGTCTAGCCTAGTTGCAAATACTGTTTCCATTTGAAACCTTTTGACCTTGGACTCTATACTCTTCATTACTCTCAGAAATATATGTCCTAAACTCCTACTAGAATATCCTATTCTGTCCTGCTTACAACATTCAACTAGTTCAAAGTCTCAGTGTCTTCTACATTTATCCAAACCAGCACAGTCACAATTCTTCACTCCTGAGAATAACTTCTATCTTAGTTACTTTCTTGTTACATGAAGACACCATGACCAAGGTAACCTATCGAAGAAATAGTTTATTAGAAATTAGAGTTTAAAATGGTAGTTATATGACCATCATGTCAGAGAACAAGACAGCAAGCAGACATGCTGGTTAATAACTGAAATCTTACCTCTTCAGACAACAACCATGGGACATAGAAAGTTGACTCAAAATGTAAAGTGTTTTTGAAATGACTGACTCTACCCCAAGTGACACAATTCTTCCAAGAAGTCCACAAGCCCAAATCCTTCACAAACAGTTCCAACAGCTAAAGATTAAGTACTCAAATATATTAGCTTATAGGGTACAATCTCACTCAAGCCACTAAAGGCCAACCTGATACAGATAGTTCTTCAATTTATGTCTCTTCTCCCAGTGTGTGTAAATTTGACAAAAGCTAAACAGCACACTTGTCAAGTTTGGCTTTCTTAAATAGTATATTTTATAAATAAATTTGAAGATTTTTCAAACTTTCTTTTGGATATACATAATGATATTTAAATCCTTACATCAAAATTAAGTTTATGAGAATCTGAAACAATGGAAATTCTAATTAAATATACAAATACACATACTGTTATTTATATTCAAAGAAAGTAACAGATCATCTGACTCAGTGCCAAATGAATGAAATCATTGACATTTCCAGGATATTATGTTTTCATTCAAGGTGATTGAATGAGCAATATTTTTTTTCTTTTCAACTTGACTCTGTATAGATCGGGTTTATGGTTCTTCTAACATATTTTCAATATTATTTTGCTATAATGAAATTAATAATTTCCAATTTCAACATAACTACATAATAGCAAATGATATAATAATAAAGAATGTAAAAATCAAACTATTCCAAATATATGAGTATATAAGTTTTTGTGAAGAGTGAAGAGATGTCAGTTGCTATATCTGCAACTTACTTTCTATATTAATCATATATTAACAGAACCTCACAGATGCCAAGGTCTGTCACTCAAAGAGCATATTACTAACTTAATTGTTTCTATTACCACTTTACTCGTTATAGTCTGTAGCATCTGATATACACAAATAACAATAATAAAACACAAATCTTCAAGGTAATTTGAACACTAGTTACATATTCACTTATTTGATTTGGCAGATTTTATGCTGGTTTTGTGGTCATGAAGAATTCAAAGATTTACGGGATCCTTGCTTGCAACAAGGTTTTTTTTTTTTTCTTTTTTTTTCTTTTTATTTATTTTTTATTCTTTTTTAACTAAAATTTCCACCTGCTCCCCGTTTCCCATTTCCCTCCCCTCCTCCCAAATATTGCCCCCTCCCCCCTCCCCTCCCCCTATCCCCACTCCTCTTCTCCTCCCCCCACACCATTCCCCCTCCCTCTCGATACTGAAGAGCAGTCCAGATTCTCTGCCCTGCGGGAAGATGAAGGTCTTCTATCTACGTCCAGGAAGGTGAGCGTCTAAACAGGCTAAACAGCTCTCACAAAGCCAGTTCATGTATTAGGATCGAAACCTAGTGCCATTGTCCTTGGCTTCTAAAATGTGGAATATATACATATTAGAGTACTACTCAGCAGTAAAAAACAATGACTTCTCGAATTTTGCGTGCAAATGGATGGAAATAGAAAACACTATCCTGAGTGAGGTATCCCAGACCCAAAAAGAGGAACATGGGATGTACTCACTCATAATCGGTTTCTAGCCATAAATAAAAGACATTAAGCATATAATTTGTGATCCTAGAGAAGTTAAATAAGAAAGTGAACCCAAAGAAAATCATATAGTCATCCGCATGGAGAGGTGAAGTAGACAAGATTGCAGGGCAAAAACTGGGAACTTGCGGGTGAGGTGGCATGGGGCAAAGGGGAAATGGGATGAGAAACATGAGAAGGGGAGGATGGGAGGAGCTCGGGGGATTGGGATGGTTGGGATATAGGAAGGGAGGATACGGGAGCAGCGAAGTATATATCCTATCTAAGGGAGCCATCTTAGGGTTGGCAAGAGACTTGACTCTAGAGGGGTTCACAGGTGTCCAGGGAGATGTCCCCAGCTGGTACCTTGGGCAACTAAGGAGAGGGAACCTGAAATGACCCTGTCCTATACTGATGAATGTCTTACCTATCACCTTAGAACCTTCATCTGGCGATGGATCGAGGTAGAGACAGAGACTCAATTTGGAGCAACGATCTGAGCTCTTAAGGTCCAAATGAGGAGCAGAAGGAGGGAGAACATGAGCAAGGAAATCAGGACCACGAGGGATGCACCCACCCACTGTGACAGTGGAACTGATTTATTGGGAGCCCACCAAGGCCAGCTGGTCTGGGACTGAATAAGCATGGGTTGATTCTTGCAACAAGGTTTTAAAGGAAGTCTTGGGAATTTGCAAAGTGGATTGCTATAGGATTGGAGAACCTGTGAATAGTGCTTTATGGGATGAGAACTAGTAGAGTTGCAGAGCTAAAACCAAAGTGAAAAATCACAGAGTGAGAGAGGATTTTCTAGGAGAGTCACTAAATTATAATGAAACCCCTGAGAGAAGCCCTTTGGGAAACCATAGGGCGTACTATAGAGCTAGATATCCTCACGTTCTTGGGACTCAGCTTTCATTTCAGTACTCACTAGTTGTATAATTTAGAGCCTTTCCATTTGGTATTCATGCTCTGGATGTGCTTTACTCTGGGACAATCATTCCCTCCTCTTTGTGTGTTCATCCCTTTCAAAATGGAAATGTCCTCTCTGCTACATAGTGGAACTAAATTGTCTGCTTCAATATTACAAACTAACAATCACAAGCAATTTCTCTGGTGCCTTAGATGAGACTGAAATGTGGTGATGTTGGAATGAGTTATTCCTTTTGGAATGTCAGGGATACATTGCAATAATTTCATGAACTCTTGGAAACCATAAACAGAAGGTATAATTTGAAAAGTGAGGACAATGCTTTGTTTAGGGTACCATTCAAGAATTACCCAAACCTTTATATTCAGAAGTCTAGTTTTCCTTGTGATAAGAAAGGATATAAAACCTAACTGATAATTTGAGATTGCCATCTGGGATACATTACAATAATGTCACTGAGATACAGTGACAAGATTAAATTCTGTTTCTTTTATAAAATAAGGGAAAGATGAAATAGACACATGTAACAGATCATTATCTCTACATAAATGAACCCCTTCTCTTTATAAACTGATCTGCTCTCCATATTTTTATTACAGTGATGAAAACTGACAATAAAATTCACAATCACTTGTTAAAGTGTCTCATTAGTCATTAGTAGCCAACAAAATGATCTCTATGTGATTCTTTGTGAATTACTATTAAAAGAATTAACAAACATTAAATATTCATATTTCTTAAAGTTATTTTGAAAGTTTGTTTTATTTATTTTTACTTAGAACATTCCCCAAAGATAGCATGGATGGCCAAAGCAGCATCCCTCCCTAAGTTAAAGGTGATTGACACAGTTTGTGACATAAAATTCCAGTAAAAAATAAAGTTGTAACATAATGTTAATTATTTTCAGTAGTAACCCACTAACTATGCTTCTTCTCTCCTGCTTAGGGATCTCTGTGTGTATATATACATATATATAATCATATGCATATACATATAGTCTATATATGTATGTGTGTATGTATGTGTGTGTCTATGTGGGTGTATGCATATGTGAGTGTTTAACAGAGGTGTTAGATCTCTCTAAAGAAATAGTTATTGTTGACTGTGAGCTGTCTGATAGTACTAATGTAACTTGGGTCTTCTGGGCCCAAGAACCACTGTGTTCTTCACCACTAAACCATGATTCCAGACCCTGATCATGTTTTTAAAACTCCCATGGAGACTCATAACTGTCTAATGTCCTAAGACAGAGAGATTTTAAGGCAGTCAAAAGATAGGAAGGAGTACTATGAAATGCTCTCTCCTTTATCTGTCATGGCTATGACACACATGGACTCACAGCAACTTTGATTACCTGCACAGAACCTGCACAAGATCAAGCCAGTTAAAAGTTCCAGAACAAAGAATGAGAAGGATCCTGATGTCCCACATGTGAGTGAGAAACTATTGACAGTTGATGGTTGATGAGACAGGAAAACTCAATACTCTGGGGGTGTGGCCACAGGTAGGTTTCTTATGCTCAATAGACTGCTCCTCATCTATGGACCTATGGACAGCACTAATTTAATTCAGTGCATTACAAGAAAAGAAAACATGAAGTTGTGGGAGCCCTGAGAGGGCTGGATAAAGCGAACGAGTCTTATAATTAAATTCATTGTACACATGTACAAATTCTTCAAAGAATTAAAAAGGAACTCTCAGGAGTTGGCAATGCAGTGTGAGAATTCTTTGCATATATGCAAAGGACTATGCTTATGAAAAGGCGGTGGCGGTAGATCTAGTCTAAGCATTTTCTTGCAAGTCAATTAGCTCAAAGTCAGTGTGACAAATGAAACTCATTATCTTTCCACCATGTCAACTATCTGCACATCCTCCTCTGGATTTTTTGTTTCTGAGAATGAAATTGTCAGTTTGACAAGCAACAATCATCTTAGAAACACAGGCCAGTTGACTTTCATCATTTCAAATCATCTATTATCCCACAAAGGCAATTCCAGAAGAGTTCTACTTGCATTTTCTCCTGTCATTTTCTTTCTATTTTCACCCAGTTTAATCATCGCCTCTCTTTTCCACATTGTCAGTACCTGCCTGCATGAACTCAATGCTGCATCTTTCCTACGTGCTTTGGTGACTAATTTTGCACTAGCTGTTTTACTCTCTTCTTTACACACTTTTAAGATAATTATTATCTGACTAGTCCCAGAAAAAAATACATATACATATTTAAATTAATTTTTTGAGACCTAGAGCCTATCTATATACTTTCACTGTTAGGTAAGTTTTCTTTTCTTTGACAATGAGTCTCATTAATAGCCCAAGCCTTCAACATGCTGTGTAACCCTGATCATTATACTGAAACACATGATCTTCCCCCCTAGTTTATCTCTCCCCAGTTCATCTTTTTATGTTTATTTTCAATTTAAGAGTAAGCGACTGTTGGAAAGGTTTTTATTTTTTTAAGGTCCCTTTATGATTGCTAAATTGAGAAGTACCACAGCCAAGTTCATTTTATGCTGAAATCCCCACTAGAGATTAAAACTAGGTTAGTACAACTGCAATGAGATAGCAAATAACTTTAAAGCTAATGACAACCTACAAAACTAAGTGTTCTTTTGTTTTCTCATTTAGAGGTCTATGAATTGGCTTGGAGAATTTTGATTAGGTAAGAATATGGATGGCCTTGGACACCAGCTGAACACGTAGGTCTGTTTCTCTTTAGCTCAGGATCTTCCCCTGGGGCTTATCTCTTCCACCTATTTTGGGCCAGCAGACAGGTCCAGTGGTGTCTGTAACTTGAAAGACTGAGCTCCATCATAGGTAAATGCATTTCACTTGAAAAGAAACTCTCATCACTGATTTCCAAATCCACAATAAGAAAAGGAAATGTTTAAGTTTTTTCTTCAGCTTGCTATAGCCATATTATTTATAACCACTGTCATTAATGTCTAGTTTTGATGGTGAAAAAACAAAGATTGAACTCTAATGGTAATATGTATCAATAAGTATTGCATCCACTTGTAATAATGGTAAGTATACCTTCTGAGGTACTTTCAATACTATTGACAAAGGTTCATGCTTTACCAATCTTTACTCTTCAACCAGGCTCCCCAGAAAGGCACAAAGATGCATGTGTGCAATCTTCCCGGAGAAGGAAGAACTCTCCTGATTAGCTTTAGACAGAATTCCTTCCTCTTAGTTGAATGGTTCCTGTATCAAACTAGGTTCCTTTTCTCATCTGGTTGATGTTAAACAGTTCCAGCCAGTCTTCAAGAAGAATCACAGGATAGTTTAGCCAGAATGTTCTTGTTTCTTGTCTTTAATATATCCTCTTCCTAATTTCCTTTAAAGTTAAAGGAAAATTTGATGGAGGAAGGTCATTGGTTAAAAATAAAGAAACTGCTTGGCCCTCATAGGTTAGAACATAGGAGTAAACAGAACAGAATGCTGGGAGGAAGAGGAAGTGAGCTCAGATGCAGGGCAGCTCCTCTGAGAGACGGCCACCATGCTCTCCTCTCCAGAGCAGATGCGATGAAGCTCTGACCCAGGATGGACGTAGGCTAGAATCTTCCCGGTAAGCACACCTTGGGGTGCTACACACATGAACAGAAATGGGTCAAGCAGTGTTTAAATGAATAGAGTTTGTGTGTTGTTATTTTGGGGCATAAGCTAGCCAGGCTACCAGGAGCTAGGGCGGCAGGAACACAGCCCACAGCTCCCACTACAAAAATTCATTGAACTTTGGTTATAAAGTTTAACTTACCAATGCTGTAGTGTCCCCCACTCCTTGTATCTCTCTCTCAGTCCTTTTCCCTCTTCTTCTTCTCCCACTTCCTCTTCCTCTCCCCTTTCTTTTTTGCCTTTAGCCTTCCTCTCTTCTCTGTAAAATTCCACTGTGAAGAGCCCTATCTATATCACAGTGGTCTGGACTAAAATATGACTTATTGTGCTTTAGCACAGATCATTCCATAATTTTTTCAATCTCTAACCAGTCATACAGTAATCATTTGCCTGTGTCATACTAAGCAATAAGGAACCTTCTTTTGAATGTATACTGTGACTTCTAAAATGTTCTGTTCATCTCATTTTACTTTTTCATTTTTGTTTATTCTTTTGTAATATATTAAATCCTGACTATAGAATCCTGATTCTCTTCTCCTCCCAATCCCTTACCTCTCCACTCCTCCATTATTCTTCAGAAAGAGAAGGCCTCCCAGGGATATAGACCACACATAAAATAGCAAGTTACATTAAGTCTGCTCAAATGCCTTAATATTAAGGCTGTGAGGCAACCCCGTAGGAAGAGAAGAGTCCTAAAAGCAGAAAAAAGAGTCATAGACAACCCCTCCCCTACTGTTAGATAAACCACAAGAACATCAAACCACAACCATAACATATATCTAAAGGACCTAGATCATGTCTCTGTAGGCTCCCTCGTTGTTGGGTTAGTCTCTGTGAGCCCTTATTATCCCTAGTTACTTGATTCTTTGAACCCTGTTCTTGTGGTTTCCTTAACCCCTTGGGGTTCTACAAACCTTCCTTCCCCACTTCTGCAGGATTCCCTGAGCTCCACCTAATGTTTAGCAATGGACCCCCTTATATTGGTTACTGGATAAGGCTTCTCTGATGGTAAATATATTTACTTCAGTCTAAGAGTATAAGAGAATATCAATAGAAATTATTTTATTGATTTATTTTACACAAAAGCATTGGGTTCTATGATAGGTCCTTCTCTGGCTTGAATCTCAAGTTGGATCAGTCATTCTTTGGCCACTTTCACCTGTTCTCTACCCATCGCTGCCCCATCACATCTTGCAGGCAGGATAAATTTTAGATTGAATGTTTTGTGACTGAGTTAGTTTCCCAAATACTCCACTAGAAGACTTGCTTGATTACAGAAGATGGCAGGTTCAGGCTCTATATCCGTCATCACTAGAAGACTTCTTTAGAGTTAACCTTTGATTGTTCCAGGGAGTTTCCATATCATTAGGTTTCTACCAGTACCTTCTCCCTCAATTCATCCCCACCTGGTCCCTCTTCTTCCCATTCCTTCTTGCCCCAAATCTACCCACGAAATACTTTCCATTTCTTCTTTTCAGGTATATTTTTACATTACATTCCCCTCTTGAACTGTCCTTGTTAGTTAGCCTCACTGGTTTCTTTGGGTTATAGCATGATTATCTTGTACTTTGCAGCTAATATCCACTTACAAGTGAGTACATACAATATTTGTCTTTCTGGGTTTGGGTTACTTCACTCAGAATGCTTTTTTTTTTCATTTTACATCCATTTCTCTGAAAATTTCATAATGTCATTGCTTTTAACAGCCAGGGCTGTTTCCTGTCTCTGGCTATTATAGAAAGGCTACTATGGACATAGCTGAGCAAGTGACCTTTTGAAAGGATAAAGCATCCTTTGGGCGTATTCCCAGGAATGGTACAGCTGGGTGTCAAAGTAGATTGATTCCCATATTAAGATTTCCAAGTGCCTATACAAGTTTCCACTCCCTCCAGCAGTGGAAGGGTGTTCTCCTTGCTCCACACCCTGAACAGCATGCACTGCTATTTGTGTTTTGGGTATTATCCATTCTGAAAGATGTAAGATAAAATCTCAGAGTCATTTTGATTTGCATTTCTCTGATGGATAGGGACGTTGAACATTTCTTGAAGTGTTTCTTAGCCATTTGAGATTCCTCTTATGAGAATTCTGTGGAGTTGGTGAACATATTTTCCCATCCTGTAGGCTGCTGTCTTGTCTTATTGACAATGTCCTTTGCTTTGTATAAGCTTTTCAATTTAAGGTAAAATTTATTAATTGTCAATCTTAAAGCCTAAGCTATTGATATTCTCTTCATTGTTGTCCCCTATATCAATGCATTCAGGACTATTTCCCACTTTCTTTTCTACAATTTTCACTATATCTGGTTTTATTGTGAGGTCTTTGATCGATCCACTTGGACTTGAGTTTTGTGCAGGGCGATAGATATGAATCTATTTGCATTCTTCTAACTAGATACTAACATCCAGTTAGGCTGGCATCATTTGTTAAAGATGCTTTTTTTTCTGTTGTATATTTCTGACTTCTTTGTCAAAATTTATTTGTTCATACATGTGTGGATTTATTTCTGGGCTTTGGTTCAATTCCTGTGGTCAATCTGTCTATTTTTATGCCAATACCATGTTGATTTTTGTTGTTATAGCTTTGTAATGCAGCTTGACATCAGGGAAGGTGATACCTTGAAAATTATTTTATTTCATAGGATTACTTTAGTTATCCTGGGTTATTTTTGTTTTGTTTTTCCATATGAGTTGAGTATTTTTATTTTCAGGACTGTAAAGAATTATTCTGGAATTTCAATGAAATTGAATCTAAAGATTGTTTTTGGTAAGATGACCATTTTTACTATGGTTATCCTACAGATCATGAGCCATCTTTCTGACTTCTAATAACTTCTCCAATTTCTTACTTCAAAGATTTGAAATTATTGCCATACAGGTCTTTTACTTATGTGAAGTGTATTATTTCTCTAATGTATTTCTCAGACATTATATCATTTGTGTAAAGAAGGGCTACTGACTTTTTTGAGTTATTTTTGTATCCAGCCACTTTACTGCAATTGTCTATCAGATGTATGAGTTCTGTGATAGAATTTTTAAGTTGTTTATGTATACTCTCATATCATCTCTGAATAGCAATAATATAAATTCTTCTCCAATTTGTAACCCCTTAATTTGCTTTTGTTATCTTACTGTTCTAGCTAGAATTTTCAAGTACTATATTGAATAGTTATTGAGGAATTGAACAATCTTGTCTTGATCCTGATTTTACTGGAATTGTTTTGAATTTTTCTACATTTAATTTGGAGTTGGCTATAGGCTTATTGTAAATTTCTTTTTTATGTTTAAGTATGTCCCTTGTCAGTTTATGTGTTTGTGCATTTTTGTTTGACTTTTCTTTTTCTGGCATTGTATTATTAATATTTTATGATTTCTATTTTCTATGTGAGAGCAAAAGTAAGAATGAAGCTTATTGGGAGGTCATATATGTCAGGTTAAGTCGCCATACATATTGGGGACATTTCACAGCTATGGCCAGGTTGCTATGTGACATTCAGAAGGCCACAGAGCTTCTCAATCCCTAACTTGTTTCAGGTGTAAAAATTTGAGTGTTGCTTCTCATCAGGTCATATAAAGGCTCAGAGCAAAGTTAAAGATTAATGAGATAGAATGTAGCACACTATATCTTTTAAGGAAGGTGTGATAGGGAAATAAATGAGTTATTATCTATTATTAACAACAGCATGTGGGATGTTCTCTCCAACCCTAGAAATAAATTAATTTTCGAAGAACAATTAACTCATTTGGTCCATTAGGCAATGAGTATATTAAATTTAATAAGACCTTACATTCTCATACAGAGTGCTCTTTACATGGTCTCATTTCACATTTGTAAAAATCTTATAGACAGAACAGAGCTAATATTATTATCTGAAATCTACACATAAAGATACTGAGTTCAAGCCAAATAAAGTGGCTTGTGTAAGCATGAACAAAATCAGTTCTTAAACCTACGGCCTTGACTATAAAGCTCATATCCCTTTTTACTTTTTTATACAAGAGTAAATTCAACTATGATAAAAGGTCATTATTAACACACTATCAATAAAGAGCCTGTATGACCAAGATTTTACTAATAGAAATAACCATCTACAAACATTGACACCTCACAGGTCAAGTTGCAAAGATACAATGCATGTGTGTATGTTTGTGTGTGTGTGTGTGTATTTTTGGAGTCACAAAATAATGTAATCCAATTTTATAATAGTAAATTTACTCAGTTCATATTTACTATTTTCTAATGATGTATGAAGCTTGCTGAGGATCATTCACACTCTAATGGGGAAAGAGAGTATAAACAATTACGAATTAGATAATAGAAACTAAATGACAAAAACATAAAGGCATTAACATAGAAAATTAGAGAAGGATAGACTGTATTACACAAATTTTGCTCAGTAAAACTTTGCAATTGATTAATACAATTAAGAGAGCTGAAAATAGTCATGATTCTTTACATCTGTCAGATCTTATAAAGGGCACAGTCACAATGGCTCTTTTATTGTTAATCCAAATAAGTATTATTGGAATTCAAAAAGATCTCAAAAAGGGAATGCGTATTACAAAATGCAAAAATATTAGCAGAAATAAGAGATAGGTGGCTGAGAAACAGTGTTTTACAAAGTAGAACTATTATAGTTCCATATATTGTAAACTGTATGTTGTGTTTTGTTCCAACATAATCAGGATTGCCAACAATTTCCTGACATTTGCTGCTTGAATGTGTCAGATTTTTCTAATACTATTCATGCTCAAATTAATAATTTGCATAAAGAGATAGACAAAATATCTCAAATGACCGTTGAATGACTTCCATGATTAAGATAGACTCTCCTTTCCTTTGTCTTCTGTTAGCTATTTTTATAATTTTATTATGGTTGCCTGGACTAATTAGACTGGCCATAAGGGCAAGGCATCCAATCTTGGCCTATATTATAGTCATGATTTTTTCTTTAAAAATTAGAAGGAAGAAGAGGTTGAGAACACAAAATTCCTTATGTTCACAGATAAGTACTAGGAAAATTAGGACGGCTAAATATTCAAGGGTTGTCTCTTCAACAGAGAAGATATATAACTGGTTTTCTATCCAGAAAGTCGGAAATGAAGGTGGTTAATATTTTAGATGATTCTTGCACTAACCGTATGACCAGGAGTTTCCCCAGGCTTATACAAGGAGAAATCAGGATAATAATATTCCAGGTCACCTCTGTGCCTTCTGTATGGCCAGGGACTCCCTCAATTTTATACAACCAGGACCAGAGGCAGTTAACAGTCTAAATGAGTTCTAGCTCTCTGTATGACTGAGGCCACAACACATTTTTCCCCCAGGTCTTTAAGACAACAAATACAGCCTATCTTTAGAACCCATCATTGTGTAAGAACTGACACTTACTATGAGAAGTGTTTTGATGCAATTACACCTCTTTGTGCACATAGAATTGCTACATAAGGAAACTCTTCTGCAAATTTTATTGTACTTAATTATGCCTAAAATAAGCTGCCTGAAATTCAATTCTAGAAGTGTTAACCATCGTGGGCTACTGAGTCATGCTAAGATGGATTTCCATCTTTTCTCATGTGGGTCCTTATTCTGCTGGCCTGGCCTTGATGTTTACAGAAACTCCCCACCCCCACAAGGGATGATAGAAAATCTTTTTCCTGCTGAGATTATACTGTCTCCTCAACAGAGGAAAAAAGTGACTTCATTGTAAAGTTTCAGGGATGTTTCAGTGCAGGCTGTGTGTATACAAAGGCCCATGTGCAGGAAAGATAAAAATGGCTCATGGTAAGAGTTTCTTTCACTGGTGTCAAAGTTTTAATTCTGAAAGTTTTTTACTTCCTCTGCTAAATTATTACAAGATCGTTTCCTTATAGAGTATGGTGTTAGGAATATTGTTTTCTTCTGACTTCTTTCTCTGTGTGTTTGCTATTTGTATATAGAATGGTTACTGATCTTTGTATTAATTTTGTGTTACGTTACTTTGTTCAATGTGTTTATCAGTTATAAGAGCATCTTCATTAGGGTTTCTATTGCTGTGATAAAACACATTGACTAAAATCAACTTGCAATGCAAAGGGTTTCTTTCAGTGAACAGTTACCAGCTCAAACTCTGTAACTGAAGGTAGTCAACACAAGAACTCAAGGCAGGAATCTTGAGTCAGAAACTGAAGCAGAATCCATGGAGGAATTCTGTTAACTGGCTTGCTTGCTACTGGCACGCTTAGCTTGTTTTATTACACCAGTCGAGAGATGACAACAACCACAGTGATCTGGACTCCCCATATCAATTATCAATCAAGAAAATGATCCAATCTGGTTTGGACATATTCTTAGTTGAGAGTCCTTGTCATAGATATGTCTTGCGTGCGTGAAACTGAGAAGTAACACCATAAAATCGAAACAACAATAAAAAACAAGAAGCTTTTTTGATAGAGCCTATAGATTTTTTTTTTCTGCAGAGAGAATCATATCATTGTAAAGTTTTCTAAGTAAGGACATGTAACTTAATCCTTTTCTATTTGTATCTCATTTAGTTTCTTCACTTATTCTCTTCAATTATATCTCATTTATCTTATCTTCTTGCTGTTTTACTTAAGAAGTCAAGGGGAAAAGGGGGAAAGGAGTGAACATCTTTGTCTTAATCTTTATTTTAGCAAAAATACTTTGATTTTTCTCCACTATACACTATTGGGTGTATTCTTGTTATATAGTTAGAATGGCAAGTATAAACCACGTGACAACAATCATGAACACGGATGTGAGGATAGGGAGCCTATTATTTACTGTTGATGGGATCGGAATGAAAACTGGTTCAACCACTATGGAAATTGGTTTGGAGTTTCCCCAAAAATCTAAAAATAGATTTATCATACACTCATGCTCATTCATATTCATTACTGCTGTATTCACTTTAATCAGTAAATAAAAATACCCTATATAGAGATCAGTTGATGAATGAATAAAAAACTATGTAGTATGTTTGCACAGTGAGATGTCATTGAGCTATTAAGGAAAATGAAATATGTAGGTAAATATATTGAGCTAGAAACGACCATTCAAAGTGGGAAACCCAGACTCAGAAAGGCATGTAAAGAAATGTTTTTTTATTTCACATGTGTATGTTAGCTTTGAATCTTCAGATATGTATGCTTCATTTGAAATACTCATAAGGGTCAGAAGATTAATAAAGGGACATGTGTAGAAAGGAAGCTTTCAAAGAAGGAGAGATATAAAACAGTCGCATAAAGGGGATTAGTGCATCAGAAGGGTTTAAGTTGGGGGTGGAATATAGGAAGGGAGGTTACAGGAGGGAATTTGTAGAGGGATAAATGACACTAACTATAGAAGCTTTCTAAAATATTTAAAATGTTGCTATCCTACAATAATATGACAATGCCCCTACTAGGCACTGTAAGCTAACAAACAACTTTTTCTTTTTTGAGCTATAAGTCAATAAAGTGCCACAGAATCCCAAACATTATAAACTATTGCCATATATTCTACCCTGTAGAACTTGATGGTAAGGCCATATTGTTGAAGATACATGGACTTGTGTCTCAAAAAATGGCAATATAAAGTTGGTACTGACCTAGAAGCATTTTCCCTATTGGTTAGCTTTCATAGTGCAGGGATTATTATGTATGCCACCAGAAAAGAAAAAAATCATCAAATTTATTCAGGTGTAAACATTGCAAGCTACTATCTGACCTGGCAGGAAGTACCCACTGGTGCAATAGTGGCATGGATATCATGAAAGGAAACAATCACTTCCTGATCAGAATTCAGTTCAACTCCACAAAATGAAACTACTTGTCAGGTCAAGAAGCTGTGACTACACAGGTCATAGACCCCACGGGGAAACCTACTATTTGTAATCTGCTAGATGGACATAAAACTAAGCCAACTCCTACTGACTTATCTTTATTTGTACAGATTATGTGGCTCTCAACCTTTAGCAAATAACTTTCAAATTATAGTTAGTATTGATTATTACAGAGACCAAGTGACTACAATTCAGAGAATAAGATGCCTCAGAATGTTCACTTCTATATCCCATTCCTTTCTCCGAAGGCTCATGCATCTTGTAGAAGAGGATGTGGAAAGACTGTCAGAGCCAGGAGCAGGGAATGAATATAAAGAAACACGTCCTGCAAACATATAGGAGTCTGTACATAGAAGCACAAAATAGTTGTGATGAATTACAAGAGCCCCATGTAAGCTCAAACCAGCTCAAAAATTAACATAGAGATGGCAGGAAGACAGAAGGTCCCATTTCTAAGAAAGAAGCTATTGGCAACGATAGTTTCTTGGATAAGGAGCCAGGTTATTTTAAGACCATTGCCTCCTCTGGTAAGTCAACAGTGCTCCAGTGAAAGTCCATCCATGAAGAATATATGGACAGCATAAATTGAACTTAATGGATTAAAAAATAAAGGCTACCCCATTCCTTCAAGCTCTCCTGCCCCCTCCCCCTCTCCCCTCCTTCTATCCTGCTGCCCTTCATTCTCCCCACACCTCATGCTCCCAATTTTCTCAGGAGATCTTATCTATTTCCCCTTCCCAGTGGGATTTATATATAATACTCTTAGTGCTCTTCTTGTTACTTAGCTTCTCTGATGATGTGGACCACAGGCTCGTTATCCTTTGTTTTACTAGTATCCACTTTTAAGTGAGTACATACCATGCTTATCTTTCTGGGTCTCGGTTGCCTCACTCAGGATGTTTTTTTTTTTCTAGTTCCATTTATTTGAATGCAAATTTCAAGATGTTATTGTTTTTTTACCACTAAGTAGTATTTCATTGTGTAAATGTGCCACATTTTCTTTATCCATTCTTTGTTAAGGGGCATCTAGGTTATTTCCAGGTTCTGGCTATTACAAATAATGCTGCTATGAACATAGTTTAACAAGGATTCAGCAGAGGACCAAACTATGCCCTCTGAATGTGAGTGACAGTTCTATGACTGGGGCAGACTCTGAGACCAATGGCTTGCCCTAACTTTTTGAAACCCATTCCCTTTGGATGGATATCTTGCTTAGCTTAGATATAGTAGGCATGGCCTTGGTCCTCCCTCCAAGCAATGTGCCTTACCTTCTCTGAGAAGAGGATGGGGGTGTGGAATGGGGAGGAAGGTGAAGGGAATGGAAGGAGAGGAGTGGAAACTGGGATTGGTATGTAAAATAAAAAGTCAAGACATATTTTCAGTTACAATTTTTTCTCACTTTTTAAAACCATGTATTTAAAATTAAATTTAGAACAAACACTTGCACAATATTGGATTAATATTATTTTTATATTGTCTTATAGGCTCAATATTATGCATTCTTAAAAAGTTAGATTTAATGTTTTATATTAGGAGAAAAGCCTGAGAATAATGCCATAGAGCAATCAGGTTGGAGGAGTATCCTAGCAAGTTTCAACATTATCCACGAGGTTACCATAACAACTCAATAAAAGATTGATAGAACAAAGAACAAAACAGAACTACATAAATTCACAATACATAAAAAGCCCCTGATTTTTAACCAATACATGAGGTTAATTCAAACAGGAAAAGACAAGCTCCCCTTTACATTCCTTTATCTATCCTATCAAGCAATTATTGCTCTAATTAAATATTAATGTATGAAATAATATACATTCGTCTATACTTCTCATCGACACCAATTAATTTGAGCTGGAGCATCAATTTAAGTCTTAAACCTAGAATCATAATGAGCAAAACATGTAAAAATACATTTGCAAATCTGATATAGGAAGAGAATTTTAGAGGAACATGCAAGGTACTAATTAAAACAGTTAAAACTGCATTTAGGTATAGGTGGAGAACACCGGAGATGGAAAGGTTTAAGCAAGAATAGGAAGGAGGGGAAGTGTTAACCAAAACTAAGGATTTTAGAAAATGTCATAGGAAACGGACTACTCTGAAGCGTCATTAAAGACTATAACTAAAAACTAAAAAATAAAAATAAATAAAAAACCTTGAGGAGAGGTACCATATATGAATAAATAATATTGCTCTCAGAAATCTTTGGTTGTTAAATGGAAAATATAAAGCCAACTATGAGATACTTAATGATAAATTGTTGGACAGGGAGGCCCTAGAAGTCCCCTAAACACAGGCTATTGCTCTTGCTTTTTGCTCTTGTCTGCCCAGTAGAACTACCTGGTAAGACCCTATTTCTGAAGTCGTCACACACTTAGGTTAAAAGACATAGAAAAATCAAGCTGGAACATAACTGGAATTGATCTTTCTTTTAGCTAGCCATCATAGCACAGGAAGGCTAGCAGGGAAGTAAAATTCATCAAACCTCCAACTGTAGGCCCTGTAAGCTTCATTGATGACTTGCGTGGTTAGAAGTGTTCATTGGTGCAATGGTTTCAGGACAGTGTTATGGGAAGGGGTAACCAAATGTCTTTTAAATTTTATTTGAGGTATACTTTGTTAGGAGCTATGAAAGTAACAGCCTTGGCAACTAATGTTCAGATGTCAACCAACCAGAGGCATGTTTAACTGATGAAGGACTAATTCTATCCACACAAGGTCTATGGGCCATTGACTTTGAAAGCTGTTGCTTACTTTTGTTGAAGCAGCTTGATGTCTCCCCAACACCTGCACTGCAATGTATAATCTCGTGTGGTATGTATATGTAATCTCATGGCTGCATCTCAACCTATTGGGGACATATATCTGTGGGTAGTCAGGAAGATGACTTATCATGTAGATACTTAGTTTCGATATATACTATTGACAATTCGTAGTTAGAAAATATGGCCTTTGATAAGCTGTTTGTGCTCTAGTAACCAGCCTCCATCTTTCCCTTCCTAGCTGCTACTAGATTAAATACTTGATCCATTTGTATCAGAGAGAAATTTTCATGACATATGAAGATAGACGATGAAAGAATTTGCTTTCTTTCTAACTTTGATATGCTTCCGAATTTTTTCCATTCAGAAGGATATCAAAAATTATGTAGAGTGGCTTCTGTGCACAAACTTTTTACCATGTAAAGATGTATCCATCATCCCAGAATGATCAGAGGGAAAACTAGAACATTTGTTGGAAACATCAATCTCTCTCCATACAAGAACTCACAGCAGCTTTGATTGAATGTTTAAACTCTGCATAAGATCAGTTCAGCAGGAATGGAGAAGAGTCTCAAGAAGTTTCACCCTACCTGAGAATCTATTGATTACTGATAGCTGCTGGAGGTGTAGAAGACAGCTTTCTTCTGGGACCTGGGATAAAGCTACGCATGCTCCAGTAGATGCCCCTTACCTTTGTACACACAGTGATGACAAAGTAGACCTAATGGTTGCTTAAAATAAAAAAGAAGGGAATATATCAAGTTGCAAATTGATTTGGGTAATACAGAGAAACTGGAGAGAATGAGAGGTAGATTTGACCCAATTACATTATGTGCACATATGAAATAATCAAATAATAAAAGAAATAAATAATTGATTTTATGAAATCAAGAATTATAACTATATTGACATGTATTTGTGACAATGATTTTTTTGTACCTAAGTACTTGATAATTAGTCAAATTTACCTTGAGCACATGATCCTGAGCTCAGAAATCATAAGTATGTGCCTATTTACAAGAAAACTTTACAGTCTCACATTTTAGAAAGAATTTTTGTTGCTTATTTTTGGAGAAGCTGAATAACCTAATACACACAATAATAAAAGAATCATTCTGTACTTTAATGATTTGAGATTTGGGGCATTTTCCTCAATAATATTGTAGATGTTTTGGAATAATGAATCATAATATAGCACCAATTGTACATATTGTTCTAAAATTAATGCTACAGATAGGCAAGGAAGGAAGACACTTTAACAGAGAGAATAAATTTTATGAGTGTTTTATACACACACACACACATATATATATGCAAAGAAAAATTGGATGAAGTCCATTATATTGAACATAGCAAACTCACAAACAAAATGGAAAGAAGGGAGATAAAAGCAGATAAAACTAATCAGCCAGGTAAACCAAAATTCATAGCAAATATTTTTCAATAACTTTAAATATAAAAATTGTAATTCACTAATAAGGAGATAGGAAATAACTACTTGACTAAAGACAAAAATTCAAGTCTGTTGTTTCCAAGTAACACACTTCATTAATAAGGCAACCGACAGACTGGATATAAAAGGATGAAAGTCAATTTCTCATGAAAAGACATCATAAATCAGCTGAAATATTTATTATAGCTGATAAAGTGGAGTTCAAATCAAATTTAGTCAGAATATATAAAGAAGGTCATTACATACTATGCATAGTATATAATAATGGGGCAATTAATCAAGAAGATGTAACAATCACAAATATGTATTCACTCAAACTGGAGTCACAATTTCATACAAATAAGCAAAAATGGACGTAAAAGATCAGATAACAATAGTTGTCTCCAGAAATACTCTTAAATTTATATAGGAATGTAAACTAAAAAACTAAGTTTAGGCATAGACAAGGACTTTCTGAATAGAAAGTCAAAAAAGAATAGGCAAAAATAAATTATTCCAACCTATAAATGAGCTAATGAACTGAATAGACAGTTTTTAATAAACAAACAAAACTAATAAGGAGTGAAAATGCGTCCAATATCTTTAGCCATTAATGAAATACAAATTAAAAATGCTTTGTAGTTTTGTCTTCATCCCATTAAGAATGTTTATTAATAGGGAAAATGACAACAAATCTGATGAAGATGTGGGGAAAGAAGGCTCCTTTGTACTGATGATATAGAAGGTTTCTATGTACTAATGATGTAGAAGACTCCCATGTACTGATGATGTAGTAGGCTCCCATATAATGATGTTATAGAAGGTTCCTATGTACTAATGATGTAGAATGTCCCAATATACTGAGGATACACAAGGTTGCTATGTATTAATTTGTGTGTGTGTGTATATATATGTTTGTGTGTATGTGTGTGTGCGTGTGTGTGTATAACACTATGGGTATAAAAAAATAATAAACCCCATTAGGATCCAGCAACACTACTTTTGAATATGTATCTCAAAAAGGGAGCATCAACATAACACAGATGTTACACATTAATGGTTTTTTCTCTCTACTGTTTAAAACGTTTAAGATGTAGAGCATTAGGAGATGACTAGAGATTGCTGTTAACAGATAAACATATAAAGAAAATGTGTTGACATATTAAAACATTGTTGAAGAGAAGAATTAAAATATAATTTTTATAGAGAATAAAACTGGAAATTATTATATAAGGCAAAATAAACTGGACCAGAAAGAAAGATAAATATGATAGATAGATAGATAGATAGATAGATAGATAGATAGATAGATAGATAGATAGATAGATAAAAAGAGAATACATATATATTTGCTGTATATATAGATACATACAACATGAAAATAAAAACATTATTATGAGAAGAGAAGGAATAAGATGACTAAGTGGAAGAGAGGAGAGTCAGAAGAGCAAAGGAAAGTAAGAAAATGTATTTCATAAAAAGAAGAAAAGAGAAAACAGAGAGGGGTGCCAAGGAATGACAATGAGGGGACACATGAGAACTCTGTGATCATATACTATAATTTCACAATTAAACACATTTATCTGTCTGATAAGAAAAGAATTATTAGAAAGAAAAGTCATTGGGAATATATTTAACATGTGAACCATTTGCTTGATGTAGCTCTAAATTTCAACATTAGATCATATTTTAGCATTGAGATCCCATGTTCCTTTGGTTGGAAGATGTCACTGAATTTAACTCATCGTGGAAAGATAAAGGACATTGGCAGAGACTAACACTGTGCAAGACTTAGATTATTAATGACTATTTTCTTAGAATATTGAAGTATTTTCTTTATTTATGAGGATTTTCTACACACTATTAATAAGTTGTTAAGATATAAATTCTTCTTAGTGTTCTGATCTACTTATTAGATAGGACCACATGGTCTTTCTTTCAGTCTAAGGACATAATGAGAATAAAAATATTACTCAGGCACTAAAAATGCATGAACCAAAGGGAAATAATTTTTGCTGGATAAAATCCAGTGTTAAGTCACAGCAATTTTAAATGCATAAATGTTCATTTTGTTGAAATTCCCACTTGTCACCTCACAGAGATGTGGGTAACTTCCACAGGATTGGGTGGTCTTCACCTCAGATTACAGAATATATTGGGTTATGCTCTATTGTTCTTGATTCTAAACTTTAGACTGAAGGAGGGTTGGTCTTTGCCTGAGACAAGTACTCATGCATCAATAAACATAGAAGGTTGGCCAAAACATGCAAGCCCTTTTAAGAACTTGGCTCAAACTATGTCTTAACCAAACCTAGATACTTGAAAAATGTGACCCAGTCTAGAAGAGATGGCAGTGTAAAGAAATGAAATGTCTGCCTCTTTCAGGTATTCATACTTTGATGTTCACTAAAAACAGTCCAACACCGTACTAAAATATGTTTGGCCATTTTAGATATTATAGTTCCCAATTGGCTTTATTGGTTTTAAAGTGACCATCTCAACTGATTTAAACATGGAACTGGGCATAAAAAGTACTCAGCTTTACTAGAGCCCTTTAGATACAAAGTAAATTATATTCATAATTATATACAAGAATGTTTGGGTGGTAAAACAATTACTCTTCATGCAGAAGGAATTCTTCATGCTTTAGTTGGACTTACTTTGTCTTTAAGTGATATTTAATCATTTTAGTAAATGAATCGAGTCTTCTTTTTCCCATTTGTCTATATAATTTATTACATGATTTCATTATTAAGCTCTTGTGTTGATACAAATTAACATTAATTAACTTTTGTATAATGTCCATTTATCTTACTATTTTTACCCTTTTTTCCCAACCTGATAATTTTCCACAAGTTTCCTAGTCAAATTTATCTAACTTCTAAGATAAATTTTACTGTTCTCCACAAGAAAACATCCCATGATATCCAACACACCCTCTAATCAAGTATTCACGGAAACACACACACTTGTGCACACTTATTCAAGCTCGCTACTCTTTTTTTCCTATGTCACTACTTCAGGAAGGAGAGTCAACATTCTTCTTTTATACAAAGTTAGTCTCTGCTGTCTTCTTAAAATTTGTTTTCTTTATCCTTCCATATTACAATTTCGTACACATCTTCTCTCCCTGCTATGTGTTTTGTTTCATGAAATCAGTAACCCTGTTGTGGTCATGTCAATATCACAAATGTCTAAAACTTTAGAACCTAGTATTGGGTTGCAGCTTCAGTGAACTTTGCCACTACTTTCACACTGCTGTGAAAAGATTAAATGAAAATTCCACTACAATATGCATATCATAGGCATGGAGAGGCTGGGCCTATGTAGCTTAGAAGGGTCTAGCCATATGTGTTTTAATGAGTTAATTTAATTCTTGCAATCACATTTGGAGTTAGTAGGAAAAGTAGTGCTGTTAGCTCTCTTTGTAGATGAAGAAACTGAAGTTCAGAAATGTTGAAGTTAGGTCAGTTATTCCCTGAATTAATGTGTCCTGCTGTAAACTGTTGTAGAGATTTCATTAGAAACAATGACAGTGTGTCCAATTGATCAGCTTTCTGCACATTATAAAAATATGTTTCAGAATCAAGGGTAATATTGTCAAAGAATAATTTTGAGATACTTTCAGCAGACATTTGCCTAAGCAGCATTATTTAGTGTCTGAAACCAATGTTATTAAAATTAGTCTTATTGAACATTAATTAAGGCTTTTGAGGGACGACCACAGGAAGTAACTGTTGTATGGTCCCTTGGACCACTCCATTCTCCTACTTCATCAGCCCCCTTCTTGGTATATTAGGAACCAAGCAATCTGTTGAGGATAAAATCCAATGTTGATTTTGCTCATTGGTGCTGATCCATGACAATGTTACTCCCTGTAATCTATACTATTTGACTAAAAAAACTAGAAAAAAAGTGAACAAAAGGAGTAAAATTATTGCCTTTATCTACAATGCAAAAATTAATTACTTTCTTTTGTGTTGAAATTCAAAGAATCTGCACAGATGGCCTTGTCACCAAAGTCAATGTAATCTCTTATTGCCAAACGGCAGAGCTTACTTCTGAGTTAATGATGCATTTTGGGTTTTAATACTCCAGTGACTGGAAGGACTGTAATGAATCTCCCTGCCTTGAATTTCCAGGTATGGGCCTGCTAATCAATGGCTTGGAAAAGTCACCTTCAAGGCTGTCAACGTGCTACATTATTCTTTACTCCTCTGTCCAGAATACTGGCTCATTTCTTGCTTGAGATTATAATACCTGTGTGTTTGAGAGTATTAAAGACTAAAGAACATGCGGGCATCATTTTCATAGGGATTATTCCCATCCCCTAAATCCTATTAGACTCCTATTCAAGAAACTTCCCTATGGAAATGCACTTGCAGAAATGGGGTAAGCAGTCAGCAACACAGAAAATCTAGGTCAGTTACATTTTGTTCTGGTCTGGAACCTATCCTTGTAAGTTTGAAATTTTCAGACACTGCAGAAATGATTTGAGTTCACAGAATGTGCGGCATGTGTTGTTTACACATTTACCTGTTTTGTGTGAAGCCCTGTAGGAGGACAGTCTGTGGTCCCAGAAATCCCTTGAGAATTCAGGACGTTCTTTTCCTTTTTAATTTACATTAGTATGTAAGCTGGCCAAGGAGTTTAGTGTTATATACAACATGCAATTGTTTCTGGAGAATGTTTGTAACAGAACATGCCATGATGGTGACAGAAACACAACAGACACCTAATGCCTACTACACCATCTTCTGAGAGCATGCTTTGTTTCTTCTGTGTAAAAGTTACCTTTTTCTTTCACTCTTCATTCTCAGTGAGCCACTAATAGCCCAAATCTTGGCTCAAATGCCACCTTCTTTCACGACATGTATGCTTATTATTTTCTCTTGTGATGGCATGGTTTTTTAACCATATTTGACCACTTAACATTATATTGATTTGACCTATTTTTATTTCAACAAACTTAAACTCTTCATGGCAATAAATAAATAAATAAGTTTTCTTCACATCACCTTCCTTCACTTAGCACCAGGGGTCCAGGTGAATGTTCTCAGGTAAATTAACAAGTATGTTTAGATAGATAGGCTAGAGGAAGCAGGACCAAGTTTTGCGGAAGTTATTAATATGGAAGAACTGTTTTTATAATATCTCATGTAGTTTAAAAACTCACAGGTAATTTCCATTCTTAATTGATTTGCTAACTAAAGCAGATTGAACCTGTGCAGGCCATAGCTTCTGGGGGACTTTTTAATAGCTAGTTAAATGCAAAAAAAAAAAAAAAAAAAAAAAACACAGGCCCCAAGCCTTACTGAGGATATAGTTCCAAGAAGTCAATTCTGTTCAAATGGGTGCTGAAGTTCAAATTATAAAACTCAGAACATTTGTCTACTATTTAGTAGTGCTGTTATTTCAGACAGCCCTCAGGGGAGTAGGGATTGATTTCAAAGGTTAATTTAGTCACCAAGATGTGACTGACAATAAATGTACAACACTTCATCACAAAGTAGTCCAACAGGGAGACTTTCAAGATTCTAGGCAGGGCCTCCTTATCACCTCTTGCTTTGCACACACCTACTCTGCCAAACTTTACAGGGAAAAGCATGATTTAATAAAGATAGAATGGTATGACTGTGGGCATAAGATCTATACAAAAAAATTCATGAAAAAAATGGGGCCAAATATGATCAACAAAAGCAATTAAAAACATTGATCATTATTACAAGCATTCAAATCTTGAAATATAAATCTGTCATAATAACAATAACATAGTATCTTCACTGACTGTCACAGATACCATTGTTTAAAGACTATAGTACTATATTCCACTATACATTATTCCATAGCCCCAGGATAAATTTGAAGACCTATGACAAGGGACTCAAATATTTAGGTAGATATCATTCTATGTGTCTGCTTTCTTGAATCCAACCTGAAGAAATAACGACAGGTGAGAGCATGCTGGCTCTAGCAGAGATATTGCTTTATGTTCCAACAGTAAAAAAAAAAAAAAAAAAAAAAGAGAGAGAGAGAGAATATGCTATATAATTTAAATAATTTGCCTAAATTATAATAATTAACATAAATAGCCTTATAATACTATTTTTTTGAGACACAGTTTCTCAGTAGTTATGGACCCAGTCCTGGAACTCACTCTGTAGACCAGGCTGGCCTTGCACTCATAAAGATCCACCTGCTTCTGCCTGCCAAGTGCCACGACCACCTAGCTTATAACACTATCTTTTATTTAAAAAAAAAAAAAAAACAAAACTATTTTTTTCTCATTTTACATGCCAGAATAACAAGAAGGTTGCTCTAATATCTACAAAGACAAGATCCAAACAATGATAATATAAGTAGACATGTAGATGAAGAGGCTACTGATTTGAATGGGGGTCATGAAGGAAGTTAGAGGGAGACAGCCTAGGAGGGACTGAAGAAGGAAAGGGAAGTGGGAATGATATGTAACAATATTTTAATTTAAACATATAAACAAATTTAAAAATATCCTTAAGATTTAATGACATTTTAAAATAGGGCACAATCACTCAAAGTTTATTACTTGATGGTATTGCATCAGGCTTCCCTAATTAAATAATGGGCATCAGTTTTCATATAAGAGCTTTTCCACTCTCAGGCTTTTCTCAAACCCCAACGTCTTAAAACCAAGGTAGCAGAAAACATCCTGACAGAGATTGACATATTAAAGGGATGTTTATTTTATTTTTCCTATGTCTTACAAACTTAAAACAATTTCTTAGAGAAATTGTTAAACAAGAATGTCTGGTCTTAGTTTTGCAAGCAATTTTAATAATGGGAGTGTAACATCATTTCTTTAATTTGAAAAATAAAAATAATAAAATTGCACCACTGATGAATCAAACACTAGGGCATGCACACTTTCACTAGGAGCTGTCTGGATGGGATGCCTGTTCACATTTTCTCTCAATGCAGGGTCTGTTCTTTGATCTTCTTACTCATCTTTCCCCAGAGAATGTTCTTCAAAGAGCTCATGAAATACTTGTCATCATTGTTCAGTTACACTAACCAAAAGGAAATTAGGGTGCTTATAGTAATTTTTATGCCATGATTTTAAAGAACTTTTGATTATAAAGAAATCAAGCAAACAGAGAAGGAAATATGAACTGATTTCATTCTCTCTAAGGAAAATGGCAAGTGTGCTGAAACTGCGCTTCCCCATCTGAGGTGAAGATCCACCTACCATCCATCTACCCCTCCGTCTCTATGTCATTTAACTGTTCATCCATCGCTCTGCTATTTACTGCTTACTATTTACAAAATTCTAGATGATCAGTACAGATGGAATGGCTTTATCAGAGTGGTTTACAGGTTATGGCCCACCTAATCCAACAGTAGCTGTTTCTAATGGAAAGAGTGAGAATTTGGCAGTTGTTCAAGCCACAAGGCTACTTGTCTTATCTGTCTTAGGTTTGTGTTGGAATCCCAAAGAAGAGGGTTTCTTCACCAATGAAGATACATTTGAGTTGTAGCATAGATGAACTTACCAATGAAAATAAGAACAAACAGCAAAACAATAAAGCTTCCTTCTTACATTTTTTTACATGTGGACTACCACCAGAAGGTGTGGCTCAGATAGGGTGCATCTCTGATCTCAAATATTTCAATCAAGAACATTGTCTATAGGTGTACCAGCTATTTGGGGGTTTGTTGATTTCAGATGTAGTTAAGTTAGCAACCAAGATTAGCTATCACATCTATGTATCTACTGCCTATCTGTCAGATAATCTGTTGTACAGTATTCAGCAGAGAAGACTTCTTAGACAAGGATTTAAGCTAATCTCTGACTATGCTGGGTGTTCAGGATCCCAGTGTAGCCCTGAGCCTTTCTCAGAGTGAGCTTGGAAGCAAAAAAACCCCGATGTTCGGGGTTGACATACTTCAATTAACAAGAACAGTTAGCCAGAAGGAGAACTGCAGAAGCAAAAAATATACTTAGAGATTTTCCCATAACTCTGGACTTTGCCTTTTCTTGATGACTAAGGATGTTGAACATTTCCTTACGTGTCTTTCAGCCATTTTAGATTCCTCTGTTGAGAGTTCTCTGTTTAGGTCTATACTCCATTTTTATTGGATTATTTGTTCTTTTGATAACCAATTTCTTAAGTTCAGGTATGTCAAGCAAAGGTGGGTTGATTCACCTCTGCCAATGGACCAACTAGAGGCTAAAGAGTGCATCTTTCAGGTCCAAGACAGTATATACCTGTTTCCCTGAAGAAGCAAACTCATGAAAATCAGAGGTTTCAGCTTTCTTCATAGGCAAGAGAGTTGTATTTCAGGAATAATTGCAGGCAGCAGGGTGCCTGTCTCTTTATGCCATTCAATAGAGACTGCAATTCTATTTTTCCTTTTTTTTTTTTTTTTTTTGCTTCCAGGGTCATTAGGTATTATTTAATCTAGACAGGGATGGCTGAGCTTGTTTTCAAAATAATTATAAGAACTAGGTGTAAGGCCAGTTTTAAGGGCTTAGTTTCAGCCCGGACCTCTAGAAATCTTTGTTGTCAATCTGAGAGATAGTCCAACTCTCTTTTGATTTGAGTCAGAACTTTCAGCTAGGAGGTAGTCTTCTAACAGAGTGTAGGACACCAAAATTATGCTAGGAATCTGTAAGTCTGACTGCATCTCATAATAAGAGAAGGTAATGGCGGCTTTCAGTTTATGCAAAAGGTCTCTCCACAATCAGTTCTCTGTTGTAAAACACCCTTTGAGTTAACTTGAGTAACTGGGACCTACTTATACCTTTCGGTGTTTTTTTATTTTTAAACTTTTTTTTCTAATACCTGGGATGATTGGATGGCAAATGAAATCTTTAGCAGCTGTCTTTAATCTTTTTAAAGAGCATCTAGTGAAAATTTCTTCAAATCTCATTGATCAATGTTGGATAGAAGGGAAAATTTGTTCTGTCCAGGCTGTATTGCCTAGAAGTAATCTTCAAGTCCAGCCCAAGGACAGATTTTTAACTTTTTTTTTTCATAGAATGGTGAATTTAACAGATAACTGGTTAAAAAACTGACACTAATTATGAAAGAGAAAGGAGATGAACTTTCTCTTTTCCTTCAGGCCCAGTCCAAACTTTTCTCCTTAGAGTAGACACAGGGAGGAAGGAATGTGGCTCACCTGGGAAGAGCTATTTCCCTGTCCCTGTGTGCATTCTGGTTAGATGGCAGGGAGGCCCTGCATGAAAGACTTGGCTCCTCCCCACCTTTACATATTGGTCAACCCTGACCTGAGCTGCAGTCAAGAAACAAAACAAGCTAGTATTCCTGTTCCCAGAGACAAATGGGTTTTTTGGGGGGTGAGGTTCTCTCAGCTACTGGATAAGCCAAAAGGATTTGGGTCCCCAATTGCAGGTGTTGGAATAGTGTAAGCTTCTCTGAGACCCCTATCATTCTATATCCAAAGGGTCCAGAATATTTGGGTGGAAGATCCATCCCAAGCTCCCTCCCTCATCTCTCTCCAAACCCTGTTACATCTCAGAAAATCCCCTA
The DNA here is from genome assembly GCF_950005125.1 of Chionomys nivalis. Lineage (NCBI taxonomy): Eukaryota > Metazoa > Chordata > Mammalia > Rodentia > Cricetidae > Chionomys > Chionomys nivalis. The sequence goes on along the minus strand of NC_080090.1, from coordinate 40,341,901 downwards.
AATGATGACCCCTCTTCAGAGATGTTCAAAACCACTACCACAGGATATTTAAACTGCCCCGCCCACACCAAAAAAACAGACGAGGTTTTCAACTCTTCCTTTCCAATCTCCTCTATGGGGGTGGGGCGGGGCTGGACAACTTTCTCGGAGAATTGTATCCATTAAACTTGGGCCTTTTCTAAATTGGTTTGATTAGGTATAATTTGGATTGTTGTGTCAGCAGATAGGCTTATCGTGGTACAGAAACTTTTCAGTAGGGAGCATAGGTCTTATACTGGGTGGACAGAAGGTCTCACAACAGAGAAAGCTACTGGTCAATACAAGGAAACAAACCTGATAGCAGCACATAGCAAGACACACAGAGACACACACATAGAGAGAGATGGACATTCATATATGTGAACCAGTGCGGGATCCAGTGACATCTCACAGGGAACTTGGACACTGGATCAGCAGCCATTTCCAACCTCTCCCTTGTGTCTGTCTTAGGGTTTCTATTGCTGTGACAAAACACCATGTCCATAAAAGCCAGGCAGGAAAGAAAGGGTTTGTTTGTGTTACGCTTCTGTTGCTTTCATTTTGGCCCAATGACTGCGCCTTAATCTGATGCCATTTCTGTCAGCAACTGCAACTCCGCAGTTTCTGGAGGGCTTCTCTGGGGGCAGCTAGGCTACTGAGGCCACAGCCTGGTGACAGTTCTGTAACTGCAGGTGCTGGCACTGCCGCTCAAGGTCGCTTTAGCTAAATCTCTATTATTCCATTTATAAATAAGACTTGAAATTCAGAGACTCGGGTGAAAACCTGCCAACTCAGAATAGCTGAGTAGCAAATAGTTAACTTGCCCTCCTTGCTGGTATCTCACAAAGATAGTGTCCTTCCACTCAGCCCAAACAAAAATGATATTTCACTCCAAATGTCTCCCCATTACTTCTCTGTTCATCTCTCTATCTCTCCCTGATGCCCTCTGAAGCTCTATGATTAGTCTCTGTCAAATAGTTGCTAACTCAGTCTCCTGTCCCAAGGTTAGTTTTATTTAGTTAACACGAATGGTTTCACAGTGTGATTGAATATCCCCCAACAGTGGTCCATCATTGTAGGAAGTTAGAACCAGGACTCAAGCAGAGATCTTACCTGGAGGCAGGAGCTGATGTAGAGGCCATGCAGGGAAGCTGCTTACTGCCTGGCTCCTTATGGCTTGCTCAGCCTGCTTTCTTAGAGAACCCAGGAGAAACAGCCCGGGGATGGTACTTCCCACAATGAGCTGAGCGCTACCCGATTGACCACTAATTGAGAAAATGCATTGCAGCTGGATCTATTGAAGGCATTTTTTTTCAACTGAGGCTCCTGCCTCTCTGTTGTATCAGATTGATACACAAAATCAGTCAGTACAGTGTTCACACAGAAGGTTCTTTAACCTGATTTACCAGAGGAGATGACAGAGCAAGTGATTCTCTAACTTGTTTCTTTTTCAGGTGGAGGTGTCATACCCCTCAGAAGTATGAGGCACAGTGATGGAGGAAACCCTGAGGATCTGAAATATCTTAGGTTGCGCACTGCCTAGGAGTCCTCTGAACATCATACTCTTCCTTGCTTAAAGTGGCTCAGAAACCTCCAGTGTCTTGAGTTTTGATCTCTGAGATTTCCATGGGACCTCCAGAAATGTTATAGGGTATTCACAAGAAAAGACCGCTTGAACATGTTTTGAAGCCAATAAAAGTTTTTATTTGTCAACTGGTGACTACACTGAGTGTTCAGAATCCCAGTGTAGCCCCGAATCTTTCTCAGGGTAAACATTTAAGCAAAACGAACGAACAACCAAAAAGTCATGTTCTGAGTTAACAAGAACAGTTAGCCAGAAGCAGAACTACAGAAGCCAAACAGCAAGGTTAGTACATTTAAAGACTTCCCTACAACTATGGACTTTTTATGAATTAGATTTTGGTTTTCCTTTTTGGCAGGTGGTGTTGATTACAATGTGAGTTTTATAGCCCAAATGGCACTTCCATCATGAAGTCAGTTATTCTAAGGTCTCAGTACCTCATAAGGCCTGGGGCCCTGTAACAAAACAACTATTTTTCCACATACTTATCTATCTTCTATCTATCAACAGTTTACATATATATTTCGTTATCATTTATAAATTAAATTTTATACTTTATAACTTTTTGATCTGTCCATAATTTCACCAGAAACAAAAAAGGACCTATACCCAAATTCTTTGGTCAAATTAAACAAGCTTTATTTTCTTTTAGTCAGAGCTGTCTCCCCAAAGCAAGGTTTGGAAAAATAGCAGTGAACCCAGCAGAAAATAAAATTTATACAATGCAAAAAATCCAGACAACTAGAGAGCTTTTGATAGGAAATTACAGTTACTTAAGAATTTGATTGAACATTTTAAAATTATTTAGCAGAACATCTTGTTTTATCATCGTATGTCAAAGGTGTGAGTCAAATGCCATAGGGTTTGACTCCATTTTTTAGTCGAGGGGCATTTAGGTTGTTTCAAATAATGTTGACAAGTAATGCTTCTATGAACATAGTTGAGCACATATCCTTGTGGGGGAGCATGTCAAATTCAAGAAACAAGTTAAAGCACAGTCAACTTGAATATTACAGCAAACAGGAAGGAACTTGTTCTGACCTTATAACAAAATGGTTTCCATCTTTAAGATGGAGTGAGGATGGTGTAACATTGTGACTGAAATTTATGAACATGATATCAGTGATTTACTAGATAATCTGAATTTAGAGTTAAGATACAAATTTGAAAGCATGATTTTTTTAATTTTAAGGTTTAAAATTATGGAAAAAGTTGTTTCTGGATTTCTTTCCTGAATTACAAATGTATTATGTTGCTGCCAGTCACAAATGGTTGACACAAGAATTTCATGTATCCAAAAACTGCAGTGTGTCTTCACCTTCAGCATCGTGATTGCTGTGTATTCTTGGTGCTCAGAGTCATTTACTCTGCTGTAGTATTATGATTCATAAAACGATGAACCTCCTATTTATAATGAGCCTTAAAACCTACTCTTATCATTCTTTCTTTGCTCGCACTCAGAAATTTTGATTTCAACGATTGCAAAGTTGCCCATCAGCCCCAACATATTCTGTTGTTTTATACTGCAGCAGTCATAACTGCAGCAGGATCTCAAAATCTCCTGTTACTAACGTAACTATTAGTGATGCAGCCCATATCATGCCATGATGGCTTAAACATGCACAACAATTCAAGTAAATCATTCTTCACTTCACTCCCTCCCCCTTTTTCTGGTGTCAGGAAAAAAATGATAAATTGTTCAATAACTGAAACTTCATTATTCTGTTAAGTGTGATAGTATGATAGTACCTAATTAATTGATGTTTCGTGATTGTGTAACCTATAAATGTTAAGTGTTTTTCAAGAAAATTAAAAAGTGTATTGAGGGTAAGACAGAAAATAAAGTGCTGGTGGTGGAGGAGATTTAGAATGATGAACCTGAGGCTAAGCTGGAGAAATTGAATCTGAACATTTGAATTCTACTCAGACCTACCCCTTAGCTATGTAACAAAATAGCTTTAAAGTAAGTGATTCTGCTTTATATCTCAGTTTAACTACATCCCCTACCATTTCACAGAACAAAAGATGGAAGGCTATAAGACATTCTGTTTGTCTCATAAATTAAGCTAGATGAATTTGGGGAGTCACCTGAGAAAGTTAACTGCTTTTCGGCGAGGCTGCTGGTGAACACTAGAATGAAGTGTGGACAGTTTTAGGTCTACCTGATACAGACTAAAGTCATCCGAGAGGTGGGAACCTCAGTTAAGAAAATGATTCCGTAAAATCAGGCTATAGACAAGCCTGTAGAGAATTTTCTTAATCAGTGTTTGATGGGGAAAGAGACATCTCTTTTTGTGTGATGGTCTTAGGTTCTACAAGAAAGCATGCTGAGCAAGCAACAGGGAGTAAACCTATAAGCAGCACCTTTCTATGGCCTCTTCTTCAGCCCTGCCTTCCTGGTTCCTGCCCTGTTTGTGTTCCTGTTCTGACTTCCTTCAGTGATAAAGAGCAAGGTAGAACTGTAAGCCAAATAAACCCTTTCCTCTCCAACTTGCCTTTTGGTCAGGCTGTTTCACATCAGCAATAGAAACTCTAAGACATGTGGTTTCTGAGAATTCTGGATCTTTCCTGCAATCTGAATCTGACATCAGCTAGTTCTTCCAGATACCTATGTCAATAAGGGGTCCAGATGAATAGCTGTGGGCATGAATATTCTTTTCAACACTCCATGATTTGGAGAACTTGCATAATCAGCATGCCCCACTGTGGTGAATCCAGACCCTCTAAGGCCTCCTTCACCCATGAAGGCCTTTGTTCAATACCACAAAGACCAACGCAAGCTAAAATTGCTAATATTCTTGTTAAAGAAGATGGGACTTTGTTAGGTAGTTAGTTTGCATTTTCTTTACAATGAGGCTATGCAGAGGGCTTCCATATTTTCTGAACAAAATTTTTTTATCAAGAAATTTTTGATGATGGCACATTTAACTTTCTGCCTTCCCTATAATAAGTCACGTAAATAGTGCTATTTTCAACCTACTTGTTTTCATTTTATGTAAATATCTGACAATAGAAGATGCCATATTGGTAACTTCTGCTTCACCTGGCGCAAAGCTATATTAGTTAAACTGCATGAGACTGCAGTAGAATAATGGAGAATTTAAGCAAGAACCATGATTGTTGGGGTGAAAAGAGGAGGCATGAAGAGGTGACCATGAGGTACCCTGAATGCAACAATACCAGGAAAAATTATAAGTAGAACTATGATTTTAGAAAAAAAAATCAAGTGAGGATTGGTTAGAGATGTAGACGGTTGTGAGGTGTAGTGAGAGCTTCACACAGAAGTAAGGGCTAAGGAGCTTGAATAGTCAAGTCCTCCTCTGGGGTGATACAAATGGGCTAAAGTTTAGCATTCCAGGTAACCAGTGTGTCACGAGGTAAGGCGATATCCTAATGTATAGTCATATAGCTATGAGGAAGCCTGAAATTGTGGGGCTAGATGTTGAAGTCTTTAGGAGTACACACATAAATGGAAATCTGATAGCAATTGATTGTACTTTCGTGACCATTAGACACTGCTAGCTGCCTAGCCAAGAGGCATGCACTCTAAACCTTTTCTCCTTGTGCCCAGCTGTGAGACTGAGTGATGGTAGAACTGAGCCAGTCTAGGAAATGCCAGTTTCCTCAGCCAAATGTCAATCTGTAGCTTTGCATATGACCTGCTTTTAATGGATAAAACTAAAGAGAATGTTTTAGATATTTTGAAACTCAAAGTACTGTTGTAATAGGAGCGGCAGAGCTGTGTCCCCGGCATTTGGCTGCCCGCATGGCTTATGCCCCAAAATAATTACACGGAAACTGTATTTTTTTAATTACTGCCTGGCCCATTAGTTTTAGCCTCTTCTTGGCTAGCTCTTACATATTGATCTAACCCATTTTTAATATTTTGTGTAGCCCACGAGCTGGCTTACCAGGAAAGATCTTAACCTGTGTCTGTCTGGAGTGGGAGAATCATGGCGACTCTCTGACTTGGCTTTTTTCTCCCAACATTCTGTTTTGTTTACTCCACCCACCTAAGGGTTGGCCTATCAAATGGGCCTAGGCAGTTTTTTTTTATTAATTAACCAATGAAAGCAACAGATTAATACAAGACCCACCTCCATCAAAGTACAAGGTTTAAGATCTGGTGACATAGATCCAATCTAGATCTAATTGTTTCATTAAACATGACTTAAACTAGAAACTGTTGCACTTTTAATTTCATTTAATAAACTGATACTTTTTGCTAGTTTGATATCTTTGATTATATATTATACTCAAGTGCTATCTATAAGGCAAAGATCAACTAAATACAACTAAAAATTTTAAGTCACAGATCAGCTAGTGATTTCTAGAGAACTGGATGGGAATAATTGGGTATGGCATCGCTATAAAAGCTTTCACAATTCAGTTAAAAATAACCAAGGTCTGATTAGTATCATGTACATTAAAAACAGCAAAATACTATATTGCAGGAGGTCCTTCCGCTTCTCCCGCCAATAGCCGCTGAGATACCAGTCCATTGGGGCGTGGTCTCTCTCCCTTTAAAAAAGCAGCCACTTCCCTCCTAGCGCTCTCTTACTTCCTGCTCCGCTTTGGGTGACTAGACTCCCTTCCTGATTGCGCAGAGGGCTGTTGTCTGGGACAGTGATCTGTAAGTTTTTTCCCCTTTAAATAAATAACCATTATATTAATCATAATTCCAAACTAGTGTGGGATTGTTTGTAACTTACGCCTTCGCCTTCAATACTACAGTATTCTGGAAGCATGAAGGGTCTAAATGGCATAGAGAGGAGTTAAGAATTGTAAATTACCATAAAGAGGAGGCATACAGAAATAGAAAACTGGATGAATAGAGGAATCCTGACACACCAAGTTAGTTAAGAGGAGTCATAATTTACGGAGCAGAAGTAGAATCAGGTGTATATGATAATACATTTCATGGTTTCTAAAAGATACGGTGCCACTTAGCAAGGTGGATTGAAAGTAATTTGAAATATATATATATATACATACATATATATATATATATATATATATATATATATATATATATATATATATATATACATATATATGAAAAGCCAGTCAGTCATACGGAAGACTGAGGTTTGTTGTAATAACTTGAGACACAGTCCTAAATGAAAAAACTATCATTTCTGTCTTGATTCTTTCCAGGAAAACTATATAATTACTGAATTTTTAATATTATAACTCAGCATATCTTATCTATGTCTGTCTCTATTTATAACCCTTAATTCTTCTCCTTATTCTCATATTAAAAGCAAATATCTTCATGTGGCCTGTAAGACCCCCAGTTATGAAGCTGTGACCTTTATAGAACCTGATCTGATGCTTAGCATTCTAGCCACAGGTGCTCCTTAGAGCTATGCCCTCTCCTTCTTTCATGATGCCTGTTCATTGGGAGATTTTTATTGTGTTCTTCACAAGTGAGTGAGAAATGACTTCACCCAGGAGCACTTCCTGAACTTAACAAACACATCAGCTTGCCATACCCATGGTTTTTCCATCTATAAATTCAACTAAATATGAACTGAAAATATTATAAAAATCTGTACCCATATATAACTTCAGCTCCTATGATTGGTCCCCAGTAATTTAGTTTTACCTGCTTTGGAAGGATTAAGAGGCATGGCCTTGTTGGAGGAGATGTGCCACGTGAGGTGGACTTTGAAGTTTCCAAAGACTGGTATGAGTCCCAGTGCCTTCTCTGTCTCCTTCTTTTGTATCACATGTCATTCCCTATATTTGCTCAGTTATCATGAACACTAGACCTCTGAAAAAATAAGCCCAAATTAAACACTTTTCAAAATGTTTCTTCAGTATCTTTTTTTGTCACAGCAATATGACAGTAACTAATATAGGAGTTCATGTGAAATGTGTGGCATAGCCAGCTTTATATGTCAAGTTGACATAGCCTTGATCCTTCAAGACATTCACCTGTCTTGAAGAGACCCTCAAGGAATTGCTCACCTCACACTGAACTATGGATATGTCTGTGAACTTATTTTTATTTCAGTTCTCTAATTTTCTCTTTGATTAATTCCACTAGTTGGTAAATTGAGTTATGGCCAGTCTTCAGGGCTACACACACAGAATTTGTTTCACTACTATTTCTGAATTAATGAGAGAACATAAATAGGTCTGTCATTACTATTATCTGATGGTAGGCTTTATCCTACTAGCCTCGAGACATAGCTATCTTAAACATCCTCTTTAAACCATGGACAGATAAAGATGGAGTGTGTATCAGGGAGAATGATTTTTCCGTGACAGGCTTGATCAGGCTGTTTGTCGGAGAAATGCAGGCTTGGAGACTTTAGATTAGTAAAGCAGTCACTTTAAGTGGGGACTAAGGAAGAAGAAGGACAGTAATGCTGACAGCAATGTAAATTATGATGACCTGCCTCATGAAATTTCCTAGGGGAATAATATTAATTAACGAGAATAATAATTAGAATTATCATTTTGTGATAGCTTGGCAAAGACTGTAGCCAGTTTTTGCTCTTGTTCCAAAGAAATCTGCCAAAGCTAAATTGAAGAGTTTACCATTAAAGCCATTGGCAGAAAAGATTTAAATAAGCCTAATATTGACCCTGTCATGTGGTTATTAGTAGTTACTCTTATGCCGATGTATAATGAAAAAAACAAGCAGAGTAAGGAAGAGTACAAAATGTACAGTTTGAGGAGCAAAGGAACACCAGGAAATGATGTTGCCAGGTCCAGTGTTAAGATAAAAAGTTTAAAGAAAAGGCCAGGTGCTAAAAAGAATAAAAGGGAGTGCTGACCTCTGGAAAAGAAAACTCCCAGCTAAGCTTCCAACTTGTGAAAAGGAATTAAATGAAAGCCGAAGCAATAAGAAAAAAAACTACTATAGAAGTTATGCATATGTAATAGAAAGAGGAGGCCGAGTTCCAGTCCAATCAAGCAACAGAACCTGGTATCTTCATCAAATAATTCTGGCTTTAGAGTCAAAGCTACAAGAGGTTGTGGAATATACCTCCTTGGCTTTGTAAAGTCACTGAGGCCAATCATATGCCAGAGGTATCCCTGAAAGGAGGCCAAGAGAGGCCATTGCATAAGGCTGAGAAGATGAAGATCTTAGAGATGCCAGATGCAAAGGAAACCTACATAAAAACAAATTAAGAGAGAGAGAGAAGTTTGTCAACAACCTAATCAACAAAGCTGAAACCACTGGACATCTGAATCATGCTCTGACATTAACATGGAGATGCAGAATTTGAAATTTGCCCTACTGATTTTTGCTCTTGCTCTGGTCCAGTACTTCCTCACTATGTACCTTTTCTTCTCTTTTAGAATGGCAATGTTAGTTATTTGAGACTGTATGTTGAAAGCATGTCATCTTCTTTTTGGTTTTGATTTTACAGGGAGTTGCTTTGAATTTCAGAAGAGACTAGACTTTTTTTTTTAACAGTGTTGTTACTGTGAAAGACTATAGGAACTTTTGAAGTTGAACTGAATGCATTTTGCATGACTATACGACTGTAAGACTTTGGATACAGGTGGAATGTGGTGGTTTGAATAAGAATATGGGACCCTCCTATGGTGGCTCATATATGGATATTTAAATGCTTGGTCCCTAGGGAGTGGAACTGTTTGAAAGGATTACAAGAATTACAAGGTGAAGCCTTGTTGCAGGAAGTGTGTCATTGGGAGTGGGTTTTGAGCTTTCAAAAGCCCATGCAGGGCTCCCCTGCTTTTTTAGCTCTCTCTCTCTCTCTCTCTCTCTCTCTCTCTCTCTCTCTCTCTCTCTCTCTCTCTCTCTCTCCCCTGCAAATCAGGACATAGATCTCACTATTGCACTCCAGTACCATATGCTGCCACAATGCCATAATCCCTGTCATGATAAAAATATACTTAAACCTCCATAAACAAGCTCTCAATAAAATGTGTATTTTTAAAAAATAAAAGTTGCCTAATCATGGTCTCTTCCCTGCACCAGAAGAGTGACAAAGACGGCATCTTATCTCAAGAGCATGGAGAGAATTCAGGTCTTTCTGTCAGCTGGGAATTGAATTCACAAGAGGGCATAAAAGAAAAAAAAAGCCTCCTTTTCAATACTTCTCACAACAGGCATTAATAAATGTCTGATTACAATTATTGTACTGATAAAATAATCAAAAAATCAAATTATATGTAGTGTTAAATGTAAATAATACAGCTATTTCACTCACTGATACCCTCATTGTTACTTTTAAAGTCTCTTGGACTCAGTAAATTATGATGCCAGTCGCTCAATGACTGGAAACAGTGCCAGGAAATGATTGTAACAAAAGCAGTTTCTGTTTTAAAACAAAAATTGTGTTTTTTCTTCATCTCCTTAAATCACCTGACTTTTTGATGAAGGGACAGGCTTTCTTTTTGAAACCATGAAATTACAGTACTTTGTTCACAGATTATAAAGAACCAGGATTTTCTTTTAAATGGCAAAGCATTTTAGCTGTTTTTAAAAATAGTGACTTTCTACTCCTGTAAGAACCTTTTCTAGAATTCTTATCACTCATAAATTATAGGTTGTGCAGAATACGAACCACTCTCCTGAGCGCTTTTGACCTCACTCTCCCTGGCCTCCTTTGTCAGAGCTTCTAATCTTCCAGCATACTCACAGTTTCCCACCTGAAAATCTCAATGGAAATTGTTAAACAATCGCAGTGCCCTGCTTAAACTCATGGAAAAGCACTGAAAATACCTGAAAGACAAATAAAGTTCTTTGCAGACAATAATGTTATAAAAGCCATTCTTACATGTAGTTTTTATTTCCCCTTTCAAATACTATGGGCTTTGTGACATAAGAATTTACATATGCTTCGAAGCTTATCTTCTCTGTGCTGAGCTATTCTGTCATACTGCATTAGAATAGCCAATCGTGTTCTAGATGGAAATGAAAGTCATTTTTTAAAAAGAGAAAATACAGCCAATGTACCTGCCCTTCAGCTGCTCAATAACACTGGGCAGTCACTTGGTTTGCACAAAGGCTTGTAAAAGTGATTGTGTGTAAAGCCTTTTGTGAGGTCCAAAATAGAATGTCAGTAGCAGAAAGAACAGTCTGTCCCTGCAGCCTAGGAAATCTAGTTCATTGGTGAGATGAGATTCAAAACTAGGACAGCAGAAAAATTTAAAACATAAGGAAGTTCAAATTTAAAAACACCTAGTTTTCGTAGATGGAAATAAGTACTCCAGGAAAATCCCGTTACGACATTTGAAGAATTAGCAATTACAGAGAACATTACAATACATAGTATATATGCCATTATATTTAGTTTAATAAGGGATTGAGGGAATGATGACAAGCACTAAACATATTCATAACTATAAACCAATCCATTTATTTTGTTACACCATGCACTTTAAAGTGTTTCTCTCAGAATGTCAAAGGCTCTAAGAACGTAAAAATCAGGAAGGGAAGGGCAGGAGGAAGGAAAGAAAGAGGAAGAAGGAGGAGGAGAGATAGAGGCAAGAGAAAGACTCAGACAAGAATTCTTATCCAGGTGAAGTTGTGGTACATGCCTGTAATCCCCGTACATGGATGCATGAGTAAGGAGAACCATATATTTCAGGCAAGTTTAACTATACAATGAAACACAATCTAGAGATTAAAAAGGAGGGGGGAAGGAGAGAGGACAAGTGTTAATAATATGAGCCCTTTTAGTTTCTACACTGTCTTTAGCAAGAGACAAGGACCATCACAGTGAAAAGCAGTCCTCTGAAGAAATCCCTGCTTGTTTGTACTCAGGAAGTTTTGGAGCTGCTTGCTGTGAGTTTGACTTGAGGTGCTGTGTGCATCTATTTCAACATAAAATTTTATTTCTGAAATGGCAGAATTTTATAAACATCAGCTAATATTATCAAGAAGTTCTTGGAGATAAACAATTTGGTCATCTAAGCATAGCACTTGTAATGCTTTGGTCTCAAACCAATACCATTATTTTTGAGAAATCATTAATGTTGAGTGCTTTCCTCGCTGATCCTTTACGGAGTAGGATTTTTAACCATGGCAAAAGAAATATATTGATTTGTGAAGAGTTACAACTTTTTTAAACTTGTGATTTCCACAAAGATAAACGGCCTCTAGCCTTGGCACTTAGCTTTGCAATGCTGAGGAAACTACAGATGTGGTTCAAGGGTCATGGCTGTGGGGAGGAAACGGAAGAAAAGCAGAAGGGAAAAATGTGAGAGCACTGCCAGAGAGATAGAAACGAAACTGGAACCCCTTCAGGCATGTGTAGAATTTGCAGAGATAGATTAAAAAATGGTTCAGAGACAATCTCATTGTGTCAAAACAAACACAATCCCGTCAAGAAAATATGAAGTCAATATCGACTTCTGTTGAAAATATTTTCATAGGGTCTGAAATGACATAAGGCAGGAATAAGACAGGTTTTATAGAAATTTCTCAAAGGTTTCTACCAATCATTTGTACAGCTGTAGGAGGGCAGGGTGGGGGATTTGTTCATTTAAGGGGTGAACATTTGGTCATGCTCATTTGTCGGTTACACTCACTGAGTTACCAAAAGTCCTATTATCTCAATTCTCAGATTTTTCTCATATTTCCTATTCTATAAACCCAGAGACTCTGACAGCTCCATCTTGATGTCTTATTAACAGGATAAAGGCCAGGTTTGGAGGTTCTTTTCTTTAATCGAGTGCTCAGGAGGCAGAATCAGGTGGATCTCAGTGTTTGGAGTTTGGAGCAGTTTGATCTACTCAGTGAGCTCCACACCCTACATCACTGCTTCCCCTCCCCACTATTAAATTTTCCTTCTTCTCTAGCTGGTTTCTCTATCTGGAGTATTGATACAGCTTATCAATAATACCAGTGCCTTCCCGAGATTCTGAAGATGTCTAAGAACCACTTTTCTTTTCCTTATTCCTTCTTCCCTAACCCCACTTGCTGTTAAATTAAGGTATTTTGGGTCCTGACAGAGGTGAAAAGATCACTGCTTCCACGTGAAAATTAACCCTTGAAGACATGAGGTGTTCCCTTTAGAATCACTCTCTGCATGCTCATCAGCAGAAACATAATTCAGAACACCATTGTTGTGCTTAAAATATTAGTTTTGACTAACATCTAAGTTTTAAAATGAATCTTCTGAGCTTCTATTCACTAAGCCTTAATCTTCCTTTATTTTTTCAAAAGAAAACAGTGTTTGCATGATATTTGTTTACCTTCACTAAGAGAATTCCGTCTCATCTCTCTTAGTCCAGCTATGATATAACTTCATGTTTATCTCCTCTTACCCCAAACAACTCTTAAGTTATTATCATTATTACACCTTCTGTCAGGGATGGAACTTTTTCTTCTTCATATTTATCTGGATCACATAGCTCTTTACAGAATAGTTGTACATGTCATTTTATGAAATACACTCCTCGAATGTGTTCCAGTGCTATCTTTGCCAATATGCCTTTGCTATATAGTAGGATATGCAGTTTGGAGCCAAATTATTGATAATAATACTTAGTAAAGATAAAATCATAAAAGAGACAAAAATAGAAACAAATTCAACTAGAAATTTGGAGGCTTGTTCTCCATTTTTTTCCATATAATGGTTGCACAGCAAACACATATATAAAGGAGGTATTTGGCTCTAGCAATTTAACAAAGGCAGGTGCACAGTCACAGTGGAAATGTGCTCTGCTTTCTTCCCTAGCAGAGTTCATCAATGTGGAGTCGGTGTGACAATGTTCTGTTGTGCAGTTCACTCTGCACAGCCCTTTAGCTTTTGCTCCATCTCCCTGCTGAGCTAAAAATTGTTTCTGATTTAATATCCCAGACTCCTTTTAATTCTTATATTGATGTGACTAATGGTAAACTAGATGTGCCAGGCACAGGTTATATATTTGGATGCAAAGTGAGCCTGTGGGATTCCTCGGAACAGTTGGTGCCAACTGGAATATAGTGAAATACATCAGGAAATGAATGGGCTATAAAAGACATCGCAGTTTTGCCATACAGCAAGAAATATGGAGGAAGCCAGAGACTGAAAGGGAGGGAGAAACAGAAAGAAAGGGAGACAGGAAGGAGGAGATTTCTATAGGCATACAAACAATAGTTGGTGCTTATGTTGCATTAACTCTCCTGATTAGAAGAGTGGATATCTAGAAGAAACAAAGACTATATATGAGATTTTGTTTGTTTTTTTGTATCAAAGTTACAGGGTTTCTCTGTAGCTTTGGAGCCTGTCCTAAAACTAGTTCTTGCAGTCCAGGCTGGCCTTGAACTCATAGAGATCCGCCTGCCTCTACCTTCTTAGTGCTGTGACTAAAGGCATACGCCACCACTGCCTGGCTTAGATAAGCTTTTAAAAGCCAACTTTATTCTTCTTTAAGTGAATGGTATATAATGTAAGTGTTTACTTTTTGTTAAAAATGTACAAAGAATGAATTTTGACACCATTTTAAGTTTTGTAATAAAAATATCATTGGCTTTGAAAATACATGGTTTTTTTTTCTGAATATTTGAGACTGCCACTTTCTAACTCTTAAAATTACAACATATTTTGATGTAACTAGAAAACGCTCCAATAAAATATGACATGGAAGTAAAGGACATTTGCCAAGTCTTCCTCCAAGGCTGGATCATGACCCTTGTCCCTTTTTAATTAGACAATAGCCTTAAACATAAGCTTCCAATCTCGATTGTGTAAGAAGTCTTAAGAGGTAAAACAAAGAAACTGAGGCAGACTTCAACGTGGCTTTAAGAGAAACCCAAATCAAACACGATCCACCATAAACTGATATCTTACTATCTCAACACAGTACTGAGGACATGCAAGGACAAACAGTATCAGTGTGGAGTTTGTGTATGAATAAACAATGGGATGAACTGAAAGGAAGCTCTAGCCCTGTGTTACTGGAGACAATTTATCAGACTGGTGCAAAATCTTCTCGACCTCCATGTAAAAACGCTTGTCATTTGAAGAAAACTCATAGTGACTTTTTTATTACAGAATTCTATATTGATTCTTTCGAAATTTCACATCATGCACCCCAATCCTGTTTACCTCCCAGTCCCTCCATATTTGCCCCCACCCCTGCAGCATCTCCCCCCAAAATAACCCCTCAGCCAAAATTTAACAAAAAATAAAACAAAACAAACACAAAGCCACCCAGCTCTTCTATCCTTCCTGCCTCTCCAACACATCTTTATTTGACTTAGTGGCACTGGGATCTGTGGTGTGTCACACAGTATGCAAGCAAATGTTCATCATAATGAGTCGTTGATCTGGTTCAAGGCCTCTGGCCGCTGACACACCATCATCACTGAATCCTCACCGAAACTCCCCTCAGACATATTACTGCTGCAGGAGTGAGGGAGATCCTATGGCTATTGTTCCACGGGACCAGTCCCTTCACACACGGCAGCTGGCCATAGATGTAGTAGATGTTAGGGTAGGCCAACCCAAAGACAGAAAGTGAGCCTGGGTTGATTATGAGAGAAAAAAAAAAACCAAGGTTTTAGAGAACCTGAAGTTTGTGAGCTAGAAGCAACTGGCATCAAGTAGTGTAGATTTTAAATCAATTGGAGAAGGTACTTAGGAGCATACTCTCAGATACTAGGAAATATCTAGCATCAGAAATTGAACATAAACTCACAGTACTGAGATCTTCAGCCCAAAATGCTGAATTTTTTTATCTAGAGGGTTCTAAAGTGTTCCAACTAACAAAGGGGTCAATATGGCTGGGGCATTTTCTTTAGTATCTTAATTGCATATTTTCATGCAAAATAAAAATTTAGATGTGACATATATATTAAAATGCCATTATGAAGTGCATTACTTTGTAAGCTAATTAAAAAATAATACAAAATTTAAAGTTCAATAGAAAGCATTATTTGATGATTGCTGTTAAAACATAGCAAGGTGATTATACAAAAACACAGAGAAAGATTCACAATCCAAGTTATGTTTGGGCAAACAAAGAATCTGTCTTGTGGTATGTGTGTGTGTGTGTGTGTGTAGTAAGATCTATTTTATTTTGTTTTATTTCCTTTTTTATTATTTTTTTCATTTATTTTGCAAACCAACCACAGTTTTACCTATTTATAATAGTCAAGATTGTAGTCATGTTAGTTTTTCTTGATATATCAAGATATATTTCTGTTACATAGGTATTCTTCATATCTTCCAGAGACCTTCAGAATATGGCCTTTAAAATGTTTTAAGAACTTAATACATTTCATGACAGTGAGACACTGGAAGCACCAGTCTACTTCAAGAGGATAATGGGCATCAAAGAAACTCCTCATGAAGTTTGCTAACCATTTGGGCAAGAAACTACTCTTGCCTGGACTGCTTGATGATGTGCTGTGTGAACTGGACCTGCAGGACTCACAGAGAAATGACTGATTAACTTGCCTAAAAGTGAGATCGTCCTTCGGGGTTCCTGCTTCATGAAAGAGTCTGTCAGACATTCTGTAGGACACAGAAGAAACTGATGGACAAACTGCTAATATAGGTGGACCTGTCTTTGAAATTTTCTTCTTAATGGAAATATCTGCTGGATACTATAGGCTAATAGGCTGAAGATGGGTGCCCCAATGAAACAGAAGAACTTTGGGTGACTGACAAGATAGCAAGATGTCAATTTGAGAGTTTTGGAAGTTGCTTACAATGCACTTTCTGTTTATTTAGGTAATATATCCTTCTGGAGTTTTTAATGGAATTGAAAAATAGATAGTTTTATCTTTTCTTAGTTATGATAAAAGATAAAGTAGATATAAATATTGTAACTATAATTTTTACTTGATATCTGTTTTGTTATACGTAATTTTACAATTTTAAAGTTAAAACCTTGCTTTTTATTTAAACAGAAAGAGGGGAAATTATGTAAGAATTCCTTCTGTATATGTGTTGCTTTTATTGGTTAATTAATAAAGAAACTGCTTTGAGCCTATATTAGGGCAGAACAGGGAAACTAAACTGAATGCTGAAAGTCAGGGAGATGCAAGGGAGCCACCAAAGGAGAAAGATGCAAGATGCCAGCTGGAACCTTGCCAGTAATCCATAGTCACGTGGTGATACACAGATTAATAGAAATGGGTTAAATTAAAATGTAGTGTTATAGGTGGAGGCCACTTTTTCATTTTCGGGCTGCCCTGACTCCCTAAATAATCACACAGAAACTATATTATTTGCAATACTGTTTGACCAAGAGATTAAGCATATTGCTAGCTAGCTTTTACATCTAAAATTAACCCATTTACATTATTTTATATTTTACCATGAGGCTCGTGGCCTATCAGCAACATTCTAGCTGGTATCTAGCATCTTTTCCCTTTTTTTTCCAGTTTGATAATCTATCTCTGCTTTTTGGTTAGTTTGAATAAGGGTTTATCTTTCTTGTTGTTTTCCTCAAAGAACCAACTCCTTATTTCAGTCATTCCCTGTATCCCTGTATTGTTCTCTTTGTTTCTATTTTGTTGATTTAAGCCCTGATTTTGATTATTCTCTGCTATCTACTCTTCCTGGGTGAGTTTGCTTCTTTTTGTTCGAGAGCTTTCAGGTGTGCTGTTAAGCCACTAGTGTGAGATTTTTATGTAGGCACTTAATGCTATGAACTTTCCTCTTAGTGTTGTTTTCAAAGTGCCACGTAAGTTTGGATATGTTATCTATTTATTTTGTTGAATTCTACAAAGTCTTTAATATCTTTCTCTATTTCTTCCTTGACCCAGTGGTAATTAAATTAAGAACTGATCAGTTTCTATGAGTTTGTAAGGTTTCTATATAATTTGTGTTACTGTTTAACTCTAACTTTAACCCATGGTGATCCAATAAGATACAGGGGACATTCATTTTTTTTGTATCTTTTGAGATTTTCTTTGTGACTGAATATGTGATCAGTTTTAGCGAAGGTTCCATGAAGTTCTGAGAAGGTTTGCGCTTTTTTGTTTAGGTAAAATGTTCATGTGGTCCATTTCAGTCACAAAATTTGTTCTCTGGTTTCTCTGTTTAGTTTCTGTCTAGGAGACCTATCCATCGATGAGAGTGGGGTGTTGAAGTCTCCCACTATTAATGTGGGGTTTGATGTGTGATTTAAGGCTTAGTACTGTTTCTGTTACAAATGAAGGTGCCCTCATATTTGGAGCATAGATGTTCCAAATTGAGACTTTATCATGATGGGTTTCTCCTTTGATGAATATAAAATGTCCTTCTCTCTCTCTTTGGAATAATTTTCATGTCAGGTCTATTTTGTTAGATATTAGGATAGGCATACAGATTTGCTTCTTAGGTCCATTTGATTGGAAAATTATTTCCCAACTCTTTACTCTGAGGTAATGTCTATCTTTGAGGTTGAGATGAGTTTCTTATATGCAGTAGAAAAAATTGGTCCTGTTTTCCTATCCATTATGTTTGTTTGTGCCTTTTTATTGGCAAGTTGAGTCCATTAGTATTAAGAGATATTAATAACTAGTGATTACTAATATCTGTTATTTTGGGGGTTTTGTACTGGTGGTAATAGTGCATGTGTGTGTGTGTGTGTGTGTGTCCTTTCTTCGGGTTATGTTTATGTGAGATTATCCAATAGCCTTTGTTTTTGTATGTGCAGCTAAGTTACTTGGGTTGGAGTTTTCCTTCTAGTATTCCCTGTGGGGCTGGATTTGTGGATAGATACTGTTTTATTCTGGTTTTGACATGAAATATCCTGTTTTCTCCATCTATGGTGATTGAAGTTTTGTTGGGTATAGTAGTTTGGCCTGGCATCTACAGTCTCTTAGTGTTGTACAGTGTTGTAAAATATCTGTCCAGGCTTTTAGAGTCTCCATTGAAAAGTTGGATGTAACTGTAATAGGTCTGCTTTTATAAATTACTTGGACCTTTTCATTTCTAGCTTTTAATAAAGAATCTGTCTTTGTCTTCTTCATCTTAGAAAAAATTGTTGTTTTTTTGGCACTCACAACAGTTTGAGGTTAGTTGAATAAGTGACATTAAAACCTAGATGGGAGGCCGGGTGGTGGTGGCGCACGCCTTTAATCCCAGCACTTGGGAGGCAGAGGCAGGTGGATCTCTGTGAGTTCGAGACCAGCCTGGTTTACAAGAGCTGGTTCCAGGACAGGCTCCAAAACCACAGAGAAACCCTGTCTCAAAAAACCAAATAAATAAATAAATAAATAAATAAATAAATAAATAAATAAATAAAAAATAAAACCTAGATGTGTACATGAGTCTCTGTTATGTCCTCTCCATAATTTTTATCATAATAATTGTTTCAATTTGCCACCTCTAAAATCTCATTCCTTCTCACTTCCTTGTGTTCCTATTTTTTATTCCCACTGTAAAATTTTTAACTAATTTTTTTCTTTCATACAGTGTAGTCTGATCATGATTTTTCCTCTCTCTCCTTCCAGATCCTCCATACCTGTCCATCCAACTCCACACTTTCTTTTTGTCTCTCTTTTTAGGAAACTTAAAGATAAAACAACATTTTTAAAAGAATGATAGGAAAAAAGAAAGGGCAAAACACAAACACACAAAAACTCACACATACACACACACGGACAAATATATATACAAACCACACATATACACATACATAAACACGTAAGCTCATATATATATATATATATATATATATATATATATATACACACACACACACAAATAGACACATTCATGCAAATATAACCCATAAAAATATAAAATCAGGAATCATAATATACAAGCAAAATACGTATAAACTAATAAATTTCTAAACACAACAAAATGAGGTAAACAAACAAAAAACCTTAAAAAATATTTTTGAAGTAATTTTGAGATGATCATTTACTGTTGGCATGGTGTACCATGGTCAGAACACAGTCAAAAGAATGGCCCGTGGTGCCCAAGGCCTTGGAGAACTCTGAGAGTTGCTCCAGGAAAAGAAGGCAGAGGACATTTTACTTCAAGTACATTTTGTTCCGTGGATTGTTCTTAGAAATGACTTCATGCCTCCTGTGAAAAACACTTACATTCAATTTATAAGATATGTTGAGTCTTGGTGGATGTCAGATCACAGCCATAGAACACAATCTGGTCATTGTACATCTGAATATGACCTTCTGCCTTGCTTTGCACTTTCTCTGATCTAACCAATAGTACGTCATAGGAAATTCTGTTTAAATTGATTTGTCCTGATAGAGTTCTGGAAAACAGCAACTCTATTAATATTTAGTATGTGCTTATTGAAGTTTATTTACATGTTTGTCTGAACCCATACAATCTTACTTGGATCGTTGCTTCTTTTGTTCCATTTGTGTATATAAAAGTATACTGAGACAAAAGCAAAGTTGTCTATAGCATTAGAGTGTAGTCTGCACTATTGTTTCAGGTCCTCAGACCCCAGGTCCAGAAGATAAGATCTGCAAAGGTTGGCTAAAAAGTCGACACAGCTGGATTCTATTATCTGTTTTTCTGGAATGTGTCTGGTTTCAATATGAAATTCTTAGGAAGATAAACCTAGCCTCAGTCTTAGATTAACTTTTCCTCTTTTTAAACCTATATTGACCTGTTTGGGTACTTTAATAAGATACAGAAATAAAAGACAGGAAATGAGATTATTCAAACAAGCAACTATAAATTTACCTCTTAAATTACCCCCATCCCTCAGAGAGTTCTTTCCCATTCCTACGGAAGAAAACACCCTATCCATGAGAGGTGTCTGACAATGGACAGATCATAGATAGAATCTTGACTATAGCTCTTTGGTAACTTTGGATAAATTATGAAATGGGTTTTAAAGGATGTTATTACAAAGCCCTTGTATGAGCTTGCAAATTTATTCACATGGAAGATTAAATCCAAGTTTAATTTTTATTTGAAAAATTTTGTCTTCTGACAAATATTTCCTCAATGAGATCTGTCTTTTCTCTCCTTCTTAACTCTTTTACCAAATATTTTTTTAAAAAATGAAATTAAAATATAGTTATATAATTTCCCTCCTTCCCTTTCTTCTCTCCAATCATTCCCCTGTGTACTTCCACCTTATTTTTTTGTTTGCATTTTTTGTTTTTGTTTTGAAACAGGATTTCTCTATAGCTTTGAAGCCTGTCCTGGAACTAGCTCTTGTAGACCAGGCTGAACTTGAACTCACAGAGATCCACCTGCCTCTGCCTCCCAAGTGCTGGGATTAAAGGTGTGCACCACACCAGCTGACCTGCACACACCGTCTTTGCTCTTCCTCAAATTCATGTACAGGTTACATAACAACCATGTCTTTTTGTAAGGTAAAAATGAGATCGGTAAGATGAGTCTGTGTAAGAACAGTTTTGCACATGAATGCACATTCCAGTAGGCAGTTTCTACAACATGGGTTAAATCAGAAATTAAAGTGGAATAGTGTTGGGGATAGTTCTAGGTATTCAAAGCTTTGCACAAAGCGGCCCGCCGTTCCTACTACACACAAGCAGTCAAATACATAGTTGCTTACATTTGGCTATATTTACCTCTCCTATGTACAATCTTATTTTATGTCAGTTACATGAAACAGATGGTGAGTCCTTCCTCAGAGGAAATGAAGATGAAGGTGACCAGTTACCAGCACATTTAGAAATGTCTGTCTTCTGGATTGCTACAGATTTTGACCTGGATCTGAGGTTTGCAAATTGCAAGACATCCAAAGATTTCTAAGAAGAAATAACTTTTAAGATACATAAGGATACTACTGGCTGCCTGGGTTATGGAATGGCCCATCTGTTCACACTAGAAATAAGAGGCAGGGATGTTCCTACTAATTCCAAAATTCTCTTGTCTCTGCTCACTGACAGAGGAAGCACTAAATGGTCATTCTGCCCAATCATAATACCTCTGAGCAGAATGAAGAGCAAGCACAGCAGATGCCATCAGCAGAGAGGCAAATAACCTGTTTGTAAGCTTTTGTGCTTTTCATATTGGATTGGCAAGAGATTCAGCTAAGCAAGATCACAGTGTTGATAGAATTAGGGTGGGGCAGGGACACAAGAAACAGAAACAATTTTGTCATTTTTGTATTTTACCATGTGTTCAGGGCTTTAGCTCTAACATCTACAGTATGTCCCTACTTCCTCAGTCCAGAGAATCTACATATAGTTAAATCATTTCATTTTATATGTCCCTATTTTTTTCCATCTTTTTTGAAATGAACTAAACATTGTATAGCTTTCTTTTCAATGTTTTTAACTTTAATGTCTTTAAATTTATTCTTTGATATTTTCATACATGTATATACAATGAAATTTCATTTTCACCACTCAATGGCTGCTTTTTACTTATTCTTGATTCCCTCAGTTTCTTGTTCCCCATTCATATATGCTTATAACTAATTAGACTGACTGGGACATTTTGTGAAAAAGCAAAGACTTTTATAGCCCTATATTATAATATTTAAAAGTATCATTTTTCTACCCTCTCAGAAAAGTAGTTTACATACAACCAGGATTGGATAAATTCATTGGTAGAACTGACTGAAGAAAGTCAAAGTAGTGGTTTACACTGGGCACATTGTTCTGTGTTCTGTTTCGCTTCCATGTAGACCTTGTGTTCAGGTGGAATAAGTATCACTTCTACTTCTGTGCCCTCCAAAATCTGTTGCCTCTGAGCTTCTGGGAACACTCCACAATATTCCTCAAACACTTCTGTGAACCTCACCTATGCAGCCTCATAGCCTCAAAGAGTACCGATACTAACTGCTTTACAATCTTACAGTCATTCCATATCTTTCTTTACAGCCCTTAAGGAAGTGATTTTCTGCTTTTGAATGTGCTTACAAAGAAAAGTGGCCTACAACCTATCACCGAGAGAACAGAAAGAGGGAGTGATATTTGGTCAATGCATATATGTGTACTTTAAGGAATAATCCTAAAAATTCAAACGCGTGATGTTTTCTTCAGAGCAATACCCACAGGTAGATATTATTAATCTTACTGTTCAGATGAAAAATCCGAAAAACAGAGAGCTCTAGATTTATCTGACCAAGTTTGTACAACTCAAAAATTAAAAAAAAAAATAAAGAGAGAGAGAAAAAGGGAGGAGGTTATTAATCTTACACATAAAGTTTGGCAAAAGTTTTCTCTTAGAGCATAGCTAGCTTCCACCTTAGTTCTCAATTAAATACACTTCAACTCCTGGCTGCCCAGTCCCCACTTAAATCATTTAACTTTCTTCTAGCAAACACTGAAGGCTGTAGCTCCTGGAAGCTGGGATATAGTTTATGTAGAAGGGTGGACCTTAACTTTATTGTTGCCAGCAGTCCCCTAAAACTACAGAAACCCCATGTCTTTTATCACTTCCTTGCCTCAACTGAGCCCCCACTCTCCCAGCTCTTTATTACTTCTTTCTCACCCACTTTGCCTTCTACAAACCAAAGCCAAATTTAGTTTTCCACATTCATTTTTATTGAAGCCTCCATGTTCATTAATATTTAGGGAATGTAGAATTTCCACCCATATTGATTAAATTTGACAGAAAGTATTCATCAGTAAAGCACAATGTTTTAACTCATTGTATAGAAGAGCTAAAAAATGTAAAATATGCTTACTTGATATCTTAGGTGGATTGCTTTTCTTTTATGGAATTCACCAGTTTCAAACATTAATAAGCAGATCTACCAAGTGTTATAGACAAGTCACTGATTGTTAGAACATCACCCTGCATTTGCTAACCAGCAGCCAATTCATAGCTAGAAAGACAGACCAGGAGGTCTAAGTTTCAAAGCTGAGCAGCCAATTTTCATCTTTCCATGTTTTTCATGTTCTGTGAGTGCCCAGGCAGCAGCAGTATGGTTGCTGCTAGGGCAGTTTCAAGGCTAGCTTTGCACGTGGCCACAGATATGTAGTTGGCAGCAATGCACACACATGAGTTCAAGTGTATGTTCCTTGCACACCCAGCAAAAGCAAGTGAAGATGGCATCATGCTCCCTTTCCTTATCCTCAACACAACAAATCAGTGAGACCAGTGGTCCTACCAGGCATCCTTTTTCTTATCTCAGGAGGATGTCTTACGATATGACAACTTAGTGTCAATTTTTGTTGGTTTCTGAAAAGCTATGTGACAATATGAGCACATATTGAAGTTATAAAAATCCTTCCATTTTCTCAGTCTATTGGAGCCATATATACTAAGATTAGTATCCTTTTTTTTTGGTTTTTCGAGACGGGGTTTCTCTGTGGTTTTGGAGCCTGTCCTGGAACTAGCTCTTGTAGACCAGGCTGGTCTCGAACTCACAGAGATCCGCCTGCCTCTGCCTCCCAAGTGCTGGGATTAAAGGCGTGCGCCACCACCGCCCGGCTAAGATTAGTATCCTTTAAAGTAATATTTGAGCATTATGTGTAAGCTATCAACTTCTAGAAGTCACCACACTGTCCTCCACCCACCCACCCCACCCCACACATATAAATATGTACTTGCTGCAAAGGGTGAGACATGAAGGTGGAACCATGTCCAGCTATTTCCAAATTTTCTTTTCTGTTCTGAATCAAAGTCAGTGCTTATATGGTAGATTTGGAATATGCAATTAGATGACTTTATTCACATGCACAAAGACTTCCCAGTATTTCCTGAGATATAAAGTATATTTGTCACTTATCTTTCTTCTGTGAGTAACTCATTAATGGAGGCATGGACAGAACAAATAAGTCCTCTTTTACCCACTTATATGCAAACAGAACCTACATTCTTGCATTAAAAGCTCTTCCTTCCCCTTTTCCTTCAGCATTCCTCTTTCACTTCCTCTTTATCTCTCTCTGTTGTTTAGAGGCATGCTCTTTAGCTCTAGGTGTTGTATAAACTTTCATAAAATTACTCTCAGAAGTCATCACTGACACACCAGCAGTAGGATTTTTTAAAATATAAAATGTACTGGCTCTAATTATTGAAAACACAGGCAGTTGTTACCAAAACAAATTTTCCATAATGCTCAGAAAGATTTAGGGAAAATGAATGTCCATGTGAATCTACCCAGCAAAGAGAGGAAAATATTGTGTAACAATGCAAACATATTAGAACACTCTGGGTCTCCTGCTGAAAAGAATGCAGTGGACTGGGCAACCAGCCTCTTCCACCCACTGTCTCCATGGCCTCATTGTTAATCTTTGGCTTTTAGTCATGTCTGTGGTACTTTCCCACACTCATTCCCCACTGAATTTTGAGGAGCTTTTCTATTTGTTGAGTTTAAGAAACAGAAGGCAAATATGGTACCAGAAGAAACTGGTGATGTTTACAACCTTCTTAGTGGATGTCAAATTATATCCACTGCAGAGTAGAGACTTTATAGGCATAAGCATAGTAGGTTCTAATATTACTAGTATGCAATCATTTTAAATCAAGGAGAAAATCCATACTCACATGTACATAATCTAATCTAGGAGTAGACATCACATATACTTGCAAATCCAATTTCATAGTCTCCCCAAACATGTCTATCATAAGTAGAATCTAACAGAAAATGGAATTGCCAAATTTGTGAAGGATACAGCTATTTACTATGAAGAGGTAGGTTTAATTTATCAAGAAGAAAAAAAAAAGTAGACAAATTATGTCTCTTCCCAAGGAGAAATATGCATGGCCATTATTACTACTGCCTTTTTAGGTGACTTTTATGATGAAAGCACCATTTGCCTTCATATGACTCTGAACCAAATAAAAGTCCAATGATATAACAAAAACTGCAATCAGACCAAAACACACTGCTTTACTCTCAGACCATGGAACAAACGCAAAGACTCAAAACAACGGAGCAGGGCAGTGTTGCAGCTCAATGGTAGAACATTTGCCTAGCATGTGCAATGCCTAATAGTCAACCTCCAGTACTGCAAAATAAAGCAAAACAAAAGCAGTGACGCAAAAGTGATTCATATATAGTTAAAAATTTATAGATTGTGCCTCAGATCCTGGAGCCAAGAGGAATCCTAACACTTGTAGTAGGTGCTTTGGTTTTCACCAAATTCACCTCTTGTGAGCCTGACACTCAGCACCTCTCAAGAATCAGAACTGTGGCTGACTATTCACAAAGAAGTGTCCTGTTCTACAAGAGAAAAATATCCAACCTGCCATGAGCTGCCTTTTTTGGGGTGACTTCTGCCGCAATTCTAGCCTCAGTGAGTTTGTGCACTCCAAGGTAAGGACATGAGGATTAGAAACACTAAGTAGGAGGAACAGAGATAAGAAAGAAACGCATAGACAGAAAATGGTACCAGGAGTGCAGCTCAGCAGATACTAGATGCTGAATTCTAGTTCTGAGTTTGCCCGTGTTTAATTTTCTATACACTTTTATCTCCCAATATAAAAGGGGGAAGAAGGAAAAAGATTGTTTTCACATGATGCAAAAGACAATCATAACAATTACTTGTTTCAATACTTGAGACAACAAGTGTTTAATTCCTGAGTAAAGTTATTTGATGTTTGGGCAGTGAATAAACCCTAGGCCAAGTATCCTGAAGGCAGCCACTCCCTAGGTAAAACCTTCTACTTCAAAAGAAGGAGCAGAAGTATGCTTGAATACTCTGACCCTTGGTCAGGGTGGAGTGGATCTACTTCTAGGGGCCAAAACACCAAGTAACCACACCTTAGGTCGGGATATTTTGTTTCATGGCCACATCTGTCGTCAACAACTTTGAAAGAACAAAAATAAGCTCAAAGTCTCTGACCTTCAGGTAAGGTAGAACAGGCTCATATTTTTGAGTCTACACATATTTCTGCCTTTTTATTTTCTTTAATAAATCCTGAGCTTTTACTACAGGACAGGTGACCATGGAAATGCTTTTCTCGGGAATTAATGACTTAATGTCTCAAGTATTAAAGCAAGTAACTGTTCTGGTTGTCTTTTGTATCTTGTTGAAGCAGACTTTTACCTTCTTCCCCCTTTTTGTATTGGGCTATAAGAATGTATGGAAAGTTAAACACAGTCAGACTCAAAACTCTAAATTTAGCACTCAATATTCACTGAGTTGCCCTCCCATTTCTATCCTGCATCTCTGTGTTTCTTTCTTATCTCTGTTCCTCCTACCTAACATTTCTAGTACTCATGCCCCTATCCTGAAATGTACGAACCCACAGTGGTTAGGATTGTGGCAGGAGTCATCCCAAAAATGTGGCTCCTGAAATTAGCTAAGACCATTCCCCTTCCTGGTGAGGAAGGCTATCAAGGAGAGCTGAGGAAGGACACAATACCCTGCCCCCTGGCTCCATCCTAGATCTTTGTTAATGAGTCACGTCAACTTTTTAGCATCCCAGTGTGTCTCTAAGATACTAATGGATGTTTTATTTTGCATCTTCAAACTTTATTCTCTGCACTACTTAGTGTCACTATTGCTTAAAGAAACATTATATTCAAAATATCTCTTACAAAATAAAACATTTAATTGCCGCTTACTTACAATGGTAGAGACTTAGCCCATTATCGTCATGGTGAGGAGTATGGCAACACAGGCAAACATGGTGCTAGAGGATCACCTGAGAATTCTGCATCTGGATCCACAAGCAACAGGAAGAGAAAGCCATTGGGTCTAACCTGGGCTTCAAAACCTCAAAGTCCATCCACAGTGGCATACTTTCACCAACAAGGTCATATCTACCCCAACAAACATACACCTCCAAATTCTTCTCAAATCTCCCACTAGCTCATTATTAAGCATTCAAATATATGAGCCTATGGAGGTATTTATTTATTTATTTATTTATTTATTTATTTATTTATTAAAGATTTCTGCCTTCTCCCCGCCACCACCTCCCATTTCCCTCCCCCTCTCCCATCAAGTCCCCCTCCCTCATCATCCCTAAGAGTAATCAGGGTTCCCTGCCCTGTGGGAAGTCCAAGGACCACCCACTTCCATCCAGGTCTAGTAAGGTGAACATCCAAACTGCCTAGGCTCCCACAAAGCCAGTACGTGCAGTAGGATCAAAAACCCATTGCCATTGTTCTTGAGTTCTCAGTAGTCCTCCTTGTCCGTTATGTTCAGCAAGTCCGGTTTTATCCCATGCTTTTTCAGACCCAGGCCAGCTGGCCTTGGTGAGTTCCTGATAGAACATCCCCATTGTCTCAGTGTGTGGGTGCATCCCTCACGGTCCTGAGTTCCTTGCTCATGCTCTGTCTCCTGCTCTTGATTTGGACCTTGAGATTTCAGTCCGGTGCTCCAATGTGGGTCTTTGTCTCTGTCTCCTTTTATCGCCTAAATGTTTTTCTTTGGGTTCACTTGCTTAATTAGCTTCTCTAGGATCACGCATAATAAGCTCAACATCCCCTATTCTTGGGAATATACCCAAGAAATGCCCTATCATACAACAAAAGTATATGCTCGACTATGTTCATAGCAGCATTGTTTGTAATAGCCAGAACCTGGAAACAACCTAGATGCCCTTCAATGGAAGAATGGATGAAGAAAGTATGGAATATATACATATTAGAGTACTACTCAGCAGTAAAAAACAATGACTTCCTGAATTTTGCAGGCAAATGGACGGAAATAGAAAACACTATCCTGAGTGAGGTGAGCCAGACCCAAAAAGAGGAACATGGGATGTACTCACTCATATTTGGTTTCTAGCCATGAATAGGGGACGTTGAGCTTATTATGGAGGTCATTCTTATTCAAGCTACCACTTCTTAACCCCCAGAGACTTGTAGCCATATTAGAATAGAAAAAAGCATTCAATCCAAACTCAAAATTAGCTATAGTCTTTCACAGTCATAATACTGTTTAAAAGTTCAATTTTCAAAATCTCTTCCAAGACAAAGGAGAATTTCTTAACTGTAATCCCTTGTAAAATCAAAATCTAAAAACAGATCAAGTACTTCCACAGAGTGTACTTTGTCATTGCAGGGGGATAAAATGAAGGATAGTGAGGAAATACTAGACCAAAACAACACCGAAAATAAGCATGGAAAATGTCAAATTTTTGTCTCCATGTCTTCAGAACTTCAACTCCTCCCAGGTTTATTGACTACAACTTTTGAACTGATGTAACATTTATATTGCAGCTTTCTTTGGCAAGTATCCTATGACTCAAGTATGTCCAACATTTGGGGTCTCATTCAGACTTTATTTTCCCAGTTTCACACAATGGCCTGCCTGTGTCTTCATGCTGGGACACCTCTGATGCATACCTGGCTTTCCTTAGCCAAGAAAAGGATTTAACATCTCTTTCCTGTAGCCTTGACTTTAAATCCAGAATCACATGGACAAAACTGTCAAGTTCTGTTTCTTGACTGGGCTGGAACCTGCCTTGCTCTTTCAACTATATGTACATAGATTTCTGCTGTAGCTTCACTAATGAAGCTTTCCTTTAATTTCTTTTCAGAAGTTGGAAGCAAAGGTGGCTGAGGTCTTGCCCTGAGACATCACTCCTTTTATTCCATTCAGCAATAGATTTTTCTTTAATCTTTGTATCTCCCTGAGTACTAGACATGGTACCAACAATATATTTCCTGGTCCTCCTTTCTCTTCAAACTGTACACTTTGCAGTTTTCCTTGTTCTGCTTTCTCCTTTTCATTACAAATTTGCCTAAGAGTGACTACTAATAACCACATGGCACGCATATTATGCTATCTTGAAATTTCTTCTGTTAATGCCATTAATATTCATTTCTTCAGTTTAGCCACAGGTAGATTTTTTTGGACAACAGCAAAAAGCAGCCACAATCTTTGTCAAAATATCACAAGAAAGGTCTCTTTGCTAAACAACAATTAATATTTTTCCTATTTGAATCTTCGTGAGTCAAAACAATTGTCATAGTTTACACTGCTGTCAGCACCACTGTTTTTCTTGATCCTACTTAAAATGTTTGAGAGCTTTCCTAATCCAAATCTCAAAATCCACATTCCTCCAGCAAGCAGTATAGTCAGGTCTATCACAGAAATACCCCAATCCTGGGTATGAATATCTGTGTTAGTTAGGGCTAATTTTGCTATTAAGAGACATAACGACCAAGGCAACTCTTGTTTATAATTTCAGATCCTTAGTTAACTACCATTGTGGCAGGGAGCATGGTGGCATGCAGGCAGATATGGCATTGCCAAAATAGCTGAGAGTTCTATATTCAAATCTGTAAGCAAAAAAAGAAAGAGCCACTAAGCCTGGTTTGGGCTTTGAAGTTTCAAAGCCTACCTACCCTCCAGTGGCATACTTCCTCAAGGCCACGCCTACTCCAACAAGGCCACATTTCTTCATCCTTCAAAATAGTGTCACTCCTTGATGACTAAATATTAAAATATATAAGCCTATGGGAGCTATTATTATTCAAGTCACATGCACCCAAACAGGTTCTTAGTAAAAATGCCTCAAATATTCTCAGCATATCGGATCCACTTAACCTATTTCTCAGGAACTGTAGTACAAAGCAACATTTAGAATGCAGAGAAGACTGGATTCTAAAAGAAGTTCTATGCATGTTTTAAATACAACTACCAGGAATATCTCCTTTCCTCCACTTCATGAACAAGACTGTTCTAGGTGTATTATGCTTTCTATTTCATCTTGTTGACTCAGTGGGGAATACAAAGGGTTTGCCTATTTTCCAGTTTTGTTTGGATTGAATATAAACAGAACAAGACTCTGAAAATGGAAAAAGAGATTTTTACTTGCTGCACAGTGGGGAAAGCAAGCAGTGTACATATCAACCAGCTTGAAAAATATGCTGAGTCCTTGATTATTTTCTACTTCAGTGATGTTTATTGAACAGCAATCATGTTCTACATGAATAATATTTGTTTTATTGGGAGTATCTGCACTTCTTTATTTGAAATTTATTGTGCACTGACCTTACCTATATCTCCTTCCTTTCACTTATGAGAATAAATTGGCTTGAGGGAATAGGGGCTGTGAAAGAATATTGAACAGAATACTAACATTTATAATTTTTCAGTGGGGCAAAATAAATATTCTAAAGCCTTCCTTCATAGATGAGAGAATCCCAGGTAACACGTATTTTTTGAAATAATTTTCACAAATTTAGCAATTCTAGGAGGAAGTCTAAGAGAAAAATAACAGGATTCTGATTGCTACCTGAGTAGTAAGCTTGCAGATATATGTGTCTGCCTCCTTCCCATATATAAACTGCTATCAGTGAGGCCAATTATATATCCATAAACATGTCTAAACATAGGGAAAAGGGGGGCTCATACCTTTCCCAACAAACCCCATTCAGGTCTCTATTTCTGAAACAAAAATGATATAAAGAAGGCAAAAATGCAAATTTACATTGTTATAGTTTTTGGTTTATAATGAGTACTTTCTGCAACCTATAGGTAATCAAGTATACATGTAAATGGCACCGATTTAACAAGAAATTGGGTCATCAAAGAGAAAGACAACCAGAGTTCCAAAACCAAATGAGATCCAACATCTCTGAGAACTGACCCTAGTAGAAGGGACACAAGTTCTCTGAAGGAAAATACTCTACCAGAGACACTGAAAAGACACTAAAAGAGCCATAAAGAACAGAAAAGAGTACTTGCAGGAATCTCTTTACCTAAAGAAGTATCTTGCTAATACCCTCTTGGTACCATGGCATTGTGAAAATGGGTATAATAATAATAGTTCTGACAACAGAGCTTAAAAGATCATTCACTGATGCACTTTTAATTTTTTATAGTTGAAAAATATTTTGAAAGAAATTTAAGATCCCAGATACATGGCTTAGAAATTGGGTGTGCTTGTAGCAGGTGTGAGTTCGCATAGACAGTACACACACAAATGCGAGGTAGACATGGTGGCCCACCTACAACCCCAGCCTTCAGAAGGGAAAGATGATATACCAGAGACAAAAAGCAATCTCCTTCACAAGCTTAAATTTTTACTTATTTTTTTTAAAACATTATAAGAAAAAGTTAAATAGGGAGACAAAAACCTTGGGAACTCTTAAAATATCTAAGAAGTAAAGATGGAATTTTTCATTTAATTACTTAATAACACCAAAGTCATGTACCCTTAGATTTTGTTACAGATGTGGTTTTTGTTACAACTGAATCTCATTCATTGAAAGCCTACTTTAGACTCAGAGTCATATGAAAACACAGAAATAAAAAAGCAGAAAAATATTTATGTCCAAAGCTTTCAGAAGGTAAAATAAACATGGATTCAACCAATAATGCTAATTTACTACAAATTTGCCAAGAAGGATATAAAGATGGGTGTACAGTGGTCAAGGGGAAGATGATGCAGCAAGAGAGGAGTGATAGTGATACCAGAGGTGAGGGGGAAAAGAAGATACATCATTCCATTTGGAAAACAAGTTGAATCCATACAACTATTGCATGATGGTCTCTTTTAATAAGATGACCTGATAAATATCTCTACTAGCAAAGTCACTGATAACTAATAAAATAAATTGGAACTATTATTGACAGTCTTACTTTAGGTGAAAACTATAATCATAAAAGGGATAAAAATATACTTGGTGAAGTCATACAGCTGAGCATGTCTCAAAATAAGATTTCAATGCAACTATGCATCCTGTTTCTTTTCTTTTTCTTTTTGAAAAAAAAAATTTCCGCCACCTCCCAGCTTCCCATTTCCCTCCCCCTCCTCCCCCTTCTCTCTCCCTCCCCCCACTCCTCTCCCCCTCCCTCTCCAGTCCGAAGAGAAGTCAGGGTTCCCTGCCCTGTGGAAAGTCCAAGGTCCTCCCCCCTCCATCCAGGTCTAGGAAGGTGAGCATCCAAACTAGTTAGGCTCCCACAAAGCCAGAACATGAAGTAGGATCAAAACCCAGTGCCATTGTCCTTGGCTTCTCATCAGCCCTCATTGTCCGCCATGTTCAGAGAGTCCGGTTTTATCTCATTCTTTTTCAGTCACAATCCAGCTGGTCTTGGTGAGCTCCCAATAGATCAGCTCCACTGTCTCAGAGGGTGGGTGCGCCCCTCACGGTCCTGACTTCCTTGCTCATGTTCTCCTTCCTTCTGCTCCTCATTGGGACCTTGGGAGCTCATTTGGGTGCTCCAATGTGGGACTCTGTCTCTATCTCCATCCATTGCCAGATGAAGATTCTATGGTGATATGCAAGATATTCATCAGTATGGCTATAAGATAGGGCCATTTCAGGTTCCCTATCCTCAGCTGCCCAAGGAACTAACTGGGGACAACCCCCTGGGCACCTGGAAGCCCCCCTAGGTTCCAGTCTCTTGCCAACCCTAGATGGCTCCCTTAATTAAGATATATGCTTCCCTGCTTCCATAACCATCCTTTCTTTATCCCAACCATCCCAATTCCCCAAGTTCCCCTCATCCTCCACTTCTCACTTTTCTCTCCCCATCTCCCCTTACCCCTATCCCACTCCACCCCAAAGATCCCAATTTTTTTGCCCGGCAATCTTGTCTACTTCCCATATCCAGGAGGATAACTATATGTTTTTCTTTGGGTTCACCTTCTCATTTAGCTTCTTTAGGATCACAAATTATAGACTTAGTGACCTTTATTTATGGCTAGAAACCAATTATGAGTGAATACATCCCATGTTCATCATTTTGGGTCTGGGTTACCTCACTCAGTAATGTGGCAGGATACAAGATCAACTCCAAAATATCAGTCGCCCTCCTATACACAAAGGATATGGAAGCAGAGAGGGAAATCACAGAAGCATCACCTTTCACGATAGCCACAAACAGCATAAAATATCTTGGGGTAACTCTAACCAAGGAAGTGAAAGATTTATTTGACAAGAACTTTAAGGCATTGAAGAAAGAAATTGAAGAGGATACCAGAAAATGGAAGGATCTCCCTTGCTCTTGGATTGGGATATCAACATAGTAAAAATGGCAATTCTACCAAAGGCAATTTATAGATTCAATGCAATCCCCATCAAGGTTCCATCAAAATTCTTCACAGATCTTGAGAGGACAATAATCAACTTTATATGGAAAAACAAAAAACCCAGGATAGTCAAAACAATTTTATACAATAAAGGAACTTCTGGAGGCATTACCATCCCTGACTTCAAACTCTATTACAGAGCTACAGTAATGAAAACAGCGTGGTACTGGCATAAAAACAGAGCAGTCGACCAATGGAATCGTATAGAAGACCCGGATTTTAACCCACAAACCTATGAACACCTCATTTTCGATAAAGGAGCTAAAAGTATACAATGGAAGAAAGAAAGCATCTTCAACAAATGGTGCTGGCACAACTGGATGTCAACTTGTAGAAGAATGAAAATAGACCCATATCTATTACCATGCACAAAACTCAAGTCCAAATGGATAAAAGACCTCAATATCAATCTGAACACACTGAACCTGATAGAAGAGAAAGTGGGAAGTAGTCTGCAACATATGGGCACAGGAGATCGCTTTCTATGTATAACCCCAGCAGCACAGACATTAAGGGCAACATTGAATAAATGGGACCTACTGAAGCTGAGAAGCTTCTGTAAAGCAAAGGACACTGTCACTAAGACAAAAAGGCAACCTACTGACTGGGAGAAGATCTTCACCAACCCGGCAACAGACGAAGGTCTGATCTCCAAAATATATAAAGAACTCAAGAAACTAGACTTTAAAAGGATAATTAACCCAATTAAAAAATGGGGCACTGAGCTGAACAGAGAATTCTCAACAGAAGAAGTTCAAATGACCAAAAGACACTTAAGGTCATGCTCAACCTCCTTAGCGATCAGGGAAATGCAAATCAAAAAACTTTGAGATATCACCTTACACCTGTCAGAATGGCTAAAATCAAAAACACCAATGATAGCCTTTGCTGGAGAGGTTGTGGAGGAAGGGGTACCTTCATCCATTGCTAGTGGGAATGCAAACTTCAGCATCCTGTTTCTTAAACTGAAACAAATATGCTCAAAGATGGGGAATCAAAAGCTATCAGGATAGAAAATGGCAATATAGTCTTCAGAGTTCTAAGTTTCATAGGTAAAGAAAGAACAATGGAAAAATACTGACCACAACAATAATTATGCTCAATTTCCAAATTCACCTTAGACTGTACTAGAAAGTGTGACTTAATATCCTTAATAAAAATGATCTGTGAGCTGTACCTTTTGGAGTCTAGACAGAACACTGGACTCGCTATTTAAAAAGAAAATCTTCATAAAATAAGAGTGACCATGTCAAGACACAACTGGCTGCATTTCAGTTCAACTGCCTCAGAGGGACATTAATTTACTCAGATTTGTTTCTATTACAAGTAGTAATATTTGCTTGGAAATCTTAGAGAAGACATTTTTGGAGCATCTTGTGTCACTATTTGAGAGCAGTGCTGAATAGTTCTGGGAGAATTAACTACCAAGGGCAAGTTGTTTGGTTCATCCTATGTCACTGTTTGGGTATGGCATCAATGTAAGCAAAATCATCTAAGAAACAGCAGGGATTTTGAACAACTTCTTAAAGTTTTTTTTTTTTTTTTTTTTTTTTTTGGATATGACATCTGATGTGGAGTTATTGGTAAGTCCTTTCCTTAATTACTGCCACTAGTGGCCTAAGAGTTTAGGTAAGCTCCCATTAGGAGGAACTTTGCCTTGGGCTCGTTAGATTGTGCTATATGAGTTCTGAGGATGATGATAAAACACCCAAGGGACACAGGCAGAAACTTTCAATGATTCTGGTTCTTTTATGTGGAATAACTCATTCTTTGTTTTCACTATCATCTACTGCATGTTTACTCATGAAGAATGTTTTAATTCTAGAAGAAGGTACATCTTGCACTTAACTTTTTTACATGATGGACAACACCCACATAAAAGAGAGAAAGGAAAAATTCTAGGCTGTCTTGGAATAGACATTCATTAAAAGTTATTCTTCTGCATGAGATTTCTTTTCTTTAAATTTGTATTTATTTTTAGATATTTTAAATTAAAATAGAATTACAGCACTATTACTTGTTCAACATTTCACATTGACATCCTATTCATAGTGGTCATAAAATGGAAATATTTAAATGTGTTTCAACAGATGAATGAATAAGAAAAATATGGCACATATACCCAATAAAATACTGTTCAGCTGTGAAGAAAAATAAATTCATAAAATTTGTAAGTAAATTAATAAACCTAGAAAAGATTATATTGAGTGAGTTAACCCAGATCCAGAAAGACAAACACCTCACCCTTCTCTCATTTACCATGCCTAACTCCAAATAATCAGATATGAGTTTATAAAATAAAGTTGTAACAGTAACCAGGACAGTATAAAGAGACACTAGGCAGAAGGAAGAGTCTTGAGGAGGGATTGTGGGAAGTAAATGCAAATTCTTATTTGACAGTTATAATTTTATTTTCTATCTTTATAGATATTGTAATTCTAAAAGGAATGTTTAAGGCAATAAAATAAAAAAGGGACCAATTTTACTTCAGAGGTCCTTGGGTTATGCAAGAAAATAATAAGAAAAGGAAGGTTTTAATTAAGCTGTTAAGATTCTGGATACAATAGAATGAATCGTGTGTGGAATGCATTTCTTCTTTTTCTTTTGTTTTACGAAATACCTAAGAGAAACAACTTAAGAGAGGAAGCCACTTGATTTGTTTCATAGGAGGGAGGTGTGGGGAAACATTTCATGTCATGGATGTGGGAGTGTGCTCAGAGCCACAACAGCTCTCATACCAGGTGCAGCAGGTACCAAGGACCAGACCGGGTGCAAGACTCAACTACTCATACAGTAACTAATTCCATTCACCCCACTGCACCTCCCCAAATTTCCAGTACCTTTTAAAATAATATCATTAACTGAGAATCAGTTGTTCTGAACATGAGTCTATTGGACACATTTATCAAGCCATATTATTGGGATTAAACAAAACAGAATCTATTATTTCGTATTAAATATCATGAATCTACTAAATTCTGACTTCTTAAAAACTAAATCAATCATCTTTAATATCCTTTCTAATATTGAGTAAGACAAGATGGCTTTGTATAAATCTACCTACAACCAACATTAGATAATTACGTATATTTTCCTGGTAGAAAACTAACACCATTCTCAGAGGTATCATCTCTCATATCAAACCATTAGCTCCTGGTCCAATGAATTTGCCTTAGAGATGATGATGTTTTGAATGATGAGATATGGAACCTGTACTATGATAATAGCAGAATTCCTGTGCAGTTTCTATGGCAAGCCATTTGCTGCCTACTTTGTCTTGGTCTTTGTGAAGTCTTGAACTGGTGAATGAATGTTTGTTTTCACAATGCACTGGGCACCATCAATAGTAGTACATAGATATGTCCTAGCAAGTATAAGTTTTATCTTGTATTCTAAGATAAAACTTGTGTTTTTATCATAGTTTTAGGCAAGAAACCATATTTTGACATTTTTCTCTGAAATTCCACCTTGCTTCTGTATCTATGAATATGTCACACATGGTTAGATTTGATCGTCTGCTCCAACATCTGTGCTTCCAAGGTGACTATGAATATTATAGGTCACAGGAAACCTGCATATTCTGAATGATATCCATTTATCCTGGAGTCATGTGTTCCAGAAGCCTCTGTAATATAGTCCTACCAAAATCACAAAAAATGCTGGCATTTCTTCCATTATTGACTGATTAGGAGACTAAAATTGATTCAACGCAAGATTATGATTTCAGAAGTCCTTCTATTAGCCTGCACAAGATATATTGCCGCTGCTCACAGCATCAGGGTTTGGTATTATTCTGAGCTGTATCCTTTAAACAACAAAGCTTAGGGTACAAAGGAGAATTAGACAAACTCCTTAGGTTCCACATCTATTCTGCCTATAATCTTTTTGGTTGCCTTATTACCTAAAGACATGAAGCTACTTTAACACTCTGCTTTGCAAACCAAAGTGAGATTAAGGAGTTAATTAACATTTGCTACAGCTTTGACATTTTCAGGGAGACAATGGTGAAGGTAAAGATTTGTCTAAGAAATATTCCTGCTGGTTTTATCACCTTTCTCTTGTTTAAAATATAAAAAGAAAATCCTGGATACTTCACTATAAGCTTTTTAGGGGAGCATTATTTCTGAAGTAGAAAATTAAGGTAGAAAGTCTTTAGTCATGTGATCAAACATAGGTAGAGTTTTGGGTTAATTTAAATATAAGAGTAAGCTACTAATAAGCTGGAGGCCACACCTCAAGATAATTTCTTCCAGTAGCTTCTTGACCACCATGGCAGCCATCTTATGCTTAGTTGGGAAAGTATCAGTCCATCAAGAAAGGGAATTTATAAAAACTAGCAAATACTTAAAGCCATATAGGCCTGACTTTTCCTCTTTAAAGATAATCTCCCAATTGGCACTGAGCCGAGTTCCTCTCCTCAGTGACCAGTTCTCATGACTCCACTTTTTTCAATGATGAGATGACATGTGGGACATCGGCCTGCAGCTTTTGCTATTTTCTTAAGGTCACAGACCTTAAGATACGCTCTTCTAAAGAGATCCTGTATTTTCCTTTCTCCTAGATGAATACTTTGGTATATTTGTCAGATTAGTTGAGTGGTCAAATCTGATAGGAGAATGATTTGATTCATCATGATCCTTCTTCCTTGTAAGTACTTGTGCACGAGTGGATCCTTTGGAGCTCTTAGTCAGTGTAAGCTGGAAATTCTGGGAACATGGGTATATTACCATATTGGGTGATGTGGTCAGCAGAATGGAGGCTGTCTGGAAGGCAGCTTCCTTTGCTGCCATGTCTACCTGGCTGTTTCCTCTTGAGATAGAATCCTCTCTTTCTAGTGCCCAGGGCAGTGTATGACAACTATCTTTTGGGGACAGTCATACAACCTCTAAAAGGTCTAAAATCTCTGAATTGCTTACAATAGTCTTTTTTTCTACAGTCAACAATCCCCACTCCCTGCCACATATATTGTGGCAAACTCATACCAGCTATCGGTATAGATATTAAGTCTTTTCCCCTTTCCCAACTGCAGTACCCTTGTTAGAGCTTGGCCCTCTGAGATGATGTCCCAGGAGGTAGATCCTCTGTCCATATGATTGCTTCCTCAGCTGTAACTGCTGTCCCTGTATACCTGATACCATCTTTGATGAAGCTAGTGCCATCTGCATACCATGTTACCTGACAAAGGGACTTCCTTGAGGTCTGGTCTGATCTCATGGAGATGATACAGGATGTCCAGGCAATCATAGAGCTAATTCAGGTCCAGGAGCAGGATGGCAGGGTTCAAAGGCATTGCTATGGGTGTATTGTACCCTGGGTGGGTTTAAGAGCAAAGCCAGATAATGAGTCAGCCGAGCATTAGTGAACCATCTATCAGAAGAATGTTTTTTAAAGACCCCCTCAATAGAAGCTAAATAAGAAGGTGAACCCAAAGAAAAACATATAAGCATCCCCCTGAATATTAACCTTCATCAGGCGATGAAAGAAGACAGAGACAGAGACCAACATTGGAGCACTGGACTGAAGTCTCACGATCCAAAGGAGGAGCAGAAGGAGAGTGACCACGAGCAAGGAACTCAGGACGGCGAGGGGTGCACCCACACACTGAGGCAATGGGGATGATCTATCGGGAACTCACCAAGGCCAGCTGGCCGGGGACTGAAAAAGCATGGGACAAAACCGGTCTCGCTGAACATAATGGACAATGAGGACTACTGAGAACTGAAGAACAATGGCAATGGGTTCTTGATCCTATTGCATGTAATGGCTTTGTGGGAGCCCAGGTAGTTTGGATGCTCACCTTAATAGACCTGGATGGAGGTGGGTGGTCCTTGGACCTCCCTCAGGGCAGAGAAACCTGCTTGGTCTTTGGGCTGAGGAGGAAGGAAGACTTGATTGGGGGAGGGGGAGGGAATGGGAGGTGGTGGCGGGGAAGAGGCAGAAATCTTTAATAATTAAATTAATTAATTAATAAAAAAAAAAGACCCCCTCAATAGCTTGGTCACTCAAAAGTTTGCCGCAAAGTTAGTTTGTCTAAGTCTTAAAT
This sequence comes from Chionomys nivalis, assembly GCF_950005125.1. NCBI lineage: Eukaryota > Metazoa > Chordata > Mammalia > Rodentia > Cricetidae > Chionomys > Chionomys nivalis. Next base: position 40,302,486 of record NC_080090.1, on the reverse strand, counting down.
TAGTAATGCTTTTGTTGCAGTTATGCATAGCCAAGGAGGCCAGCCACTGGATCCAGCATTTTGGACAAGTAGAGTACCAGCCTTTTTCATGGACCCAGGGTTTACAACATTACCCCTTTGACCATCCCCTTCTCATCCACATACAGGTGGAAGGGTTTGCTGACAGCTGATGTTGCCAGAGCAGGTGCATTCAATAGAGCCACCTTAATTTCACTGAAGGCCTTTTCCATCTGTGGCATCCAATAGAGGAGAGTCTTCCCCCTTCATGGCCTCATACATAGGCTGAGCTAATTCAGCAAATCCAGGTATCCAAAGCCTACATAATCCAGCAGATCCAAAGCATTCTCTCACCTCTCAGTGATTTGTGGGTCTGGAGGTCCTCAGAATGGTCTCTTTCCTTGCTTTTAACAGCCTCCTTTTGTCCCACTTGAGTATGTACTCCACGTAAGTTACCTAAGTCTGGCAAAGTTGAGCCTTCTTTGCTGATACACGATACCCCAAGCTACTCAAAGTTCTAAGCTCCTTTTTAGTGGCAACTTTGCAGGCTTTCAAGGTATCGGCTGCTATCAGGTCATTCACATCAACAGGGATGTGTTCCAGGCTGACTGGCAAGGGACCAAAATACCCAGGTCTCTGAGGTGCTTAATATGGAGAGTGATTCCTTGCTTGGCCTCTCTGGGCATTGGGTATTGTTTGACATGCATCAACATTGCCCCAGCTTTCAGTTATATTTGCCCATGCTTGAGAAAAGGAGTCAATTTTGGATCAGCTCTCTATTTTCTCTTTTATTGGGAGGGGGGGCTGTAAACAATTTGTCAAAATGGATGCAGGTCCACATCTTAGTTAATAAGTTTCTTCTAAACAGGGGGTATGGGCACTCAGGGGTGACCATAAAAGAGGGAATTACTCAACCCTTTTCTATGTCCTTTGATCTTTTAGTAGTCCATGAGTACCAACTCATTCCTGTAGCCCCTTGCTCCCAGGATTGTTTTGGTGACAGTCTGCTTAGGGGTTGTTTTAGAATGGAGTGTTGTGCTCCTGTATCCAATAGAAAATCTATGGGTTTCCTTCCCACCTTTAGGGTTACCCAAGGCTTGAGGAGGAGCTCCAAGTCCCATCCCCTTTAATCACTTATTTTTTTCCAGTTTTAGTACCTTCATTTTTGAGCCCCGTCATTCAGGGACTTTATTCTTCTAGTGATCTAACTTCCTATAGTAGGCACATTGGTCTTTTTGCAGATGAGGCCTATTGTGCAGTCCCTGCTATAGGCCTTTCCCTTTACCTGGTGAGTCTCCAGAGGCCAATGCCTGTCTTCTAACCTCTGGGCTGCCTGACACAGCTGGAAGAACTTTGATGAGTCCCAGTATCTGTATTTTTAAAGCTTCCAGGAGCCCCTCAGTATGTCTATCTTCTGGGGTCTCCCTATTATTGAATACTTTTTCAGCAACTGCAAGGAGTTCAGCCAGCCTCTTACCTTTAAAATCTTCTAGTTTCTGCAACTTACAGGGAATATCTGGTACTGACTGGTTGACAAAAGCCAGACTGTAGAACAATTCTCTGGTGAATCCAGATCCAAGGGTATTAGATCGTATAAGCTTCTACCCACCTCTAGAAATGTTCCTGGTGTCTTCAGACCCCTGGCATACCTGACTAGCTTTGGAGAAATTTGTGGCCACTTTATGGTAGCCCAGAGACCCTCATCAGAGTCTGATGGTAGACTTTTATCTTATCCCTATCTTTCTCCATGTTGATAACCCAATTTGGTCACATCACAAGAAACCCAGCATCTATAAGGTCTGCATTGGTGGCCAGTCTTCTATCTGGGCTTGCAACTATTTCCAAGTCTCTGTTCTGATCCCCAGTCTCTTTCCTCAGTAGTGAGGAGGACCTGAAAAAGTTGGAAACAGTCATCCTGTATGGTCTGGTGAGTGAAAAGGACAGAATCCAACAGGTCAACTAGCCTTGTAGGCTTTTCAGAAAGTTTAGGATTTTGTAATTTCTAATTATAAAGGCTGATGGTGGCAAAGGGCCAATGGACTAGCTACTGCCTGCCCTCAGCATCATGTTGGCTCACAGTGTGCAATGAAAAGGCCATGGAGTCAGCCCTGATTGGCAGCTCCTTCCTATGAGAAAGTGTACATATGTGGGGGGCTCCTCCACCTGTCTCCCTCTGCTCCTGAGGACCTGTTATTCGGGGCACCTGGGAATAAGGTGGCAGGATAGAAAAAAAATCCTTTTCTAAGACACCTAGAGAAGGAAAGAGGGTACAGGGGTACAGTAGGCAGTGGTCTGTCCTCATCTCTCCTTTAAAGAGTATGACCCCATTCCCAACACAAACTTTTTTTTACAGCAAATCATCAGTTTTTTAATGAAAAAAATCAGAATCAAAATAACATAATCAAATGTTAGACTTCATATGGTCTTGTACAATTTACTATACTCCTCAGGTTCTTACCTCTTCTCTTGTTTAGCCAGACTTTTTTTTTTTTTTTTTTTTTTTTTTTTTTTTGGATTTTTCGAGACAGGGTTTCTCCATAGCTTTTAGTTCCTGTCCTGAAACTAGATCCTCCTGTAGACCAGGCTGACCTCAAACTCATAGAGATCCACCTGTCTCTGCCTCCCGAGTGCTGGGATTAAATGCCTGCGCCATCACCACCCAGCTAGCCAGACATTCTTATTTCAGACAATCTGCTCTTTTAGTCTCCTGCACTTTTTTTCAGACAACATAAAAACTTTTACCAAAATTTTTTCTTGTAGTTTCCTTTAGTAGTCCAGATATTGTATGCCTATAATACTTTAAACAAGGAGAGATACATACATATACCATAACAGAAATAACTCTAAAATAGCATTATCACATAAAAACCAGTACCAACAAGAAACATCTGAGACTAGCAATAGTTATTTTCCTTACCCTAACCAAATGATGACAAATATTTATAACCCATTGGATCTGAATGGACAAATATTCAAAAATGAACAAAGTTACTCTATTGTGAAAACAAAAGCATAATTCTTCCAAGGAGGTGTCAGAACAGGAAAGGGTTAAGGAGAAGTAACTGAGAGCAATGACCTTGGTCCACAGTGAAGACTTTGGCTCAGGAAGAAAGGGAGGGGGGAGCACAGCAGCTATGTGCTTAGGCAGCTTACAGGCACAGAGTGCCTGCCTGGCAGTCAGTGTCCTCCAAAAAAAAAGGCATCTTTCCCAATCTGGCCACCACAGTGATCAACTGCAGGTTCTCTGTCAGACACCCAAAGTCCTGCCATGTCCTTGTCAAGCACACATCTACCCCCTGCAGACAATGAGCACCAAGTCAGCAGCTTTGGTGAAAGTCCTTGGAATGGTCCAAAATAAGACTCAAGGGAGGAAGTTGAGTTTGATTGACCCACTCCGAAGAGAAGTAGCGAGGTGACATTACAAACAGACAGGAAGACACAAAAATAATACTGACAGAAATGTACCGGTACAGAGCACGATGAAGAATCCAGTAACCAGAACGGGCTGATGGCATGTCTCCCTGAGGAGTTCTGCTTTGTAAGCTTTGTAACAAGCTTGACCTATGTTCCCAACTTAACCAAAAGGGAGCAATTTGACCAATAGGACCCGTTGTCCGTTCCAAGTGAGTCTGGGACATCTCCTAGCCCATGTGACAGAAGTACCTCTAGCAGGCTCACCAGGAAAACCTCAGCCTCCAGATTCAGATAGCTTGAGCCTCGAAGAAAAGGAAAAAAAAAAAACACAAAACAAAGAACAGAATAGAACAAGACAAAGAATATTGACGGAGGCCGTTCTTTTGTTCCCAGCCTCTTAGACTCAAAATAATCACTCAGAAATGTGTTTTAATTGCAGTACTATTAGTCAATAGTTTAAATGTATTTCTGGCTAACTCTTATATGTTAAACTAACCCATCTTCATTAATCTGTGTATCGCCATGAGGTTGTGACCCGCGGGTAAAGTTTTGAGGGGCTCTGATAGAGGTGTCTGTCTCTTGCACCCGACTACATGGCTTCTCGTTGACTCTGCCATCTCTCTCTCTCTCTCTCTCTCTCTCTATATATATATATATATATATATATATATATACACACACATATATATATATATTCCAGCCTTGCTTTATTCTGTTAAGCCATTGTCCAAAAGCAACCTCTTTATTAACCAATGGCAATAAAACATATTCACAGCATATATCACCTTCCACATCAAAAGGGCACTCACTTTACTTACTGACTGTCTGGGTTATCTGGAGGGAGGGGGGCTTACTGTGCAATGCACCAACTGTCAGGGTGTGCTAGAAGCTCCCACACACACCCCCACAAAAGATCAACAGCCACATAGGCAATAACAAGAGTACTTTATTAATTCCAACATTAGGGTGACACTTGGAAACCCCCAAAGAAAGTTACAAGCTCCTTTTAAGCAGAGATAGGGGCATGAAGGGATTAATCTGGGTCTGATTTTGTGGAGGAAAGATTAGTATGAGGGCTGGTTGTTGTAAGGTCCTAGTGGTTAGGGAACTTACAGCAGCAGGGTAGGGAAATCTATCTTTAGTTTTTAGGAGACTGGGAGGTCTGTTCAGGCAGCAAAGGGCTTTGTGGTCCTGCTGGGCCAACAGAAGTGGCAGTGGCAGAGCCTGCTGAACTAGCAGAAGGCTGTAGTTTTTCTGAGGACTGTATGCTTAGTTCTGGCCCATTTTACCATTTTAGTAAACCAAAACTAAGACTGAGATTTCTGTCAGGCTACTAGGAGAGCATGGTTCTCACATATTAGTTTCTTTTGTCTTTCTTTTTTTTCATTTCTTTCTTTTGTTTTGGCAATAACACTTGTAGGTCACAATCTACTTCTGAAATAAATCAACACAGTAACTCAAGCAGAGTTCATAGTTGAACACTGTTTCCAGCCTCACTCCCTGACTTGGTCTCTGCTGGCTTTCTTACACTTACCTACTTGCCTAGGGATGGTCCTGCTGACTATGGGCTGGGAAACTTTAATCATCAATCAAGACAGTGTCATACAGATGTGTTTCAGGCCATTATGATTAGGCAATTCTAGAGTTGAAGCTTCCACATTCACATGTGGCTCTAGGTTGTATCACATCAACAATAAACAAAAAGCTAGCCAGGACACTGAGATTCCTAGAAAAGTAGCTGTTCTTGGGTCACCAACAGCAACCATCTTGTGTCTGTCTCTCTTATGATAAGTGTGCAGACAAGACCTAAAGGTAATTTTCTTGTTTTTATGAAGCTATCAAACTCAGGGTACAGTCTCAATTAATTTAAAGGCATCATCTCCAAATACAGTCACACTTGAAGTTAATACTGTCATGCACAAACTTGAGGAGGTACAAATTAAGTCCTTAACAGCAGTAAAATTTGTCCAAAAGTGAAATCTTATTATCCAATTTTGGTAGCTAAAGAAAAATCAAATGCAGAGAAAAGCCAGTGAGTGATATTTCAAATCAATCATTTCTAGGTACGCCTGAAAGATACCTTAAACCAGGCCCAATATCTGAAAAACTCATGAGCAAATAAAATCTAAATGTATATGACTATTGTGAGAGATAGTAACCAGGGACCTGTTAACAGCCACAGAAACCAGAAATCAGAAAACCACAGTACTCCACAATAAAGGTAGTAATTTTAGTTAAAGCAAATCTTCAAATATTCTTCTCTATGATTTGAGGCTTCAGAAAGGCAAAGATTTCAGAAGACTCTAAGATTATAGATTCTATGTAATCCCAGCACTCAATAGACAAAACCATGTGAATCTCTGTGTATTTGAGGTAAGCCTGGTTTATAAAGTGAGTTACAAGACAGCTAAGCAGAAAAACCCTGTCTCAAACAAACAAACAAAAAACATGAAAGAAAGAAAAAAGAAGGAAGGAAAGAAAAGATTAAAGATTCTAAAATCAGATATATATATATAAAACCTCTAATCTCTACAGCACCTGGGAACCACACATCATCCTTAGGCAAATTACATCTTCTACCGTGATAACCATGCATCATCTTCCAGAATTCTAACTGGCGACAGTTACTCTAAGTTTTGTAAAAAGAATGCCAAAGATTAAAAATTTCTCAGCTAGAGTAATACAGATTCCATGAAGTTTTGGTGAGAACTTCCATTATACTGTGTTTCAAAATGATGCTGAAACCCTGACAAACATCTGTGGAGATTTCTGTGTTAGAAATCTACAGTTGAGGGCCAGACGCTTGAAGTAACAAGATAACTGGCTGTTTTCAATCGTGGCTGAATCACTCTCCAATCATTTCTGTTAGCCTCATGGATAGAGCAGAAAGATTATCAGTGGCTAATTCAAGGTAAATGCATTCAATTTACTCTTTTTTCCTCACAAAAGAGAGAAGTCAGTTTGTGTTTCCCGATGCTTATGAACAGCATTGGCTCACCAAGTATGCTAGGCCTTGATTGTGTTTACCCCTTTCTCTCTCACATGCTATTAGTTGTACTTGGGCTATTGTGGCTTCTGGAGCTAATGAAGGTTCCCCTGGGGAAAAAAATGGAGTTTGAGGAAGAAGTCAAGCCCATTCCTTTCAAAATAGTAATACAGATGTAGCTATTTAGATTGACATTTTAGACTTCTGTTTCCTTTCCTCTTGTGCAATCAGTCACATGCAATTACCATCTTTTTCTTCTGGCTTTGCTCTCTCCTCTCAATGCTGTGCCTGGACACAACAGTCAGGTTGCATAATTGCATCAGTGAACTGGCATAAAGAATGACAGGAAGGCAAGAAAATGAGACTAGCCAGAAAACATCTAGATAAAAATGTCAGAGTCAAATGCATTGAACATGAAGGAGTAGGGAGCCAATAAGATGATAAACTGTGCTTGTGGATAGATTTTCAGCTGTCATGTTTCCATTAAATGCAGGAAATTGCCCGCTAAAGTGACTATCCAAAAAATGGGTGAAGGAAAGCATGGTGGGGTGTGCTTCACTTCACTTCTACTAACAAGTTACATACTCACAAATCTGGCAACTCCAGGGACATATTGACCACGAATTTAACGTTATATTCTCAGGGAAGAAAAAGATATTTGACATAGAAGAAAATCAATTATGCTGAATACAAAGCAGAGTGCCTAAGCAACTCTCCAATCCTTTCACTGCCTTCAGTTCTCCCAGGCTGCTGAACTCTTGTGATTATGCTATTTTTCCACTCTGAATATCTTCTCTTTTCTAATTCTTTATTGAGTTTAATTACAGTTATTGTTCATGGACTATTGAGCTTAAAAATCATTTGTTGTCTTGTATATTTACCCTGCTCTTGGTGCCTTCACAGCTGTTCATCAATGCTGTATTGTTCTTCAGACAGAGGTGCAGAGCTGTTTATCTATGGAGCAAGGGAGCACTTACATTTACTCAAAATCTATAAAGGAAGAATAATAAAGTGATAAAAATGCCAATGCTCTAGTTCAATTTATTTTACTTCCTTTTATGTATCAATATTGTGACTTATTTTTGACAATCTTGGTAATTATGGTTACTAAATCCTGACATAAATGAAAGAATGATGTTCCCTACACTCTTTTTGGAAAATTTAAAATTACTGGTCATAGGTACAGATGTTGGTGTTTCTGAGTAAGTACTGATAATCTAGGACTGGTTTTTCTTTGGAGACAGACTTTGAATAATACACAGTAGATACCCACAAAAGCTTTGCTGAAGAACTTAGTTTGCTACATTAACTGTTTTCTATGTAGGTACTGACTTGAAATAATTTCTGTTAATGTTCAGGTGTTCACCAGGAGAAGTAGTACTGTAGCATTCATCAGCATACTAGTTCATCTGTGAGGGTTATGGGCTTATAAGAAAGTCATAGAGTAGATTTCATTCCAGAAACAAACAGTTGAGAACACCCAGGCTTCAATGACTATAACTGTTTTCATCTTAACTGTCCCCAAGGAAGTGTTTTGAAGACAGTTCTCTGTTTAGGCAGTTAGGAGAGATGATGGAACTTTCAGGCATTAAAACACAGTCTATGAAGGCTAGGTCATTGGGAATATACCATCAAAGGAGACCTGGGTAACCTGCCTCTTCTTTCCCATCTGTCTGTCTGTCTGTCTGTCTGTCTGTCTGTCTATCTGTCTATCTGTCTGTCTATTTATATTGCTTCCCAATTACCCTATAGTAAACAGTTGTCCCTACTACATGGCCTCTTCCCTTAAAAAAATGGGAACAACTGACTCTTGGTGGAAATGTCTAATAACATGAACCTAAATAAATCTTTCGCCGGGCGGTGGTGGCGCACGCCTTTAATCCCAGCACTTGGGAGGCAGAGGCAGGCGGATCTCTGTGAGTTCGAGACCAGCCTGGTCTACAGAGCTAGTTCCAGGACAGGCTCCACAGCCACAGAGAAACCCTGTCTCGAAAAACCAAAAAAAAAAAAAAAAAAAAAAAATCTTTCTACCTTGTGACTTGATTACCCTAAATATTTTGACATAGTAATGGAAAGCTCTCAAACAAAACACTAAGAACTAGCTGGTGATTGCAGACAGGGTTTAGCATTTAAATCAAACTAAAAGATACCAAACATCAACTAAAGAAGTGATACTTTCTGCTTCTTGGAGATAAAGTAGACTATCTTAAAAAAGGAATATTGTATCCAGAAAAAATTGCTTTGAAAATTTGTCAAGATATGCTGACAAGAAGCTAGTATTCTCAATACTCCGGATGGTTAAAGAAAGAAACACACAGATTGAAGCCATCCTTAGTAGAGCTTTCTAGCCTTGTCGAGAAGTCAAGGAATATAGGAGCAAGCTCATTAAAAGAATGCTTCATGCAGTCCAGGGATGGAGAATAGAGAAGTTGCTTGACAAGAAGATTGTTGAATACCTGACTAAATAAGCGAGGAAGAAATAAATAAAGATATGAATACAGAGTATATCACAAAAATAATAAACGTCATGAGGACTCAGAGTATGGAACTTCAGTGTTAAATAATATAAATGCAATGTTAAATAGTAAAAATGCAAAACAAAAGCATGACTATTACCTAGGTGTGATGGTGCCTAGTAGGGGCAGTAGATGGGAGGTTGAGACAAGAGGATTCTTAAACCAAGGCCACGTTGGGCAACATAATGAAATTCTCTGAAACAAACAAAAGACTAGTACAAATGTGCGCACTTACAATGTAATCAAATTATAGAATGTCAAAGAAAAAGAAGAGAGCAAAGCATCCAAATGGAAACGGTAAATGTCACACTTCCTGGTGACCTTTAACTGGATCCACAACAGCAACAAAAACAAACAAAAAGTGGAATACTATCCTCAAAATGATACCCAAAACTATTTGCCTTCCTCTCCCTCTCCATTTTCCTCCTCTCTCCCCTCCCCTTCCTCCTCTGTCTCCTCTCCCTTCTCTCCCCCCCCTTTCTCTCTCTCTTCTTCCTCTATGTGCATGTGTGCTTACTGAGGATAAGATACACGGGCCTGCATATGTTTATATAAATATTCTATTACTGAGATACAGCCCTGGTAGGAAATTTTTGTAAAATAAACACACACACACACACACACATCAAAGTCTGTTGTAGCTTAAACGCTCATTTTCACTGTCACCACTTAGGGGCAGAATAAAGGGGGTCCAGAAGTCAGCATAGAATGTCTCCAGACACTAAATTCTCATTATAAGGGAAATCTATTACCCTGAAGGGGCAAGTGCATAGGGGTAGTGGGTGGGGTAATGATGGGGGTGGGAGTGCAGCCGCTGGGTCAGACAAAGACATCAAGAAGATGTTTCTGCAAGACTGGTTTATAAGAAGAAAAGGAAATGTCTGTGATAGGGTGAGTTGGTTAGTACTTATTGGACAGGCTAACTAATGAAGCCAAATAGTGCATTTTGATTGCTGGACCTTGGTGTTTTGGTAGATTTATCAAAAAGTGTTACTCAAGTGTAAGGAAGTGGCCAAATAATGGAATAGACCTGTGGTTAGCATTAGGGATGAAATCTAAAGGTTTGGCAAGGGAGAGGAAGGAGGATGGGTAAGGTCTACTGGCACCATGTTTGCAGTCCTTGGGTCTGTTAGAAAGTCCTTCCTTTTCATCATTTTGTTTTATTGTGTCATTGGGTGCTAGATAAGTGGGTATCATTCCCTTTGGTTATTTCTGGCTGATATTGGCATGTCATTGTTAGAGACCCAAGGAAACTAAAATATTGGCCAAGTCCAGGAATAGCAGGCTATATCATTTGAAGTCCAGGCTTTGTGGGCCTATCTGGAGCTAGGAAAGTATAGGCAGCTTTTGGATCAATTGTGAGGCCGGACCATATCAGGTAGTTATTTTGGAACTGTCTAGTATGTAGATAATGAGAGAAAACCTGGGGCTGACCAGTTGCTAGATAACTCTGTAGATCACTTGAAATCTATTGGAATAAATAGACTAGGGACAGAAGGTAAAATTAAGAAGTTTAAGAAAAAATTATTTTATCTGTGGTGTACATTTGAAACCATTAAGCCCATGGTCCATGGGGGAGGGGAATCCAAAGACCAGACAGAGAAGGAAGGAAAGATACTATCCTCAGGAATAGGCAAACGAAGAAACTTAGTCTGTTAGTTGATAGAAGTGCTTATCTGGATTCATTTTTGCTTATGAGAGATGGATTTAAGTTGATTTTCTGAAGCTTATAAAAATCTTTTTTCCTTTTTTATTTCTTAAAAAAATACCAATCCAAATTCCCACTCTCTTCCCTCTTCCCAGTCCCCTCCCTCTCCCTCTACAGACCCTTCCCCCACCCCTCCAACCCTAAGGAAGTGCAAAAAAAGATAAAAGTTTTAGATATTTTTGTAATACGTATAGAAATTTGCATTGTGGAAAGCAAAGTAGATTCATGTATTTAAGTCATAGCAAAAGTTTGAGAACCCAAACAATAGACTAGAGAGACTTAAAGCAATGTGAAACTTTTTGTATACTTTAAATCACTTTCTCAAACCCCTACAACGTACTTAAGTTCTTATATACTCAGAACTTAAAATATTTTCCTAGACCTTTATAACTTGCATTTACAGACCCTCACAACTACATTTTCTTTTCATATCCTTTGACTTGTATATTTTGCATTTATATATTGTAAAACAATGTTTTAGACGTTTATAACTTTCAAACTTTATCACAGTATCTAAAGGAACATTGGCAGAAGCCTTAATTCTCAAAGGTCTTTGACTAAGAGAAAGGACAGTTTTTTTTTTGATTGTCAGTATGGGAGTATTGTAGGGTGAAAAGATAAGACATAGAAACTTCTTGGATCAATAGATTATATGATAGGTTTGAGCTCCCTGAGGTTGGTTAAGGATAGAGGATATTGAGGTTTGGAGACGTAGACAGAAGGTTCTTTAAGCATAATAGAGAGAGATTTATTATAAGCAGCAAGGGAAGGAGGGGTTGTATCCCATACAGTGGGACTGACAAAGAAGGGGGCAGAGAATTAGAGGGATTTTGGAAGGTGGTGGAGTGTGTAAATGGATGCTGAGGAAAGGAAGAATGTAGGGGTGTCCTGGGAGATGTTCTTAGGGAATTTGTAAAAATTTATGTCAATTCTGGAAAGGTTATTTTTAATAAGGAAATAGGGCATGAGGATATGAAGAAAAAAAAGAGTTAGAAAAGGGAAAGCCTTTGAAGGAGCAAGTTAGGGGAAGGATCTGGAAGACTGGCCATGTGCTTTTATATATGGTTGAGAGAAAGGGGTAAAAGGGTTCCCAGAATTCTCCTGGGACTGAAATATTTGCCCAGCATAATCAACAGACATTTCTGTGAAGCAGGATATTTTGTGTCCTGCTTGTTTAATTAGGACAGCATAATGTCAGCAGTCATGACAGGGACATTTTCTTGCCTAGTGGCTTACTTTTGGCACAAAAAAGTAAACTCCATGTGGAATTTCTTCAATGCCCATCATCTCTGAGGTAGACTGGTGCTGCCAGGAGCAGACATGTCTCGTCATAAAAAAGAGAGACCTGGATTATTAAAACATCTTAAATGTCATATTCTCTAGATCTCTGAAGTGTTTGAAGGTGACCTATCCATCTAAATTGACTTTGAAAACATACCTAATGTGACCACAAGGTGAGTTATACTAGGTGATTAACTACTAACCTATATTTCTTTATTATCCCAAAAATTTAATAATAACTTCAAGGACCAAAATTTGCATTACATTGTTAAATGAATTGTATAGGTATAATACCTTGAACAAGATTAGAAATGTATAGACAATATGTTTTAACAAAATTAAGTTCAAATTTGTATCAATATACAACATTTGAATATAATATACAAAAGTAAAACCAATGCAAAACATTTAAAACTAATAGTTACTTTTTAAAATAAATTCAATAATCTATCTTTTATCTTATTATATCTATATCCTCCCTTTTTCTTTTCAGAGTAGATTCAATAATCTACCTTTCTATCTTATCATATTTATATTCACTTTTATTATTTCCTTTCCTTTTTCTCTTTTATTTATCTTTCTTTAATTCTTTATTTAATTTTTTGAGACAGGATTTCTCAGTAGCTATGGAGCTCATCTGGAACTTGCTCTGTAGACCAAGCTGACCTTGAAATCACAGAGATCCATAGTGCTAGGATTAAAGACATGCACTACCACTGCCTTATTTTTTTTCCAAAATGAGAACCTTGAATCATATTCCTTTGTTTAGTTTTTTTCTTGACCATTATCCATAACAACTTGTAACCAAGACATTAAGCAAAAACAAGCATCCATAATTCATTCTTTTGGAAATGTGGGCATAGTTTTCTAGGCTACTTCCTGCTGATTGGGGATGCTGATAATCATATTGGGACCCAAAGAAAATTTAGAATTATGCTTAAGTCATTACTGAAGTAGTCTGTGAGGCTATATAATTTTAGTCAGCAATCTTAAAGCTGTTATGGATGTAGAACTTAGAGGTAACTGCAAAAAATTACTCTGAAATGTTAGATCATCTTGGTCATCTGTTCCCATTGGATTTTTCAGGGGGTCTTCCTTGGTCAAACCTTATTTTTCTTATCCAAGAATAAATTTACAGACTCTCATTTCCTGTGGAAACAAAAGCAAAATCTCTTTTCCAAAGTAACATATCTTTTGAATTAAATTTTGAAGTGAAGGCATTTTGATCAAACCTTATTTTTCTTAATCCAGAATGAGTCCACAGCATCTCACTTCCTTTGCAAACAAAAGAAAAATCTCTTCTCCAAAGTAACATTTCATTTGACTTAAATTTTGAAGTCTAGGAATTTTCAAAATTTATAGGGTGTATTAATACAGCAGCATTGATAATCAAATGTCTTTTAGCAGCTATTGCTCCTTCTTCAGAAGACAAAAATTCAGTGACAACACAATAACATATAATATCAAGATTCTCTGTGGAATTTCCATCTTTACATGGAAGCTAAGCTCGGGCAGATAGGAGCTGAGAGAGTTACTTCCCAAACCCAGGTAGCTAGGTTTGGGTATTGATTCCTAGACCTGGAATTTCAATCCAAGTTCTGGCCTGGGATGGTAGATAAACAGCCTCAGGCAAAATCCCAGCACTCAGGAGGGGAGGCAGAGGCAGAGGCAGGTGGATCTTTGTGAGTTTGAGGCCAGCCTGGTCTGTAAGAACTAGTTGCAGGACAGGCTTCAAAGTTACAGAGAAACCATGTCTTGAAAAACAAAAGCAAAAACAAAAAGCCTTAGGCAAATGGCATTTTTGTGAATTCATAACCCCCCAAAATGGGCACCGAAATGAAGCACAATTAATAACTGTCAGAAATTGGAGTTCAACATAAATATCCAGAAAGTAAAACAGCCAGCCACTGGCACTTATCTTGACCTCAGGCAATCCTGCCTCCAGGAATCTCAGAATGAGACTGTGTGTCTGAAAGCTGTCTCATCCCATTTTATATTCCTCACTAGGACTGGGATTAAAGGTTTGCACTACTGGAATTAAAGTTGCATGTCATTGTGGCTACTGGGATTAAAGGTGTGTGTTACCATAATATAGTCTGTAAGGATGACCAGTGGGACTGATTTACTCTCAGATCTAAAGGCAGTCTTTATTTATTAAAATACAATTGAAATGCCACCACATTTGATAGCTTGTTGAAAACTACTAGTCCAAGGGTAATAACAAAGGAATAACCAGAGAATTTACCAACAACCAGTGTGGGAACTATGCATGGGTAGTAAAATGGAACATTACTCTGAGTAATATGAAACAAGGAAAAACAAAAATTAGCATTCCTGCCAGCTTTCAAACACAGACTCTGAGACAAGAAGACAATCAGAAGCATCTGCCTTTCATTTTCTGTTAAACATAATCTAGAATGGGAACTAAAAAATACAATCATTAAAACGAATTCAATATTTGCTTTCATACACAGTAAAGCCTCAACTTTTAGCCATAGTCTGGGAACTGCATGTCATTGCCTCATTATAGTTTTGTCTTGCTCAAAACTTTTTCATGATATTTTCATTCTTTGCTGCATAAGTCATTCTTATTCTCACCAAGTTACTGAGAAAACCTGGTGAAAACTGAAGATAAGATTTAAAGTTAGTTTTTGTTTAGGAACTAATTGATGTCTTTTCTCTTAGCTTCCAAATATTATACCAGTGAGCCAGCATACTTTAAGTCCTATTTTAATGACACGTAAAATAAAATGGACCACTGTCAAAGATGACACCTCAGAGAACAGTCATCTCTTCAATTGTTATCGTTGTTAGACAGATGCCATTGAAACAATTTGATTAGTACATTGATCTTTAGTTCTTGTGTTATTTTTAAATAACTCACAGGCCACATTTGTTACCTAGTAAAAATAGGCACATGGATTCTCTATCACCTTTTTAGCTTATGAAAGTTATTTTTCATCAATTAAAGATTTATGACACATTTTAAGTCCTGTCTACTAGAGTTTATACATAATGTAAACAATTCTTTACAATGATCCATTTGCCAATAGCAATATCTTTTATTTCCCATTAGAATAGGCAATGTCTCCCTGGTGGTATGTTTCAGCATGTTCTATTAATTTACTGGTAGGTAATATTCTCATTTTAGACCTTCCTGTGATAACATTAATTAGAATCCAAGAAGAGATCCTTATAATCTATACAGCTTGGCTCTGGTTTTGCTGTATTATTAGCATTCTTGACCTTGCTTTTACAATAGGCCTGTTCAGTGTAAGGAATACAGCCTTATCATCCCAGGCCCACTACTTTCATGTTATCTTTTCTCAGACAACTATGTGTGCCAAGACGATCAGCAGTTTTCTCATTTGACCTGTTCTGTTAGCCTTTGGGGAATTCTGGGAAAAAAAAAAAAGAAAGAAAGAAAAAAGAAAAAAAAAAACATTGTGTTTTATTCCCATCAGGATGAGTTGTGTTTTTTAAAAAAATATCTTTGAATTTAGCTTGAGCCAGAAAGCATGTGCATGCCAAGTAGTATAGGTCATTTTGAAATTTTGTAAGAAACAATATAGCACATTTCTCTATTGTTCTGTGCTGAGGGAATGATTTTCTCCGATGATTGGCTAAATCCCTGTGATAAATTGAAAACTAAAAAAGTAAACAAGTAGATCTAACTAACTTGGATGTAGCTTATGAAGTTATGGAATAAGGTGGAACAAATAGTAAATACATATGAAAAGCTCTTTTTTCTCATTTCCTACTGAGGCCCCTCACACAATTACTAGAGGCCTGTCCTCTACATAACCTTCCCAAGAGTCAACATCTTTTGAAGTGGTATATCTCCATTACCAAGAAGAGGTGTAGCTACAGTTCTGAAACCATAACACATGGCAACTGAGCAGCTGCATATTTTCTGAGGCTTAGCTGTCACCCAACTTTTGCCATACTGTTCCAGAACTGCAGCTGAATTTATCCTCCATCAGTCAATCAACCTTCTTATCCTATTCAAGAACTGAATACCCTACCCTCTGGAGTCTAGACTCACTATGACATGATCCTCACACCTCAACATTGAGTGAAGACTTAACCACCGACTGATAACTTTTATCTTTGAGTAACAATGTTAGTAAAATCTGTTTGTTTTTTAACTAACAGCCATGTCTTTCAGTTTTTTTCTATTCTATCATGGAAGCAAAAATCAAGAAAAGCAAACATAGAGGAAAAAATGGATTTTTCCAAGTGAATAGATTCAGTTTTCTTTGAAGCATACAAAATAAAATGATGACTTTGTTCCAAATAACAATTCACAAAGCATAAAATAATAACATGTTCACTGAACTCTTTGCATCATGTGTTCACTTATTAATGTAAGAAGTTTGGTTCTATAAGTAGTAAGTGTTCTGTTTATTTGTATATATTCTTATACGCATTTCCTTGGGAGTTCAGTGGGCATTGTTATCTACATTTTTCTACATACAATCTATCAAACTATTTTCTTTGCGTTAACCTGCTGCCCTCGTCATCTCCCTCTCTGTCTCTTGCTTGTTCTCTCTTCTTGCACGTTTTACCCTTCCTCTTTTATAACACATGCTACATTACTCTGTATTCCTTCTTACCCTCTTTCTTTAGAACTATCCTTCTGCCTTCAGGGTCCCTCTTTTCCTTTTCAATTTTATATGTACACATGTGCACATACACACACATATTTGAGGAGGGAGGCGAAGGTAGGAATGAGAAGAGGAACTATAATCTCTTGTTTTTGAGTTTGGATTAGCACATTTAACACTGTGTTCTTCACTTAAATCCATTTACTTGGACATACCAAAGTTTCATTCTTTTTAAAAGCTGATTAAAATTCCACTGTGTATGCAGACTGCATTACTCTTTACTCATTCCTCTGTTGATGGGCATCTAGGAAGTTTCCATATGTTCTGAATACTAAAGGAATAAGCAGAAATGAAAAAGCATCTCTGATGTGTGGAGTTAGAGGCTTTTAAACATATCCCAGAAGTAGTATAGCTGGATCATGTGACAGTTCTCTTTTAGTTTTCTGCAGTAACTCCACACTGACTTTTCTAGTGGCTAAACAGGCTTCTAGGCCCACCAGCAGTGTTTAAGTGTTCCCCTTTCCCCACATCCTTGACAAAATTGGTGGAGGCCTATTTTCTAGTTTAATAATTATTGCTAGAGGCAAATGGCACCATAATATGATTTTAATTTTCATTTTCTTGATAGTTAAGGATGTGGAGTACTTTTCCATATGTATGTTGGTTATTTATATTTATTCTTTTGAGAATTGTCAGTTGAATTGATTAGAGCATTCATTGATTAGGTTACTTGAGCATTTGGTATCTAATTTTGGAGCTTTTATAGATATTAAAATTACAATGGCACAAAATTTTCCTACTCTGCATACTGTCACTTTTGCCAATTGTTCCCTTCACTGAGCAGAAGCTCTTTACTCTCACACAACAACATTTCTTAATGATTTGCTTATTTACTGTACCACTGAGCCCATTTTTAGTAATTCCTAACCTATATCCATATATTTGAGAATTTTATCTGTGTTTTCATTTATTTGTTTCACAGATTTAGGTCATACCTTCTAGTTTCATTTTTTTCACATTTTGAGATTTAGTTTTCACATTAACACTTTTGAAGAGTCTTCTTCTTCTTCTTCTTCTTCTTCTTCTTCTTCTTCTTCTTCTTCTTCTTCTCCTCCTCCTCCTCCTCCTCCTCCTCCTCCTTCTCCTTCTTTGACACCTTTCAATTTAAGTGACTGCAGCTGTGTGGGTATATTTCTGTGTCCTCCAGGCAACCACACATGATTGTGTTCATTTTTAATGTAACAGTAACAAAAGCTGTGGTTTTCATAGAACTTGAGAAATATATTGTAATGCAATCTCTTCCTGCAAAGCATCTGTGTTTTCACATGAAACTTAGGATTTCTAGTTCTGTAAAATCTATAGTTATAATTTTGGTTGGGGATTTTCCCTGAGACTGTGCATAACTTTGAACAATATCATCATTTTGTAATAGTAATTCTGAATATCAATGAGTATTCAAGTGCTTATACATCTTGTCTTCCTTAGTTTGGTTTTTTCTTGTTTTATTTTGTCCTGAGAAATTTACCTAGACAGGGAGAAGAAACTACAAGTCTATATGGCACTATTGGGGATCATTATGGTGATAAAATATATGGTTGGGTATTGGGGAGAGAGAATGCAGGGGAATAGGCAGAATGGTTCATGTCCTATAGAGAGTGGCAGATCTGAAGAGGTGAAGGCAGTGATGAATGGTCCGATACGGGAGGTTAGCTTGCCTCCCAGGGTCATTGTTATATCTTTTATGGGTGGCTACCAAGGGCCATGTCTGGGCACATGCCCCTATTAGACCCCTGGTCTATGTCGATGCCCATGATTCCTATTACCACTAAAGACCATGATGATGCCCTGGGTTTGGACTACCTTATGTAGCCACTTTGGTGCTGAAAGGCTATGCCACTGCAGAGTCCATCCTGATTTGAATAGCCTGAGGTTCCACATGGGGTCATGATGACATCTGGACCCAAGCTGCACCAAAGGCCCATGTCTAGATCTGTGGTCTCTCAGGAATCTGTTGATAGCCATGGCCTATGTTGCCACCCAAGGCCACATAGGTACCCAGGATATGGTCGTCTACTACCTGGAACAATGTTGGAGACCAGGGACCATGCTTCGTTGGACCCATGCCCACCTGAGAGGGCATGTGCTGCTTCCTAGGGCCAAGGTGACATCCAGACCTAGCTTTTTCTGATGGCCATGTCTGGGTCCATTGTCTTGATAGAGCTTGGTTGACATTCATTGACCATGTTCCTATAGGAGTTCATGCAAACCATGTATTGAAGCATGTGTTGATGTACAATAGCTATGCTGAGCTGATCCTGAAATTTACTGGACCAGGGAGAGAAGTATCCCCTCACTGGAAAGCAGACCCCACTGCCCCTATCTAGTACTGGGATAAAGAACCACAATAACCCTGGTACAGAAGAACTGGCCCCTCTCCTAATAGTCCACCACTCTCCCATACACTTGAGAAAGCTGGCCCTATCCCTCACCAAGAGTTTGGGAGAGCTGTTTTCTCCCCTCACATGATATACATGGTACCAACAACCCAATCATATCAACCCAGCTACTACTCAGACAGTATTCCAGGGTGTTAAGTTAACATTTACTACATCTATGACTTCTTGGAACACTTGAAGGGAGTGGTCCTAAGGAAACATAGCTTCAGGATCTACATGACTCTGAACAATATCTGTCAGGAGTTTCAGTGAGGGTCCAGTATTGATGGTGTACCAGAAGCTAACGTCCTTGAACCTGAGCAAGAATTACATAATGAACACTTGCAAATAAAACTGGACAAAAGAGTTTACTGAATGATATACAGCAGCTCCTAATGCCAAAAAAATAGATGAAGAAGTGATGGAGAGGTGGAAAAAACAAGTCAAATGGGTTTATATTTGGTTTGTTTTAGTTTTGTGTGTTCTGTTTTTAAATTAATATTCTTATTTATATTTAAAATTTTAAATTTTTATCTCATTTCAATAATTTTTTTAGTTTTCCTTTAGGGGGAGCTACAGGGTGAAGGGCATATATGGAGAAACTGAGAAATGAGTGGGATTGGGTTGCATAATGTGAAATTCCCAAAGAATTATTTTAAAAGTAATGTTAAAAAAGAAACTAGATATTTTATGTTTGTAAATATATTATGAATATTTCCGCAGTTTCTTTCTTGGTCAGTTCATTACCTTCATATAGAAATGTTACTATTATGAGTGTTGATTTTGTAAATCAATTCTTTGATGAACGTGTTTCTCAGATTCCAATTTTCTGGTAAAGTTGATAGTGTCTTTAATTATAGGGTCATCTCATCTGCAAGTAGAGATAATTTTACATTTTCCCTATTCATGCCCTCTCACTTATCTCCCCTTGCTTCTTATATTACTCTACCTGAGACATTGGCTACATTGAGAAACAACTGAGTGTTCATCCTTGATGCATGCATTGTTGACTTAAGTTTGTCAAAGTCTTGCTATGTTAGGGTTAGTTTGTTCTTATCCTCATTTTGTACATTTTCCTCTTATAATGAAGGAAAGATGGTGAACTTGCTGAACTCCTCTCCTGAATCAAGTGAAGTGATCATGTGACTTCTTTAATTGAGTCTGTTTATGTGACTTATTTCACTAATTTATTTGTTTATGTTGAACCATCCTTTGCATCTCTCTGATTAAGTCATCTTGGCCATGGGGAATAATCTTTTAAATGTCTACTTGAATTCATTTAAATAGGATTTTATCAAAATCTTTTGAAGGTATGATCTTCAGGATGTGGGCATTTGTAAGCACTTGAACTTACTGGACCACCACTACCTGATTTGCTACGGAATGAATTTATGGCATTATGTAGCTTACAGTCTATTGAAAAGGGAAAGTTGGATAGAAATTAAAGGAAAATATTGAAGAAGAAACTATAAAGGAACACTGTTTGCTGTCAGATTCCCCATGGCTTTATCAGCTTTTTCATACAACCCAGAACCACAGAAACAGAGGTGATACCTCTCACAATGGACTGGGTCCTCTCACATTAACCATTACACAGAACATAACTACAGGCCAACCTGATAGAGGTATTTTCCCAGGTGAGGGTCCCTCTTCAAAAATGGCCCTAGTTTGTGTCAAGTTGACAAGAAACAGACCAACATAGCATAGGATACCAGTCCCTGCCCCTCCAGAGAGTGAGCAGTAAGTCTCTAGTCCTGTATTCATTCTTCATACCTAATATAACTAAAACAGGTCCTGGCTTCTTGACAAAAGTATGACTAAAACCATAAGCCACAAAAATAGAGCAAATGAATTCTAGAAACTATGTGCAATGTTAATATTAACCATCATCCAATTGTAGGAGGACAGATTGATTTAAAAATAATATAGTGATCATAGAAATATTATTCTTTTTATCATAATAAAGAAAAACAGAAATTGAGATTCATAGTGTGTATTATCAGCAGCTTATTTTATTACTGTTAAATAATAATTTTAACTACTTCAATATTTATAAAATTTTGATGAATCGGTTTTTTTTGTTTTTTTTTTTTGGTTTTGTCGAGACAGGGTTTCTCTGTAGCTTTGGTGCCTGTCCCGGAACTAGCTCTTGTAGACCAGGCTGGCCTCGATCTCACAGAGATCCGCCTGCCTCTGCCTCCCGAGTGCTGGGATTAAAGGCATGCGCCACCACCGCCCGGCTGAATCGGTGTTTTTAACTGCTAATATTTTATTTCCTCTGGACTGATTCAGGGCAATAAGGAGACTTAAGTCACAGAAACCACAAACAGTAAACAAAATTCAAAATTCAAATTTCCTGACTCCACATTTGAGCTTTGCTTGAGTAAGAAGTTGAGACTGTAATACAGTATCCTTTCATATTTATTATTCAAAGTTTAAAAAGATGGTCTCGTTCTTTGGAAAGCTGTAGCAGTTTCAGAGAAAAAAAAGTGTCTGTGATGATACTGTCCACTTTACATATGTTACTTAAATCCCCTCCCATTTTTTTCCCAAATGTGACTCTCTCCAATCCTGTGTGAGAAAAACAAAGATTTTGTGTACTCTGAGAATAAATCAATCCATGTTGCCTCAAATTGAAACACTCCCTGGGTTAGCGCTTTAGAGTCTTCCTTTGTGTAGAGAAAAGAGTCTGGGACTTGAGGACATTAAAACCAAGTCTAGTTTAACTTTTACATCGTTGGTGGATATGTCACTATCAGTCTTAGAGAGTCTATGTGACCAAAATCTAAAATGAGAAATTCCTTTCCTGTGGTCAGGCATGTTTCCAAAAGTAGGTCAAGAATCCAGAGGTTAGGGCAGTTTTCTTTCTGTAAAGCAAGACAATTGCAGGCAGTTGTTTTGCCAGAAAGCCATAGGTAACTATTTTCTCCAGATAGTCTCTGTAATGCTGTTTCTTCTCTTTGGTTTTGTCCTAACTCTTTTCCCACATACTGAGGGAGAGTGAAAAGCACTAGGATGGTATAAATGTTGCCATAAGATCCTTCCTGTTATCTAGCAGAAAACAATGAAGTGAGCAGAAATCAAAATCAACTTTTTTCTTTATAATTCTGTTATAGATATTCTTTTGATGATTACATAGCAATTTTCTCTTATTACCTTATATGTGGTTTCTTTTCCAATCATTGTCACTACTTATTTTCATGTCATAGATAGGATCAGGAAATTTCAAATGATCACTACAAGTTATATTTCATATCCAAACTTCGGATTTCCAAACACTAAATCTCAATTCTTTACTTTCTTGTGTAGGAATGTCCTAGAGTTATGTGTGTACATTGTTAGGTGTATTTAATAGGAGCCTCTCTGCTGACACAAATAATTCCAATCAGACCAAATTAGACCGAATAAAAGATGCCCACATTTAATGCAGCGCTCCCAGGTGGCCAGAAAATAATGGCGATAAAGAGAGAGCAGGGGAGACCAAGACTACACAAAACCCAGAGACCACATGTTCCTTTCTGGGAAGCAGTCTAAATAGCCTGTGGGAGTGGTCCACCACTTAGTGGGCTTTTTTTGACCCTCCCTGGGGAGGTCACTCCTTGGCTGGCTTTCCCAGAGGTGGAGTCTGGACCAAGGCACTTCCCAAGAAGAGGGGGCTTCCAAGGATGGATGCTGGTCATTATATACATCTCACGTGCAGTTACTTGAAAAAGTCGGTAGAGATTCTCATATCATCTAGAATTGAAGTTACACGCATTTGTGAACTCTATGATGTGGGTGGTAGCAACCTGAACCTGGATTCTTTGCAAGGTTGGTAAGAACTCTTTCTTAACTGCTGAACCATCTCTCCACTCATAAATATGGATTCTTACACAGTACTGTGCACTTGCTCATGATCTAAGATATATAATTTCATTTATATAATGATAGAAAGATGAAATCCATTTTATATGAAGAGAACAGGATATAAAAAATATGAACTGGAGTCGTTTGAAGGTAAAAAGTCAAAGAATCAGAGAGTTGGATTATGAAATTACCATATATAATTGATTTATGTTTCAACCCATTTCACATTGGCTCAGACTTTCTGGCATGAATTGCAGAAAAATGAATTTACATGATTTTTTCCTCATCGGCTTCTCCTTCAGGGACATGACTCCATCACTGAGATGAAACATGAGCTGAGAAAGCACACTCAGCTATCAGCTTTCAGGAAACAAATGGAAGACTGCTCAGGAAGTATTCCAGAGGTCAGAATTCAAGAATTCTCTAAATAGGGTGTTTGGGAAGTATCTCAAATGGCAATGTGCTTGCCATACAAGCACAAAGATCCAAATTCTGATCCACAGCCAACATTAAAAATGAGAAGAAAGAAAGAAAGAGCCAGGCATGATTTCATGCATCTGTTACCCTAGCACAAAGAGAGAAAGAGACAAGCAGATCTCTGGGTCATCTTCACCAGCTAACCTAGCCAATCAGTGAGTGCCAGGTCACCAAGATCTCCTGTCTCAAAATGTAAAGGTAGAAAGGAATAGAGGGAAACATTCAACATTTATGTGCAGTTCTTCTCTCATGCACATACATGAGCATATCCACTTACACACGGAGGCATGGGGGAAAAGAATTCTACTTACAAGCTGAGACATGAAATGCATCCATGTTATGGGTTGAATATGATATTTCCTCACAGGCTCATGTTATGAATACTTGGTTGTTTGTTGGTGGTACTAACTTTAGAGGTTCTGGAAACTGAGATGGGGCCTTGCTAGAGGAAGTAGTCACAGAAAGTACATGTGTGAAGGTCTTCCCTGGACGCAAATCCCTTCCTCACTCCCTGCTTCCTGTCTCCTATGAAGTAAAAAGTCTTCCTAGCCTAAAAAGCCCCAACAACCATAGACCGAATCCCGGAAACTAAGCAAATTTATTTTCCCTTCTCTAATTATGATACTGGGTTTTTTCAGACAGAGCTATTGGAAGGTCATTTGTCAAGTTGGGGAACAGCTAAGAGGCAGACTATTTTACACCACTTAAGAATTTGCTGTGGAACAGTATTATTGCTGTGGTACTGCCTGTTAAAATACACAAGAGAGGAATGAAGACATAAAGTGTGTGAGGAAATACAATGGCCATGGCTCCTGTGAAACAGACACCTCAGTAATTAATTTAACCATTTCACAATCAAAAAGTGCAGAAACCAAGAAACCATTTGCTTACAGCTGATCAGTCTCTTACTCACCCAATTTCATGCAGCAACAGAAAGAATGCTGCAGTTATACAAAGAGGAATTTCTTGTTCTGACATAAGGATGGATTCTATGACATCTTCATCCTGAGTGAACAAGGGCAGACAATTAAAAAACATTCCTACTTTTCCATTATCATACTGAATGGTGCACTCTAACATATTGCTCTCATATCTCCAAAAATTTACTTCCTTTTTTTTTTTTTTCTCAGAAGGAGTTGTAACAGGACAGGTAATGATCTCAGGAGAAAAAAATCTCATGACATTGACATTCTTATCAAAGTCATTGGGGAATATCAGGAGAAAGGGGTTTTATTTTTTAAACAGATCATACACCTAACATCCACCCAGCATTTGCACATACATTATAAAAGATAAACTGCTTTTAAAATGACTCTTCCACAACACTTATAAAGTTGAAGTATCTTCTCCATCAATAAGGTCCAAAAAATGCTCATCTCTTAATCCATACTCTTTAAATTTTTTTTTTAAAAAAAAAAGAAAACTGCATAGGTTTTCCGAATTTTCAGTCTGTAAGTATTGGGCAATTAATCACAGCATGTATTTATCAGAAGTAAATACAAATTCAGTGAACCTGCATACCAGCTGCCGGAAGTTATTG
Source organism: Chionomys nivalis (assembly GCF_950005125.1). Classification (NCBI taxonomy): domain Eukaryota; kingdom Metazoa; phylum Chordata; class Mammalia; order Rodentia; family Cricetidae; genus Chionomys; species Chionomys nivalis. Next base: position 40,277,679 of record NC_080090.1, on the reverse strand, counting down.
ACACCTTTGGTAATTATAACATTTTGAAGGAAAAGTTACCAGTTTGACGTCTGGAGAAAAGAAAGTGAAGATGTATCTCCACCAACATTTATGTCATGGTTTCCTTATGCTATTTTAAAAGTCACTTTCACTTTTTAAAGGCAGACTTCCTCAACTTGTGCATTGGTCAGGGTTCTATAGAGGAGCAGAACTGATTGTGTATGTGTGTGTGTGTGTATGTGTGTCTGTGTGTTGGGTGAACAGTTTTTTCTGGAGAGATGCTATGCACATATTTACCTCAGATAAGGAGCCCACGACAACCCAAAGTAAGGATACCACCAAAGTCTAACTTGATGAACTATGAGTTCTGATGAGGTTATTTAGAAGAGTGGACAGATGATTGGTCTCAATGGTATTTTGTTGTTGTTGTATATGTTTGTTTTTATTGTCCCTTGACATGTCAGAGTCTTTACTCAGTTGAGTTTCGCTCCTCTGAAAACCTTCATCTTTCATTGCTTTCTCTAGAAAGATGGGCCTGGTGAATCTAGTCAATTTCAGAATCCTTCTTAAGTTATTTTTAGGTAATTACCTCTGTGCTTAAAGAACTTGTCTACAGGATGAAATGTTTCAATCTCAAAGGAAAGCTTTACACAGCAGAATGAAATAAGACTATTTGATGTCATTATCTTTCCAATGCTGTGAATTTAAGAGGCCTGAGTATACATTTGAACATGGTATCATTTTCATTTTCTTGAATTAAAGGGACCTTGATAAAGGTGTTACAAAACCTCTGGGATTTTCATGCCAGAAATGTTGCAGGGTATGACTGAGAAAAATTACTTAGTTAAAAAAAAAATGATGTTGGTCATACCCAGCTTGCATCCAGAACCCTTCTTCCTTCTGCCCCCTTTCCTCTTTGGGCACATAACACCATCCAGCTCAGTCTGTCTGGCGCTGGGGGCAGATCCTCAGGGCAAGTAGGCAGGTGAGACTTCCTTTGGTTCACTGGCCTGCCTGCACCAAGCAAGGTAAGGCCTTTGTTTACGAACTACCCAACCTGCATGGAGATCTGATCTTGGCACCAGGAGAGCCATCAGTGGGAGAGCTAATCTGGGTACCAGGAGAGCCGTCTTTGGGCACGGAGATCTGATATTGGTACCAGGAGAGACATCACTGGAGCACCAGGAGAGCTAGCACTGCAGGGTGCCATCACTGGGAAAGTACATCAGTAGGCAAGGAGACCTGATCCGGTAAAAGAAGATCCATAGGGGAGCATTCGGAGAAAGAGATGGGCAGGCGCCAATGCAAGAATTCACCCAACATTCTGAAAAACTATATGAAACCACCAGAACCCAGCGACCTCACAACAGGAGGACATGAACACCTTAATCATGAAGAAGTAGATAAAATTGACTTTATGAAAGTGATTGATGCCCTTAAACAGCATGTAAAAAATGCCCTTATAGAAATGGATGAGAAGTATAACAGAAAGTTTGAAGAATTGAGTAAATCAGTGAATGATACCCTAGGAAACCAAGGAAAAACAATCAAACAAATAATGGAAACAGTTCAAGACTTAAAAACTGAAATGGAGGCAAAGAAGAAAACACAAACAGAAGGCCAGCTGGACAGGGAAAATCGAGGTAAACGAATAGAGACTACAGAAACAAGCATAACCAACAGAATACAAGAGATAGAAGAAAGAATCTCAGATTCTGAAGATACCATAGAGAAAATAAACACGCTGATCAAAGAAAACAGCAAGGCCAACAAATTCTCATCACAAAACATTCAGGAAATATGGGACACAATAAAAAGACCAAACCTAAGAATAATAGGAATAGAAGAAGGAGAAGAAGCGCAGCTCAACGGTCCAGAAAATATATTTAATAAAATTATAGAAGAAAACTTTCCCAACCTAAAGAAAGATATACCTATGAAGGTTCAAGAAGCATACAGAACACCGAATAGGCTGGATCAAAAAAAAACATCCTCTCGCCATATAATAATCAAAACACAAAGCATACAGAATAAAGAAAGAATACTAAGAGCAGCAAAGGAAAAAGGCCAAGTTACTTATAAAGGTAAACCTGTCAGACTTACACCTGACTTCTCTATGGAAACCATGAAAGCCAGAAGGTCCTGGATAGATGTACTGCAGAAACTAAGAGACCAGGGATGCAAGCCCAGACTACTATACCCAGCCAAGCTTTCGTTCACTATAAATGGAGAAAACAAAATTTTCCAGGATAAAAACAAATTTAAACAATACGTAGCCACAAATCCAGCCTTACAGAAAGTAATAGAAGGAAAATCACTAATCAAGGAGTCCAACAATGACCACAGTAACTCAGACATCTAGAAACCCTTTACCAGCACATCTCAAAGAAGGGAAACACACAAAATCTACTACTAAAAAAAATGACCGGAGTTAACAACCACTGCTCATTAATATCACTTAATGTCAATGGACACAACTCACCTATAAAAAGGCACAGACTAAGAGATTGGATACGAAAACAGGATCCAACATTCTGCTGTTTACAAGAAACACACCTCAACCACAAAGACAGGCACCTACTCAGAGTAAAGGGCTGGGATAAGGCTTATCAAGTAAATGGACCTAGGAAACAAGCAGGTGTGGCCATACTAATTTCTAACAAAGTTGACTTCAAACTTAAATCAATCAGAAGAGATGGAGAGGGACATTTTCTACTCATAACAGGAACAATTCATCAGGATGAAATCTCAATCCTGAATATCTATGCCCCTAATATAAAAGCACCCACGTACGTAAAAGAAACATTGTTAAAATTCAAGGCAGCCATCAAACCGCACACATTAATAGTAGGAGACTTTAATACTCCTCTCTCACCAATGGACAGGTCAATCAGACAGAAACCTAACAGAGAAATAAGAGAATTAATGGAGGTAATGAATCAAATGGACTTAACAGACATCTATAGAATATTCCACCCAAACAGGAAAGAATATACCTTCTTCTCTGCAGCTCATGGAACCTTCTCAAAAATCGACCACATACTCGGTAACAAAGCAAACATTCACAGTTACAAAAAAATATTAATAACCACCTGTATCTTATCAGATCACCATGGATTAAAGCTAGAATTCAGCAACAATGCTACCCCCAGAAAGCCTACAAACTCATGGAAACTGAATAGTCAACTACTGAACCATACCTGGATTAAGGAAGAAATAAAGAAAGAAATTAAACTCTTCCTTGAAGACAATGAAAATAAAGAAACAACATACTCAAACCTATGGGACACTATGAAAGCAGTCCTGAGAGGAAAGTTCATAGCACTAACTGCCCACTTAAAGAAAACAGAGAAAGCACACATTGGAGACTTAACAGCCCACCTGAAAGCTCTAGAAAAAAAAGAAGCAGACTCACCTAGAAGGGGTAGAAGACTGGAAATAATCAAACTGAGGGCTGAAATCAACAAAATAGAGACACAGAAAACAATTGAAAGAATCAATAAATCAAAAAGCTGGTTCCTGGAGAAAATCAACAAGATTGATAAACCCCTATCCAAACTAATCAAACGGCAGAGAGAGAATTTGCAAATTAATAAGATCAGAAATGAAAAGGGAGACATAACCACAGACACAGAGGAAATTCAGAGAATCATTAGATCTTACTACAAAAGCCTGTATGCCACAAAACTGGAAAATGTAAAAGAAATGGACACTTTTTTAGATAAATACCATATACCAAAGTTAAACCAGGACCAGGTGAACAACCTAAATAGACCTGTTAGTCGTGAAGAATTAGAAGCAGTTATCAAAAACCTCCCTTCCAAAAAAAGTCCAGGACCAGATGGTTTCAATGCGGAATTCTACCAGAACTTCCAAGAAGACCTAATACCTATACTCCTTAAGGTATTTCACAATATAGAAACAGAAGAGTCATTGCCAAATTCCTTTTATGAAGCTACAGTAACTCTGATACCAAAACCACACAAAGACCCAACCAAGAAAGAAAATTACAGGCCAATCTCACTCATGAACATCGATGCAAAAATCCTCAACAAAATTCTGGCAAACCGAATCCAAGAACACATTAGAAAAATTATCCATTATGATCAAGTAGGCTTCATACCAGAGATGCAGGGCTGGTTTAACATACGCAAATCTATCAATGTAATCCATCATATAAATAAACTGAAAGAAAAAAACCATATGATCGTTTCATTAGACGCTGAAAAAGCATTTGACAAAATTCAACATCCCTTTATGATAAAAGTCTTGGAGAGATTAGGGATACAAGGGTCATACCTAAATTTAATTAAAGCTATATACAGCAAGCCGACAGCTAATATCAAATTAAATGGAGAGAAACTTAAAGCCATCCCACTAAAATCAGGAACACGCCAAGGCTGTCCACTCTCTCCATACCTCTTCAATATAGTTCTCGAAGTTTTAGCAATAGCAATAAGACAACATAAGGGGATAAAGGGGATTCAAATTGGAAAGGAAGAAGTTAAACTTTCATTATTTGCAGATGATATGATAGTGTACATGAGCGACCCCAAAAACTCCACCAAAGAACTCCTACAGCTGATAAACGCCTTTAGTAATGTGGCAGGATACAAGATCAACTCCAAAAAATCAGTCGCCCTCTTATACACAAAGGATATGGAAGCAGAGAGGGAAATAAGAGAATCATCACCTTTCACGATAGCCACAAAAAGCATAAACTATCTTGGGGTAACTCTAACCAAGGAAGTGAAAGATCTATTTGACAACAACTTTAAGGCATTGAAGAAAGAAATTGAAGAGGATACCAGAAAATGGAAAGATCTCCCTTGCTCCTGGATTGGGAGGATCAACATAGTAAAAATGGCAATTCTACCAAGGGCAATTTATAGATTCAATGCAATCCCCATTAAAATCCCATCAAAATTCTTCACAGATCTTGAAAGGACAATAATCAACTTTATATGGAGAAACAAAAAACCCAGGATAGCCAAAACAATCTTATATAATAAAGGAACTTCTGGAGGCATTACCATCCCTGACTTCAAACTCTATTACAGAGCTACAGTAATGAAAACAGCGTGGTACTGGCATAAAAACAGAGCAGTCGACCAATGGAATCGTATAGAAGACCCGGATTTTAACCCACAAACCTATGAACAACTAATTTTCGATAAAGGAGCTAAAAGTATACAATGGAAGAAAGAAAGCATCTTCAACAAATGGTGCTGGCACAATTGGATGTCAACCCGTAGAAGAATGAAAATAGACCCATATCTATCACCATGCACAAAACTCAAGTCCAAATGGATCAAAGACCTCAATATCAATCTGAACACACTGAACCTGATAGAAGAGAAAATGGGAAGTACCCTACAACATATGGGCACAGGAGATCGCTTCCTATGTATAACCCCAGCAGCACAGACATTAAGGGCAACATTGAATAAATGGGACCTCCTGAAACTGAGAAGCTTCTGTAAAGCAAAGGACACTGTCATTAAGACAAAAAGGCAGCCTACTGACTTGGAGAAGATCTTCACCAACCCCGCTACAGACAAAGGTCTGATCTCCAAAATATATAAAGAACTCAAGAAACTAGACTTTAAAAGGATAATTAACCCAATTAAAAAATGGGGCACTGAACTGAACAGAGAATTCTCATCAGAAGAAGTTAAAATGGCCAAAAGATACTTAAGGTCATGCTCAACCTCCTTAGCGATCAGAGAAATGCAAATCAAAACAACTTTGAGATATCATCTTACACCTGTCAGAATGGCTAAAATCAAAAACACCAAGGATAGCCTTTGCTGGAGAGGTTGTGGAGAAAGGGGTACCCTCATCCATTGCTGGTGGGACTGCAAACTTGTGCAACCACTTTGGAAATCAGTGTGGCGGTTTCTCAGAAAAATTGGGATCAACCTACCCCTGGACCCAGCAATAGCACTCTTGGGAATATACCCAAGAGATGCCCTAGCATATGACAGAAGCATTTGTCCAACTATGTTCATAGCAGCATTATTTGTAATAGCCAGAACCTGGAAGCAACCTAGATGCCCTTCAATAGAAGAATGGATGAAGAAAGTGTGGAATATATATACATTAGAGTACTACTCTGCGGTAAAAAACAATGACTTCTCGAATTTGGCATGCAAATGGATGGAAATAGAAAATACGATCCTGAGTGAGGTAACCCAGACCCAAAAAGAAGATCATGGGATGTACTCACTCATAATTGGTTTCTAGCCATGGATAGGGGCCACTGAGTCTATAATTTGTGATCCTAAAGAAGCTAAACAAGAGGGTAAACCCAAAAAAAAACATATAGATATCCTCCCAGCTATGGGAAATAGACAAGATTAATGGGCAAAAAATGGGAATCTTGGGGGGTGGGGTGGGATGGGGATGAGGGGAGATGGGGAGAGAAAAGTGTGAAGGAGAGGATGAGGGGAACTGGGGGAATCGGGGTGATTGGGGGTAAAGGAAGGTTGGATGGGGGAGCAGGGAAACTCATACCTTAGTTAAGGGAGCCACCTAAGGGTTGGCAAGAGACTTGAACCTGGAATGGCTACCAGAAGCCCAGGGCAATGTCCCCAGTTAGTTCATTGGGGCACCTGAGGATAGGAACCTGAAATGAACCTATCCTATAATCATACTGATGAATATCTTGCATATCGCCATAGAACCTTCATCTAGCGATGGATGGAGATAGAGACAGAGACCCACACTGGAGCACCGGACTGAGCTCCCAAGGTTATAATGAGGAGCAGAAGGAGAGAGAACATGAACAAGGAAGTCAGGACCATGAGGGGTGCACCCAACCACTGAGACAGGGGGGCCAATCTATTGGGAGCTCACCAAGGCCAGCTGGACTGCTACTGAAAAAAACATGGGATAAAACCGGACTCTCTTAACGTGGTGGACAATGAGAGCTGACGAGAGGCCAAGGAGAATGGCACAGGAACTTTCATCTGGCGATGGATCGAGTGAGAGACAGAGACCCAATTTGGATCAACCGTCTGAGCTCTTAAGGTCCAAATGAGGAGCAGAAGGAGGGAGAACATGAGCAAGGAAATCAGGACCACGAGGGGTGCACCCACCCACTGTGACAGTGGAACTGATCTATTGGGAGCTCTCCAAGGCCAGCTGGACTGGGACTGAATAAGCATGGGTTGAAACTGGACTCTCTGAACAAGGCGGACAATGAAGGCTGATGAGAAGCCAAGGACAATGGCACTAGGTTTCGATCCTAATACATGAACTGGCTTTGTGGGAGCGTAGCCTGTTTGGATGCTCACCTTCCTGGACCTAGATAGAAGCGGGAGGACCTTGGTCTTCATGTAGAGCAGGGAATTTGGACTGCTCTTCAGTATCGAGAGGGAGGGGGAGTGGACTAGGGGGAGGAGAAGTGGAGTGGGGATAGGGGGAGGGGAGCGGGGGGAGGGGGCAATATGTGGGAGGAGGGGGAGGGAAATGGGAAACGGGGAGCAGTTGGAAATTTTAAGTAAAAAAGAATAAAAAAATGATGTTTAAAACAAACAGATGTATAGAGTAACATAAAACTATAAAATTTACACTTATCTGGGCAAAATATCTAAGAGAATAAAATATCTTTGATTGTTTGCCTTGCATTGTTTTGGAAATTTTAATGTTAAAGAGAACTGAGCCATTGATTCCTGTGAGCACATTGATAATGATCCTAATTCTAACATCTGATACAAATATGATGATGTCACAAAGACAGACAAATGTTCAGCATTGTAAAGGGCTTCAGAGGCATGAGAGATCCTCCTAGGAGAACTTGGGAAAGAAGAGAAGGGAAGCTAAGAAAAGACACTCCCCTTGCACCAGGTTCACCTCCGAGCAAGAAGAAAAAGGCAAGCAGCTCTGTGAACTGCATGAAGCAGCTGGCCAGCCACTGGAGGCTTGGCTGGCACAGCGTGAGGGCAGCAGTATGCCAGCCAGGGTACTTCACAGGTATGCTCTTTTCTACTTTACCAGCTTACTGAACCAGTTCACTAACTGTTGCAGCTACCAAATTAAAAATACATGTTTCACAGCACAAGACTCACACTGTTGGTGCTCAAAAAATTCCATATCTGTGCTTTGTTCTGGAGTGAAATGTTCTATATATCTACAGAAAATTAGTCCTAGGGAATATAAATGCTTCCTAGACAAGCAAAGAATCTCTGGTTAAATAAATCTGGCAAACACAAAATTAAACGGCCTCTTCACTAGAGAATTTTCCAAAACCTGCCCTATGTCACATTCATTGACCAATTTCCAAGAAGAGGCTCTGATGCATGTAGCATTTTACAAATTTATGGGTTCCCAGAAATTGCTTCAGTTCTCACCTCATAGAGCACATAGAACTCAGACTGTAAGTAATCCTTTAGAAATATCCTTCTGTATTGGAAAAAAAAAAAACACCACAATTTTATATCCTACATTTTTTTTAGTGATAATGTGTCAGATATTCATCTTTCAAAACACTCGTGACTAAAACTTGTTTTATTTGTTTATTTTTCTTTCTTAAACCTGAGTGATCTATGTAATTGATGTGTCACATAACTTCACTAAGATAGGAAGGTTCTTTTATTTTTATTTATTTATTTATTTTGATAGGAAGGTTCTTTGGCCCAAGCAGAAGAGCAAGCATTCAAGTCTGGTTGCTCAAACAAACAAATCTAGAGCACGACTCAAGGGTGGCAGAGCACATTTATTCAGGAGCCATCCAGGCCATTCTCCCCAAGCTTGTAACAAAAGAGTCACTGTAAAGCATTAAGAATGCAGCTGACTATGACAAACAAAGCTGCTATGAACATAGTTGAGCACATGTCCTTGTGGCACGATTGAGCATCCTTTGGATAGATACCCAAAAGTGGTATTACTGGTTCTTGAGGAAGGTTGTTTCATAATTTTCTGAGAAATTGCCACACTGAAATCCAAAGGGGTTGTACCAGCTTGCATTCCCACCAGCAATGCAGAAGTGTTCCCTTTTCTCCACAACATCTCCAGCATAAGTTGTCATTAGTGTTTTTGATCTTGGCCATCCTTACAGGTGTAAGATGGAATCTCAGAGTTGTTTTGATTTGTATTTCTCTGACGACTAAGGATGTGGAACATTTCCTTAAGTGTCTTTCAGCAAATTTAGATTCTTCTGTTGAGAGTTCTCTGTTTAGGTCTGCACTCCATTTTTTTTATTGGATTATTTGTTCTTTTGGTGTCCAATTTCTTGAGTTCATTGTATATTTTGGAGATCAGACTTCTGTCTGATGTGGGGTTAATGAAGATCTTTTCCCATTCTATAGGCTGTCATTCTGTCTTGTTGACTGTGTCCTTTGCTTTACAGAAGCTTTTCAGTTTCAGGAGGTCCCATTTATTAATTGTTTCTCTCCGTGTCTGTGCTGATGTAGTCTCCTGTGCCAATGCGATCAAGTATACTTTCCATAAGGAAAATGTGGTACATTTACACAATGTTTTTACACAGCAGAAAAAATGACATCTTGAATTTTGCAGGAAAATGGATGTAGCTAGAAAACATTATTTTGAGTGAGGTAACACAGACACAGAAAGACAATTATCACATGTACTCACTCATAGGTGGTTTTTAAACATAGAGTTAAGAAAACCATTCTACAAATCACAATCCCAGAGAACTTAGACAACAATGAGAACACTAAGAGAGACTTACATAGATCTACTATACATGGGAAGTAGAAAAAGACAAGATCTCCTGAGTAATTTGGGAGCATGAGGAACTTGGGGGAGGGCTGGAGGGGGGAGGGAAGAGACAGGGAGGGGAGCAGAGAAAAATGTAGAGCTCAATAAAAATAAATATAAAAAGAAAAAAAAAGAAATCAGCTGATGAGTTGAATCCCTGTTACTGTAGTGGAGGGAGCACAGATTTTCATAAAGTCTTGAGTCTACAGGTGTCTGGATTCTGAGCTGTTTTCTAGTTTTATTATCTGAAAAAAAGTCTAAACTTCTCTGTATCTTAGTTTCCTCATCTGGGAAAAGAGTTTTTAGAGTTACTGTTTGTAATAAATAGATGAAAAGTATTTTCATAGACATGTTCTCCAAGAAACCAACTCAAAAAAGAAAAAACAATGTCAAGCACGATCTTTGTCTCAGTAATATATTTCAAGAACCACAGCAGAATAAAGTGAGTTCAAGAAGGGACTCAGGTTAGCTGAGGACTTGATAACAAGCCCTTCTGGGAGGCTCAGAACATAGCTCAAGAGGATTCTAACTGAAGATAAGGACACATGAAACACCTCCCAATCCTTATCTAATATTGCCTGAAGACTGCTCTGAGAGATGCTCTCCAGCTTGCACCGTTGTGCTCAGTATGTGTTCACAACACGGATACTGCAGGCAAATGGTGGGTTTCTGCTTCAAAGAGGTAAGGTGGGCAAGAACACTGGCATGAAAAGATGCTAAGGGCCTTTGCTGCACTGATAATTGTAGCACACTGCATTGCACACACAAAGCCCCCTAAAATTCAAAAATCATTACTACTTTTCAGGTGAAAACTTCTATGAACTAATTATTAAGATACTGAATTACAGCTGGGCATAGTTGCATATGCCTTTAATCTGAGACTCAAGATGCAGAGGCAGCTGGAACCCTGTGGGTCTAAGTCTAGTCTGTTCTACATCGTGAGATACAAGACAGCCAGGGCTAAATAAAGAGTCCCTGACACAACACACACACACACACACACACACACACATTCACACATCATTGCATTTCCTTGTTATTGAATTCAATCATGATCTCAGTTGTTTAGATATTGTGGACATTTGTTTTTTTAAAACTTATTCCCTAAAACAACTTACATTTCCAAAAGTGTGATTATTTAGACTCCTAAAATATGGTCCATATTCTTCCACATTCATATTCTACTCATGTAAATGCAGTACTTAGAGTCACTGTACTATAGCTTTTGCTTTATCTATTAGACATATAATAATTTTTCTATGCCATTTATTGATGTAGGAGGACCTTCTGTTTATGTATTGCTTTCATTGGTTGAATAAAAAAATTGCCTTGACCTTTTGATAGGGCAACAATTAGGGAGGCAGAGTAGACAGAACTGAATTCTGGGAGGAAGAAAGCAGGGTCAGGGATTGCCGCCATGGAGTCCTCTGCCAGGTCAGATATGCTGAATCTTTCCTGGTAAGCCACGACCTCGTGGTAACATACAGATTATTAGAAAAGGGTTGAATCAAGATGTGAGAGTTAGCCAATAAGAGGCTAGAGCTTATTTCTGTGTGGTTATTTTGAGGGTTAAGCTAGCCGGGTGGCAGGACACAGCCTGTTCCTCCTACAATAATTTATGATTTTGAGATGTCTTTTCTCCTAAAAACGAGCACAAAGAATCTTCCCTGCAATCCTCTTTAAAATCTCACTATATTTTTGAATGCAATTTATTTTTATCTATCTCATATCATGAAAATCCAATCCAAGTTTAAAGCTGCTATTTCATCCATTCTTTTCCTTCAATTGAAAATAATTTTTTCTTATGTAATATATTTTAATTACAGTTTCTCTGGCTTCTACTATACCAAGTTTCTCTTCACATATTTTCTCATCTGAAACCATTCTCTTTCAGTCTCTCATTAGAAAACAAACAGGGTTCTGAGGAATAATAATAACATATAATAAATTAACAAAATTCTCACATTGGAGTTGGTCAAGACAAATGAACTTAAAGAAAAAAAAAAAGAGGAGGCATATGAATCAGAAAATCCACTCAGTTTCATCCTCAGGAATCCCATAAAAGTGGAAGCTGGTGCATTCATTTTAATATATGACAAAATAGACTTCAAACCAAAACTAATCTGAAGAGATAGAAAGGGTGCTATTTACTCAGCAAATTAAATGAAAGAGAACATTGAGAGATCATTACAATTCTAACATTTGTGCATCAAAATGAAAGGTCCTAAGTTCATAAAAGAAACACTACCACAGATTTAAGCCTATATTCATTCCCAGAAATGATAACAGGAGACTTCCACTGCTTCTCTCACTCTAATAGACAACTAATCCATAGAAAAATAAACAGAGACAAACTTGAGATTATGGACGATATAAAACAAAGACTTAGCAGATATTTACAAAACATTTCAACCAAACACAAAAGAACATATGTTCTTCTTAGTACTTCAACGAAAATTCTCCATATGTGACCCATAAGCTCAGACACAAAACAGGGCTCAACAGAAATAAAAAAATGAAATATCACCTTGTACCCTATATGACCACCAAACATTAAAGCCAGAAAACTTACAAATTCCTGGAAACAGAAAAGTTCTTACTAAATGAAAAGAAATGGAACAAGACAGAAATTAATAAAAAAATAAAAATAAAATACTTTCTAATAGTGCATGAAAATGAATATAAAACATACCCACACTTAAGGGAAATAAGGCAGTTCTAAGAGACAAACGTATAGCAATAAGTGTTTATAAAAATAGAGTAATCTTATACTACTAACTAAAGAGTATGCCCAAAAGATCTAAAAAAAAAAAGGAAGAAATCACACACAAAAGGAGTAGATGGCAAGAAATAATAGAACTCATATCTAGATTTATGTTGAAGCCTTTGATCCATCTGGACTTGAGTTTTGTGCATGGGGATAGATATTTTCCATTGCATAATTTTAGCTTCTTACTCAAAAATCAGGTGTTCGTAGGTGTGTGGGTTAATATCAGGGTATTTAATTCAATTCCATTGATGCTCTCTCTGTTTTTATGCCAATATCAAGCTGTTTTCATTATTGCAGCCCTATAATAGAACTTGATGTAAGGGACGGCCTTTGGAAGTTCCTTTGTTGTATAGGATTGTTTTGGCTATCCTGGGTTTTTTGAGTTTCCATATGAAGTTGAGTTTTGTTCTTTCAAGGACTGTAGAGAATTGTGTTACATTAAATCTGTAGTTTGCCTACTGAATATATTTATTAATTATGTAATCAATATATTAATACATTATATTAATATATGTATAAATAAGCCCTTTTCTCCTGAAGTTGCTTTATATTTATATGAAATTCTATGGAGGCCATATATTACACTGTATGTTTTTATATAGTTATACTTATTTCTACTTAAAAATTATGAGTCTATTATGAATCTATTATCCAGGGAAGTATCCATGACCTGTGTGTAAGTTCTCGTGTCTAGGGCAAACAACTACCAGGGGTAGCTTGCAATAGTTCATTTCCCTAGACTCTATCCTTTACATAAAGGACTAGAGTGTTTTAGTACAAAAGAAACTGAAGAGTATAACAAAATAAAAAAATAGTGCTTAATATAAGCTATAGTGAGGTAATATTAGAAAAATTTAAGGGATATACTTACACATTTAGTTAATTATATTCTGGTGGCCATTGTTCTGTGTTATATGTTGTTTCAAATGTCTGCACACACCATCTTTGATTTTTATGCAGAAGGCTTGGAATCAGTTTCCCCTCTCTGTACCGTAGTTCTCCTCACCCTAAAGTGTGCTCTGCAAAGGTCAGAGTCACTTGCTTGCTGTGCAGTAGTGTGCTCCATTGTAGGAGACAGGAGCTTCAAAGCTCTTAGGAGAAATTCCATGGAGGCCATAATGACCTTTGTAACAAAAGTTGCAAACGTGTAGTGCTGTAGATTTATGTATTTTCTTCCTTAAAAAAGTAACCTTTACCTCCTCACTGTATGTAATATTTAGGCTGAAATAGTCCAGACAAAGTGTCCTCATTGGTTTTTACCTGTAGAATCACAGGTTGACTTTAGTTGTTCTGCTTAGTTAATTCAAATATAAAGAGATCTGATATAAGCATGAATGCAAGAATAAAGAAAGATCCTGCATTCATACTCATATCTGATCTCTTTATATTTGAATTATGATGAGAGATGGGTTTTTGGAATGATTTAAACAGTACACTGATAAATGTTTACAAACTTGACTATTTTACATAGAAATAGGAAAAAACATGGCACCCTGTCCCAATCAACAAAAACCACAGATTCAATTTCCTCAGTCCAAAGAGCATTCTGTCTACATTCTGTGGAAGGCTAATAGAAATATCACTACAGCCAAGGGGGAAGTTTTAAGGCCTCTTTCTTTGACTTCCAGAAGTGGTCCCCTAGGCATCAGAGATGACTTTTAAGTTTGGCCTAACAGTACAAGTCAACTCAGAAAATTCAGCTTCTACCTCTGTGATATTTCACTGATCGATTTCAGCGTGGCTGATGGGTCTGTGTGTGTTACACTGCTATACTGTCTGCAGCACTGTGTTCAGAAAAGACAGAAAAGACATTTTTCCATATCACAACAATGCAATCAATTATCCCAAGGCCTTAAAAGCAGTGCTTGAGAAGGGATGCTCATGTATTTTAGACAACTGACAATGTTAGACACCATTTGACTATTTGAAATCAAATCAAACTTTCTTTCACATAATTGAAAACTAATTTTTATATACACCTAAAGCAAGTGTTCAAAATGACTAAATTTCCTCTATTTGTTGCCCTTAGAAATTTGTTACTAGGAGAGCTGAAAGATGCTGTCTGCCTCACGCTGTTGGGCTTGCCTGAGGTCTCAGTCCTACTTGGCAGACCAGCTGTGACTTGTAGGGAGGTTTAAGTGCCAATGCACTTACACTACTTTTTGCCCAAGGTCCTGGTCTTTGCCCTAAAAGAAAGGTAAGAAGAACAGCTCCCCTTACATGTATTAGGGAACAGGCTTTCAGGTTTTTCAACTGCAATGGGTATTACAGTTTTGTTTTTCACAAATTTCATACGAAAGCCTTTGCATACTAGCTCTCAATTTGGAGAGTAACATTTTGCATGGGGAACTATCAGAAATTATTCTATGGCATCTTAGAGTTTAGTGTAAGATTCTCTTATTTGAGTAGATCTGTTGTGTTTGAAGAGTATTCAATCAGGTAGCCAAGTCTTGCTGAGTTCAAACTGTTTGGAGATGATTTGAAGACCTTCCTTGATGTTTGTGAATATTATTCATTCATATGATTACTGCTATCAAAATTATTTTTAAATTATTGTTTTAATTGAAAGAATTTACAGAGTACAGTGTAATAATTTGATAGATTTATGTTACATTACAAACAAATCAGTAGTTAATCTTTCCACCTCTTTAATATTAATAAAATGAAGACTGAAATAATGTGTGTGTGTTCATTATATCAAAATTTCTGTGCTTTCTACAGCTTTTCTATCCTCACTAGTGTTTTTGTCTTCATGATCTGTCAATCATGGGAAAAGCTGATGAGGTTTGTATCAGGGATTTTTATTGGGTACACAGAAATCTTAAATTATATGTTCCTTGGTAAAATCAAGCTCTTGTCTTTATGTAAAAAACATTCTTTTTAATCTCCAATAATATTTTAACTTAAAGCCCAGTTTTAAATCAATGTTAGGGTAGTAAAAAAGTAACTGGATTTATTATGTCTTTTTCACACACCTGTGTCACTATACTTTTTTCTACACCATCCCCCGCCATCTTTGCCCTCTTCAGTTCCCATTCATTCTTTTTCCCCCCCCCATGGTCTTACGTAAATTTTATTTTACTTTTTTTGTGTTTCCTTTCTTTTTTTTCTTTTTTAATTAATATTTCCACCTGCTCCCCGTTTCCCATTTCCCTCCCCTCCTCCCAAATATTGCCCCCTCCCCCCACTCCCCTCCCCCTATCCCCACTCCTCTTCTCCACCCCCCACACCATTCCCCCTCCCTCTCGATACTGAAGAGCAGTCCAAATTCTCTGCCCTGCGGGAAGACGAAGGTCTTCTATCTACGTCCAGGAAGGTGAGCGTCTAAACAGGCTAAGCTCCCACAAAATTCATGTATTAGGATCGAAACCTAGTGCCATTGTCCTTGGCTTCTCATCAGCCTTCATTGTCCGCCATGCTCAGAGAGTCCAGTTTCAACCCATGCTTATTCAGTCCCAGACCAGCTGGCCTTGGTGGGCTCCCAATAAATCAGTTCCACTGTCACAGTGGGTGGGTGCATCCCTCGTGGTCCTGATTTCCTTGCTCATGTTCTCCCTCCTTCTGCTCCTCATTTGGACCTTAAGAGCTCAGACCGTTGCTCCAAATTGAGTCTCTGTCTCTACCTCGATCCATCGCCAGATGAAGGTTCTCATTCTTGTTAACTCCAAATAGACGCACATCTGCATTCATGTCAAATGTAGTCCCTTACCTTCTTTCCTCCCTCCTTCCGTTAAGATATCTTCCTCCTCTTTCATGGTGTTGTGGTCAGAGTCTGTACTCCAAAGTCCACCAAGACCCAGATCCAATGCAAAAGCAAAGAGTCTTTTAAATTACAAGTTAACTAGGGTCCTTCGTTCTTCTTACACAGCAGGTACAGTGTGAAAGAAAGACCCCAGGCCACAACGGGGCTGGATATTTATTGGAGGTAGAGTAAGAGTCTGCGGATCTGCATAACAGTCTCAAGATTGGTGCATCTTCGGCCTGAGGGTACCTGTCCTGAGCCCGGTTGGCCATCAGCAGCTCCAGAAAGGTCTTACATGGTGGTCATCTGGTGGTGGTTACTATATTCCATCTTTATCAGTAAGTACCTCCAGAGCTTGCCAGCTAACTTCTGAGTGGTTCCTTACCATAAAGGGTATATTTGGCAGTTTCTTCCCAGTAATTAGGGAAAGGTAGGCCAAGGTTGGCGACTCAGCACATCCTGCTGAGACAGAGCTCTACATTTTGCTGGGTCTTATTTGCAGCCTGTCATGGCTGCCAAAACAGGGGCTAGGGGTAGTCTGGACCATTTAAAGGTCTCCTTTTTTAATTTCTTGTCAACACACATGTGTACACATGCTCACACACACACACACACACACAGAGAGAGAGAGAGAGAGAGAGAGAGAGAGAGAGAGAGAGAGAGAGAGAGATCTAGTTTCTGCTTATGGGGGAAAAAAGCAGGACTTGTCTTTATGAGCTGGCTTATTTTATATAACATTATGATTTGAGTTTCACCCAATTTCCAGTTAATGTCAAGGTTTTATTTATTTATTTATTTATTTATTTTATTTTTTTTATTTTTTGATAAAGAGTTTCTCTGTGTAGCTTTGGTTCCTGTCCTAGAACTAGCTCTTGTAGACCAAGCTGGCCTCGAACTCACAGAAATCTTGCTTCTACCACCTCCCAAGTGCTGGGATTAAAGGCATGTGCCACCACCCCCCGGCAAAGTTTTATTTTTCTGTATAGAGCGCTACCATCTATAAACACTGCATTTCCTTTATCTTTCAATTTGCTATTAGACATCTAGACTGAGTATTTTACCTAGTGATGCTGAATAATATGGCCATAAATACAGATATGCAGGGATCTCAGGGTTAAATACAATTTTTAATGTCTGAATCCACCATTTCCTCAATATATTCTTTTAAAAGTCCTATTTACTTCCTAAGTTTTTTTCCCATGTTTTTCACTTTCTCATCCACATTGCTGAGTTTTTCAATTTTACTGCAATACCAAGAACTTCAGCAAAAATCACTGAGCTTTGTGGTCTGTGGGCAGCTTCTCCTCACTCTTCAAATCACATCTGTGGTGCCCACTGTGCACCAGGGGGTGATGTCTCTAGTGTTTTGAGAATATGGGAAGTAATTATAGCACTGAACTCCGCAGGAGCAGAGAATCTATTATCTCTTTACTTTTAAGACCTCCTAAGTATTGATATAGCTGAGAACATCAAGCAGACAGTTGAAGCTTCAAAGCTTTTGGTTTCTCTAGCAGGAAATGACAGACCGATGGCTCTCTATACTGACCATGCACTTGCTGGCTTCATGTTCAGGGATATCAATTCCAGGGTTATTCTTGGCCTATGAAATCTGCTGACAGACACAGCAGTGATGCTGTATTTCACTGTGCACGTCAGCTGAATCTCTTGCTACATGCAGTTTTTGTGTCTGAACTATGTGCTCTCTCTGCAACTACTGTCCATAACTTTCTGTATGGTGATTAAATTTGAACTTGCTAACTGATAGGCACCCAAGATAACTGTTGTAAACAATAGCTTTCCTCTCAGCAATGACCACAGCCAATGTCATTATGATCATATGCAGTGAGAAAATGTTACTTTCTACTGCTGAACCTGCTCACCAGATGAGTAACTGTCTTTTTTACTCCTTTTTAAAAATGTTTTATTTATTTTACATATCAACAACAGTTCCCGCTCCCTCCATTTCTTCCACCTCTTCTACTTCCCCTCCACCCAATCCACTCTCCACAAAGGGTAAAGCCTCCTATGGGGAGTCAACAAAGTTTGGCTTACCAAGTTGATGCAGGATCAAGCCCTTCCCCATGCATCAAGGCTGAGCAAAGCATCCTGCCATAAGAAATAGGCCCCTAAAGCCAACTCATGCACCAGGGATAGATCCTCCTGGTCCCACTGTCAGGAACCACACAAACAGATTAAGCCACACAACTGTCACCCACATGCAGAAGGCCTAGTTTGGTCCCATGCAGGCTCTTCAGCTGTCAGCCCAGAGTCAATGAGGTCCCACAAGCTTGGGTCAGTTGTCTCTGAAGGTTTTCATGTCATGGTCCTGACCCCTTTCCCCATTACTCAAATAATCCCTCATCCCTCTCTTTGACTGAACCCCTGAAGCTGTCATCAGTGATTAGCTATGATTCACTGAAACTGCTGCCATTAGTTATTGGTTGGGGGATCTATAATGATAATTAGTGTAGTCACTGATCTGATTACAAGAGAAGGTAAGTTCACAAACTTTCTCCAATATTCCTAAGAGTCTTAGCTTGAGTCATCTTTATGGATTTTTAGGAATTTCCCTAGAACCGGGTTTCTCCCTAACACCCTAATGACACCTTATATCAAGATATGTTTTTCATTGCTCTTCTTCACAGTCCTTCCCCAAACTCAACCATTCTCTTTCCTCATGTTCTCATTCTTTGTCCCCTACCCTCCTCCTTGCCCCAGTTTACTCAGAAGATCGTATCTATTTCCCTTTCATAGGGTGAACCATGCATCTCTCTTAGGGTCTGCCTTGTGACCTAGATTCTCTGATGTCATGGATTGTAGCCTGTTTATGTTTTGCTGCATAATTTCTACCTCATCCCCCACCCTATACCAGTTATAATCAACCCCTAATTGATGTCCTTAACCTTGAGGTCAAACTTTAATGGGAAATGGGGGCATCGTCTTCCAGAATTACTTCCAGTTGTCATGGGGGAAAATGTTCTTTCTATAGGATCCTGTAAAAGTAAAATAATAGTCAATTTTCAATATTGCTGTCTGGTATAATTGTAAATAGTTTCTGAGTACTCTGTAGGGTTTTTCTGAAGTTCTTATTTGAAGTTCTGGCCATAATGTTGTAAGAGAGTGTACCATTTCAGCTAAGTTGAAATCATTTTCAGTAGCTGGTACCCCAAACCAGTCTTAAATTAGCACTGTCAACATCATGATGTCATAACAACCAGGTGGAGTCATTATGTGTGTCCCTAAGAAGACTTCAGATTATACATTTCAGTTTAAAATACAACTATATCTTTTCCCTTTCCCTTCTCCCACCCACATTTTTTCATGTACCTTCTCCCTCTCAAAATCCTGGCCTCAAAATAACAATTTCTTCAATTGTTATTATTATTGGTATGTATAAGTGCATAGATATAAATACAACCTTTTGAGTCAGCTTGTTTTTTCTTGAATGTATATGATTTCAGAGAGGACTACGTAGAACTGGAAAACTAAGTAAGGAGCTTATCCCTGGAAATGACTAATTCTCCCTCTCTCAACAGTTCTGTAACTAAAACTGAGCCCGTTAGGGTATCCCATTCCCATGATAGCATGTCTATTGATATTGTCATTCTTCAGGTCTTGTTTAGGCAATGATATTGTTGTAGGCATCATGGATATAGCTTCCTTATCATTTCTAGGAGTCACAGTCTCACAGTGGACTTGCTGGTCTGTTGACTCTTACAATCTTTGCTCCCCCTTTTCTATGATGTTTCTTAATTTTTTTGAATGTGACCAATTGACTTGATATCCTATGCCAGTGAAGCTTCTCAGTCATTTTCATTGTCACTCTGCTCATAATAGAAAATAGAACAAAATTAAATGTCTTTCAGTTCATGAGTGTGTAAAGAAAATGTGGAAAATATACAAAATGAAATATTGTTCATCTACAAGGAAAAATAAAATCATGAAATGTGTAGGTTAATGGATGAAAATAGAAAATATTGTATTGAGTTAATCCTGACCCAGAGAAACAAATGAAGCATATTCTCATCTGTCGTTCCTAGTTCCACATTTTTAGATGTATTTCACCTGTAATAACCACCAAAATCAGGAAAATAAAAGTATACAATGGGAGAAGGAGATGTTAGAGAACTGAATAACAGAGTACAAGTTATAAAAAAGTAAAAATGGAAAAATTGGAGGATTCAACTGAGTAAGAGAGAGGGAACTCAATACATAAAGAGGAAGGGAGGAGGAAGGAAAAATATCAATAAGGATATTTGAAAAAGACATAAGGAATCCATTATTTTTATTTACCTAAATTATGTATAAATATACACACATATAATATGTATTACATATATTATATATACATATATTAATACATAGCACACATTTACATATATTTTAAAGCACTTGGGTTGACAATGCTCCCCGCTAGAACCAATGACTATGTAACAATAACTTAGTGCTAGACATAAAAAAAAAAAACAGTCTTTATAGTTTTTGTTCAGAGAAGTTCAAGAGACTCCCAATATAGACTATTGCTGTTGCCCTTGGCTGCTCTAGGAGGTTGAATGTAAGTCTGTATTGCTTAAGAAATCATGACTTTGAACGCAGGACTTGGAGTACTAGGTTAGGTCTAAACTAAAAATTTCCCCTCTGCAAACTGCCTTTCATAGTGCCAGGAGCTACACAAGCTTCTAAGGAAGCAGCCAGCAGCCCTACAGAACTGTGATGCCTATGAACCTCAGCAGTGACCAGTACAACAAGATATTCATAAAGGTGCAGTGGTGGCACTCATATCTTGGTGGTAAGAAACAGAAGTCAAATTGGACCTAAGGCCCACTCAACAGGAAGGAAATCATGCCTGTTGAAGGAAATCTGCTCAATTTCCCAGGGTTAGTGAGGTCATGGATATTATAAGAGAACTTTCTACCACCATTATTCTAAACAAGAATGGTTGCTAACCACATCCTAAATACCTATCTTATATCTGTGGATAAGTGTGGCTTTCAATCCCCGTCAAAGAATCCTCTCTTTGGGGTAGATTGCAATCATTACAGAAGAATCACAACCCATCAAAAGATAGAGAAGAACTGATTATAGGATGCCTAGAACCCAAAATATCCATTTTATATCTCTAATAGTCAATTTCTTTTATAATATGACTTATGAAAAACAAACTTTCTAGGATGCCTCCTTTCTGCAGGTATTACTGTCTTTAAATATATGGTGAGAATACAATCATGGACATCACACCAGCTTTAAAGAATAGTATAAAATGGCAATACTGAGAAAGGCATGCAGTCCAGCTGATGGACCCCTAACCCAGCATGAATGAGGCACTAAAGTCATCTTCATCACTAAAAGAGAAAAAAGAGGACAATAATGGAATAAAGGTGATAGAAATGTTTGCACATTAACTATACGTATTACAATGTATTCCTTAAAATATGCCCTTCATTTCTTGATTTGTATTCTGATTCTTCCGTCTCATTCTTATTGGTAAATATAAGTGCATAAATATAAGAAAATATTTCCATGTCACATTTTTCCTTCAGCAAGTTTACTTTCCAAGGTCAATGTCCTCTTGTGGCTTACCATCAAGAAAAAGCTGAAAAAAAAAGAAAAAAAAAAAAAAGAAAAAGCTGAAGAAATGACATCATTCATAAAAGGTATATTTTAATCTCAGTTCAGTTACATGCAAGGAAAGTTTGTCTTTTAACATCTGAAGCTACAAAATAAAATTTCAAATATTTAGGTGAACAGTATAAGGAAGTTCTATATTAAATCTAGCTCATGAGGAAGAGTGTTGGCTAAGAAGGCTATTTTGGTTTGGGTTGTATAGTTTATGACTTGCTGTAAGTTAAGTTCAAAGGCAATATTGGCTTTATGTGGATCTCCTCAACTAATGCCGCACATAGAAAGAGTTAATACAGCCTGTGAGGGAAGGAATGAGAGATACCATCATGTTTCCATTTCATTTGTATTCCTATTCTCAGTGTTGAACATGACAAGATATTCCAGCTACTACATACTGCCAATTAAAAAACTTGTAACATTTAATATAAATGAATACTATTTATTTATTTAATATCAGATAGAGTCATGCACTCCATGTGGCCTGCACCATATTCTCTGTTCATAAAATATATGGACTCAGGTTGCAAAAGAACTGACAGTGGTGGGGCCTGGGTCTACCTGCCTTTGGTTAAGTCATAGCCTCTATGACTCCATTACCTCATCAGTCAAATGAAGAAATTGTGCAATATTTACAATCGTTTTTCTTAAAGATTCTGCCAAGGCAAAGGTCATTAATGTCTTTAGTCTAAATTCACAGATCTTGTTTCTGTTCTTTCACAGATTAAACAAGTTATTGGTCAATAAAATGAAATCAATTAATTGTGTAGGAACACACACATTAGATGAGTAATTTAAAATGAAAACTAATTTATAAGCCCATAAAATAA
Source organism: Chionomys nivalis (assembly GCF_950005125.1). Taxonomy (NCBI): domain Eukaryota; kingdom Metazoa; phylum Chordata; class Mammalia; order Rodentia; family Cricetidae; genus Chionomys; species Chionomys nivalis. Next base: position 40,255,016 of record NC_080090.1, on the reverse strand, counting down.
AAAAAAACTCAAATAAGAAACATATAATAGTACTTTTAAATTATTTGATTTTATTACCCCCAGGGTTTTCCTCTTTGTCTGTGGATTTTCTATTCCTAGAAACCAAAGAAAACTCAATAACAAAAAGAAGACAACATTCTAAGAAACATTCCAAAGATATCAGTTTATTAGACTTCTGAAAGCCTGGAAAAATCTTTCTTACTGCAATGAAAGTATGAGTGACAGTCTCTACCTTCAACCCTACCAGGAAAGAAGAAATATTTACCAAATGCAGCATTGACATTAATGAGAAGGAAGACCCCCTTCTAGTTTGGCTGCCTGAGAAAATTTCTCCCGAGAATGGGGAACATAGAAATGACTAGTGCACATAACACAGGTACCTGTAGCAAAAGGAGAGCCTCATTAAAGCACCCTAACTTACAGCCTGGCCGTGTATGCACCAGAGAAAAGTATAGGAGGGCTGAACCCCAGCAAAAATAGCTAAATCTGGGCAGTAGAACAGTGGATCCGTTGTCATCGTGCCAAGTTACCTATACTGCACATAATTGCACATGGCTCTTTTTTGGATCATTCCAATGCGATCTTGAGGAATATAAAACACCATTCTCAGCAAAATCCAGACAGAGCAGTTTCAGTTGCAAAGAGAGCCCAAGTCTTTCTGTAAAGTACAAGGCAATGAAATGAGCAATTATAGTCAGAAAAAGAAGAGAAAATGCAGTCACGTCTCAACAATGGAATCATAGGAAATTATACCCCCCAAAATTTGAGCACCTGAGGCCTTGACAGTCTTAAAGATACCAACTAATTGACTAATTTACTCTTCGTTCACTCATGAAAACTTTGAGCATCTAATGTATCTTCACATTAAAGGTTTAGAAGAAGTGTAATTTCCTGGTTATCCATGATAACCCAGTACTACATGACATCCATCTTGGTTCTATTTCTCATCTATACTTCACAAAAAATATGCCGTAACATAGTGATGTGAGGAGTTAGAGATAACTAATAATGAGGGAAAATCACCTTCATCAAGGGTTGTGTGCTTTTCCTGTGATGCTATTAAGCACTTATTAATCACACTAGGATGCCAACATCGCAATGCAGTGATTCTTCTCATGTGTAGCTTTGTGATCCCATGATTTCATAGGAGTCCCTTACAGGGTCATAGAAGAGTAGTTACTGGAAAATGAGTGATCCAAAGCCAGTTGTGTTATTGGGAAGCCCACACCTGCCCCAGGGGTTACACAACTGCAGCTGCATCCAGGTTACTCCAACCTAACTTGGAGACAGCTCATCAGGTCCCCACATAGCCACACCTGCACTTGTTTCCACTGCCACAAACCTGTCTGATGGAGGAAGGTCATTGGTTAAAAAATAAAGAAACTGCTTGGCCCTCATAGGTTAGAACATAGGTGGGTGGAGTAAACAGAACAGAATGCTGGGAGGAAGAGGAAGTGAGCTCAGACTCGATAGCTCTCCTCTCTGGGGCAGATGTGATGAAGCTCCGACCCAGGATGGATGTAGGCTAGAGTCTTCCCCAGTAAGCACACCTTGGGGTGCTACACACATTATCAGAAATGGGCTAGTACAGGTGCGATAGTTAGCCAAGAAGAGGCTAGATATAATGGGCCAAGCAGTGTTTAAAAGAATACAGTTTGTGTGTTGTTATTTCGGGGCATAAGCTAGCCAGGTGACCAGGAGCTGGGGCGGCAGGAACACAGCCCTCAGCTCCTACTACACCTGTCAATTCTGTGGCTTTCTGAATTTTGTTTCTAACTTACTTTCTTCAGAGCTCCTTCCTGGAGGGAAGGTTTCAATGACAAGTAAGTAACTACACAAGAGTCCACATTTTTAATAATTCTTTGCAAAGGTATGTACCTCTTCTTTGGTGATAGGATTTTTGAAGAATATGGTCACACTTCCATTCGGTTGGGAGAGAGGTGGCTAAAACAGAGTTGACAGAAAGTAAAACAGCACATTTTAAGCTCTGAGTCTAAGGAGCAAGGGGCAATTTTCAAGACTCAGGAACAGCAGCTATGAATCTTACCCTCAAGCCATGTATGAGGAAGAAGATAAACAAAGACACTGGACTGCCTTCCAAATAGAACTGTATGGGTTACATGGGGCTGTGTGTACGCTTGTGTCATCTGCCTCTTACCTTTCTGTTGGTCCTGAGGAAAAACAAACAAACAAACTGTGGAACCCAAGTTGTGTTAAACTGGACATTTCCCTATGAAATTTCCAACAATTCTGATGAATTTTTTTGTATTTTGTCCTTAAAATTGACCCTTGAAGTTTGCACTTCACTAGGACTTGTTTTCCATCTCTCTTCTTTTAAGCAATGATGAGTATCAAATTAAACCAACTGAGCAATACTCCAAAGACAAATTTCTTTCCTGCTTGGTTTGGACAGATTTTCAGTATCAGGTTCCACTAATTCCAGATCCATTGTAAATCTAATATTTTTCATTTTGGTCCAGTTACGTTTATGTGCAAACTTCTCTGAAGAGTTTTGAATCATCTTCAAAGTTTGCTTTGAATCTTCAGGATTTTTCACTTCTCTAGTCAGCTTAAGGACTTATTTGTTGAATTAAAGGATTCTCTCACTGAATACAGGTGAACAGCAGAGCTTCATAGCAGCATTGTTTGTAATAGCCAGAACCAGGAAACAACCTAGATGCCCTTCAATGGAAGAATGGATGAAGAAAGTATGGAATATATACATATTAGAGTACTACTCAGCAGTAAAAAACAATGACTTCTTGAATTTTGCATGCAAATGGACGGAAATAGAAAACACTATCCTGAGTGAGGTAAGCCAGACCGAAAAAGAGGAACATGGGATGTACTCACTCATATTTGGTTTCTAGCCATAAATAAAGGACATTGAGCCTATAATTCATGATCCTAAAGAAGCTAAATAAGAAGGTGAACCCAAAGAAAAACATATAGGCATCCTCCTGAATATTAACCCTCATCATGCGATGAAAGGAGACAGAGACAGAGACCCACATTGGAGCACTGGACTGAAATCTCAAGGTCCAAATCAGGAACAGAAGGAGAGAGAGCACGAGCAAGGAACTCAGGACCGCGAGGGGTACACCCACAAACTGAGAAAATGGGGATGCTCTATAGGGAACTCAACAAGGCCGGCTGGCTTGGGTCTGAAAAAGCATGGGATAAAACCAGACTCGCTGAACATAGTGGACAATGAGGCCTATTGAGAACTCAAGAACAATGGCAATGGGTTTTTGATCCTACTGCACGTACTGGCTTGGTGGGAGCCTAGGCTGTTTGGATGCTCACCTTACTAGACCTGGATGGAGGTGGGTGGTCCTTGGACTTCCCACAGGGCAGGGAACCCTGATTGTTCTTAGGGCTGATGAGGGAGGGGCACTTGATTGGGGGAGGGGGAGGGAAATGGGAGGCGGTGGCGGGGAGGAAACAGAAATCTTTAATAAATAAATTAATTAATTAAAAAAAAATAAAAAACAACAACGACAACAACTAATGAAAAAAAAAAGAACTCTGCTTGAATAATAAAACAGCAAACCCCTTTAGAAAAAACAAACAAACAAAAAGTCCAATTACTATCCCAGTGAATCTATGTTCTCTCATCTGGGAAGCTGTGAAATCTTAAGCATTTAGAGGGCATACATGCATTTTACTGGGTTTTGTTTTGTTTTGTTTTTTCAGAAGATTTCTTTATACAGTAGATAAAGCCGAGTTATTTTGTGTTTTTTTAAAGCATGTTACTATTCTATATGTCTAGAGAGTCTGAGTACAAATTTTGAGGAAAAACTGTCCTTCTGTGGGGCATGTGATAAAGTATTTGGGCTTCTGAATTTTCTGGTAGCTCAGGACCTGGCAGCTCTATAAAAATTTAGTCACAATGCTTGTTTATATACAAAACCTCCACATCGCACACAGCAAAACAATCAAAAGCCATCAATACACACAGAGTTAATCAGGAAAAGCTTTGACTAAAAGCCAGCAGCAACTCCATGGTTTTCCTAGGAGCCAAACTGAAGAAAATAAGGACACAGACACAGCTTCAAAGACATGTGTGTCAGACACAGATTACATTAATCTGCAAATTTGCAAATTGGCTTTCTGAGGCAAGGCATAGAAAATGGCATAATTTCTTGTTATGATTGCTAAAAGTATATGACCTTTAGTTCACAGAAATAATGCCCTGAAAGGCTTTATGGAGAGTCAGTGTTCATCTGTGCATTCTGCATTGCTATTATGGGGTGACTGGATACTCCCAACCCTCACCCCAATAACCACCACATATATGCACTGAAGACCTCACCCCAGTATGTCAGGGGAGCATTTAGAGGCTGTGAAAATGAAGCGACTCTCTGATTCTGTGTCCAATTTTTGTAAGAAGAGACGAGCAAATTTAAACAGAGAAGCCTTCTGGAACATGTAAGAGACTAGCTATATGCCTCCAAGGAGAGAGGTCAATGCTTCCAGTACCCTGATCCTGGAATTCTAGCATCTAGAACTGTAAAAAAGTAATTTCTGTGCATTAAACCACTCCGTCTATATAGGTATTGTAGTGCAGCCCTAGTAAAAATTATTTCATTACTGTATTTTTTTGTTTAAGGTGTTGAGAAAGCATCTTGCTATATTGCTGACGATAGGCAGGAAATCATATAAAGTCTATCCTGGCCTCAGCCCTTTCCAGCCTCATTCTCTTAATCACTAGAGTTATAGCTGTACTCCATACCACTTCATATCACTTCACTCATGTTATTAGTTTTAACAAAAGCTATGATAACAAGAAGACGTTATGTTTACATAATCCTGTTTAGATATACCAGTGGTAGAAAGTACTTGTATCTGGAGGTTTCTTTCCCACCTGCCATTCCCTACAGCCACTTACGAAATAATCATCTGGAGGCTTAATATTGATGATAGTTGTTTGGCCTATTAGCTCAGGCTTATTATTAACTACATCTTACAACTCTAAATTAACCCATTTCTATTATCCTGTATTTTACCATGATGCCTGTGGCTTGTTACCTCACATTCTGTTTCCCCAGCAGCTGCTGCCATCTTCCTGATTCTGGCTTCTTTTTCCTTGTATATTTGCCTGGATTTCTGCCTGGCTCTATTTGGCCAGTGGCCAAATCAGCTTTTGTTGTTGTTGTTGTTAAACAATGGTAATAAAACATATTCACACATACAGAGGATCTTCCCACATCACTTACTGCTCTTGCAAAGGACTCAGAGTAGGTTCTCAACCCCCACACATGACCACCTGTAACTCAAGTTCCAGAGGATCTGATGCCTTCTTACAGTGGTCAGCACCATCCTGAACTTACACTCACGCAGACACACATAAATAAAATTAATTTAAACAAATAAAAATCTGATTAAACTCAATTTTAGTGAAACACACACACAATCTTCATTGTTTATAGGAAAAGTGTTCTTTTTTTTTTTCCGAAACAAGGTTTCTCTGTAGCTTAGCTTTGGTGTCTGTCCCAGAACTTGCTCTTGTAGACCAGGCTAGCCTCTATCTCTCTGTCTCTCGAGTACTGGGATTAAAGGTGTGCACCACCACTGCCTGGCTAGGAAAAGTATTCTTATAAAGAACAAAACCATGAAATTTTTTAAATCTACTTTTAAAGGAGAGGTCATTTCTGTGGTAACCAAGTCCCAGACCGTACAGAGTTTTATAAACACATCTGATCACTAACAGCTGCTGACTCCTGAGACTTTAATCTTTTAATAGATCTTTAGATTCTGCTGCTAATTCCAGCAGATTTCCAACAGGCAATTATTTTCTCTATGAACCCCATAAAGAGGCCATAGAGGAAGTTGTTTCTCAGGCAATAAAGATAGTGCTATATTACAGACTGAGCCCGAGATGTTTGCATCCTGGTTCCGTGCTTATTCAGGTGCTGAACTATTGACTTTACAAACCACTGACTTTAAAGGTGGGCCTACAGCTGTCACAAGATAATTAAGCAACCTGTTAAAATAATGCATATCCCATCAGAAAGAAAGACTGTAAAAGAAATTTTATTCTCCTCTAGCTTGTGGTGACTAGCTGTAATGAGGAAAATACTATTTCAGTCATTTGCAGTACATGCAAAGGGGAGAACTGAGAAGAATAAGCCTGTGCTGCCTAGAAAGGTTCTGTGTCAACACACAATACAGGAACAGCTTTATCTTTAGTAGACGGTGTGCACCTTGCTAGGAAGGCCTACTCAGAATGAAAATCAGTAACTTTTCCTACAGCACTTAATGTTTCAGATGGGATGGATGGATCAATTCTTTTTAGAATACCATTTTGCTCTGAAGGCCACAGAGCCAGTGTTTTCTGCAGGCAGGGTATTCTTCAAAACCTCAATAAAATTTAAAATGAAATATTTTTAAAATGTTAATATAAATCTAAATTGTTATAATTCATTATAATACTCGTTTAGTATTATAATTTCAAATCAAATTCCTTTTTCTGATTTTATGTGCACTGAGTAATGACTAGTCAGTGCAGCACCTTCGTCATTACTATTTTTCAAAAATATTTGTGTTATATGTGCCCCTGAATGTATGTATGTTCACCACATGTGGGCAAGGGCCCAGGATCACAAGAGCATGTCAGACCTCCTAGACGTACAGGTACTAGTGAGTCACCATGTGGGTACTAGGAACTAAAACCATGTCCTCAGGAAGAGCAACAAGTATTCTTAATTGCTGAGTCATCTCCCAATCCCATAATTTAAAAAATGTAGTTATATTTCAGTCCCTAGCAATGTCAGAATAAAAGCCTGCCAGTTCAACTCCAAGCTTCATGAGGTCAAAGTACATTTAGTTTAGGTTGAAAAATCACAGTATACACAGTTAACTCTAATATGTTTATAAGATTAGGCCTTAGATAATCAGATATGGGTAAGCCATGATGGCCACTAACACAATGCAGAAATATTAAGGATGGTTGGAGAGTTACATAAAGTCTATCTAACCGGGACTTTTCTGAGAGCCTATTTTTCTTTCATTTTATTTTTATAGTTGATTACTTTTATAGATTTTCATATACTGAAACATCCCTGTCTTTCTGGGATTAAACCTCCTGTTATGGTGGATGATCTTTTGATGTGCTCCTGACTTTGGTTTACAATCATGTTATTATTTTTCATCTAATATACATAAGGCCAATTGGTCATTAATTCTCTTTCTTTCTTTGGTCTTTGTGTAGTTTGGTTATCAGGTTCATGGTAGCCTCACAAAATAAAGTGGGCAATGTTGCTTTTTTTCAATTTTGTAGAATAATTTGAGAAATATTGTCAATTCTTCTTTGAAAGTTTGGGAGAATTCTGTGCTAAAATCAACTGACCCTGGGCTTCTTCTGATTGAGGGACTTTTAATTACTGCCTTATTTCACTTGGGAATTTGAGTATATTCAAATTGTTTATCTGATCTTGGTTAAACTTTGGTAAGTAGTACCTCTAGAGAAAATTCTTTTCTTTTAGAGTTTCCAATGAGGAGATTTTTTTAAAAGTATGTTCTTATTGTTCTTTGGATCTCCTTGTCTGACATCTGTTATGTCCCCCTTTTCTTTTCAGATTTTCTTAATTTGGGTATTCTCTCACTGCCTTTTAGTTATGTTTGTTTGTTGTATTGATTTTCTTAAAGAACCAACTCTTTTTCACTGCCTTTGTATTATCCTTTTGTCCCTCATATATTGATTCCAGATCTGAATTTATTTCATGCTATTTATCTCTATTTGAGCATGATATTTTTTTGTTTAGATGTGGTGTTAAGTTGCTAGTTGAAATCAGTCCAGTTTTTTTCCATAGTTGCTTAGTTCTTTTAACTTGCCTCTTAGGACAACTTTTATTATATATCATAAGTTTGGGTATGTTGTGTATTTGTTTTTATTTAGCTCTATAAAGTCTGTAATTTATTTCTTATTTTATGTCTTAACTCAATTTTTTATTCTGTAGAGAGTTGTTCAGTTTCCAGGAATTTGTAAGCTTTCTGTTGTTTATATCCAGTTTTAATTCATGTTGATCTAATAGGACTGAAGGAGATATTTCAGTGTTCTTGTAGCTGTAGAAAATTACTTGGTGCCTGAGTATGTCATGAATTTTAGAGAAAGTTCTTTCTGTTTGCTTGAAACAACAAGTTACATTTTAAAAGTACATTTTTTTCCTAGTGAAAATTAGGGTATTGGACTTTCATAAAGATTAGTTTACTGATCAAATAACTTGTGGAAAAAAATAGAAGACTCTCCAAAATCTGCATAAGTTCACCTGCCCAAAGATGCCTCGTGGACCAGTAAAGTGAATAGAATTCTCAGCATCTGAGTCTGATTCTAGCAAAAGCTAATGCTGTATAAGATGTAGGGATTTTGAGATCCAAGCCTCAGACAAGATAATGGTTCCTTCATGATAAGAAAAACAAAAGGAAAGAAATACATTAAAAAAGCTTTGAATTTCCAATAAGATCTTTTTTTTTTTGTTTTTTTTTTTTTGTTGTTGTTGTTTTTGTTTTTTGTTTTCCGAGACAGGGTTTCTCTGTGGTTTTGGAGCCTGTCCTGGAACTAGCTCTTGTAGACCAGGCTGGTCTCGAACTCACAGAGATCCGCCTGCCTCTGCCTCCTAAGTGCTGGGATTAAAGGCATGCGCCACCACCGCCCGGCTTCCAATAAGATCTTATACATCTTCATAGAACATAAATTCTAATACAGAAAGCTTTTCTAAGATTCTAGATTCTAAACTTAGGCCATCTAAGAGAGTTCACACTTGACTTTGGGACCTTTATACATTTCTTTCTCATTCTAGAAGTGCACTTTCTAAGTTGAAGGCTATTATAATTTAAAAATGAGCTTTTTGGAAAATATTTG